>NC_139462.1:2600000-3200000 GCF_057233095.1 Heloderma suspectum
GCTGGAAGAAGGGTGGGATTTCTTGTGGCTGCGGCAGCCAGAGGCCCTGGACTTCTGACTGGGATTCAGGGAGTGAGCCTCTTCCGTCAGGGAACTGTTTACCCAAGTATCTTGCCATGATTGTTCTAGAGGGGGGAACTTTGGTCATCTCTGTTCAGACGTGGCTTTCTCAGGAGTAGCGTGAGTCTGGTAAGAAGCTCAGATGAGCGCCTCCTCCCTCTTTGGGGAATGGAGTGCCTGATTCAGGTGTTTCTACATCCCAGTCCATCTACACACCAAATGGGGATCTTCAGTTGTGGCATCAGGGTGATATTGCATAGGAGCCTAAGGGGCTGCCGGGTGGCCAGTAGTGTCTACGGGGACTGGCAGCAGTGGCTCTCCAAGGATTCGGACAAGGAGCCTTTCCCAGCCATGCCTGGAGTTGCTGAACCTGGAGCCTTTAGTGTGCTGCCACTCACCTGTATCGCTGCACGTGTGGGAACTGCCAAGACTGGATGTCCCTTTCTCTCCTGGAGAGAGCGGGGAGTGTTTGCTGCCCCCTGGACTGTGGCTGGTTTGAGATTTCTCCCTGGCAATAATGTCTGAACCAGGCCTTGGCCTTGAGGTCCATGAGGTGGATGCATAGGATCCTAGCACCATACAGCTTGCTTTAATCAGTCTACAACGGCTACTGTCTTGTAGCTCTGTGCCCACAGAGAGCAACCTGGATTAGAATTTCCACTCCCCGTGTAAATAAACATTGGGCAACAAGGGTTAGTTGCGAATAAGCACTCTGCCGAACTTGCATCCTGAGAGGTGTAAACATGATTATTCCCCACATCTGTTTCCCACATCATGCGTTCTTCTGGGGAAGTGGTGGCTCTACTCCATTTTAGACCCAGTTCCTGCTTTTGGTTTTTGATGAGATGAAAGTCTCCTTGACATGACCCGTTCATCTCTTCCCCTTTGGAGTGATGGTTCCACCCCACCCTCCAAACGTGCTGCTGCTGTCTCATGGCCTGAGACCACTTTCTGAAGAACGTTGGCTTTTGACAGCATTCAAGGACATGGAAAACCTTTGCACATGGGCCATATTCAGAGGGAAAAGGCTCATGGCAATAAAACAGATGGGTTAAAATTGTATCATAGGTCTAACGCTAAGAAAAAAAGGAATAGGCATGTTCCAGTCAAAGCTGAGCACTCCTATTCCTATTCTTACTTCTGTATTCTTTCTGCTACTCAGTTTTCAATATGAAGTGGATTGGTGTGGTGTGTAAATTGCATGCAGTTTTGGTGAGGTGTAATTAGCCTGTATTTCGCCATCATATTCTGTCCTCTTCAAAGGATCCTGTGCCACGAGCCAGCCCTTCCCTTTGTGGTGATGAGTATGCTTTTCATACTTGCTCCTCAGGACCTGGTGTGATTATTTGGAGTGCAAATTGACATTGACCATTCACTCATAGACTCAAAGAATAGGAGGGTTGGAAGGGGTCTACGAGGCCATCGAGTCCAACCTCCTGCTCAATGCAGGAATCCAAGTCAGAGCATCCCTGACAAATGGCTGTCCAGCCTCGTCTTGAAGGCCTCCAGTGTGGGAGAGCCCACCACCTCCCTGGGTAATTGGTTCCATTGTCGTATTGCTCTCACAGTCAGGAAGTTTTCCCTGATGTTCAGCCGGAGTCTGGCTTCCTGTAACTTGGGCCCATGATTCCATGTCCTGCACTCTGGGAAGATCGAGAAGAGATCCTGGCCTTCTTCTCTGTGACAACCTTTCAAGGACTTGAAGAGTGCTATCATATCTCCCCTCAGTCTCCTCTTCTCAAGGCTAAACATGCCCAGTTCTTTCAGTCTTGCTTCATAGGGCTCCCATGCTTCTCCCATCCAGTAGTCTGGATTTTAAGGTGTCCAGGTAAATCTCAAGGGGGGAAAGCTTTGGCTGTCGAAGATAATAAAATTCAGGATGGAGGTGGGGGTGGAGGGAACAACACAAAATCACTGGAGTGCCTTCTGTGTGTCGTATAGAGCCTCCAGTTAATCCTATGTGCTACTGGGATATTTTGCTACATGCCAGAGATTTAACATTTCTGGAAACTTTCCCGTTTAGCAGGCATTTTTGGAAAGATTAGAATATGTGCAGTAAGAATAATATAGCATTTTAGTGCTCGAAATGCTTTGCAGACGTTCTCAGGAACCTTTACGAGAGGCCTGTACAGTAGGCCAGTGTCAGCATCTCCACACTGCAGATAAGGGGGCACAGAGAAGGGGGTGGGTGTGTGCACCTAAAGTTGGTTCACATGTAACAACAATCCAGAGTATGGGTTGTTGTTGAATCATGGGTTGTCGGGCGCGAACCTTGCGCTATGGTTGGGTTGTGAACTCTGGGTAGTTCATGGTTATCAACCTATAGTTAAAGTATAGTGCAAGTTTAGCATGTAACAGCAACCCACGATTCAACAACGACCCATGAACCCATACTCAACTCATACTCTGGGTGGTTGTTATGTGCAAAGGAGGTCAATGAATTAAGGCTGAAATGAGAGTCAAACTGTGGATCTTGCTGATCACAGCTCGTGGTCTCGGTTGTTCTGCCACCCTAGCTGTTTTTCCAGTTTGCACAGTAATTACAAACACATCTGGTGTTGTGAAGAAGATGCAACTGGCTACAGTGGAAGGAACCCAAGCATATCCTTTATAAGAAGGAAAGAAAATGGGAAACGTCTGCATGTCTGTAAACAAAATATTTGGACTTAGGAACAGGTTGTGGATCTCAATTTTTTCATGCAGAATTACCAGAAATGCATTTTCCTTAAGGAAATAGCTCAGGTGTGGCTATTTCTGTAATGTAATTTTCATAAATTCACTGACTCTTGGTGAATTCATTTAGTTTTTCATTTTTCCTTCAAGCTTCCAGTCTTCTCTGTACCTGGCTTTGGAGAAAAAACAGAAGAGATCTCTCTTCTTTTACCTCCCCCGCCCCTCAGGCCTTCATGTCTTTACAGAGTGGGGCCTGGATTGTGGTTGTGGGAAGAGCAGCTCTAGGATAGGAACTGGGGGGGGGGAGATGGGGTATTGTCCCGTCACCCATTTATTTCTGCTAAATGGTGGGCCTAGGAAAACCGTTTTACTTGGAAGGCGCTAACGTGTTTGGAAGGCTGGTGTTCGTTCTCTCCCTCTCCCTGCTGTCTTTAGTTCTTCACGTGACTGGCTGTGGCTTCATCACTGTGTGAGAGAGATGGTCCTGTGGGAGGCTGCTCTTAGTTCGAGAAGTGGGCTTCCACCTGCTGGGCTGCTCTTGCTATGGGATGAGGAGCTCCCTGCATGGCCTCCCTGTCCTTGAGCTGACTATAATGGGTGGGAAGCAGCTGGTACCCTGCAGGGAAAGCAGGGGGGTTGTTTCGGCATGTGGGGTGCAGGTCTACAAGGAGGCAGGGTGTAGTGAGTCTTGGCATGGGGATTCAGCCGGCTATTCCGATGCCAGGATCTCTAGTCATGGAGTGAGGTAACACTTGGAATCCCCAGCTAAAAGGCTCTTCGATAGCGGGGCTGGAGAGCTGGCCCTCTGCCTGGGGCTTGGAGAGCCAGTGCCGGCCAGAGGAGATGGCCCTGCACCAGCTGGGCAAAGGGGCTTCTTACATCCCTGTGGCTGCAGCGGGGCAAAGGATGTTTGCACAGCCCACAGGCTGTTTGGGTGCATGCATGGGCCTGCCTCTTTTCTTGGCCCTCTGCCGAAGCATCAGGAAGGTGGACACGGTCTTAGTGGCTCTTGATGATGGAGCAGTTGTTGCCAGGCATAAATGGATCCACTGATGTTCTCTCTAGGGAGGGGGGTGTTTGGGTGAAGCTGCAGTTATTCACTGGCTGTGGATGGGAAGTCAAAACGGTCAGAATGAGGTTCATAGAATCAGAATAGTAGGGTTGGAAGGGGCCTACAAGGCCATCAAGTCCAACCCCCTGCTCAATGTAGGAATCCAAGTCAGAGCATCCCTGACAAATGGCTGTCCAGCCTCGTCTTGAAGGCCTCCAGTGTGGGAGAGCCCACCACCTCCCCAGGTCATTGGTTCCATTGTCGTATTGCTCTTACAATCAGGACGTTTTTCCTGATGTTCAGCCGGAATCTGGCTTCCTGTCACTTGAGCCCATTATTCCGTGTCCTGCACTCTGGGATGATCAAGAAGAGATCCTGGCCTTCCTCTCTGTGACAACCTTACAAGTACTTGAAGAGTGCTATCATATCTCCCCTCAGTCTTCTCTTCTCAAGGCTAAACATGCCCAGTTCTTTCAGTCTCTCTTCATAGGGCTTTGTTTCCAGTCCCCTGATCATCTTTGTTGCCCTCCTCTGAACCCTCTGCAGTTTGTCTGCATCCTTCTTAAAGTGTGGTGCCCAGAACTGGACACAGTACTCCCGATGAGGCCTAACTAGTGCTGAGTAGAGAGGAATTAGTACTTCCTGGGATTTGGAAGCTATGCTTCTGTGAATGCAGCCCAAAAGAGCATTTGCCTTTTTTGCAGCCACATCACATTGTTGGCTCATATTCAGCTTGTGATTGACAACAATTCCAAGATCCTTCTCGCTTGTAGTGTGGTTGAGCCACGTATCCCCCATCTTGTAACTGTGCATTTGGTTTCTTTTTCCTAGGTGCAGAACTTGGCATTTGTCCCTATTAAATGTCATTCTGTTGTTTTCTGCCCAGCGCTCCAGTCTATCCAGATCACTTTGAATTTTGTTTCTGTCTTCCAACATATTAGCTATCCCGCCCAATCTTGTGTCATCTGCAAATCTGATCAGCATTCCCTGCACCTCCTCCTCCAAGTCATTAATACAAATGTTGAAGAGCACTGGGCCCAGGACTGAGCCCTGCAGTACCCCACTCGTTAACTCTCCCCAGTTTGAGAAGGTCCCATTGATAAGCACTCTTTGAGTCCGATTCTGTAGCCAACTGTGGATCCACCGGATCGTTGTTTCATCTAGCCCACTTTGAGCAAGTTTGCTCATCAGGTTATCATGGGGCACTTGGTCGAAAGCTTTGCTGAAGTCGAGGTATATGATGTCTACAGCATTCCCACGGTCTACAAGGGAGGTGACTTGATCAAAAAATGAGATCAGATTTGTCTGGCAGGACTTGTTTTTGACAAATCCATGTTGGCTTCGAGTAATCACGGCATTGTTGTCTAGGTGCTTCCAGATGGATTGCTTTACAATCTGCTCCAGAATTTTCCCAGGGATTGATGTCAGACTGACTGGTGTGTAGTTCCCAGGTTCCTCCTTTTTACCCTTTTTGAAGATAGGGACGACGTTAGCCCTCCTCCAATCATCTGGCACTTCCCCCATCCTCCATTAGTTGGTTCCTTTAGTTGGCCCAAGAATCCCACTAAGCGTTGTTCCTGATCTGGCTTTCAGACAAGGGCTGGAAATAAAAGTCTCTTTTTCATGTTGGACCTGCAACGACAGAGTTGCATGTCCCACGTTGGTGGACCACTGCTAAATAACATTGCCAGTTTGCAGTTTCTGACTTGTGCCTGGTGGTTCTGATTTATTATGAAGATGGGCACCTTTGGCTGGTTTCTGTCCAAGGATAGAAAAGTTGTGTTAGGATCAACCTTAAGAGAATCCATTCCAAGCAGATGGGGCTGGTGGCTCTGATTTTGGTGGGGCTGTGAATCCACTCTGGGTTTCAGCCAGAACTCTAAAGGCGCTATCTAAGGTGCTGAACCCTTTCCCCAAAATAGTTTCAGCAACTTGCGTAGCTCCTTTAGAGTTCTGGCTGGTTCTGACTAAAACCCAGAATGGATGTACAGCCCCACCAAAATCAGAGCCACCAGTCTCCACTGCTTCCAAGAGTTCAGGGCTCACTCTCTTAGTTCCAGGTGATTAAATCCCACCTACTCCTCTTGTATTAAGCCCATGCCGGGGCTTGGGCAGAGCCCAGAGCCAAAAGGGATCCCTTTTTAGCCTATTTATGCTAAAATTCCATCTAAATTCTTCCACTTTTTACAATTCGCCTGCAACAGTGTAAACAGGGCTTTGTATTTGGTTAAGCCAGTTTAATTAACTGCTATATTTCGGGGTTTAACACAGAAATAACGGGCTGGATTATGGTGGCTTTCAGAGGTCAAAGGCAATAATGGTCTTCGTTCCTTGTTGCCTTAACATAGGAATCGCAGGCTTTTATGCACTGTGCTTTATATTAGAGGGCCTGTGGAGGGGAAAGGGGGGATGCTGGAAAATGGCCTACAGTAAACATTCTCTAGGTAAATGCTATGGCTTGGACTGCTTGTTTGCTCCCTGCCTTCCCTGCACTGGCCCAGGAATGCCTTTGGATGCTGCCTTTTTCCCTTTGGTCTTCTGGCTGTTGGATGTTCCTGTTTCTAAGGAAGCTCAGGCTGAAATGTTTTGTAGATAAAACTGTGCTTTGGATGGAGTCTAGAAACGTGGCTGTGCTCCAGCTGGTAGATGAGGCAAGAGACAGTTGCACAAAGCTCTTTGCATGCAAAAGACATTGGACCGTGTGCACATGTTCCTTTGAGCATCCAAGGCCGGGGCTTGCAGGGCTTGGCAGGTGCCGCTTTCGCTGCTTTGGAGGAGATGGGAGCTGCCAATCCTGAAAGCTCCCAGGATGGTGCTTGCCCAAGGGGGCCCCTGCCATGAGTGCTGGGAGAGGCCCACCGGGCTGTGTGGACTTGGCTCCTGGGAAGGGCCTTCCTGTGCCTGGGGTGGAAGGACTCAGGCCATGGAAGTGTCTCCTGCTTCTCTTGTCGGCTGTGGGGGCTGGCATGTCATCTGTTTGGCACCTTCCTCTCGGAGGCCAGCTTTTGTTCTGTAGCTGCAGCGGACATTGGGCTTTGTTAACGGCATTCTCTGTGCCAAGTAACCATGGCTCTTCAGGTGGGTTACAAGGATAATTAACATTAAAAATAATCCAAACTATAAATAATGAGTAACAGCAAAAGAACACTGAGCAGCAGAGAATAAAGACCAGTAATATCAGTCCATACAGCTAACATTCTCAGCCTGCACAAACTGAGCTGAACACCTTCTGTGGTTAAAAGTGTAAAACTTGGGAGGATAAGAAAAGGCTTCACCTGGTGCTGAAAAGAATAGCGAAGGGGTGCCGGGTGGGCCTCCCTGTAGAGGCGTTCCACAACTGGGATTGTGCAAAGCAGAATCTGAAGGCATTGGCAGATGCCTTGCCCGGTTTTGCTTGGATTTGTTCAGCAATGTTTGTTTATGTCCTTTACTAGCTGCTCTTCAACAGAAGTTCTCACAGCCACATAGGACAATAACATTCAATAAAATGAAACAAGCCACAGAGCAGATAGAAGTTCCAGCATAAAAACCAAGCTGAACTACAAGGGGTGGGCAAACGAGCAGGCAGTGGAGATGGTGGCCCCTGTGAGGCACTCTGGGACTGGCATTCTGGTGGCCGGGGTGAGGAGGGGAGGACAGCCGCGGACCAGCCCCTGCTTCTGGTCCCCAGCCACCTTACTTCAGGCAGGGGGATGTGGGGAGGGAGCTGGGATCATGGCCCCTGAGCCTGATCGTAACATCAGGACAGTTCTTTAGGTGCTCTGTTCCAACTAGCCTTCTAAACTGTGCCCGGAAATGGAGCTGTTCCACAGCTAGCAAGGTTCTGTCTTCCATCCAGGCCCAGGTAGAGCAAACTTCAGCAGCGCGTTTGCTAACTGAACAGTTTTCAAAGCTTTTGTGGGCTTGTGCCATAATACGTTTGTTAATACTTGAAAGGACCACAAGACTGTAGTTTTTGTTGCCACAGACTTAGCACAGCTCTACCCTTCTGGAAGTTGGTTAAGAAGATTGCTTATTATTGCTTATTATTGCAAACATTGAGGTTTGCAGAAAGCTTACCGTAGTTGCCAGCAGATGGTGCCGTTGCTGTACGGATCTCCTCTGCAAAGGCTCAGTGAAATGACCCTCAAAACTCTTTTGGGAGGCGGGTGGGGGTGCCCTTGACCAGCATGCTGCCTTAACGGAGAGTTTTGTCATTGGTTTTGCTTGTGGGAGCTAGGGTGCAGCCTCTTTCCTGCATGGCATAAATAGGGTTGAAGCTGCCTTGCTCTTCTAAGGAGGCCATCTTGTGTTCATGTGGGGCTGGCTGTCAAAGCAATGGTTTTCCCCCAAGAACCAGTCCTGTTTTAAGTTGTTCATAAATGATCTAGAGTCAGGGGTGAGCAGTGAGGTGGCCAAGTTTGCAGATGACACCAAATTACTCAGGAAGGTGAAAGTCCACATGGATGGCAAAGAGCCCTCAAAAAGACTTCCCCAAACTGCGAGAATGGGCAACTTCACATATACCCTTTTAGCAGGCCAGACATCAGGAAAGAGAACATGGGGCCCCGGGGATCACTATGTGAACACATCCACTCATTGTGCAGATTCCTTGCTGCAATAATTAGGAAAGGGACTCTGCCATAGTTTAGTTATGAGATGTGAAAATGTAGCTGCAGCCAGAGGTCTTAAAACAGACTGGGTTATGCCCTCTCCCCCAGTGCAGGTTAATCTTGCTTGTTTTCGAGTGGGCTGTTAACCCTTGCTGAAGATCTTTGCCCACCCACACCCCAAGTGGGAAACAATGCCTCTGCTGGTGGCAGGAGCTGCCCAACCTGGCCTTCCTTTTGCAAGGGGTGTGTTCCCAGCCTGCCTTTGCTCCCCCCCTCCGTCCTGATCTTGGAAGTCACCTCGGAGCCATCAGCTCTGTAGTCTTGTTGTGCTGACCCTTGACCACCTCTCTGTGTTGAGCTCCACCCTGAAACTGATCCTGAAGACTAGGAACACCTGAGCTTGAGGCCCCTGTCTCTTGCAAGCCACCAGGACAAGCATGGCTGCTTCTGCAGAGCAGGCTTCTGGCTCCGCCTGTGCAGGTTCCACAGCTGGAGCAGATGTGTGAGGCTGCCAAGAAGCCTCTCTGGGGAACACCTGCCGGGCAGACCCTGTGGGCAGCACACCTGGACAGCCAGGTTGCAGTTGCACACCAGTGGGGCATGAGGTAGCTGGAGGTGGCCACAGCTGTCACCACAGGGGTCAAGTGATACTGTGGGAGACACGAACAATGTGTGTGTTGCAGTGCTTGTTGGCTTCCATGAAGGGGGCTGCTTCACATGTGCGTGGCCAACAAGTGGATGCATGAAGCAGCAGCAGCAGCCGGTGACGTCTGAACCACAGATTCCCCCTCGCAGATCAAACAACTACTCTAAAAATGCTTCAAACACAGGAGTTTTCGGTGGAGTTGGCCCACAAGGGCAGCTGCTAGTTACCAAGTGGCATCTTGCGTTAACTTCTAAGAGTTCAAGTGGATTCTGAACCTGCATAATTAGCTTTTAATCTAGGCTTTTTAGAAAAGGATGACTTATTTATTTATTTATTTATTAAATTTATTAATCGCCCATCTGACTGGTCACCCAGCCACTCTGGGCGATGTACAACCCACCATAAAACAATTTAAAACAATAAAATTTTACCATAAATTTTTTTTTTAAATACCCTAACCCACCCCAAATGCCCCCCTCTTCCCTCCCTTCCCCACCAGAGTATGTATGTATATATTTACTTATATTTCCATACTGCCCAATAGCTGAAGCTCTCTGGGCGGTTCACAAAACAAAACTTCAAACCATAAACTATAACAACATAGTAAAACATAATAAAAAAAACCTTAAGTTTAAAACGGAATAAAACAGAAGTAAACTAGGGTAAAAGCCAGCAGCAGTGCAAAGATCTAAAAACATAATGGAATTTTTAAGACTGAAGTCTGGGAAAATAAGAGCAGAGGAGATCTAGCAAGGAAACCTTTCTGCAGTGCTACATGCCTGAGGGTGGTGCAAGCTTGTTTCCCCTTCAGAAAGCATCCTGTTCTTTTCCAATAGCCTCTGTCTAATGGTTGTTCAATAGCAATGCCAGAGTGGAAACTGAGAAGAGAAGGGATGGGTGGTGGAGGAGTGGCTATGCTTTTGGGGGGCCCATGGTTCAAGGGGAAGTTCTGGTCTGGGCAGCAAGCCCATTGCGTTTGGGGGAAATTGAGGCTCAGGTTTAGATCAGGCTTAATTATGCTTATTTCTCCATATAGGCTGCCCAGATCTTGTAAGATTTGCAGACTGAGTAGATTAAGCATTGAGAGAGTGCTTGATGGGGACATTCTAGGATTGTGGGGGCAGGGAGAGGAAAGAGGCGCACCTCCGTGTGGGAGCGTAGCTTGCTGGCGGAGCACCTGCTTTGCTTGCAGAAGGCCCCAAGTTCAGCCAAACAGATCTCTTTAGTCCGAAGCCAAGGACTCGTTGCCTCGCCTCAGATCATGTGTTGACAAAGCAAGTGCTGTTTTCATAGGCACAGTCTTCCAGATGGATACTGAACTGCAAACAGGGCCAGTGAGGAAGCTACAGCGAAATTCCTGGTTCTTTCTCCTAGTGAAAGTTACACAGATGAATTAGGCCATGCTGTGTTTACATATGATTGGCTTGTATCTTTGCTACAGGACAGAAATGAACAAGAATGGATGCATCCTTGCATGCTGTGATGTTGAAGAAGAGAGTGTTAGAAATTCTTGCTTGTAGTACTTCAGATAAATATACAAAATGGGCCAAGAGTGGCCTGACAGAGGTTTGTCAGGGGTGTTGAGATAATGTATGTGAAGCACTTTGAACATTTCGGAGTGCTATACAAATGCTAAATGTCAAGTCCCTTTGTGTTCTCTGAGTACTCACATGACTGTCTTGGCAAGTAGAGGTCTTTTTGATAGGATTGTATGGTGATGGGGGAGCTCAGGTGTAATCTAGGCAGACTTCAAGAATCCCTTCAGTCAGCTTCTGTCCTCTACAGAACACCCCCAGAGGTGGATCCCTCAAACTTGTCAACAAACGGCTTTGCGGGCCCTTGCGCTCGGGTGTGGCATCTTTTGGTGATGTAGCGCTTTCCACAGTGGTCTGGGGGCTGGTCTCCCTTCGATTACCTTGGATGCTTAAACACAGCTCGATAGAGGGCTGAAGCTGCACCTTGCACTTGTTCCAAAAGTGGCCACAAAACGTCCAGGTTGATCCGCCTGTAAAGTCATGGGTGGTGATCAGAGACTGGGTGCTGCCCCAGCAAGGGCCACGGTCTCAGCATTTGACAGGCCAGCTCCCTTCTCCACATCTGCCTCTTTCAGCGGAGGCTAACTCGATTATCCTTGTCGAATGTTCCCTGCCCCTCCCACAGCTGTCAAGTTCTCTCCCCCCACCCCACCCCACGCCCAGGGTGTCTCTCCCTGTACAGCTACATCTTTCTCCTTCTGGTCTTGTCAGATTGATCTTGTACTCTTTGCTCTACAGTAGCCAGAGCAGTGGCAGGATTCTCCGGTCTTGGATTCCTCATTAGTGCTTTGGGGCTGTTAGCAGTATTTGGCAGGCAGAGAACTCTCCCAATCCTCATTGGGTTTGCCAGCATCACTCACAAATGTTGCCTTAGGGCTGTGGGAGAAACAGCCACTGCCCAGAACAGCTTGCTACTTGAATGGGAAGTTCGGGGCAGCCAAGGGAGTTTTGTCGCCGGTGGAAAGAGCAGTTCTAACTAAACTTGCACTTTGGGTTGGGAGATGCAGGCGCCTGTTTTTAAAGAAGGTGGAGATCTTGTGGAGCAGACCGGGGCTTTTTCTTGGGGGCGGGGGAGGGCGTCTAGGGCCCGATTTGCTTGGAGAGGTCATCTTGTCCTCTTCTTTGTGAGGGATATCCAGGTTTCCCTTATCCCAGAGAACCTCTATGGGTCTGGGGCTTATAACGTCATTGGTGGCTTCTCTGCTTGGTAGACAGAAATTGGACCATCACACCTTTATTAGGACTGCTTGAAATGTTACAAAGTGGTGAGCATACTTTCACATCCACCAGAGCTCTTCTTCAGGCTGTTAAGGAAGAAAACAAACAAAACCCACACAGGATGGGGTGGGTGCGTGTGCGTGTGTGTGTGTGTGTGTGTGAGAGAGAGAGAGAGAGAGAGAGAGGAGGTCATGAGGTTTCTTCTCCCCTCTCTTTTTGCTTATTACTTAGTGACATTTCACTTTGTTCTAGAAAGGTCTTCTCTACAGTTGCTTTTGGATTATTCCCCCCCCCTTTTTTTTTTATAGCTTAAAATTCTGACCCCTACCAGGGAGCTACTGAACAAACAGCCTTCTGCTGCTGGGGGCTTTAGCTGTTTGGTTCAGTTGGTGGGTGCCTTTCTCTCCTGGTCTCTGTCTCCTCAGCCAGTAGGGAGATGAGCCCTAATGCTGCTGGTTGTTTGTTTGCAGCCCACACCCAGTGAAGCCCATCAGCAGCAGCACGCCAGGACCAGAGGTTTTGAGGGAGGAGAAGCCACAACAGGCTGGCAGCCTGACACCGGAACGGAGCAGCGGCCAGGAGGAGCTCAAGCCGAGCATCGCAAGCAGCTGCGGTTCAGCCAGTCCAACCTTGCAGCTGGGAAAAACAGAACCGCAAAGGGTAAAGGGGTGGGTGGGTTGAAATATGGAGGCAGAGTGGCATGCTTTTAAGTGCCAGTTCAAAGTGCATTGTGCCAGTAAGATCTCTATTTTTTATTCACCTTTGGGATTGCATTTCCTCCCAAACCCTGCCCATCATTGGTCTCTACCCCAAAATACCCCCTCCCGATTCCCAGAAGCTATATTCTGCTGTTCCCGCATTCCCCTGTGTTCTGAGTGTCCCATCTTGCCACCTAATGCGACACCCTATTAATGTAGCCTAGAATGTCATTGGTTTTGGTGCCCATCGCCACCCTCCTGGCTTACCTTCAGTCTGCTGTGCACTGTAAAACGCCAAGCACATGTCAAGCAAATTGCTCTCCCTTCCATTAGCAGGGGCTGTTCAGAGGACACTGGCCCAGTACTTTATATTCAAGGTGGCTCTTGAAGGAAGAGTTGGTTCACTTTGAATGCACCCAGTACTTCATCATCCTCTCAACATTATTTTATTTAGGTATTTATTTCATTTCTATACTGCCCAATAGCCAAAGCTCTCTGGATGGTTCACAAAAATTGGGCTTTAAAATAGCAGTAATCTGGAAACATTTGGTGAGGTGTTGAACTTGGCCCCTTTGCTAGGAGGAGGTCTGGCTGTGCTTACAAAAGCATGTGGTGCGCTTTGCGTAGGAGCCGTTCTGGCGCCATGCTCAAGGCAGAACATGTTGGGCCATTCCATTTTCTTCCTGGTAACCACTCTGAAGTAGGTTAGGAGGCTGAGAGGTGGTGACATCTTGGGCTACTCAGTGAGCTTCATGACAGAACAGGGCCTTGAACCCAGTGCTTGGGCAGCAGCTATGAGGGTGATGTTCCAGAAGACAAATTTCAGGCAGGAGGCTGAAGGGTCTGGGACGCTAGGAAAGTGAGCCAAAAGGACTCCTGCATTCCACACGGCTTGTAAGGCTTCCCTTTCTAGAGCCACTAATAAGCTGCCACTAATTGCTCCCTTCTGTTCGTCAGTGGCTTTCCCACCCTCCCATCTATGACTGAGCAGGCCTTTGGCTCCTAACAGAGGGATCGTGGAAGTTTTGCTCCACTCACTGCAGTCCCATCTGTCTCTAGGACCCTTCCGTGCTGGACCACTCGGCCAAGTACTACTGCCTGACACGTGATGAATTGATTCAGCTGCTGTTGAAGCGGGAGGCTGAGCTTAGGAAGGAGCGGGAGCACATCCATGAGCTGGAGAACTACATCGACCGGCTCCTGGTGCGCATCATGGAGCAGTCCCCTACCCTGCTGCAGATCCCTCTCGGAGGGGACGCAAAGGCTGCTGAATAACCCAGCCCGTCGCCATCCATCACGCCCCCGACAAAAACCCATGCAGCCCTTCTTTCCCTGCCTTCAGTTGCTCCCCCACCCATCATGCTCTCCTTGCTCAAGACCCCAAGGAGAGGACTTGCAGAGTGCCCTGTGCTTCCTGGCCCCTCGGCCACAGACACCATGCAGCAGGGGCTCTGGCCCACGCCTTGGGTCAGCCACGTGGGGTTCCCGCCAGCTGTGTTCACTTCTCTAAGCTGCCCACCTGTGCCCGTTGAAACTTGGAAAGCTGCATTTAGGACGTGTGTGTTGGTGCTGCATCACAAACTCTTCTTGGCATGGTAGTGCAAAACCCAGCACTGCGATACACCCACCTCTGTGCGGTTCCCTTTCTGAGGGTGCCCAACTGCTGCCCTGAAGACTTCCCAATCTATCACATAGCGAACCCCCAGCTGCCTCTGCAGGACTGCGTTCACCTGACTCCCAGCACTCACGTGTGCCCAGCACTAATTCCGTTCCCCCCTGGGTGGCTTAGCTGGCCACTCAATTTCTGTTGTCCTGCCTAGGTGGCGTTGGGCGGGTGGGGGTTGTTCAGGGGAAAGACGCACCCTGGTGCTGAGCTGATCTAGGAGAAGAGCTGCCCCGTCCAGGAGATGGGCTGTATGAGGAAAGTATTCTGGCAGGCTGAGGGCAGAGCTGCTTTCCTTGCATCACTGCGTCACTTGAGGACTAGCATCACCATGCCTGCTGGACCCCTCAAGCCTGTGCCGGTTGCCCTGCATCTCACAAGGCTGCCTGGCCCTCTGTAGCACTCTCCTCGTGGGTCCTTGTGACACAGCTGCTTTCGTCCCCGTTGCAGTCAGGGCAAGTGGGGGTTTGCCTTGGCGGGCTGCATTTGCTTTGTGCCTGGCACCGTTTCCCCATTGCATGCTGGAATGCGTTGCAACCTATCTGCTCTCTCCCCACCCCTCTTTTCTGTGGCATATGGAGGGAGCTGCCATCATTGTGGATCAGTGGGATCAAAGGTGTGCAACCTCTCTTGCACACACCTGCGATGATCAGAGAACGTGTGCCTTTTTGTCCATAGGAGGACAGATATTTTGAGCTTCTTCAGACATGGCTGTGGTAAATTTCTCCATCTGCAATGTGCCACCCCCCCCCCCCCGTAGGGGGAGTGGTTGGCTTTAGAGAGAAGTGACCTGATGAGTCCCCATCCTGCCAGCATAATGGGGCTGAAGGCTCCATGGGCTTGGCTGCTGGGGGGCGAGACTGCCCTATTGCAGGAAGGAGAAGCACAGCAGGCAGCGGTTCGGGAGCCTGCAAATGGCCACGCCTGAGAGCCACCTGAGGAAGGAAGAGGATGTGGCTGTGGTGGGCTTGAACTCCCTCTGACCCTTTTTGGGAACTGGAGATTTTTGCTGTAGTCTCAAGAGGGAGGATTTGCCCAGTGGACTGGTTCTGGCCCCCCACCAGCTTGTCCCTTTTGGAAAGGCCTGCCTGTCCCTCAGGCAGATGGAAAACACGTACGAGTTTCCCTTTTATACGCCTCCCAGAGGGCAGGACTGGAGAGGGAAGGACGGGAGTGAATGATGCAAAGGGTGCTGCTGATGGGGCAGGGGCTTGGAGCAAAGCCTCTTCTCTCCCTTCCCCTGTTCTACTTTAACCCACTGAGCTTCTGAGACCTTTCCTCTTGTGCTACCTTCTGGAGCCCTGGAGAGCTGCAGCACAGAGGAGCCGATTGCTCAAGTAGGTTGCCAGTGCATAGGACCAGATTGCAGCATAGGCATGATAAGTGTTACCGGTCATTCCTTGACCCATTTGTTGGGCAGGAGTCAAGAAGGTTTTGTCCTGAATGTTTTCTCCTGCCTTGGGACCCCTGGATGCTCTCTGGCCCCTGCAGGTGCTGCTGCTTCGCGTACAGTTTTTCCAGCCCTGGCCTGTTCCGATGTGGGTTTTGTACTGCCTGCAATGTTTTGGCCTTTCTCACTTGTTAAAGGGAGGAGGTAGTGGCTGGCGTCTTTTAATCTCGCCGTTGTAGGGAACAGAATCCTTGCCCTGCAGCTGGCTGGCCTGTCACAGGGAGGACAGCTAGTCTGGGGGTCTCATCCCTGTGGCGGAATCTCAAGCCCTGCTTTTTCAGTGTGGCTGTGCATCCACGCCCTGCCCCTCAGAGTTGACTGTAGCTTTCTGCCCAGTAGCCCTAGCTACCAGTCTTCTGGTCCCGGTTTAGTTTTGCTCACCTGCCAAAGCAAAACCGCTTTAAATGGACCAGGATGCCCCGTTGGCTGCTCTGGATCAGTGCAACTTCCTTTGCTCCAGCCCCTGGGAGCCCCTGTGTCTCCATGGCTGCAGCCGGGCCATTCCCCTTGTCTCCCATCTTCAGCACTCCTAGATAGGTTTGTGGACTGCTGTCAGCCTCGCTCCGCCTTCGCCCAGGACTTTCAGTGATTTGTCACACAACAGTATTTGCTTTGCCGCTGGCTTAAACGTCTCGTGACCAATTGTGCCCTCTCTGTATGGAGGGAGTCCAGCTGTAAAGACTGCAGACCTTTCATGTCTGGAATGTTTGATGCTTCAGTAGGAGTTTCTAGGCAGGGAGGAGCGCGTTTGGGAAACCTGCAAAGGTGCTGAGCAGGCAATTCAGATTCTTAAATTTGTTTGCGTGGGAAAGGAAGAAGTCCAACTGTTGCTGCCTCGTTTTCCTACCTGTTGGCTGACTTACGTGGTATTCTGTGGTTCTCGCACTTAGGAAAGGCATCCCCTGCTAAAGAGGTGCTGGGCCAGACCTTGCTGTTCAAACTACCCTGTCTCCTTCCTCTCGGGTAGCTGGAACTTGCAATCTCCTGGATCCGTGTGGATGCTGCTTGTACTAAACATGCCCAAACACCTTGCCCCTTAATACTGCAGTAAAGTCTCTCAAACAAGTGTCTGCAGATGCTGGGGAGAAGATGGGGAGAAGGGCCCGTTGCCCTTGTTGAGGTTGAGGAGAGTGATTTGTGAAGGGTGGGAGAGGAATATTCCCTGCAGAGGGCGCCACTTCTGCTCCTCTGTTTCCATCTGCAATTTGCCTCCGCTTTCCTTAATCTGCCAGAAACTCACAAAACACAGTTCAGTATTTCTCGGAGATTCTACTGGCAGTGTCTCCTTACGTTGCCCTGTGTGGGCCCAGTTGCTTTTGTTTACTCTTCTGGCCGAGGCAGAGAAGATGCTGGCTTGAGGCCTCTCCCCCCCCCCACACACACTCTGAAAAGGTCAACCAGTCATGCTAAGCCAGGCCAGCCTGAAGGAGAGCCGTATTAGTCTCCCTTCTCCTTGAGCATGGTTGGGAGCCCTCCCCCCCCCCAAGTGACTTTATTTTCATTGTAGGGTTTACACAACGAGGGCTTTAACCTGCTTTCCCCTGCACTTGAGTGTTTGGAGGGAAGAAGCGCTCACTTGTATTAAGAATCTCATTGGATTATGTTTGTTTTAAAAATAAATAAATGCTTGTTCTGTTTTAAGCACTTTAAAGAAAAAATAAAAATGGTTGAAATTGTTTGCTTAAAAATTTCTGGCTGGCTTATTTTGGATTGTTATGTCTGTCCAAGTCCAAAGGGTTACACAGCACATTAACACACACACGAGCCCCTTGTGGCTGCCAATTCCAAAGTTATGCAGGCTCATTACTCTGGGAGACCTCAGAGGGGTGTGTGACGCCTTCAGCTTTATGGCCTGGGGAAGCCCCTAACAAGGGAAATGTGCTCCTTGAAGAGCAGGCAGCAGCGTCTGGGACTGCCTGGCTTTTGTGAGTAGGGATGGATGGGGCATTGTGGCTGCAAAGCTGAGCCTGCTGGAAAACCAGTCTTGTGGGATGCTGTCATTATTGACACTAAGCCGGGGGGAGAGATGGGGTTAGGGTTCAGAGTAAACAGGAATCCCTGTGCACCTGTGAAAACAGGAGGAAGCTGGGAGCTCCAACAGGCCTGGGCTGGGGGCAGGGGAACCTGCCATTTACCAGACAAAGGGGGCATTTAGTGCACCAAAGGCAGGCAGGATAGACAGGTGTTGGGAGTGATGGACGGACGTGTTTCAGCACCCCTGTTCAGTCTAGCAGTGACCTGAGCTCCCTGCTTCACAGCTCTGTTGTTCCTAGCATCTGGTGCTAGGACACTCCCTGGTCTTGGCCACCTGTTTCCATTGTCTTAGCTTCTGTTTGGTCTGCCCATTTTAGATTTTGGGGTGGAGCTGAGCAAGTAAGCCTGCCTCCTCTATCCCCCTGGATTAGCTGCAGCTTGACTTAGGCCTGCTTCAGTATATCATGCCAGCCCTTGGAGACCTGCATCCAGTTGGATGAAAATGTGTGGCTGCCTGGCCTCTGTGAATTCCAAGCTCCTTGGGGCTGGATGGTGGCCATGGTGCTCTCCAGGGGGAAAGAGTGGGGAGCTTCTTGCACCAAAGGCAGAAATCTCTTCATTGAATCATAGAACAGTAGGGTTGGAAGGGGCATACAAGGCCATCGAGTCCAACCCCCCGCTCAATGCAGGAATCCAAGTCAAAGCATCCCTGACAGTCTTGAACGCCTCCAGTGTGGGAGAGCCCACCCCCTCCCTAGGTAACGGGTTCCATTGTATTGCTCTAACTGTCAGGATGTTTTTCCTGAAACTTCAGCAAAGTCAGGGCTGTTTCTTGCAAGGCATCTGTAAGACAAATTGTCAGCTGCAGCAGCATCTCCTCTCGGCCACATCTGGAATAGCCCCTCTGGCCTTGCAGGGTCTGGGGCTTCCCAAGGGCAGAAAAGCATGGCGCTGGCCGGCCTGGCGGTCCCAAGTTCTGGCTGCTGTTCTACGCCTTGGATGCATATGGTCTCCTCCATCCGACAGGCATCTGCTCTTCTCTAGCTTGAGGGTGGATGGGAGACTTCAAGACATTGCATCAGAAAGCCTTGATCCCTGCCCTTTGGTCTCCTCAGAAACAAAACCTGAATGAGCATGACTTGGGCTGTGGGTGTGAAGGAACCATCTGTGTCTGCAAGTCCCAGGTGCTTTGGTGGGGGTGGCCTGGCTGCTCTGCACATGCAGGTGTGGGGCTCTGCCAAGGAGGAGAGCCAAGATACCTGCTTGTGGCTCGGGCCAGTCCAGGATGGAACTCCACTGCCTGCAACGGAGCTCGATGCCACCCATTTCCCTCACTATGCCATGCACACCAAGGGCCCTTCGCAGTCAAGGAGATTTGGGGGGAGGCTGGCTGGCGCATGGGGGTGCCTTGGAAGGTGGGTGTTGCTGCTGGCCTGCCCACCCCCCGGGACAGAGGAGCCCTTTCCCATCCAAGGAAGCTGCTGCAGCAGCCAGGCTGTGACAAGGCGGCGACCCCTGGGATGAACCCCCGCCCAGGGGCGAAAGGCTCTGTCCTGGGGGCAGCAGGCAGGCAGCCTCGCACAGTCCCGTGCCAGCTGTGCCCAGCCAGAGGCCCCCCGGATGTGCTGGGCTGCAGCCCCCATAAGAGCTGGCTGGGGGATGATGGGAGCTGTAGTCCAGCACGCCTGGAGGGCCCCAGGGCGGCCTTGGCCAAGGCCAAGCGCCAGAAAGCATCGCGATGAGGCAGTGCCGCTCGCAGGACCGGCGAAATCGCCACAGCGCCGCGGGCCAGCGTGGGGGCAGTCCAGGCCTCTCCCTGCGGCGCGCCCCGCGGTGTTGTGCAGGAGAGGAGCCTGCTCCCCACGGCGAGTAGCGCCTGCTCGTGGGTTTCTTGCGGAACGGCAGCAGCCACGGCGACAGGGTTTCCCCGGCCTGGCTCTTTCCTGAGCTGAAAACTACATTTCCCACAACCCCCTCCTTCCCAGCTCTCGAGCGAGGCTAGATCGGCCGGCTGCATTTCCCGTCATGCTCCTCGCCCCTGCGCCTGCGCGTCTCGTGACACCGTCCTCTTCCCCAGGCGGCGAAGACTACACCCCCCAGCATGCTCTGCGGGAGCTGCGGTGGGCCGCGGCCAATCGGAGGCGGGCCTGGCGCTGGGCGGGGCCGGCGGGGAGGGGGCGTGGCCAAGCGGCGGAGGAGACTCGCTTGTTTAAAGTGGCGTCGTGAGGGGCATGGCGGAGAGCGCAGCATACCCGCCCTTCCAGCTGGGGAAGCCGCGCTTTGAGCAGGTGGGGCCGCCGCTTCGCGAGCCCGAGGGGGCCGTGGGGGGCAAGCTCACCCCGCTGCCGCTCCCGCAAAGGGGCTTCGACGCTGCCGGCGGGGAGCGCCAGCCTCAGCGAGCCCCGCCCCGCGCGGCGGGTCCGCCCGCCGATTGGGCCGCACCGGTGTCCGTCGCCGCCCGGGTCCCCGCCCTTTCCTGCCTCCGAGCGGGGTCCTGATTGGCGCGTGCTTTCTCCGCGGGGCGGGGCGGGGCGGGGCTTCCCCGGGCCCCGGGCTCGAATCCGTCGCGCGCGGGCGCAGCGGGCGCCGGGCGGCTCGGGCCGCCTGCCTCCTCGGCCTGCGCGGCCCTCCGGCCGGCGCGGGGACGGGCGCCGGTGCTGCTGGGCGGCCTGCGCCGGGAGCTCCTCGGAGCGCGCCGGGGAAGCGCCGTGGCCGCCGGGCGGGTCCATCGGCAGGGCCGCCACCGCCCGCGCGGCCCGGCCCGGCCCGGCCTTGCTGGTGTGACCCGCGCGGCGCCGAGGGCAGGGAGGCGCCGCGCGCGGCTGGAGCAGCCCCAGCAGCCGCTGAGCCCCCGCGATCCGTTGCCCGCGTGCAGGAGGAGGCGGGCTGGCATGCCGGAGGGCGCGGCCGAGGCCCCCCCGCCTTCGGAGGGTCCTCGCCTGGAAAGGCCCTTCTCCGGGGCGGGGCTTTCGGGGGGCCCTGCCGGCGTGTGTTCAACACCTGCCGGGTAGGGGCCGCGTTCTGTCCCTGGTGAACCTCTCCGCCTCTTAGGAGCTTCCCAGTGAACTCTTAAGGTGGTGGCATATGCGTAATTGTGCTTGGCACATTTGGATAAGGACGTCTTCCCAGTTTCATAGCCCGAGGGGTGCGAAGCCACCGCAAAATTGTGGTTTAGCATCACACTCTGCACGCTGTCTCCCGCAGATTCCTCATCCACAGCAAGTAGCAGTTTTTTGAGGAGATAACTCAAATTGTGCTCAAAGTTCAGTTAGTGTATGTGTGGTAAACACTTTGATTGCACTCATAAATGCTAAATTGCCCTGTGGGATTAAAGTCTCAGTGTTCTGGGTAGGTCATCTAAAGCACCAATATATTTCCTTCTGACCATGAGCAAGGGACTGGTGTCTTTTGCTTTGAACAGCAGCCCTAATTTACTCACACTGAAATCTCTCGCTTCCTCACAGGACACTGCCTTCCACTGAGTCAGAGCCCCCTTGGTCCATCTAGCCCTGTGTAGTCTTTCCCTGCTGCTGTGGGAAATCTTTAAGATGCGTTTTCATGGGAGATGGGAAGGGAGTTGCATTTGGACAAGGGACTGAAACAAACCATTTTGGGAACTTGGTGGAAGTATCTGAGCCCTCTGCTTCAGTTAGAGTGAGTCAGATGTGCATTGGTCTCCCCCTGCCCCTTGAGGGATGTGATCCTAATCCATGAGTAATCTCCCCCTCTGTGCTCTTGTGGCAGACCCATTCATCTCAGTTGGACTTGTGGATGGAACAGTAATAACTTTAGCATGTCTATAGCACATTTCTAGCATCCAGTATGCTTCGTGTTAATTATTGCAGTAATCCTTAAATCACCCTTCCCCAACCTGGTTGCCCCCCGATGCTTTGGACTATAACTCCCACCATTCCTGACTATTGGGCATGCTGGTTGGAGCTGATGGGCACTGAAGCCCAAAACATCTGGAAGGCACCAAGGCGGAAAAGGCTGCCTTAAGCAACAACCTTATAAGCTAGGTCTGTATTATCTCCATATTGCACATGGGCTGGGTCTGAGAGAATAGCGGCTTGCCTCGGGTCACCTCATGTGTTTGTGGCTGTTGTAAGATACAGACTGGCTCTTTTACCTTGCACCGGGGGTGGGCAGAATGTTCGCCAGGGTCCACTGGCCCATTTCTGGCAGTGGATGGTTGGTGGGTTCCTGGCAAAGACTTCTGGATTAGTTCTGGCGCTACTTATATTCATGAGCAAGAGCAAATACTCAGGATCGTTGAGTGCTGGTGAGTTATCCTGTAAGTTAAAATTGCTCCTGAGCATACACTATTGCTTTGTACATCCAGAATATATTGGTGGACCATGTCTGTGAGGATTCTAGTTAGGGAGAGGGAGAGAGAAGAGTAGACAAGAGTAGACAACATGGGACTGAAGTCACACTACTTTCACCAGCTCTCATGTTTCTGGTGGACTGTGCCTTCTCTAATGTGGGCTTACCCACACAGCCTTGCAGTGAGAAAGGAAGATGTGACCAAGGGTCCATCTAAGGAATGCTTATATCAAATCTGCAGATGACACAAAATTGGGTGGAATAGCTAATACCCTGGAAGACAGAAACAAAATTCAAAGTGATCTGGATAGACTGGGGCATTGGGCAGAAAACAACAGAATGAAATTTAATAGGGATAAATGCCAAGTTCTGCACCTAGGAAAAAAGAACCAAGTGCAGTTACAAGGTGGGGGATACTTGGCTCAACTATACTACAAGCGAGAAGGATCTTGGGTTTGTTGTCGATCACAAGCTGAATATGAGCCAACAATGTGATGTGGGTGCAAAAAAGGCAAACGCTATTTTGGGCTGCATTAATAGAAATACAGCTTCCAAATCCCGGGAAGTACTAGTTCCCCTCTCCTCAGCACTGGTTAGGCCTCATCTGGAGTACTGTGTCCAGTTCTGGGCACCACACTTTAAGAAGGATGCGGACAAACTGGAGAGGGTTCAGAGGAAGGCAGTGAAGATGATCAGGGGGCTGGAAACAAAGCCCTATGAGGAGAGACTGAAAGAACTGTGCACATTTAGCCTTGAGAAGAGAATAGCACCCTTCAGGTACCTGAAAGGTTGTCACAGGGAGGAAGGCCAGGATCTCTTCTCGATCATCCCAGAGTGCAGGACACGGAATAATGGGCTCAAGTTACAGGAAGCCAGATTCTGGCTGAACATCAGGAAAAATTTCCTGACAGAGCAATATGATAACGGAACCAATTCCCTAGGGAGGTGGTGGGCTCTCCCATGCTGGAGGCATTCAAGACGAGTCTGGAATGGGCTGTCAGGGCTGCTTTGGCCTGGATTCCTGGATTGAGCAACGAGTTGGACTCGATGGTCTTATAGGCCCCTTCCAACCCTACTATTCTATGATTCTATAGTCCAGCATTCTGTTAATACAGTGACCAACCAGCTGCCTGTGGGAAACCCATAAGTAGGACGAGTGCAATAACACCCTCCTGCCCATGTTCCCCAGCAACTGGTATACCTTTTCCTATTTCTGGGAAACACATGTGTCTTATCTTACTCTGCCACATCAGTGGCACACATCTGAATGCACTGCCTTTTGCTGACATCATAGATAGCCTTGGCTGTGCAGAATCTATTTCAATTAGCTCCACTTTCATTGCTCCAGTCTCCAACGTCAAGGTCATTTGGCCTCTTGCGGCAAAATAAGACCTACTTACTTGGTTCCTGAAGTTTGTATTTGAGAAAGAAGGGACTCTTGTGTTCAGTAGAAGCATTTCAGTGCAGCTAGGGAAACCTATCATGACCCTAAATTTTGGGAATGCTGTTGGATTCCTCAGCTCTCAGGACTCCCAGGGTGCAATAGACGATAAATTGCAATGCAAAATGTAAAGCGTATTGCAAGCTAGACTTTACGTAATTTGCACAGTCAAAACAAGCCATGGTGGCTGCTTGTGAGCCACAGCACATGCTGGGCACAATTTGGATAATCATCGCCCGACCACAGCTTATTGTGGTGTTCAAACCCAGGTGGTATGGCTTGCTGGGGGGTTCAGCAACCCTCAAATAACCCATTGGCTGCTATAGGGTTATTTGAGCGTTGTTTGTGCATGGTGTGGAGAATGTGTATAGGGAGACTTTTTTCTCCCTCTCATAATTCTAGAACCCAAAGGGGTCAACCCATGAAGCTGATTGGTGGAGATTCAGGACAGATAAAAGGAATTCCTTCTTCACACAGCGCAGAATTAAACTATGGAATTCACTACCACAGAACATAGTGATGGCCACCAACTTGGATGGCTTTAAAAGGGGGTTAGACAAATTCCTGGAGGAGGAGTCTGTCTATGGCTGCTAGTCCTGATGGCTATGTGCTACCTCCAGTATCAGAGGCGGTATGTCTATATACACCAGTTGCTGGGGCACGTGGGTGGGAGGGTGCTGTTGCACTTGTGTTCTGCTTGTGGGTTTCCCATGGGCAGCAGGCTGGCCACTGTGTTTACAGAATACTGGACTAGATGGACCTTTGGACTGATCCAGCATGGCTCTTCTTATGATCTTATGTAGCCGGCCCTCAAAGTTATGCTGTATAAATCATACGTATCAGTCTCCTGGTGGAGAATTTAGCTGCAGTTGAACTGTCCAATTTCAGAAGCAACCAAGTTAATCTCTATTGAAGAGATTTTCCGATCAAAACTTGCCTGTAGCCATTCCCAAAAAGGTGATTGACTGACCTTTGGCAAGGAAAAATGTTTGCTCAGCAAACAGCAGTGACTGGCTTGTGAAATGCATTGCCCTGCCTTCTGGCTTGTAAGCTTGCAAAAGGGCCCATGAGCAGGTTGAAGATGTCCGTTGCAGATCGAGAACTACCTTGGCTAGTTTCAAAACCAGTTGCTTTGCTGTGAGGCCTGTTCCAACTCAGTAGCAGTTGCATTCCCACTGTGGTGGAGAGGTTTGGCAAGTTAGTTGCATTGGTATGTGGCTCTTGGCATCTCCCACCGTGGCTCCCTGGCCACCACCTTCCCAAGCTCCCTCGCTGCTCGTTCCATTCCTGCCAAGAGCCACGCCAGTCTTTAGGCCCTGGGAGAGGCTTTCCCTACTGGCCTCTTTCCCTTTCGCCTCTTCTTTCATTTTTATATTTCTAAAGAACATTGTATATTCCGCCTCTCTTTGAGAGAGCTCAAAGCGTCTAATAGCAAAAATAAAGCCATACATTAGCCATTTAAAGCATCTTTTTTCTCATGCAGTTCCTCCTCTGCCCCTCTTTCTCCTTCCACTATTCGTCCTCCCACTGGGTCCCTGCTTCTTGGTCTGTTGTTGTCATCTACTTCAGGGCCAGCCCTCCCATGAAGTGGGGTGAAGCCCCTGCCTTAGGTGGCAGAGCGGGAGGAATGATGAATTACGCCCCCCCCCTTTCCTTCAGCCATCCTATCACTGGGTTCTGTCTCAGTTCTTCTACCTGCTGGGCCATCTTCCCAGTCCTCAGATTCCCTGCCTGCCCAGCACACCTCCCTTGGTCTCCTTCCTAACAATAGCACAGGTCCCATGTGAGACTGTTCTCCCAGCTAAACTGAACATTCTCATCCCTCACAGAAGCTACATTTTATTGCTGACACCTACCCCTTGAGCAGTTGAAATGTTTCTAAATATTCCATGACAACACAGATGCTTGATCAATAGCTAAGGCAGCCAGGTTTTTTGTTGTTGTTGTCGTTCAGTCGTGTCCGACTCTTCGTGACCCCATGGACCATAGCACGCCAGGCCTTCCTGTCCTGCGCTCTCTCCCGGAGCGTGCTCAAGTTCATATTCATTGCATCGGTGATGCTATCTAGCCATCTCATCCTCTGCCGTCCCCTTCTCCTTTTGCCTTCAGTCTTTCCCAGCATCAGGGTCTTTTCCAGGGAGTTTTCTCTTCGCATTAGGTGGCCAAAATATTGGAGCTTCAGCTTCATTATCTGTCCTTCCAATGAGCACTCAGGGTTGATTTCCTTTAGGATGGACTGATTTGACCTCCTTGCAGTCCAGGGGACTCGTAAGAGTCTTCTCCAGCAAGCCAGGTTTTAGCAGTGAAATATTGTTTTAAAGTTGGTAGGCTGCTTAAGCCTGAGTGTTTTGTTCCATGGGACAGCATCTGAGGGTGACATATCTTTTTCATTTTATAGCCTTCCCCACTATTAAGATGCAGCGTGGGATCAACATTGCTTATTTTGTCCATTCTTACAACAAGGCAGGAAAGAGGGACTTCTACTTTATCCTGGGAATACTCCAGAGGGTGTTGAAGTGGGAAGCCCGCAGTGCTGCTTTGAACTGATGGCGGTGCTTGGGCGGGAAAGACAGGTGCTGGGCCTTGCCAGGAGTTGCACCGTGTGCCCATTAGCTTTGGTCATTTCTCAAATTGCCTGGAAATGGAGTGATCTTAGAAAATGGCTGAGAGGAACGAACATGCCAGTCTGCAAAGCCAGTACCTTCCCTTTCAGGCCAGCAGGTTCTCAAGGATTTTGGAATTTGGAGTTTGTATGGTGTGGAGAGAGGAAGGGGCCAGGTAGCAGGAGCCGTGCTGCGCAGCGGGTGGAGGGCCGTGAGACACGCCAGTCATCAGGCTGGGCTTCTGCCTGACTAACACTAGACGTTCCTTTGTCTTGTGCTGCGTCTCTGCCCAGAACTCATTTATTTTATGAAAAGATTTTTTTAATTAGTTTTGTTGTTTGTAAGTGAGCCAAACGTGTTCATGTAAGGGGGAGAAGCTGGAGGTGTTCTACACCAATTATAATTTTTTTTCAGCTGCTTGATTAGCAGAGTTTCTCTCAGCTCTTTCGACTTGGACTGGGCGTGGGAGGGAGTGAGTTCCACTGCTGTTGCTTTGCTGAAGAAATTGGGTGATGGGGCCACAGAGTTAAGCGTTTCCAAGTGGCATACAGAGGGGGCCGTGGCCTTTGCTAGAGTTTGAATGGGTGAGGACTGTACCACTTCTGTGTTCTATAGAGTGCCTAGCACACAGCGGCCTCTGAACAGGTGTTCTGTACTAGTTGGAATGTTCTCTCATGGGGTGGGAAAGTGCACCACCCGCTAAAGGCACTGAGGGGCACTGGAAGGCCTGCATTGTCTTGCGCCTTAGAAACAGAAATACTGCATACCTATGGCCTCTGGTACCCAGCCCAACTTAAGGAGGTTTATAATGAGATGCAGTTTTGGACAGTGGTGCTAAGGATATTCCTTTCAGTCTGATCTGTGGTACATGCGGTGGTGGAGGGCGGTAGAGGCCATTCCTCGGTATTATGTTCTGTGGTGTTCTTTCTATCTAGTGGGAGAATTGCTTTGGGGTATCGACCATTGGTCTAACCAGCAAGAAATCAAATTGTTGCAAGCCAACAGAGAACAGGAAAGGTGGCTACTTACATTTTTGCCACCAGGATGAGTTCAAACTTTTTAACAGTGCATGTGGTAGATTGTTTTAAGGATTAGGTGATTGTGCATGTTCTGATTTTATATACATCACATTTGCTATAGTTATACATTCCTGTATGCTATGACATATGATCTACTCCAGACAAAAAAAGCACCCCTTACTCTTTCATTCAATTCCTTATCATCCCGTAGGATTGGTTGTGCTTCTAACCCTTCAGTTCATATAAGCCACTGACTTTTGTGATACTGGAATTTTTGCGGGCCATAATTAAAGTCTCCATCCAGAAGCCAAGAAAGCTTAAACAGGGGACCTTATAGTCCTGAAAACCCAGAAGAATGTTCTGTCTCACAGGAGAGGATGCTCCTACAAGTTCACTGCTTTATCTCAACCAGACTGCATGAGAGGTTCATGCATCACTCAGCCTCTGAGAGAGAGATGGATGTGCCACAACGGTGCCAGTAAAGGGGAACAGTCCCTTTAACAACTTGCCTGGTAGCCATAGGCAACTAGAAATCCCATGCAAGTGAATGAGTGGGCTGGTGGAGGTGGAGGGGTGGGCAGATTGCTCCATTCCTCCTCCTCCACCAGCCTGCTTGGTTTCTGTGCTAGCCCATGGGGGAAGGAAGATCTCTCCCTCCACAACTAGAAACACCGTGGGCTAGTGGAGGGGGATGCAGAGATCCCCCCCTCTGCTGCCAGCTCGCTGGCGAGAAGTTACTTTATTGTTGTTGCCAGCCGAGAAGACCAGTAGCCTGTGATGCCGTGCTGGCAGCGGTGGAGGGGGCTTCCCTCCTCCATGGCCAGCATGGAGACACGGGCTGCTTGCAGGCGAGTACACGCATTTTGCGGGCTGGTAGCATTTGTGGACTTCTTTCCAGGGCTGAATGAGCATGTTCATACTAAGCCTTTAGGCAGGGTGGTGGCTTGTGTGCGTGCTCCTTTGAGTTTGGAGCCCAGTCCTTTGAACCCACAACCAAATCCCGAAGAATAGTTTCCAGCCATTGTTGTGGGTGGGCGAAGGATCACGGGGCTGTGATGGAGTGTGGCCTTGGCAGAACTGCGTAGTCTGCGGTGGTGTGATGAGGCAGAGCGTTGCGCTAAGAGCTGAGGCATCCAAGCCTGAGTGCAGTCTTCACCTCTGTGGGTGGTCCTGGGCCCAACCGCTGCCTCTTGGACTCAGTGTCCTTACTTGCTGTCAGGCAGGCCAGCATGGCCACAGCAGGGACCCTGAGCAAGTGAGCCATATACCTGTCGGCGTGAGCAGCAGGTGGCTGGGAGTCGCCCACCCGGCCATCGCTCAGCCTGCCTTTGAAGAGAGTCAAGAAGCCTGTGAGGCTGGGGAGAGTGGGGGGGGGGGCAGCAAGGGCGCTGGTGCTTCAGTGCCTGCCCAGGGCCCCAGGGCTCTTGCACGGAAACTGGAGCAGGGCCTGAACCTGACCCTGCCTGCCAGGCACCAGTGGCTGCAGCAGGCACAAGGTGAGCTGCTGTGTAGAACTTCCTGTGCAGCCCACTCCGCGGTCTGTGCCGAAACTTCATCAGAAGAACTTCATCAGGAGGGCTTTAAACTGAATCCTACGGGGAAGGAAGATGTAATGTTGGGGGTAACAATGGACATAGGCGCATGCACTGCAATGGAGAGAACAGCTCTGATAGCGCCCAATAATAGTCTTCAGACACATGTAGGAAGAAAGCCAGACTGTGAAGCACGTGGTCTTCGATGTCTATATACTAATGCCCAGAGTATGGGAAACAAACAGAACGAACTTGAACTCTTAATACAAGAGGGAAATTATGACCTGATAGGTATAACTGAGACTTGGTGGGATGACTCTCATGACTGGAATACAGCAATGGAAGGATATCACTTGTTCAAAAAGAACAGGAGGAACAGAAAGGGAGGTGGGGTTGCACTGTATGTGAAAAATACATATCTCTGCACAGAAATACAGGAGGAGGAGCTTGGTAGCCCCATCGAGAGCATCTGGGTTGAAATAAATGGAGCAAAGAATAAAAGGAACCTGGTGGTCGGAGTCTACTACCGGCCACCCAATCAAGGAGAAGACAAGGATGAAACTTTTGAAAAGCCAATAGCCAATGTTTCAAGGAAGCATGATGTAGTAGTAATGGGGGACTTCAATTTCCCCGATATTTGTTGGGAGACAAATTCTGCAAAACATGGCCCCTCCAGGAAATTCCTGACTTGTGTGGCAGATAACTTCCTCCTACAGAAAGTAGAGGAAGGAACTAGAGGATCGGCTATCCTTGACTTGATCCTAACCAACAGGAACTCTGGGGGAAAGCGACCATGTTGTACTTGAGTTCTTGGCTCTAAGGGAAGCAAAAGCCGAGTGTAGTCAAACGCGTACCCTGGATTTTAGGAAAGCTGATTTTCATAAACTCAGAACAATGATCAGTAAGGTCCCATGGCAAGCGATGCTAGCGAGAAAAGGAGTCCAAGATGGGTGGGAGCTTTTAAAAGAGGAAATTCTCAAGGCACAATCACAAGCAATTCCAACAAGAAGAAAAGGTGGAAGACAACAGAAGAAGCCAATGTGGCTTCACAAAAAGCTTAGGGATGACCTGAAAACAAAAAAGGACACATATAGGAAGTGGAAAGAAGGCCAAGTAACAAAGGAAGAGTACAGGCAGATAGCACAGAATTGCAGGGATGGCGTCAGGAAGGCTAAAGCTGAGAATGAGCTGAGGTTAGCGAGGGATGCTAAAAACAACAAAAAGGCTTTCTTCAGCTACGTGCATAGTAAAAGGCAGAGGAAAGAAGTGGTGGTTCAGCTATTAAATAAGGATGGCAAAACGATAACAGATGACAAAGAAAAGGCAGAGGTGCTCAATTCCTACTTTGGCTCAGTCTTCTCCCAAAAGAGGGTCTATGACCCCCCTGGCAAAGGCGAAGTACAGGTTGAAGGGGCAGGATTGCAGCTTGAGATCGACAGGCATATGGTCAAGGAACACCTTGTTACTTTGAATGAGTTCAAATCTCCAGGGCCGGATGAACTGCATCCTAGAGTCATAAAGGAAATGGCAGAAGAACTCTCAGAACCGCTGTCTATTCTCTTTGAGAAATCATGGAGGACGGGGGAAGTGCCAGATGACTGGAGGAGGGCTAATGTTGTCCCTATCTCCAAAAAGGGTAAAAAGGAGGAACCTGGGAACTACAGACCAGTCAGTCTGACATCAATCCCTGGGAAAATTCTGGAGCAGATCATAAAGCAATCCATCTGGAAGCACCTTGACAACAATGCCGTGATTACTCGAAGCCAACATGGATTTGTCAAAAACAAGTCCTGCCAGACAAATCTGATCTCATGTTTTGATCAAGTAACCTCCCTTGTGGACCGTGGGAATGCTGTGGACATCATATACCTCGACTTCAGCAAAGCTTTCGACAAAGTGCCCCATGATCTCCTAATGAGCAAACTAGCTCAAAGTGGGCTAGATGAAACAACGATCCGGTGGATCCACAGTTGGCTACAGAATTGGACTCAAAGAGTGCTTATCAGTGGGACCTTCTCAAACTGGGGAGAGGTAACGAGTGGGGTACCGCAGGGCTCAGTCCTGGGCCCAGTACTCTTCAACATTTTTATTAATGACTTGGAGGAGGAGGTGCAGGGAATGCTGATCAGATTTGCAGATGACACAAGAGTGGGCGGGATAGCTAATACTTTGGAAGACAGAAACAAAATTCAAAGTGATCTGGATAGACTGGAGCGCTGGGCAGAAAACAACAGAATGACATTTAATAGGGACAAATGCCAAGTTCTGCACCTAGGAAAAAGAAACCAAATGCACAGTTACAAGATGGGGGATACGTGGCTCAACCACACTACAAGCGAGAAGGATCTTGGAATTGTTGTCAATCACAAGCTGAATATGAGCCAACAGTGTGATGTGGCTGCAAAAAAGGCCAATGCTCTTTTGGGCTGCATTCATAGAAGCATCGCTTCCAAATCCCGGGAAGTACTAGTTCCCCTCTACTCAGCACTGGTTAGGCCTCATCTGGAGTACTGTGTCCAGTTCTGGGCACCACACTTTAAGAAGGATGCAGGCAAGCTGGAGAGGGTTCAGAGGAGGGCAACAAAGATGATCAGGGGACTGGAAACAAAGCCCTATGAAAAGAGACTGAAAGAACTGGGCATGTTTAGCCTTGAGAAGAGAAGACTGAGGGGAGATATGATAGCACTCTTCAAGTACTTGAAAGGTTGTCACAGAGAAGAAGGCCAGGATCTCTTCTTGATCATCCCAGAGTGCAGGACACGGAATAATGGGCTCAAGTGACAGGAAGCCAGATTCCGGCTGAACATCAGGAAAAACTTCCTGACTGTTAGAGCAATACGACAATGGAACCAATGACCTGGGGAGGTGGTGGGCTCTCCTACACTGGAGGCCTTCAAGACGAGGCTGGACAGCCCTCTGTCAGGGATGCTCTGACTTGGATTCCTACATTGAGCAGGGTGTTGGACTCGATGGCCTTGTAGGCCCCTTCCAACCCTACTATTCTATGATTCTATGAAAGGGCAGCATGGCTCCTGTGATGGGCTGGGCCGGGGGAGAGATGCTTGTGGGGTGTCGCTTGGGATGCCACGCTGGTGGCTGCCCATTGATTGCAGGACCCCGTCTTCTGCTTTTTCTCTGAAGGCAGGGAGCTCATCCTGCCTCCTGTGCCCCTGCTGGGGAGCTGCTGATGTGTCCCAGGAAAAGCCAGGCACTGTTCCTCTCCCTCTGCCCTGGGAGTGTATCTTCATGCTAAGCCGGCGCTGGTTCTGTACCAGCCCAACTGAGCAGGGTCCAAGGCTGGTTGCAGAGTCCCATATGTCTGGATTGGGGTGCTGAAATTAATACCTTGGTCTTTAAAACTGGGCTTATCTGGCTGTTATCTAGAACTGTAGTTCTAAGCTGTGTTGTGGTAGCTGCACAGAGCTCTTCTCTGCCAATACGAAAGCATCAACTGTTAATCGCCAGTGAGGTGGGTTTTCTGGAAAACTTTGAATTGGAAAATTTTCCAGAAATTTTTCCTATGCAAATTAGGCTACTTTGCATAGGTTAGTTTGCATCAGAAAATTCTCTGTTTGCAGTGGAAAATTTTCAGACACCTTAAAGTACTATCTAATTTAGCATGTTTTTTTACTTATTTTTAGTAAACAACAAAGTACCTCATGTTAATTTTTGTCCCAATGTATCACAAATATTGGACCTGAAATATTTGAGGGGGAAAATTAAAGCACATTTAATGTAGATAGTTAAATCATACTTTAATATAATTTAAATTATATATTATGTAGACATTTTTATTGGAATACTTAAAAAAATTTAAAGGCAGTTGCATGTACTTCCCTTGCATTGTTTAAATTTAAGCCCCGCCCCCGTGCGTATCGAAAACCGTTGTCACACTAATTAATTTTAGCAACCCAAAGAACTGTGCATTATATGGTGACAACTGCTCATCTATTTCTACAGAGTTCAGCTCTCTTCTGCTAAGGTTGTTGGGGCACCTCTGGTTTTGGTGTCTCTACCTAGGGATGCTGGAGAAATTTGAGGTGGACTCAAATGAGCTTGGATCTCTAAGAATCCGACCTGTAGACTCTTCTGTGGAGCCACCCCCTCAGGCCATGTGGAACCTTTGGACGTACAGATTTTTTTTTACTTAGCAATGCAACAGTGCAACCAATTCCCTAGGGAGGTGGCAGGCTCTCCCACACTGGAGGCATTCAAGGTGAAGCTGGACAGCCACTTGTCAGGGATGCTCTGACTTGGATTCCTGCATTGAGCAGGGGGTTGGACTCAATGGTCTTGTAGGCCCCTTCCAACCCTACTATTCTATGATTCCCAAAATTTACACATATTTATTCATAGGAAAATATGCAAGTTTCTGCTGAGGAAAAGTTGAATGGAATGGGTGTGATAAATGTTATGTACTAAGGTAAATCATGTAAATTGTTATGAAACCTCTTATGTAATTATTTGTGTATTTTTCTGTATAACAAAAAAAATTGCAACCGCCTGTGAGCGGACGACGGAACAAAAGGTGCCTGACAATCTGCGAAACACAAAATCCGTCAGAGCGGATTTCACACAGTCTGTACATCCCTACCTCTGCCTCTTAGTTCCATGCCACCCTGGGATGTAGATGCCTTTCAGTGACATCTATGAGTTTTCTCACAGACTTGCTGCTAGTGATGATCCCCTGAAGAACCTTATCTCCAACTTTGGAAGTGCCAGGCTTGCCTAATATTGTCTGCATATCACTGCCAGCCTCTCATGTGACCCATCCCTGATCCACCCAGCCCTAGTGTCATTTAGCACCTTTGCTTTGTGGGTGTAAAACAGTGGATCTGTGGGCTCTTCATAGTCACAAAAAGAGGCATAAGGGATGATGCATATTCTATGCCATAGCCCAGGTGCAAAGTATCAGCAAGGAATCTGTAGGTTTACAACATTTCTGGCATTAACACCCAGAATTTTAGCTATATAGAGGACTGAAATCAGTTATGATTTTTTATCTTTTACTTTAAAATCTCAAGCAATTTTTATACATGACTGAAAGAACTGGGCATGTTTAGCCTTGAGAAGAGAAGACTGAGGGGAGATAGGATAGCACTCTTCAAGTACTTGAAAGGTTGTCCCAGGGAAGAAGGCCAGGATCTCTTCTTGATCATCCCAGAGTGCAGGACACGGAATAATGGGCTCAAGTGACAGGAAGCCAGATTCCAGCTGAACATCAGGAAAAACTTCCCGACTGTTAGAGCAATACGACAATGGAACCCATTGCCTAGGGAGGTGGTGGGCTCTCCCACACTGGAGGCATTCATGACGAGGCTGGACAGCCACCTGTCAGGGATGCTCTGACCTGGATTCCTGCATTGAGCAGGACTTGATGGCCTTGTAGGCCCTTCCAACCCTACTACTATCCTGTGATTCTGTATTTCATGATATAAGAGCATTGAACAAATACAAAAAATACATCATTGCAATCAAAACACATTTTTGAAGCATTTTAAGTTTAGTTCTAGTAGCTTTGCCTTCGTTTTAAAGATTAAAGGATACTACCAAATGACATTTCTGAGCTGGGAGCAAAACAGAGCAGAGAAGCCAATGAGGACCAGTGCCATTGTCCTCCTGAAGACAGATTTAGCATCCTGAGAGAACTGATATTGGGTTCTGAAGTTCCTGTATTTTGCCTCTCATATTTGTCTGTTTTCTTTTGAACTGCTGATTATGTTTCCCTTCCACAAAATGGAATTTCTTTTACAGTTAGTTATTATTTTTTCCAAAGTTCTTAGCTTTGGTTTTGGGAAGTAATATATTTACTTCATTTCTTGTTAGCTTTTCTGAGCTACATAGTTCCTGAAGATTCCCGAACAGGATGCCACCTTCTCTTTCGTAGGTCCTGTTTTCTATTTTTCACACTATTTCATGATCATTAATTTGTGTCACAACCTGAGCATGTACAATAGTCCAGCTTTCTTATCTGAAACACATTTTGCTTTTTCTTGAGTTTAGCTGGGAAATTTCTTCTTTACCCATAGCAGGTTCCTAGGTAAGTGAAAGGTTAGATCAAAAGTCACAGCCTGTCAGTACAAATGCTTCTGTTAGAATCAAACAGATTCAGCCTTAATACAGGAAGATAGCTTAATATTCCATTGCTTTTTAAAGGCATAAAGGCATAACTCAAGAGAGTTTTGTAGAGAAAAATGGGGAAAATCAAATAACTTTATTTTGCATAAATATTTGCAAGGTAGCCTATTATGCAGGTTGGTGCAGGTGACTTGCCAGATGCAAAGGCTTCTGGGGCGAATATTTCTTACAAAACCAAGGAGGCATCACAGCCAGACAATCCTGCAAGAGCCATGCAGTAATCATGGGCTTGCACTGGTGTACCAGCTGGTAATACCAGTCCTTGAGCGATGGCTTGTAAGTGGGGAACTCTGTGTCCATTTGGGTCAGGAGCTGGCAAAATGAAAGTTGTTCTTTGGGGCCATTTTCCTACCCCAGTGCCCCCACTGAATTGGCAAGGGAGACTCCCACCCCCGCTACATCTTGGGTCTGTGTGGGAGAGAGCATGCTGCATGGCTGAGGCCTTTGCTCCTCTTTCCTTGTGTAGCATTGCATGGCACTTTGGAATACACAGAAGCTGATGCTAACACCTCCCACAGAGCTCTGCAAGGATCTTTCAGGTGAGAAAATAGCGTGTGAGCAACGCTTTTCCTACTCAACCTTCACCAACTACCTTGACCCTCATACTGGACTGGACATCTTGCTATTTCTCTAGATGTGTCAGCAAGGCTGGTTCAACCATGCAGGCAGATGAGGCAGATGTCTGGGCAGTACAATTCAAGGAGTGCCTTTTGCTTAAGGCTCTTATGCTGATTCTGCATGTCTGGCACCCCACACAACCTGAAGCTGTACCCCAGAATCTTCTGTGATGTTTCTGGCGTGTCCTCTCGCTCACTTAGTGTGGAAACACCCATAACCTTCCTAGAGCAGCAAGAAACCACCTTGAGCTGCTTCTGAATGTCAGTTCCTTACTCAGGGGTTCCCAAACTTGGACTTATTCCCAGAGAAACCCACCTTCAAGCTCTGCTGCTCTTACACTGTGGAAAGAAACTCTGTACTTTATTTTGCAGGGAAGGGTTGTGTGGGCTCTTCCCCTTCTTCTATCCCCATGTTAGTGGCCTCCCTCTATACTGGCTAGTTATCCTGGCTCCTGGCCAGAGGTTCTTCAAGTGTCATTGCTGTACCAATTCCAAGCTTTTGGGGGGCTGATGATCACCTACAAAATGTTAGGGGTTATCCTACGTTTTTGATGGATTGCATTGGATTCTCTTTTAACAGGATTTTTTTCAGGTATCAACCTTGAATTGGTTTAATTAATGAATAATCAACTAAAGCTTTAAGCAGTGAATTGATGGGAGTCCATGCTAGTCAGCAAGGACTGTGAGTTCAGGTCTCCTTGTGGGCATTCTGAGGTTGTTTTGGTTCTGGTGTGCTACTATAATAGAGAATAAGAAAATAATTATAAGTTCTTAAAATAGTCGATGGGGCTTGATTTTATATGTAACGTGAAAATGTTGCCATGGGAAAATAAGCTGGGCCCTGACATTGTTATAATATCGATGGCCTGGAGATCAGCAAGGTTGACTCTGAGTAGTTCGCTCCTTTATCTTGGCTCTGCCCACCTTTTCCAGCTAGATGTTGCGAATCCACAGGTGTGTTGTGCCTGCCCAATGGTGGCCCTTTTAAGTTGCTCCATGTGGCACCTGTCACCGCTCAGTAAGTGTAAGTTGAGCGATTTTCTCCCTATGACCGTAGATGGCCAAACAGGTTCTCTCATGGCCTGTGGGAAAGTTGCCCAGCCTGCACAGTGAGCTGCGGTATGCTAATGGCTCTCCATCAGGTAACAGCCTCAATGTGACACGATTTGAGTCAGCCTCTCTGTGGCTGAGTTTCTGGTTATTGCATAGTCTGGTGAAAGAGGTGACTAAGAATGACTGACTGACCTGGTTTACACATAATGCTAACCCATGGTTTACTTACTCCATGCTTTGTTGCCCTACCCAGGGTTTGTCTGGCAGATGATCAAACAAATGATGGCTTGTTTTCTCAATCCCTGAGTTTTTTGTTTCCCTCCTTCACCCACTCCTTCCCTATATCCCAAATGCCTTTGCGGCATGTAGAATGGCTAGGGTTTTTTTTTACCACTCTTGCCCAGCACCTCTGTAGCCCGGCGAAAGAACCTGTGAACAACCCACGCTTCTGGGTTCACACTAATGACAACCCATGGTTTAAACAACCCAGAATTCACAACCCAACTACAAACCATGGGATCTCTTTTTGGGTTGCTCATAGTTAACAAACCTGGTTTGTTAGTGCTGCTGGGCTCATCTATCATGACAACCCGTTATTCAACAACTGGCTGGGGTTAGTGCTAGGTGTAAGCCAGGCCACTGTCTTGTGTTGCCACCATGTCTAATCATTGTGCTTTTCTGTCTTCACAGACTTCGTTCTATGGGCGATTTAGACACTTCTTGGACATCATTGATCCCCGCACTCTTTTTGTCACTGAGGTAATGTGTGTGCAGCCTAGCCAAGTTCTCAGGACATTTCTCTTTCCTTAAAAGTGGTGCTACTTGGTGCCCAGAAAATACTTTTATAATTCTCTCAGGCCTTCTCTGGTGCGTAATCTGCAAATTCAGCTCAGTTCTTATTTATTTATTTATTTATTTCATTTCTATACCGCCCAATAGCCGAAGCTCTCTGGGCGGTTCACAAAAAAAAAAAATCAATTCACAGTTCTTGTCCTTTTGAGCTTTCTGTTCTCTGAAGGAACATTTTTAAAACCTAAAAGTTATCATGAGGTTCTTTCTACCTTTCCCTTCTTTTATGGAGGCTTAAACATAGTTCTCTTTAATTGTTTCTTGGATAGCGTGCATTCTAAACCCTTTATCATCTGCGTTGCTTTCTTTTCAGTTCCCTGTCCGAAGCAGAGATTATCCTTGCAAGACCTTCCCTGTCCACTTCATGCGTAGTGGGCTCTTGAGCATCATCTGTCCTGCCAAAATACATTGGTTAGCCAGATGACAGGTATAGCTCACTATTTACAGGTTCTGATTTATATATGGGAGAGAGAGGGAGGGGGAGGGGGAGAGAGAGAGAGAGAGACATCTTCTTCCACCTGCACCCCTAAGATTAGCTGAGAAGGGCCTTGGATATGCCATCCATGCCATACCTGTAGGGTACAGACAGTGGCTACGCTACAGCTGTGCAGCTCCTTTTCTCTGGAGATGTATCAAAGTCCAAGCCTGGACTCATTCTGCAAGTGTTCTAAGATCTTCTCTGGGACAGGCTTCCCACTCTGTTCACACAGTGGCCAACCAGCTGCCCACAAGCAGGACATGAGTGCAACAGTACTTGGTATACTTGGGAGCTGCGGTCAATGAAACAGGCTGGACATCGGTTAGAGCACAAATGGCATAAGACTTGAAGCGAAGATGACCGAGCACATCCTAGAGCACATAATCATGCCTATTGCGTGGTGGTGTGGGCAGCAAAGAAGGCTTATTTTGCTTCCTCCATTGCGTCCTTGAGTAGCCATCCAGCGGAACTCTTCCGGGTGGTCTGTGGGTTGTTAACACCCTCCCCGGCAAATTGGGCCCTGGCGGCACTGAGGACCTTCTGTGACCTTTTTGCATTGCACTTTGAGGACAAAATCACTTTTCTCCGCAGGGAACTTGATGCTGTTGTTATCACAATTCCAGTCGAGGTGTCTGATCTCACCATCTGCCCAATTTTGTGGGATCAGTTCCAGTTCCTGTGGCCTGATGATGTGGACAAGGTGCTTGCAGTAATGTGATCGGCCACGTGCCCTCTCCATCCCTTCCCCTCTTGGTGATAAAAGCTAGCCGAGGAGGTATGGCTGGGTGGGTTCAGAGAGTGATAAATGCTTCCCTGTGGGAAAGGGTTGTCCCTGATGTCCTTAAGGAGGCAGTAGTGTGGCCACTCCTGGAGAAGCTCACTCTAGACCCAGTGGCATTAGACAGCTACAGCCCAGTCGCAAATACCCCTTTCCTAGGGAAGGTACTGGAGAGGGCCATGGCGGAGCAACTGCAGGTGCTCTTGGAGGATGCTGATTATCCAGACCCACTCCAGTCTGGGTTTCGATCTGGTTATGGGACTGAATCATCCTTGGTCGCCCTGATGGATGACCTTTGTCGAGAGAGGGGCAGGGGAAGTGCAACCCTGTTAATTCTGATTGATCTCTCACTGGCTTTTGATACCATCAACCATGGTGTCCTCCTGGATCGACTCCGTGGGATGGGTATCGGAGGCACTGTGCTACAGTGGTTCCAGTCCTACCTATGGGGCTGATTTCATAGAGTAAGATTGGGTGACTATTCCTCGGCCCCTTGGCAATTGAGCTGTGGCATGCCGCAGGGCACCATCTTGTTCCCAGTGTTTAACATTTATATGAAGCTTCTGGGAGCGGTCATGAGGGGATTTGGAGCTAAATACCGTCAGTTTGCTGATGACATGCAGCTTTGTCTCCCTGTGACATCTGAATCAGGAGAGGCTGTGCAAGTCCTGGAACAGTGTCTAAACTTAGTAATGGGCTGGATGAGGGCCAGTAAACTGAAGCTGAATCCAGGCAAGACGGAAGCCCTGTGGGTGAGTGGTTCCCGAGTCCGGGAGATAGGTGCATTGCCTGTTCTGAATGGGGTCGCACTCCCTCGGAAAGATCAGGTTCGTAGTCTGGGGGTTCTCCTAGATCCATCATTGTCGCTGGAAGCTCAAGTGGCCGCTGCGGCCCGGAGTGCCTTTTACCAGCTTCGGCTGCTTCGCCAGCTACAGCCTCTCCTGGACAGGGATCGCTTGACCATGGTGGTACAGGCATTAATAACCTCCAGACTGGATTACTGCAGCGCGCTCCATGCGGGGCCGCCCTTGAGGCTGGTCCTGAAGCTGGAGCTAGTGCAGAACACAGCAGCTCGGCTGTTGTCGGGAGCTGCCCCTTTTCAGCGTGCAACTCCTCTGCTGAGGGAACTGCGCTGGCTGCCTATTTGCTACTGGGGCAGGTTTAAGTTATTAGCACTAGTGTACAAAGCCCTAAACAACTTGGGACCAGGATACCTGAGAGGGCGCCTCCTTCCTTACCAATCTGCCTGGTCCCTGAGGACATCGGAGGGCTTGCTCCTGGTGGTTCCACGTGGGCCTATGGCCTGGTTGGAGTCCACCGGGAAGAGAGCCTTCAGCGTTAAGGTTCCACCCTTAAAGGCAGCCCAGAAATAATTTTACATAGAAAAATAAATCGATAAAGTGCTTTTCATTCAGTTAGTAATTTAGCTTGTTAATTTCATTAGAGTGTTGTTTTATGTACCTGGTTTTGACATAGAATGGACGAGGAACTGAAGTGGAAAGTGTATGTGTGTGTGTGTACATACAAGGGACATGTTGCTTGGGCATTCTCACATGTTTTTCTGTTTTGCGATCTAATCCATTTTCTTGACCTTCATGCAAATGATTTTGCGTAAGTGCTGTCATGTAAGCACTTCAGCATTTGATGTTTCTAAGAATAATTAATTGCTTCTTTGCAATTAAAATTATTTGTTGCTGAAGTTATCCAGTGAAGTTATCCTACTACTTAGCTTTAATATTCTACAGCTCTGCCTGATTCTTCTACCTTAGGTAGCATGACTGTCTGGGTGTACATCACCACTTTGGTGCAACCATCATGGTGCCTTTCCTCTTGCAGAGAATTTGGCTCCTGACCTAGCCATTTACTTTAAGGGCATATTAGAGATCAATTCCCTTGCCCACCAGGTTGAAAACGTGCCCAGTAGGGACTCAGCTTGGCTTCTTCCACAGTTGATTGGCTTAATTTGAGAACGTGAAGGTAAGATGGATTGGATGGTTCCCGTGAGCCCTCTTTGGATGCCTGCCCACAAGAGCTGCAGCAAATGAAATGCCTGTTTTGAGGGTGGAAAACTGGAGATTATAGCTTTGTTCATAAAACTCAAGCTCCAGTGAAACCTGAAATCCATTTTCAGGAATGTGCACGACAGAAATGACCTGCTAGCATGAGAAAGCTTTGCTTGGCCTGAGAACTGTGTGCACCTCCAGAAAGGCAAACGAGCCCGGCAAGCTCAACACACGTTCTCCCCACACACACACACTTGGTTTTGTTGCCATCCAAGGAGAGCGTCGCTCCAAACTCTGCAGGCCTCTGTTCTGGGAGGGTGGCTTGCAACCTGCTGCTAGGGAGGATGCCGAGGCAGCTTAGCTGGAGCATGCTGGGAAAGGCCACCCCCCCCCCCCCGAGGCTGGGATGGAGAGCTCCTTGTTGGCTTTCCTGGATCCAGGAAAATCCAGGAAAATCCTGGATCCAGCCTGGTCATTCCCAGCCCCTTTCCACAAGACTCCCAGCAGCAGCCTCTTTTCATGGTGCATTTCTTGCGTGGATAGGGGGGCAGGGAGCACCTCAGAGTTTCACCACCTGGTCTGTGAAAGCAGATCCCCTTGGGGAAGGGGCCAGGGCTTTGGGGTTGAGCTCTGCTCTGCATGCAGGAGATCCTGGGTTCCGTCTCTCACACCTGCTTGCATGGCCCAGCTGAGAGCACCTTGCAGTTTGGGGGCAGAAAGCTTAAGCCAAAGACCCCTCCCTCAAATGCATCCCTGGGAGGAGCTGGTGTGTGGGCTCAGTGTTCTCTGGACTGCGAGGCTCCACACAGAGGCAAAGTGGCCGTCCCCTGCTGCCGCACTGACATTTTCCCATCCCGGCATTTGCTTGAGTAAGAGCCGGCATCATTGGGGAGCCTGCGTTAGCACTTAACTAGCACTTTACATCTCCAAGGTGCTGCTCAAACATTAATTAATCCTCACTGTGAGGTAGGCACTAAGTATTAAATTATGCTATAATTGCACTTTGCAGTGAGTAAACTGACAAAAATTAAGCAGAAGTGCCTTGCCCAAGAAGTGCCGTGCAGTGGCAGAGCAGGGGCTGGCGGTGGTTCCTGTGCGCTGCTTAGCCTGGCATTCTGCGCTGCTGCTGGTGCACAGACTGCCCCGCTGTAGAGGGCAACTTCTAAAACAATTGGAGGATTATCAGATCAAGCCCAAGAAAGAGAGAGGAGCGGCTGCATTGCTAACGATAATTCCCACTGTACTTGATATGCGCAACATGCTCCTGCCATGTAGATTAACAAGAGGCTGAAAAAGCAGCAGGGTCTTGTAGCACCTTAAAGACTAACGCATTTAGAATGGCATAAGATTTCTGGCATAAGCTTTCATACGCTAGAGTCCACTTCATCACATGTCTCAGTTGGCAGGTATATATGCATACATAGGTGTATGCAGAGAAATGTAAACAGTGGGGTCAGATGGAAATGGAATGCAACAAATACAGTCTGTGGCAACTATGTTAAAGCTTAAATATATGCAAAATAAACATAGTAACCATTGACAACAGCAGTAATTGTTGATAAAAACAAACATCCTAGCATTGCTAAATTAATCCCGTAGTGGTTTAGGATACTACTATCATGATTCAAGCCATCTCTTGTGGGCCACTGGGCTAGCAAACCTTCTTGTGGGCTAATGGCTTGCTTACATGGCAGTATTAAAAAGTTAGGAAGTATGCTGAGAGGTGAACTCATTTGAAGTCTTGCTTAATAAAGATAAAAGAGCACAAGGGTAGATGTGCTAATCATGCTGCAGCTCCCATGAGTTTGGAGTAAGCCCATTGAACTTACAGAGATTTACTTTTGAGGAAATGCATAGTAGTGGGTTGGAAATGGCATTGAAGTTTGAAAAAAGTTTTGAAGCCTTTTTTAAAGCAAATTGAAGAGCTTGGGTAATTTGCATATCCCTTCACTGATCTAGGTAAAGATCTCTCCCTGAATCAGAAGCCATGCGTGTGAATCAGATTCAGATCCAAATGTGCGTATCTCCCTTCCCTGAACTAGATAAAGAGCAGCTTCAGCACAAAAATCGCTTGCTGGATCAGGAGCTGTGTGTGTAAATCAAATTCAGATCTGAATGCGTGTGTCATCTATTCATGCAGTGTTACTCCCAACTGGTTATGCATTTGGATGTATCAGGATATCCCTGCAGTCCCAGATTCAGCAAGTGATGTGGGCCCATAAATACATTAAATTTCTTATAGCTTATATTCAATTATCAACCAGTGGTGTAAGATGCTAAAGAAAATTTTAAAGTTGACCATCTCCACCCATGCTAGATGTGTGGAAACAAGTGCTGCTGCTAAAGATATTCATTGCTAGCTCTCTTGTGGCATTAAGTGTAATGTATTTAGGGGAGAAGTGCTAGCTATATTTAAGGAAACCGCTGGATGTTCCTTATATATAGATCTTTTACTAATGTTGAGGGAATATGTTAAGGATGCCATTATTTTAAAAAATTGAAATAAATCTGATCCCTTCAGAATACCCATCTCTTGCATGAAGCCTTTGGCTAGACCCTTATGTCCTCACCCCATACTATTGCAGCTGTCTGCCTAAGTTTGTGGAACTGTTTTTGCACGTGCTGCCCCATTAGCCTTGCCTCTGTGGCTTCCATGCCTGTCAGATGGAGACTGTAAGTCCCTCAGGGCAGAGACCCATATTTTCATGTTGCTCTGTAAAAAACCAGGTGCATGGCTGGTACCCTGAAAATAATAAGAGAAATAATGTTTGGGTTGTCTTGACTAGAATCATTTGCCGATAAATGAAAGGAGGTTGAATCGTCAGGAGAGATGGGTTGGGAGAACAGTAGCAACAATGGAACTACTTTCCATCGTAAGGGCAGCAGAAATTTTGTGATGGGTGGTTTTTCTTTAAAAGGTATTGGAATAACAAGTATGGGCAACATGTTAACGGATATATCTTACTTTTGTGATTTTCCCATCATTTTTTGGTTAAATTCTTTTTTTTATATTTAGAATTCACTGCATATAATCTGTTTTATACAAAAATTGAAGAAGAAAAGGAAGAATAAATAAAACACATCAGATCAAGCTTGAGATCTCCCAAGAAGCAGGCTTGCCCAGGGGTATATCTGCCCTTGGGGGCCTGTGCCATTACGTGGGCTCACTGACCTGAGGGGCCAGTGTTTTGGCTTAGTCTGGCTACTCAAGTATCCTTGCATGAGTGGGGCTCCCCCCTCCCCGCTGCAGCCTCACCCACTGAATCGCATCAAGCCCTGTGGATGGAGTTTCATCTTCCTTCTTTTTGTAGCTCTAACGCTACAAAACTTTGAACTTCCTGAACGGATCAAGTTCGCCTGTGTGGGGGAGGCTGTGCCTACATCCTGACAGGTGTGAGACTACAGTGCTTAAAATTAGGCTTTTAATTGCGTGTAATGAAACTATGTTGGGCTAGCCGAGGAGATCAGAAGATATTTTTGTGACGCTAATTTAGTCCACGTGACATTTCCTTGGACAGATTGCTGCTAACACACAGCAGGGGCTGTGGTAGTCGAGCAAGCCGAGAGGCTGCGACGCCTGAGAGCAGACGGGAACTTCAGCCTCCAGTTGCATTCTGAAGGGCCTGCTTCCCTTGTTCTTCCTCTCGTGCTGCCCAGATGTTGGCTGGAGCAAGTAATGTGCTGCTCAGTGGGGTGCTATTTGGGCACGTCTCCCACCTTGAGTGGGTCCCTTTTGCCTTGCCCTCTCTGAGCCGGGTGGCCGAGCTCTCTCCCTTGAGGTGCCTGAAGTCTTTGCTCAGCAGGGCCTTTCAGTGCTGCATTTGCTCCCTGCTTCTGTACCACTGGGTGAGGTGACGTGGCTGCTCCCCTACGGGGGGGCGGGCAGATGGCTCTGCGGAGGAGCCCCAGTGTCTGGGTGGATGGCGACGCTGTCTCTGAAAGGGAGGAGGCTCCTCTTCTGCAAGGCTTGTTTGGAGCTTTACATGATTTCATGCTGGAGTCAGTTTTATTAGAGCGGAAACCTCCCCCAGGCTTGCCACAGCAATGGGGAAGTGATCGGTGCTGGTCCTATGCAGAAGCCAGGCAGGTTTCGAAAGGGAGAGATGTGGAGCAGCCTTTGCAGGCGGAGAGGCAAGTGACAGGAGTGCACGATGGACAAGGAGGTTGCCAGCATTCTTCATGCTGCAGACCCCAGAGGCCACCACGCCTCTCCCGCCCCAGTCTAGCCACCTCCGTGTGCATGCAGCAGAGCGGTCGTTGGTCCTCCTCCTCCATCTCAGTCCGCTCCCTCTCCCTCCTGTCATTGCTCCCTTTCTCCTGCCATCCCCTGCGCAGGCGGTCTTTTGGCCACTTAGGATCGTAAACCTCCCCTGAGGGCATTTGCTCTCCTGTCCTGCCAGTACTGCGCCTCACCCGGGATGGGTGAAGATGCCACTGGGAACTGAGGACGAGTGTGCCAGCCTCTCTGCTCTCCTCTGGCATATCCCTCTGGGGGTCTCACAACTGGGCCCTCCCCTGCCCAGTGGTACTCCACAGTGCACCTGGAAAAGTGCATGTAGCAGCCTTGACAGTGGCCTGAAAGAGAACTGCCTTTGCCAAGAGGTATTTTCTGCCTCTCAAGATGGCACTTTCAAAAACCTGAACAAGGCAAACCTGCGTTTTACAATTCAGAAACACATCCGTGACTTGCTGAGAAGTATCACCAGTTTCCTGAAGAAAATTGAACTCCACAGGAACGTCCGTGAAGCAAAACCAAACAATGAGCCTTGTCCTTTCGGTGAATGTGCCATCGCCTCTCATTTGCAAATGGTGAACGGCCCTTCCTGACCGATCGATCAGTCAATCAAAGGCTCCTTTTTGAGATATTGATGTGACAAAGATGACTGGATGCAAGGACCATTTCAATGCCGGAGTTGTTCCATGGTCTTCTCAGATGTTTCTATAGTGTGATGGTTGTTTGTGGGGCTCATTTAACAAAATGTCACTTCCTCTCTTCTATTCAGGGAGAAAGACCAATAGCTAGCGCAGCCACCTGATGATACTTATGCCCTTCCTGTCCATTTATATTTCTGTGAGTCAGAATGGCAGTTAATGGCTTTATGAAATCACACCTGGCGCACCATTTTGGACACCAAAACCCAGCTGGCATAGCCTTTCTCAGTTGGATTTTGGTGTACCAATAGATGACATATCTATTATTACTGAAATGTAGATGTGCTTCCCCAAGAATTTGGGATTGCTGTTTTTGTGGGGAGGCTTTCAGTTATGTCGCACTCGGGTTATTAGCTGTGCTAACCCTACACTTGACCAATCTGCTCTGGACTGTCGCTTGTCCAATAACCGGCTGCTTGTCTTGGCCAAAGGCTGCCAGGACTGGGGAGCCATGTTCTCATGATACTGTGTACGTGCAGGCATATCATATTGTGAGGACATGCTCAGTGTTGCAAGGAAACCTCGCAGTGGGGACTGGGGTGTTGGTAGCTACTGTGAGTGACAGAGGAAGGATGTGGAGAAGCAGCAGCAGGCACTGAGCTCCCTCCCAGGAGTGGCCTGGCAGCTCTGAAGTGGTCCATAGATCACTTCCTGGGAAAGAGGAGCTGAAAGTGAGTGCAAAACCTCATTTTCATTTAAGGGAGGGTTCCAGTGCTCATGAACATCTTGTCCAAATGCCTAGGTTAGGACTTGGACCCTGTCCCAAACTGGGGACAGAATGGAGCCCTCTGAAACAGGGGCATTCTGCGCTTGTGTGGTCTTTGTTAAACCTTTCCTGATTTTTACTAGTACTTTTTCTCTATGATTCTCTCATGGAAGGCTTTATTTTTAACTGTTGAATGTCAGAGGAGATATACTTCTCAGATACTTACAAATGTTTCAAGCAAGATTTGTTTGTTTGTAGCATTTGTCCTGTTAAACAAGATGGGTTTCCGCCAGGGTTGTTATAGTAACTGCAGAGATTTCCTCAATAAGAGGAGGGGGAAAATAGAATACGGGACCATTCATCTATTTTTTTGCTCCACGTTTTCATTCAGAGGATCGCGATGCCCCATGTAGATTGGTTGTAAAGAAGAACTCATGGTGGCTAATTTCAGTGTTAAAAACATACTAATAGCAAGCACAAATAGTTCCTGGAATACTAAGCAGGCCATTCTTGTGAAATTGGGTCATTTTCCCTGGCTCCTTGGTTACCATTCAGTCACTTGGCTCTTCATGGACATGAACAGCACCAGAAGGATGATGATCCTTAGAACTGGGAGGCTTTTGGCTTTTCTCCTCTAGATCTTGGCTCACCCCGTCACGTTCTCTCACTTAATTGTATTGTAAACCATTATGTGCCTTAAGTTTATCTTGTATGTTACATTTGATTTGAATAGAATGGTAATGTTCTTGTTTTCATGGTGATGAAGGAAAGCGCCAACATAATTTTAGCTTAGTCCATTCCTTTCTCCTTGTGAAAGTTAAACCCAGTTTTTCTGCTGCTCCTTTTCTGGGAAGTGCACCAGATAATCTCAGTTAAATAGGACATCTCTGTAATGGGCACAATCTCAAGCAAAATGTGGAGGCTTCCTCATCCGCATTCCTTAGGGGACAACGGACTAACAGTGAACCTGAGAACATGAGAGCTGTGCTGGATCAGGCGAAAGGTCTGTCTCATCCAGCATCCTGTTCCCAGAGTGGCCAACTAGATGCCCCAATGGGAAGCCCACAATCAGAACATGAGAGCAAGAGCACCCTCCTGCCCATGTTTCCCAGCAGCATCCTGCATGACTAGTAGCTGTGTATCATTCCCTGACCTTCCGTGTCTGCATCAGTGGATCTGGATCCAGACTGCACTCTTTCAAGTGTGGCTGTGCAATCCTGAGCACGTCAGGCTATCCTCATGTAAAGTTAGTGCTTGCAAGTGGGCACGTGACCATCCCTTTACTTGTCTTCTATTCTTCCCTCCCCAGCCCCATGACTCAAGGCCATCCCATTCTTTCGTGGTCTTGTCTGTCTAATGCTGACTATAAGTCCTCAAGGGTGGGACAGTTTGGTTTGTTTATGCAGAACCTCTTCCAGCCTGAGGGCCAAATTCCATTTCAGAGAAGGTCTCTGGATGCACATTCAAGTAACGGGTGGGGCCAAAGGCAAAAGCGGCGGGGCCAACCCCCTATGCTGGCATATTTTAGTTTAAAGTTTTTACATCCAGTAAAAGCCTTAAGGGAGGCATTTCAGCCTTTCGGAATGGGGAAAAATACACAAAGCCAGGAAACCAAAAAAAATTATTGGTAGTTGGGAGAAAGGAAGTGTGGCCTTCTGGCGAACCCCAGAGGGCCAGATTGGGACCCTCGGAGGGCCAGATTTGAGCCCCCGGCCTGAGGTTCTGCACCCTGTCCGATACATTCCCTAGTATACTGTTAATGCTAGTAAGCATAATAAGAAGTGGCAGTAGCTTTGCGCTGAGACATTGGAAAGGAGGGTGATTGCACACATGTTGTGGAAGACCAAAAGAGCCCTAGCATCTCCAGCTACCCTGAGGTGATTCAGCTGCTGCATCTGTTAGTTGGAGTACAGAAGGAGCATTGCTTAATGTCCTCCTCCATTCCTGTTAGATGGAGAGGATTTCTCTGCAGAGGATTTCTCCATAAGGTTATGCTCGTGTCTCAAGACGAGGCTTTGGGGAGAGGAGTTAGGGAGGGTCTGCCTTGGCCACAAACAGGCACGATTGGATTCCTGTTGTATGAGTCCTTCTGTCCCCAAGAAGTGGATCAGTTTCCCCAGGTGACTGAGTCCCTTGCCTGCATCTCAGCTCCACTTTGGAGGGGCAGCTTCATTCTGGAATGCAGCATGTTCCTTGTGGAATAACTAATGGACAGAGCAGTACTACAGAGGAGCAAAAGACCATTTGGAAGGTGCCAGCAACGATACATATGGATGCAAGACTGGATTCACACTCCTGGTTCTTGCCAACCACTCTGGAACGTTTGAGACTCCTGGCATGGAAACTCTGTCTTGTGGAAAGGTACAACAAATTTGGATTCTGGCCACCACTAAATGACAGAGATACACAGTGGCCTAGGAGCCCAGCATGCATTGATCCCTTCTGCGGGATTGAGTGATCTGTGGATTACTCTCTCCTGCCTGTCACATTTCAACCCTTCTATTGTGCAATATGCTTGGCTAGGGGTGATGTGGGGGCTAGGGCTGTAGCTCAGTGGTAGAGCCCCTGCTTTGCATGCAGAAGGCCCCAGGTGCAAACCCCAACATCTCTAGGTGTGCTGGGAAGGACTCTTGTCTGAAACCTTGGAGAGCCATTGCTTCCAGTCACTGTCGACAGTACTGGGCTAGATGGACCAAGGGTCCAGCTTGGTAGAAGACGCTTCCTATGTTGAGCTGTGTGGACCAGTCTCTGGTGTAGTTGTGTCCAGTAGTCCACTTCTGTCCATCACATTGGATGGATAACTCTGCCATCTATGTCTCTGCCATCAGGGATGTAGCCACACTGTCTATTTCCAGGTGATGCTGGGTTGTGGTATGTGTGTTTGTTCCGCAGAGTAGGACAAAGAGCAATTCACAAGCTTCACAAGGAAGCTGAGGCAGGCCAAGGAAGGGCAGACTGCTTGGGGCTGAGAGAGAGATGTGATCTCTTTGAAGGACAAACAGTGTGGTGCAATTCTGTTGATAAAACTCAGAATGGTTAAAACTCGGACTAAACCAGCAGAGAAAAACTGTTTGGGAGTTCACATTCAAAACTCAGCCAGGTCCGTTGACATGTTGAAACAGAATAGTTTTTACATGGGATTGATATGCTGTCAGAGAGGGGGCCAAGTGGGTCTCCTAGGACTGAATGTTCTGAAGTCTGGGCACTTCAGAAGGTCCTGTCTCATGTACTAACCTACTCAACTTCTGATGGTGGTGGGATGCAGAGAAGACCTCCCTGAATAACCTCAATGGGTGGCAGGTTTATGCAAGAGGAGGCAATCCTTCAGACAATCTTTCATCAGGTATTCTGTTTCTAAATAAATAGCACGAACAATAGTTCAATAGGGCTGGCCTGTGGGCCTGCTTTAAACTATCATTTGCCCCAAATTTAGTGTGGGGTGTAGGAATAAAAACTACTATTCTGCCTCCCCGCCCCTGCACTTGGCATTAAATAATTTTTAATAGGGAAGCAAGCCTTAATCAGTTAAATTTGCATATAATAAATAAACGGCAAAACTTTAGTCACAGGCTAAAATTCGTGTCCAGGCTGCAGAAAGTGAGGCATGCCCTGCTGTGAAGGCTTGGTAAAGGCACCAACTACCTCCTCCCTTTTAATAGCGCCTTAAAAACTGGTTCAGCAGCACTGTGAGATTTGATTTTGGGGGTCCTGTAATGGGGGGTATTCATGTAAATCAGTGGAAGAGAAGGTTGTGCTTGTTGCCGTGTGTTTTTATGACATGGTAAGTTCTCGCACTAATTATGCCCGGCCTTCGGGGTCCTTGGACACTTAAAATGAGGTTTTGATCACCTTCAGATGTAGCTCACTCCTGCCCTGCCGTCCACAAGGTGAGCCCCCCTGCTAAGATCTTCTGCGCCTTCTTCAGGCTTTATTGACTTTGGGTTGCTAATACTCTATGGAGTTGGAACCGGAGCCTTCGGTATGGTGGTGCCGGTGGCGTGGATCTCCCTCCCTCCTGCAGTGCTTCCAGTCTACAGACGGTTTGCTACGGGGAAGGGCTGTGGCTAGTGGTAGAGCCCCTGCTTCGCATTCAGAAGGTCCTAGGTTGAATCCCCGGCATCTCTAAGTAGAGCTGGGAAAGAACTCTGCCTGAAGCCCTGGAAACCTGATGCCAGTCAGTAGACAACACTTCTGTGTTCCTGTGTTCAAAATCTTTTAAGACTCGATTTCAGTTATTGATATTAATTTGGAGGACGTGATTGCATTAGGTGCTTTGCAGTTGTTCTGTTAGGTAATGAATTGTGTTTACTAATTGTAATAGCTTAAGTGTAATTGTTTAATCCTTTGGCTTTTAATTGATGAATCAACTTTTATTATCTTGGAATCCTAATTTTAATAAACAGGCTAATCCAGTGCAAAACTAGCAGCAAACGTGTGTGTGATATTAGTGAGTGCACAAGTGGATTTTGGCTCTGTGAGGGGTGGGGCCACCGCTCATGAATGCATTAACACCCCCCCATACACACACATACAGACACCTCTGCATGCTTGCCCAGTTCCACTTTGGTGTTCATTGCTGCAGTTTCCCAAGAACAAACTGAAAATTTGTCTTTGAAGAAAGGAAAGGGGAAGAAAGATACCCGTGCAATTAATCAGAGCATCTGAAGGAGCAAGCTGGCTGGCACTGAAATTTCTAATTCTAAGAGGAACATGAGGGGCTTTTGTGGGGGACCAATAGGGGAAGAGGCCAAAACCTTTGGAACCAACTGGCATGATTTCCTAGCAGGCCGTTCCCTCAAAACATGTTGTAAACTTTGATAAAACGTTGATCAAAAATATGTTTTTTTCATGGCAAATTTTTTTGGGAACATTTAATTGAAAACACAGAAGTGAACAAATGTTGATATTCTTTGTCAGGAATTATTTTGTTTGAAATCCATTGCTGTGAGCTGTGTCAGGGGCTAGATGAGGCAAGATATAAATATTTTAAAGAAATATAATGAATTATTTCCCTGATGCTTCTGTCAAATGTGAGAGGGACAACTTTGAACACTGGGTTAGACGAGGAAGAGGGAAAAGTTGTATATAGTGTGATCACATTCTCTGACCACCCTTGAGGTCTGCCCTGGCAGGATCAATACATGAGTACACTCAGGTAGCTTTGCATGATATCAGTTTTGTTTATTTATTTTACATCCTGACAAATATCTGATTGCTAGGAACTGGGTGGCCTTGCTTCAGGGAGACATTCGGGAAACTTGTGGCTGAGATCTCCCACAGTGTCTGGGCCATGGAATGATTTCTGTAACATGGGTTGCTCCCTCCCCTCTGGTCACTTGTTGCTTCACAGCCCCTTTCCCCAAAGGACTTGGGCTTTTTCTGCAGTCGGGCCAGCCCTGTGTTTATCTGCATGCATAGCAGGCGTTTCCCTTTTTACCCCCCTGCTTGCGGAGGACAGCATGCCAGTGAGACTGCAGAAGCCACAACCCTCTGGTGGGAAACACCTAGTTTTAAAATTCAGCTAAGTGACAACCTGGTCTAGCTAGTGCCTTTCTGTATTTTCTTGTTTTTTCCTTGCAGAATACCTTTTGCTAACAACACTGTTGTTTGTTGTCTATTTGCAGAGTCATCTTAAAGAAGCTGTGCAGTTGCTGGAGGACTATGAACATGGGACTCTGCCCCCAGGAGTCACCAACAAAGAGGTAATCTGAGTGAATTAATCATTCTTCAGACTTCATGTAGGCATAAGATCCTCCAGATCCCCTGCTGTAGGCTTCATGGCCAGCAACTCGTCTGCATTCTACAGGCATGTCTATAGAGCTGTAAATGTGAGGGTCAGATGCACATCAGATACGCTCCAGTGTGAATCTGAACCCCACATTCTGCCCTGTGCTTTCCAAAGGTCCTCAGCCCCATCAAACAGAGAGACGGTAGGGCATTGTGGCACCAGCATAGTAGCTACAGGTTGCCTCTTTTCAGGAGCCATGGTGACTTGGGATTCCCTGACTTCCCATGGCTGAAGAGAGAGAGAGATTGAGAGAGAGAGAGAGGATTCTTGTACTTCCACTGTGTAATAGGAACAGCCTTTTTAGATCAAGCCCAAAGGGCTGAAATGAATGGGGCTCCTAAAGATTCTCCTCTGTGAATTCTGCTACTGAAGACTCACTGGATAGTCTCTGAATAATTGCCACATTCACTGAATATTTTCACTTTGATAGTCAATTGGCCTTCAATATTTGATATTTTAGACATTATATTTGATGTTATTCGATAGCTGACATGGAATTTTATTTGGTGTTGTGGTAGTGTATGACAGAGATTTCACACTTGACAGCTGCCAAAATCAAAGCAATCCAAAGATGCCAAGAAGTCTAAAGCACTTGAGTTTTGAATTCTCAGTAAAGATTTCAGATTCAAAATTTGAATGGCAAATTGAAAATTCTAGCAGTTTAAGTTGCTGCCATATTTTGTTTCTGTTCTAATCTGTTCCCCCACAGTGGCCAGCCAGGTGTCATGGAAGCTTATGAGTGGAGCATGATGGCATGTCCCTGGGATCTGGTAAAAAGAAGGACGTTGCCTTGGAATGTAGAGGCTCCATTTTTAGCTCCAGTGGCCAATAGCCTTGGTAGGCTTTGCCTTCATCAGTCTGTAAAATCCTCTTTAAAACTGGTGGCTATTCCAGTCTCTTGTGACAGGGAACTGCATAAGTGTACATAGGCACATGAGCCATCTTGGTATGGACAGAGCCTTGCAAATGGAGGCGGTCATCCAAGCGTTGTTTTTGTGCCAGTTGATCAGAGTTGTTAGTTCGTGCCTTTCACTGCCTCTTTCCCCCTGACTCCAGCTCTGCTTAGCCAATGTTGCAATGTCTGGTTTTTCACCCAGGCGCAGTCTGCAGGCAAGCCTTGCCCAACCTGGTGTCCCCCGGATGTGTTGGACTACCTTATCATCTACAACCAGCATGACCCTATGAGCTGGGGATGATGTTCATTGTAATCCAGAATATCCAAAGGGTGCCAGGTTGGGGAAGCCTGCTGTAGATCATGTGTTATTGCAGAGATTATCTGGATGGTGGGATGCACGGTTGGCACTGTCTCCATTTTTAGGAACCCAAGTGAGTACGTGGCTGAGCTGGGATTTGAACCTGGGCTTCTTGTGTCCACAGTTAGTGCTTTATCCACACCGAATTGCCACCATAGCATAGACCTATCTGAGTCAAGTTCTTCTCTTCGCTAGGAGAGGCTCAGGGCCATTGTTTAACCCCTCCCCTCCTCACCAATTAAGGGTTCTTGGCTACCATGCCAGAAAGGCCTCATTCTGACAAATCTCAGACAACTAGGTTGGAGAACTGATGTAGTCAGCAGTCTGCCCCCAAAAGGCTTAGTGCCCTCCTAACCAGATGTCACTGCTGAATTGGTTTTTGAGTTTGGGCAGTTTTGTTCTTGCTTGGCCTAGCTTCCTCCCTTTTGAATGTCAGAATGGACCTCTTTGTTTCCAAAGTGATGGAAACTAAGGAGAATTCGTGTGGACAACTGAAACTTTATCCTTGGGATGCAGGTGGGAGTTACATAACCTCAGTGCTGTGTTCAGGAAGTTTCACAAAGAATTGCCAGGAATGGTGCTGGGCTGTGGTTGTGAACCAGGAGGCTTTGGGAGCGGGTGCATTGCCAGCAGGTGAACGGCTAAGAGGCCTGCCCGAGCCTGGAGCAGCTGCTGTTTGGGGAAGGGCTGATTGCAGGGCAATGTCATCAGTAGCTGACAGCGATGACTGCTGTGCTCAGCCCCCCCCCCCTTTTCTTTCAGTTGCATCTTCTCTGTATGCCCAAGCATACTTATTCTTCCTGAATAGTGGGCTTCTCAAGATGGTTGCGACTTTTCTCTTTCATGGGTGAAAGCCTGTTTCAAAGTGAAGAAAGAACAACTTGTCCTCTGCTCAGGAGATGTAGAGACTATGCATCCAAGACGCCTGTGAGAACGAGCTTGTTCCATTTTGTTCATCCTGTGAGAACGAGCTTGTTCCATTTTGTCAGAGACAGACAATCTTGCCACTGACCTTTTATAGGAGATCCCCTTCCTTTGCTTATATATTTCAATGTATAGCTTTCCCTCTCTTGGGGTTCAGATTGTGGCAAGATGTTTCAGTCTTATGAAATCCAAAATCCCCAGCCTATAAAGTACATCAAGAGTCAAAAGCATAAAATATGAAATCCAAAACAAGTCATTTTCTATTTGGATATGTTGTGATTATGTGCAACCTCACTGGTAAGGAGTCAGGATTACAGTTTAAGGTTGACACAGTTTTGGTCATGAAACATCTCTCTACCTTAAAAGAGTTCAAGTCTTCAGGGCCAGATGAATTGCATCCTAGGATACTAAAGGAACTTGCTGATGTACTCTCAGAACCTTTGTGTTATCATCTTTGGGAAATCCTGGAGAAGAGGTGAGGTGCCACAAGCCCGGAGACTGGCAAACATTGTCGCAGTCTTCAAAAAGGGAAAAGGAGCATTTGGGAAACTACAAGCTGGTAGGCCTGACTTTGTTACAAGGGAAGATACTGGAATACAGTATAAACCAGTCAGTCTCAAAGTATCTCTATAACAGGGCAGCAATTAGCAGAAGCCAGCATTGATTAGTCAAGATGATAAAGCAATCCACCTGGAAGCACCTTGAAAACAATCCCGTGATTACTCGAAGCCAACATGGATTTGTCAAAAACAAGTCCTGCCAGACAAATCTGATCTCATTTTTTGATCAAGTCACCTCCCTTGTAGACTGTGGGAATGCTGTAGACAACATATACCTCGACTTCAGCAAAGCTTTCGACAAAGTGCCCCACAATATCCAGATGAGCAAACTAGCTCAAAGTGGGCTAGATGAAACAACGATCCGGTGGATCCACAGTTGGCTACAGAATCGGACTCAAAGAGTGCTTATCAATGGGACCTTCTCAAACTGGGGAGAGGTAATGAGTGGGGTACCGCAGGGCTCAGTCCAGGGCCCAGTGCTCTTCAACATTTTTATTAATGACTTGGAGGAGGAGGTGCAGGGAATGCTGATCAGATTTGCAGATGACACACAATTGGGCGGGATAGCTAATACTTTGGAAGACAGAAACAAAATTCAAAGTGATCTGGATAGACTGGAGCGCTGGGCAGAAAACAACCGAATGACATTTAATAGGGGTAAATGCCAAGTTCTGCACCGAGGAAAAAGAAACCAAATGCACAGTTACAAGATGTGGGATACTTGGCTCAACAACGCTACAAGCAAGAAGGATCTTGGAATTGTAGATCACATGCTGAATATGAGCCAACAATGTGATGTGGCTGCAAAAAAGGTAAATGCTCTTTTGGGCTGCATTCATAGAAGCATAGCTTCCAAATCCCGGGGAGTACTAGTTCCCCTCTACTCAGCACTGGTTAGGCCTCATCTGGAGTACTGTGTCCAGTTCTGGGCACCACACTTTAAGAAGGATGCAGACAAACTGGAGAGGGTTCAGAGGAGGGCAACAAAGATGATCAGGGGACTGGAAACAAAGCCCTATGAAGAGAGACTGAAAGAACTGGGCCTGTTTAGCCTTGAGAAGAGAAGACTGAGGGGAGATATGATAGCACTCTTCAAGTACTTGAAAGGTTGTCACAGAGAGGAAGGTCAGGATCTCTTCTCGATCACCCCAGAGTGCAGGACACGGAATAATGGGCTCAAGTGACAGGAAGCCAGATTCTGGCTGAACATCAGGAAAAACCTCCTGACTGTTAGAGCAATATGATAATGGAACCAATGACCTAGGGAGGTGGTGGGCTCTCCCACACCGGAGGCATTCAAGATGAGGCTGGACAGCCCTCTGTCAGGGATGCTCTGACTCGGATTCCTGCATTGAGCAGGGGGTTGGACTCGATGGCCTTGTAGGCCCCTTCCAACCCTACTATTCTATGATTCTATGATTCTAAGAATAAATCCTGCCAGACTCATCTCTTTTTTCATAGAATCATAGAATAGTAGGGTCCTCCTCCAAGTCATTAATAAAAATGTTGAAGAGCACTGAGCCCAGGACTGAGCCCTGCGGTACCCGCTTGTTACCTCTCCCCAGTTTGAGACGGTCCCATTGACAAGCACTCTTTGAGTCTGATTCTGTAGCCAACTGTGGATCCACCGGATCGTTGTTTCATCTAGCCCACTTTGGGCTAGTTTGCTCATCAGGATATCATGGGACACTTTGTCGAAAGCTTTGCTGAAGTCAAGGTATATGATGTCTACAGCATTCCCACGGTCCACAAGGGAGGTGACCTGATCAAAAAATGAGATCAGGTTTGTCTTGCAGGATTTGTTCTTGACAAATCCATGTTGGGTTACTAGCTTAGCGGATTGTGGGAATGCTGTGGATATAACTCATCTTGATTTCAACAAAGCATTTGACAGAGTTCCCCATGATATTCTTGTTAGCAAACAGGTTAAATGCAGGTGAGGTGATAAAGTTCACTGCTGGTTGGAAAACTGTACTAAAAAAGTGCTCATCAATGGTTCTTCGTGAAACTGGGGGAGGTTTTGAGTGGGGTGCTGCAGGGCTCTGTCTTGGGTAGGGATGCTGGAGAAATTTGAGACGGATTAAAATGAGCTCAGATTTCTAAGAATCTGATCTGCAGAATCTGCTGCGGAGTGCCCCCCTCAGGCTGTGCGGAGTCCATGGACTTTCGGATGATTTTTTTACTTTCCCGAAATTTACACATACAAATCCATAGAAAAATACGCAAGTTCCTGCTGAGGAAATGCTGAATGGAATGGAGGACAATACACTAAATGGTACGTACTGAGGTAAATTATGTAAATACTTAGGTAAATATTTACATAATTGTTTGAGTATTTTTCCACATGAAGAAAAGAATATTCGCATCTGTCTGTGGGCGGATGAAGGAACAAAAGACACATGACAGTCCGCGAAACACAGACAGAGCGGGTTTTACACAGTCTGCACATCCTTAGTCTTGGGCCTTGCAGTCTTCAACATTTTTGTCAGTGGCTTAGATGAAATGGTGGAGGGAATCCTTCTCAGATGACATAAAACTGGGAGGGATCTCTAACACCTCAGAAGACAGGAACAAAAGTAACCTTCATAGGATAGAAAACTGGGCTGAAACTAGCAAAATGAAATTCACCCGAGACAATTGCAGAGTTTTGCATTTAAGCAAAACAACAACAACACAATCGTAAACACAGGTATAGGATGGTGAATACCTGGCTTGGCAGCAATACAGCTGAAAAAGATCTTGGGATTGTTTTCAGCTTGTGATTGACTACAAAAAAGAGCCAAAGTTCCTCAGTCCTGAGTTGTTGTTATTTCATTTTATTCTGTACTAGTCAGACCTCATCTCTTAGAGTTCTGTATCCAGTTCTGTGTGCTTCACTCTAAGAAGGATGTAGGCCAATGGGAAAGCGCTCAGAGGAGGGCAGGGAGGATGGTCAGCAGTATAGAAAACATGTCCTGGGAGGGGATCTTGAAGGAAATTGGTCTGTTTAGCCTGGAGGAGAGACAGTGGGGGTGGGGTGTGGAGGGAAGAGAATATGATACAACCCCTCATATCCCTGGAGGGCTGTCCCACAGAAAGGACAAAGGCTTGGTCTCTGCTGCCAGAAGGCAGCAGACTAGATCTAATGAACTTAGGCTACAGGAGGGTAGATTTTGGTTGACCATTAGGAGAAATCTTGTAAAGATAAGAGCAGTTTGACAGTGGAGCCAATTACTTAGAGGGGTGGTGGTCTCTTTCTCTCTGGAGGTCTTCAAGAAAAGGTTGGACACTCATCTGATGTTGCAGATAATCTCATTGGGGATAGGGGAAGCTGCTAGGTCCTTTTGCTTTTCCCTGTACAGCTGATCATCTCCCTCATCGACTTCTGCTACCTTCCACTTTCTGGTCTTCTGTTGTCTCACCTTAATCCTCCCATCTCTGTCTAGAACTCTGCCCCCCACCATTTGCTTTTCCCATTGCTTAGACTGTATGACACCCCTCTTCTGATCCTTGCACTGGATCCATTTGTGCTTCTATATCTAGCAGAAGCTTCAGTACCTCCCATAGCCTTGCCAACCTTATCTCTCAGCCCTGGTGTCTCAATATATTCCTGTCCTTCTCTTCACCACTTCCACCACCTTCCTCAGCCCCCTGAAATTCTCCTGCTCCCTCAGCAAACTCTGCCCTTTCCATCTGCTGCCGTATGTGCTTGGGACTGCCTCCTGTGCAATGTCACCTCTCTCGTCTCCTTCAAGTCCCTCCTTATCACCTGCCTTCTCCTTGAAGCCTCTGGCATCACTCCTTGGTTCTCTTTCCTTTACTGATAGTGCCTCTCACTACTATGTGTAACTGAACAGAATGCATAACCCTTTCCTCTTGGCCTCTGTTGCCGCCTCCTGTGTGGAGTTTTAGATTGTAAGCTTCTTGAGACAGGGATCAGGTGCCTTCTTATTCTGCAAAGCTCTACGCACAATGATGGTGCTATATAGATGCTGCTGTTAGATGATCCATCGATGGAACATTAAAACTGTAGAGAAGGTGGGCCATTCAGTGAGGACACGGAGGCAACTGTGACACATATGCCACAGTCATTTCTACAGCTAGTCATTGCTTCCAGAACAGATGATCAGAAGTGTGAAAAGAGATTGTTCGTGTTACAAAGTGCATGCAAAGAGCTAGTTAAGTGTGTTTGGTTCATTGGATTGTTAACTACAGATGCTTGGTTCAGTTTGTTCCCATCTCCGCAGTTCAGATGGCTGCCTCCTCAGTGCTTAAATGCCTGGTGATTGGACCCGGGAGAGGGGAGGGGGCAGGACAGCACTTCCGAGGCCTCTGTCGTTTTTTCAAGTCTTGGGCAGAGCTAGCAGTGCACATCAGCAGCCCCGCCCTTGACTGCCTGGAATTAGCCTTATAAGCCAAGCTTTCACAAAGTAGTATAGGGATATAGAAAAGCTCTGCTAGATCAGAGCAAAGATCCATCTGGTCCTGAATTCTGGACTAGCCAGTAGCCCACCAGACCTCCCTCCTGCCGCAGACCACCCCCGAGAAGCTCACAAACAGGGTGTGGAGATGTGGCCCTTCCTGTTTTGTTTGTCTCCAGCACTGGATAATGTCTTTGCTAGACGTTTTGATTTAGGCAGGGGTGTGAATCTAGGGTAGTGCTAGCCTCTTTTCAGGCACTTGAAAAATCTAAAGCAGGGCAGGCAGCCTGGTGCTCTCCAGATGTTTTGGACTACAATCATCATCAAAAATATTTCTTGGCTGCCTTTCAGGGCAGAAGCAATTTACAACAATAAAACATATAAAACCGATACAATATTAAGACAATAAAAACACAGTAAAATAGTAAGAATATAATAAAAATAGCAATACAAACCAACAACAAAACAAGCAATAAAAACAGAATCCCCAGTTCCCAGAATCCCTGACTGTTGGCCGTGCTGATGGGAGTTGTAATCCAAAACACCTGGAGGAAAGCCAGGTCTACCCCTGATCTAGACAGTGGTGTGTTGCTGACCTCTGCTTTAGCCAAGGATACGCCCTGTTCTCTTAGCAGATGATGCCATACACCGAGTGGTCTGCTAGATCATTCATGGGAGCCTCAAACTCTCTTTGATGAATAAGTCTGCCACATGGGTCTTCTGGTGGCCAGGGCCATAGAGGACTTTTCCTTGCTATGGGTTGGAATTCCTGAAACATGTGCCAAGTGAACCAGTGTTTGGGGGCTATCTCTGGTTTCCTGGTGAAGTCCAAGATGCAGGCTTTAATTTCACAGTCTTATCTGACTGGCCTGAGTGTGGCTGTCTTTCCTTATGAGATTCCACTCGCTGAGATTATCCAAACTGCCCAGAAGGGACCGCTGTGATGTAATGGAACAGAAGCTGGCTGTGCTAGGCCTTCTGTGGGATCTCAGGGATTTTGTACCTATTCCTCATGTTCTACCAAAGCCTCCTGAGATGAGATGCTGGGGATGGAGCAGGGGGAGCTCTGTGTCCTGTTTGGGGTCTTCCTGAAGGCATCTGCTGGAGATTGGTCTGATCCAGTAGACCAGTTCTTACTGTCTTCCTTGCTTCCAAGCTGTTGCAGAGGGCCTGAATATACTTGGCAGCAGCCCTTTGCATAGACAAGTTCTGACCTAAAGCTGTAGGACAGTCTCTAGAATGGGTCTGCAGATTTATCATTTTTCTTGACTGCAGAAATGAATATAAAAACACAACACGCTTCTCTGCAGTTGGAGCAGCAGCCCGGCTGCAAGCAATGAGTGTCCGGGGAACAGCTTGCTTGGGAAGAGGTGTTACCCAATTCCTCCGCTGAAGACTGCTAATCAGTGTTCGTCCTTGTGTTCTGCTAATGATGGTAACAGGCTGTCAGTGGCCATCGCCAAGGTTTTCCAACGCTGTGTGGGCCGTCTCTGGAAGGATGATGTCAGCAGTGCCTGCTCTGTCTTTATGGCTGTGGGGGCAATTTCAGGGCTCTTCTGCTCAGTTCCAGCTTTCTGGGATCTCTGTGGCTTAGTAAAGTAAGTGAAAAAAATGTTGCATTGTATTGGTAGACCAAGAAGGGAGACAGCTGAGCAAGAAACTTAAAGACTGGGTCTAGTGAGGGTAAGAGCAATCCGCTGTACCTTTTTTTAAAAAATCCAGCACTTCTCATCCACTTCTCATTGCTCAGGTTGCAATGAGTAGCTTCTGCTTGCTGCTTAATCACATAGAACCAATCCCAAATAACAACTTACACAGTACCATCTGCGTATGGCCCATGGGTACCACATTGAGGTGGGTCTCAAGAGTAAGTGAGCTCTAGCTTACCCCCTGTGAGTGTCAGGATCCTGTGTGCACTTTCTAGGGTACCATAGCATTGCCTGCCCCAAACCCAAAGCCCTTCAAATTGCATGAGAAGAATTAGAAGAGGAGTACTACCCTCAGTTTGGGACCTCAGCCCAAATTGACCAGCCCATCTCAGTTCAGCTCACTAAGCAAGTTGTCAAGTCCAGTTACATGAGCTTAGTGAGATCAAGGTGTGTGGGCAAGGCATGTGGAAGAAACGCACTCTCGGCTCCTGCCCCAGTAACTTACTTTGGCTCTCAGCAGAGTAGAACCAGATGGTGTGTTAGCCCACACTGTCATGATCAGGCAAGGAGGCTTATTTGGAAGAGGAAAGGATGATTTTCGCCCAGGAGCTGGATAACAGATTGCCTCCTTGGAAGCTCTGGGCTGGCGGGATGGGGTGTGTGTGTAACACTATGAGGCAGTATGAGGGGCCTGGGACATCCACCTAGGGCAGGAGCGAGGAACCTGTGGCCTTCCAGATGTTGTTGGGACTATGGCTCCCATCATCCCTGACCATTGGCTGTGCTGGCTGGGGCTGATTGGAGCTGGAGTCCAGCTGCAAACAGAGGGCCACAGGTTCCCTACCCCTGACTTAGGGAATGTCACAATCTCTGTACAGGTTGAGGGGGGCAAAGGAGGGGGGAACGTAGAGCAGGAGCTGTGACAGGTGATGGTTCTGTTTCCTCACTGAAGGAGGATGCAAGGGGGGGGGGCTGTTTCCAGCGGAGCTTTGCCTTGCTTTGGGGCTTTCCCTGGACATGTGCTTGTTCCTTCTGAGTTAACCAGCTGGGGCTAAAGAGGCCAGCCTGCCTTACAGGGTTGTTTTTAAGAATGATGGCGGTAATTTGTGTGAAGCACTTTGAGCTCTTAGGAGAAGCACTGCATAAATGTTGCTCTTGTCATAAGAGATGCAGTGGAGAGTAATGATAAGAATGCCTCGAAGACCCTCCCAGTCCATTGTCCCTAGAACAGCCTCCCCCAACCTGGTGCTGTCCAGATATGTTGGACTGCAACTCCCAGCTGACTGAGCATGAAGCGGCAAGAGGCCGCAGCGAAGAGAAGCCACCCTGGTCGGCCCCAGTTGCTCTGGGGAGGCGCCGGGCAGGGAAAGCTGGCCTGGCCAAGACCTCTGTTGTGGTCCGCGGTATCGGGAGGAGCACCCCCCCCCCCGGGAAGGGGAGTGTTTTCCTTCACCATATCAGGGATGACCTCGAACTGGAGAGGGGCGACTGAATTCAGAGGGGCCAGGGAAATTTATTCTGCTCCAGCCAGCCCTTGACAATGGTGTTAAACAATTATTTTCATTTGGAATTGCTGCTGCTGTTGCTACTGTAATTTTTCTGCTACAAAAATCATTGCTGTTTTGTTCATGTTATTCCACTGAATTTTTATTAGAGAATATTTTATGTTGTGAGTCTCCTTGAGGGCTCCAAAAGCACAATGCTCTACATGTCTACTCAGAAGTAAATCCTGTTGCGGTCAGTGGGGCTTTTACCCAGCTAAGTGGCTATAGGATTGCAGCCTCAGACCCTCTACTGTGTTAACAATGTGTGGCTGCTTTTTAGTATTTTGATTAATTGTAATCCATCCTGGTTCACAGCAGAAAATTTGAGAGCTTGGGCACCCTCAATGGATCACATTCAGGGCTTTCCAGGTTTCTATGCAGACTGTGGGTTGCCTGCCTGTCTCTTGGAGGACAGTGGATGGCTGGGTGTTTGGACACAAGTATGCAGGCAAATCAGGCTGATGAGAAGCATACAAGCTTGCATATGTTTGCCGGCTGAAGCTGGTTCTTCTGCCTTTCTGTGGGGTCAGTGCAGCGGAATGAGAGCCAAGTAACAGGGCAGCCAGATTGCTAGGAGGATGGTGCCCTGCTCTCCTGGCCATTCCTGCTACCTTGGCCTGCTACAAGCAAAATGAGTATTTAGGGGCCACAGGATTAGCAGTGATTAGAACAACACTGAATAACACAAGGTGTGCATTAGTGAGTGGGGCTTGGGCCTTCCTCTGGTGTTCTGATATTATTATTATTATTAATTATTATTATTATTATTATTATTTAACTGCATTTTAATACAGCCCAAGAGCTGAAACACTCTAGGCAGTTCGCAAAATCAGGTTAAAACAATAAAATATGCAAATGTAACCAAACATAATGTAAAAGGAATTAAAACAGCTATAGAGTAAAACCAGGATAAAAACCAACAGCAGTGCAAGGATCTAAAAACACACTTTTAAAGCTGAAAGGAGAAAAAGCCTGGGAGAATAAAAAGGTTTTCACCTGGTGCCGAAAGGACCACAATAGAGGCGCCAGGTGAGTCTCTGGGTAGGGTATTCCACAACTGGGATGCTACCACTTAAAAGGCCCTTTCGCTAGGGGTTACCCGCCTCACCTCATTCAGTGGGGGCACCTGATGAAGGTTGTCTGAAGATGACCTTAGGATCTGGATGGGTATGTATGGGATAAGGTACTCCTTCAGGTAGCCTGGCCCCAAGCCATTTAGGTCTTTAAAGGTTAATACCAGCATTTTGAGCTGTGCCCAGAAATGGACTGGCAGCCAGCGCAGATGGCAAAACACCGGCATAATATGATCCTATTGGCCAGTCCCACTAAATAGCCTTGCTGCCCTATTTTGGACTAACTGAAGTTTTGAAAGGAATGTATGACACATTGCTATAATCCAAAGAGGAGGTTGGAGCATGGTGGTTGAGTAGAGCCCTGGCCTATTATGGCTTTTGCCAGAACCCCAAATCTCCTCCTCTGTCTGCATTCTTAATCTGATGTGCCCCTCACCACAGCATCCTGGCACTAAAGTATCCCCCAGGCAGCTGCTTCTCTCACCTTTACATTTTTTCAAATTATTGTTCGCACCGGCACCCGTGGAAGAGCTAAACGGAAATCTTCACCCATTTAACACGAGTGCCTTCCCCTGTGAAATGGGATGATCTTCGGTGCGAGAGAGAATTGCGAGGCTTCTCCATCCGTCTGTCCGTCTGTTCCTGGGGAGACGCGCCTTCTCCGTTCCCATCCAATCTCCCTCCGCCAGCCTTGGCTGAGTGGCACTGCGCGGAGGAGCGTGTCAGTTGTGACTTCGCACCCCTCAGTCTTTCCAAATGCAGCCTTGGCAGCTCGCTGCTTTGAAACTGTTTCATTTCTTTTCATTGCTGAAGTGCAAAGAGACTTGCCATCCTAATGGGCGTGTATTTATTACCGGGCTGCCCCTTCAATCAGGGTAGCAGCAGGAAGGGCCACTCCTGCTGGCTCAGGCACAGCAGAGAAGGACAGATCTACCGGAGGCCAGGCAGCATCCCTTTGGGGGGGAATAATGGCTTTTTTTACACTGTTGATGAAGAGTGAAGAGGCCTATTTGCAGTAAACTGCACTTTTCATTTCCCCCAGCCTCTTGCCTAAGTATGACCAAGCCCTGCACAACATATGGGCCACGTGTGGTCTGAGGAGCCCTTTTACAGCCCTCATAGGGATTATCTTCCCACCCCCCTTAAAGGCAGCCCAGTGAGCCCCACTTTCTCACAAGGGACCTGAGGGAGGCAGTCGGGGCAGAGGCTTTTTTCGGAGGTGCTGCGCAGGATGCTTAGCCTGCTTACAGCTTCAGCGGCTCCCCCGTTGCTGCGTGTCCCCGTCCACGTGTGTATGCGAACTCACAGGCCTACACATGCAATGAGGAATGCTAGACCGGAGGGGCCTTTGCCCGAGGAGTGGTGTAGGCCCAGCAGACCTGCACACGACTTCAACGAAGTGGCGAAACAGCTGCTTCTAAAGTGCGGGCAAATGAGTTCAAACAACCATTCAAGTCTAAAAATACAGACTTTAATTTTATGGGCCTATTCTTAACACATGCATGTGTAACACAAAAGAAGAAAACAGCTTGGTTAGTATGCCACCAGCTAGCATGCCAGTATACCAGTCAGCCCTGACACAGAGATAGCGGAAAGGCGGGGACTGGGGACATTCATGTTTGCCAAAGAAGGAGTGGAATGAGACGCCATGGAAGTGGCGAGGCAGGGCACTGGGGGAGCTGTGCGGCCAGGGGGCCTGGGTGCCGGTGAAAATGGTGGGCTGCAGAGGCACAGTGTGTAGATCTAAAGGAGGAAAGGAAAGGAAATAGAGCAAAGTGGCTACAATTACCTGGCTTCAGAGCGAAGGGAACTTCTTGAAGATGTTTATGCAACCGTATTTCTCTGTATCTATCTGGGTGTCCAGATCCTTTCAGGTTTGCTGGAAACAAATCAGTGTTGGAACAGGAGAAGCCACGTTCTGAACAGTGAGCTGCTGGTGCAGGTCCTCCTCCAGAGCAGACTGGGAGAAAGGGTGCTTATATGGGAAACCCTAGGACTGAGAGAGGCAGAACGTGACATGCTGTTTTCTCTGGAACTACAAGCCTTGGATTCTTGCATCTGACTTGGATCCCTGCACTGAGCAGGGGGTTGGACTCGATGGCCTTGTGGGCCCCTTCAAACTACTCTATGATTCAAGCCCCAGAATTCTTTATCTTGTTTATTATTTATTTAAGAGATTTTTAACCTGCCTTTTGGGGCACACTGCCCTCACAAGGTTCACATGAACATACAACTACAGGCATCCCAGTAGTTTTCTCAGGAGCTGGCTGTTGGAAACCACTGGTCTTCACCACGGCAGCACCCAGGAAGCCCAGGGGAGATGATGACAGCAGTAGCGCTCCTTTCCCTGGTGGACCAGTTGGTGCAGTGGTTCCTGGTGCCTTGCAGTTATTCTGGCCACCCACACTGAGCCCAGATGCAGTGGCCCTTGTGGAGGTCTTTTTGGTGGCTGGCTGGTCCTGATGCTGTCTCCTGCCAGTGCGGTGATCAGGACCATAGGGTGCTGCCTTATCCTGAGTCAGACCATTGCTTCATCTAGCCCAGGACTGTCAACACTGACAGGCAGCAACAACTCTCCAGGGTTTCAGGGAGGAGTTTTTCCAGCACTACCTGCAGATGCCAGGGATTGAACCTGGGGCCTTCTGCATGCAAAGCAGGGGCTCCACCACCAAGCTATGGCCCCTCCATCAGGAAACGTGGGAATGATGGCAAGATAATCCTGCTGCTGCTGCTGCAGTCCCTAGGTGGCTGGCTCATTGAAAGAGGGAGGAGCCTGATGAAATGCCCCTAGCCCCGCATTTGCTGATGCCATTCTTCACTCCTGCTGCTGCTGCTGCTGCTGCTGTTCTTGTTCTTGTTGTTATTATTATATTTATACGCCACCTTTTTCCTAGTACTGGGACACAAGGCAGCTTACAAAAATTATTACAAATAATTGCTACTGCCTCCTGACATCTCTTGAGCACAATAGCAGACAGGAGGAGCCTTCAGGGGTGGCAGCAGAAGGAAGGGACAGACACCAGAATAATTGGGGACATGGATATAGCCCTCCAATGGGAGAAAGTGGTCTTCAGAGAGCAGAGAAAAACTGATGCTAGATCCCAGGGGCCCAGAACAATGGATAAGGCAGGAGGGAGGGACGGACCTTTTTTTGGTCTGGGAGCCAGTTTGCCCACCCTTGGACCAATCTGGCGGGCCGGGTGATGTCAATGGGGCAGGGCCCCATCCCCAAAGCCACGCCTTCTCCCCTGATGTCATCCATCCCTACCCCACCCATTTTTCTTTTCTCAGTGCAGAGAGAGAAAGAGACTCAGCCAGTGCTTGGAGGAACTCCTCCAAGTGCCATCTGAGTCCCCCTCTCTGCACAGAGAAAGATAAAAGTGGGCGGGGTTAACATCTGGGCAGAAGAGGGGCCTGCAGATGTTCCTCTGTGGGCCGGATTGGGAACAATCATGGGCCAAATGTGGCTCATGGTTGAGAGGTTCCCCACTGCTGATGTAAGGGGCATTTGTTCCTCATGAGTATAATGTATGCAACATACCTGCCAAAGCCATGCTACCACATCTGGGTACAAATACAAATCGGGCATCCACATAAGAATAAACAAAGGGACCTGTAGAAGCTGAAGCACAGGGATCAGTCATTGAAGACTGGCAGGGCCTTCCATGAGTGGGGAGGGTGGGGGTGGGGGTGGGCTGTGTCATGAATGTGTACCAGGCCCAGAGAATGATGTTTGGGCATTGGGAGGGCCTGGTTTAAAGTAAGGAGAAGGGGATGAAGTGCCCCTTCTTAGCTGCTGTCACCACACAGCCCTGTTCAGGTCAGTTTGCCATGAAACTGACGTTTGGTTCTCCTCCACTTATGAAGAAAGATCTAGGGTCCGCTGACTGCTGCAGTTCACCTTGAGATGCATGGCCGGTGGTCTCACCATTTCAGTAGAGAATGTGGGGGAGTCTTCCTCTCACCAGTTCCTAATAGCTGGCTGCTGATTTCCCCCCAAACTGGGACAGAGATCGGCAGGCAGCAGAGGAAGGAGGGGTCTCTTCCTGCAGCTCCCTTCTCAGCAACTCTCAGTAGACCCTCACAGGCCCCCTCTTCTCTTTAGACCTAATTAACATTAGAAAGAGCCTTTTCTCACCTGCCCTGCCCCCCTGCAGCCTACACAATTATGTGAGAAGCCCCCTTTGGGGGGTGGTTTGGGATCTGTCTCTCTTCGGTGACCCATGTCAGGTCTGAATAATTCCATGCTGCCCAAAGCTCCCTGTTTCTAACTTCTGGTGGAGATTTTGTGAGGACTAATTAATTAACGTTGGTAAAGTGTTATTTAAGTGCTATGAATTTTTATTATCTCGTCACTTCCAGAACTTGACTCTGCAGGTGCTTCTGCTATTTTACATCACTGTAACTCCACTGGATCTAGCAGAGCTCTGCTGCGTTTTACTTTGGTGTGATTAAGAAGAGAGTCGGGCCTGATTTGCATTGCTGCAGGGTGGCAGGCACTGTGCAAGTTTTCCCACCCCAGTTATTCAAGTCCTGATGTCTCTCGAGTCAGCTACACACATCCAGTCATGGTGAATTACTTGGTTACGTAGTTTAGGGTGCTAAAAAATAATTTGGAGGCCAGTTTAGGCTGCAGCCTTATACACACCTGTGGGTGAGCTCCACTGAACTTTGTGGGGCTTGCCTCTGAGTAGACATGTACACTGTCAGGGGACTTTTGGAAGGGGCTGCTGTCAGAGAGCACAGCTGGTTGATCTTGAGGGGTGGAGACGGGGTCTCGGGTTTGTGGGCAGGATCGCTCTAGACCAGCTCTTGAGTGCTAGGCTGTTGGTGATCTGCTGCTATTAGGAGCCGAGTGAGGGGCGATCGTATCTCTGCTACCGGAATATGGCAAAGGTCGAGCTGCAGTTGCACTTCCTTGGGTGAAGCCCTGACTTGGATTTTTGCATGGTAAAAGCAGAGATGGACTTGGTGAGCGCTGGGAAACAAGGGGGCTTTGGCTTAACTGTTTATATGCTCAGACTTTGCGATCATGAGGGCTAGACCAGCCTTCCCAGTCGGGTGCCCCCCAGGTGCCATGCTGGCTGGGAACTCTGGGAGTTGCAGTGTAGCACGTTTGGATGGCACCAGGCTGGGTTAGACACTTGCTTTGCTTCTTAGAATTTGAACGGGATCCTCTGGGCCACAGACACAAATCTTTCTTGTAGTGGTCAGTTTGTGCCATGTTTCTAATTCTTTAACTAAACTTCATAGTTAATACGCGTATTGTTTTTTCTGGCAAAGTACAAGGAAACATTTTTCTGTATTACAGGTATGTGGGTATGGAGGAACCAAAAAAAATGAGAGACGGTATTGTCCGGTGGAGGCATGGGTTCAGATTTCTGCTCAGCTTCACTCTCACTGGGCAGTCTTCTACATGTCTTGGTCTCGGTGTTCCCCAGATGTAAAATGGTAGCAGTTGTGGTACCTTCCTTACAGGGTTGTAATCAAACAAACAAGAGCAATACCTAGAAGCATATTTGATACTTTGATGTGCTGCATAAACGCCTTCTGTTTCTAATAATAAAAGTATAAAGTTAGAGCCTGAGAGCACAAGTCAGGTGTATTCCAGGGCACCCAGCTGCATACCTGGAAGCTTCTCCTTAAAGTCTCTGCTGCGGAGTTCATCCAGGAAGGGCTGGGAAGAAGAGCCTTGTTCCTAGAGAACCACTGGCAACATCTCCCCACGGCTGCAGAAAGGCAGAAGAGGTGTGCTTCATTGGGGCCTGACTTGCAGCCTTGTCTGTTGTCTTCGTTGGGGCCCATTAATGATTTTTATGTATCAGGGGGACGATTAGCCACTTCCCTGCTCATCTGGGCTGGGCATAGCAATTGCTTGTCAGGTGGCCCCATTGCAGTTACCTTGCCTGGCTCTTTACAGCTCATTTGCAGGCAGGAATATTGTTGCTTTTCCCTCTGAGGTATAATAGGCTTTGGGATGAGGCGGGATGTTCAGGTGGTGCAGAAGTGCTTTGGCTTGCACAGAGGCCTGCTTTGGTTTTACACCGAATTTGTGCAATGGCAAATGGAATGGCAGACCAGAGTTGTTGTTTTGTGTGACCTTTTCCTTTGAAACCTCCACATGGAATGTTTCTGTTTTGCATGAACAAACATTCTGGAAGCGTCTTACCCGGCTGACTTTTTTTAAACAAGCAAATTAATTATGTCTTTTGTACTTCTAGCTTTGGAGAGCGCAAAAAATAAAACAGGTAACCCACTCTTTGCTTCTCTTTTATATTACTGTTGCTGTTTTGCCTTCCCACAGGCCTGGCGAGTGCACATATTGTCGTCCTTCTCTTTGGCAGCCTTTGCTATATTTGCATGTTGGAATGCTTCTCTTCAGTCTTTTAATGCACACCTAGAGTTGCATGTGGGTTCATTTCTGTACTGACCAGCCTGAGGGGCAAGGCGGAGCTATTGCATGCTCCTTGGCACAGGAGCGAGTCAACACCTTTGCTTTTGGCTGTCACATTCACATTTTTGGCTGAGCCCATTAACAGTTCCCCACAGCAGGTTCACCTGGTGTTGATGATGGGGACACCCTCTAATTTCATAGTGGGTGAAGCGGCCCTGAGAATTTTTCAGTAAACGGAAACATGCAGTCTTTCTTCCCAGGATGTGAATCCGTTCCTTTTCAACTAATTTTGTTCATTGGGTTTTGTGTGATGGTTTAATATTTTTATTGTACATTGCCTGGAATGCCTGCTAGGCAGAGGGTGCAATTTTAGAAATCAAATAAATGAATTCAATTAAATTAATAAAATATACCCTAAGTGCCAAGGGGCTTTTAAGATTTGTCTCCAAGTCTGGCCAGCATGGGCTTCCCTAGAAGAAGCTTCTGGCTTTTGAAGGTCCTGAACACTGTGCCTCTTTGTGGCAGGCTGGGATCTGCTTCTCGTATTTTATGCTGGTAAGTTTCGTGATTAATTTCTAAAAGGAAGGTAGGTGTGTGGGGAGGGTCCAAACCTGCCCCACGGTCCTCTCATTTGGCCTTTTAGCCCTTTGGCTGATAGTAGTTGCTTGGTGGCAATGGAAGGACATTCTGTACATGCTGAAAGGACTTCCTGTTGTTGTTGTTGTTGTTATTATTTCATATATTCCAGGCTGATACCTGGCATTGAAAACTGGTTGTGGGTAGGCCTCGGAAACTCCAGAGTGCAACCAGGGTCAGAAGGTTTCCTGCAAGAATAGCCCTTGCACTTGCATAGTCTGCCTGTACGCCTGCCTAAAGCAGGCCTTGGTCCTTTATGAGTGGTTAAGTGCTGAAAACCTATTTCCTCCAGGGGTCTGTAAGTGACTAGCCCTTTTTCAGATGTTCAGTGCAGATAAATGAGCCTGCATTGGGGTGGAATGTGTAGGGGCCAGGGGGGTGGGCAGTGGTGGCATTGCAGCGGCAGGCGTCCCCCCACCCCTCCAACCCATACTTGTTGCTTAGAATGCCCATTGACCGCTCCTACAGTCATTCTAATGAATATATGTAGATGGTGAGTTTTCCCAGTGTGGGCACAATTGGGTCCTATTTCAAACACAGGATTATAAATGAGGTTATGGAGACAACAGAAAAGGCATGGTGGTGTAATGAACTAGGTTCTGGAGGATGACTGGATGCGAGGGGGGAATTGCATGGAGATTGAGATGTGAAGGTAAGTGGGTGGGGGAGTCACCTGGTGCTCCAGATGCTGAGGGGAGAGCGGCTGGGGCTTGCCAGTTCAACCTGAGCGTGGGCCTCGGGCCAGGGTGGTTGGGCTTCTGAGGGGAGGGATAGGTCTAGAAGCGGAGTTCTCCCACCTTGAAAGTTTCTGTGTAAAAAGAAGAGTGAAAGAAGGAAAACAAAGCAAGGAAGTTCATACCATAAGTAATACTGCACTCACCCACAAAACCTAACTTCATAATTACTTTCCCCTGCTTTATTCTCATAAATAAAATTTGTTAAATTGTTACTCTTGGTCTGTCTCTCATGGAATTCACACTTTAAGGGCCTGAGCACCCACACCGAAGCAAAGTGTTCTTGGGGAAACTGCGGTAGCACTAAGTCAGTCCTCAAGTGCTACTTTACATACGGCAAAATCCCTGTGTGACTCCAAGCCTCCCCATTTTGTGTAACATCTGTCTGGGTAAAGGAGGAGGATCGTCGGTCTCTGGCTTCCACCATGAGCATGAGAAATGCTCTTGGGGGTGACCGTGCCCCTTTGGCCCTGTTTTCACTGTGTCTGATTTTTTTTGTAGGCCATCATCCATCCGGACACTAACGAGACGATTTTCATGCCTTTCAGAATGTCAGGTATGGCCTGTCCTCTTAAACAGCACACAGGATGCTTATTTTCAAAGTTTTAACTCTTTTAAATCAAGGTTGCCTTCTGGCTTAGTGTCAGCTTCATTCTCTTCCCCATGCCACAGGTGTCTGTTTCAGTCATTCCTAAATGCCTTCACTAGCTTTATTCCAGAATTAGTTTTTGCAAAATCTTGATCTCTTTTAGATTGGCAAAGGGATATGGTACATAAGCAGGCCTCCTTTGGTTATAAAAGCCACCTGGGAGAGAAGGTAATAAAACAAAGGTTGATAGAGTCTAAGGCAGCATTGGTAGTATTCATAGAATCATAGAATAGTAGGGTTGGAAGGGGCCTACAAGGCCATCGAGTCCAACGCCCTGCTCAATGCAGGAATCCAAGTCAGAGCATCCCTGACAGAGGGCTGTCCAGTCTCGTCTTGAATTCCTCCAGTGTGGGAGAGCCCACCACCTCCCCAGGTCATTGGTTCCATTGTCGTGTTGCTCTAACAGTCAGGAAGTTTTCCCTGATGTTCAGCCAGAATCTGGCTTCCTGTCACTTGAACCCATTATTCTGTGTCCTGCACTCTGGGATGATCCAGAAGAGATCCTGGCCTTCCTCTCTGTGACAGCCTTTCAAGTACCTGAAGACGGCTATCCTATCTCCCCTCAGTCTTCTCTTCTCAAGGCTAAACATGCCCAGTTCTTTCAGTCTCTCCTCATAGGGCTTTGTTTCCAGTCCCCTGATCATCTTTGTTGCCCTCCTCTGAACCCTCTCCAGTTTGTCTGCATCCTTCTTAAAGTGTGGTGCCCAGAACTGGACACAGTACTCCAGATGAGGCCTAACCAGTGCTGAGTAGAGGGGAACTAGTACTTCCCTGGATTTGGAAGCTATGCTTCTATTACTGCAGCCCAAAAGAGCATTTGCCTTTTTTGGAGCCACATCACATGGTTGGCTCATATTCAGCTTGTGATGGACAACAGTTCCAAGATCCTTCTCGCTTGTAGTGTTGTTGAGCCAGGTATCCCCCATCTTGTATGTGTGCATTTGGTTTCTTATTCCTAGGCGCAGAACTTGGCATTTATCCCTATTTCTTCCTCTTCTTTATGTAGTTGTCTTGTAGTTACATTGCAAGTCTGCAGGCAGGACCTGTCTTTTGTTTATATCTTCTTCATCATCAGGAGACATAGACCTGCCATGGGTTGATGAGGTGTCTGCGTAGTGAGTTTCAACTCGGGAGCACTGTGGCACAGTTGACCTGATCCAGATTCTGCTCCTGAGGACATCCATCCAGCAGTTACCCCTTTCCCATTCTCTGTGGTTCAGTGATTTGGTTCAGTGTGGTTCAGTGTGGTTCAGTGACCAGTGATTTCCACTAGGTTGGTGGATACACGAGAGCAATAATAATTCTAGGAGGTTTCCTGGCCATCTCCCAGAGCCTCTCCCTTGGCACCCAGTGTAGGGGAATATCTGTAGCGGAGTGCTCACTCCCAGCAAATGAGCCTTACTTTGATTCTTCTCACTTCCCCTCTGCAGTGCAATTGTAGTTTCCAAGTGGTTAATCCCTCTTCTGAATCCATTTAATCTCTGTAATGCATCACCCAGTGGTCCCAGATGCAATAGAGTGAATTAATTGATTAATGGATTAATCTTATCAGGTAAATCTGTGTAAATTTGCATATGGGTCCTGAAGGAAGAAGCATGCTGCGTTTCCAGTGATGCACTCACGTGTTATAGAAGAGGCTTTGCTGTAGAATATGCCACATCTGCTGTGTAAGAGGAAAGGGGGACACCTCATAAGAAGGTGCCTCTTGCCGTCTGTATTTAAAAGGACTTGTATTATAATTAGTGAATGTTTGGTTTTTAAAAATCTTTGCCTGGTTAATTGGGGGCACTTATTTTAATCAATTCACCTGACCGATTCATAGAATCATAGAATCATAGAACAGTAGGGTTGGAAGGGGCCTACAAGACCATCGAGTCCAACCCCCTGCTCAATGCAGGATTCCAAGTCAAAGCATCCCTGACAGATGGCTGTCCAGCCTCGTCTTGAATGCCTCCAGTGTGGGAGAGCCCACCACCTCCCTAGGTAATGGGTTCCATTGTTGTATTGCTCTAAGGGTCAGGAAGTTTCTCCTCATGTTCATCCGGAATCTGGCTTCCTGTAACTTGAGCCCATGATTTCGTGTCCTGCATTCTGGGATGATCAAGAAGAGATGCTGGCCTTCCTCTCTATGGCAACTTTTCAAGTACTTGAAGAGCGCTATCCTATCTCCCCTCAGTCTTCTCTTCTCAAGGCTAAACATACCCAGTTCTTTCAGTCTCTCTTCATAGGGCTTTGTTTCCAGTCCCCTGATCATCTTTGTTGCCCCCCTCTGAACCCTCTCCAGCTTGTCTGCATCTTTCTTAAAGTGTGGTGCCCAGAACTGCACACAGTACTCCAGATGAGGCCTAGCCAGTGCTGAGTAGAGGGGAACTAGTACTTCCCGGGATTTGGAAGCTATGCTTCTGTTAATGCAGCCCCAAATAGCATTGGCCTTTTTTGCAGCCATATCACATTGTTGGCTCATATTCAGCTTGTGATCGACAACAATTCCAAGATCCGTCTCGCTTGTAGTGTTGTTGAGCCAGGTATCCCCCTTCTTGTAAGTGTGCATTTGGTTTCTTTTTCCTAGGTGCAGAACTTGGCCTTTATCCCTATTAAATGTCATTCTGTTGTTTTCTGCCCAGCACTCCAGCCTATCAAGATCACTTTGAATTTTGTTTCTGTCTTCCAAGGTATTAGCTATCCCGCCCCATTTTGTGTCATCTGCAAATTTGATCAGCATTCTCTGCACCTCCTCCTCCAAGTCATTAATACAAATGTTGAAGAGCCCTGGGCCCAGGACTGAGCCCTGCGGTACCGCACTCGTTACCTCTCCCCAGTTTGAGAAGATCCCATTGATAAGCACTGAGGCCTCCTTAGGGAAGAGCAGCCAAGGCAAGGCTTTCCTAAAAGGTGGCTGGACAATTGTTCAGGTGAGTCTTACCTGCTGTGCTGCCTAGTGGGTCACTGAGGGCACTCTTTTTCCCCCAGGGCCAAGCACATGCCGTTTAGCCCCAGGGGGACTGGCTTGTGAGAGGCCCTGCAACATCTTCCTTGAATCAGATTTGCATCTTCCCAGTGGTCTTGGTCCTACATGGAGGATTATAGTGACCAGATCAGCAGTTGGTCTTCCTCTCCCCATTCAGGACAAGATTAGTTATGGGATGGATTAAGCAGTTGAGTTCATTCTGACAGTGAGGATAAAGTATAGCAAGATCAAAAGGTCAGCACTTGGAAAAACTGGCTTTTCCCTACCTTTCTTCTCTCACTGGCACCACAGGGAGATCCTCCCTCTGGAACAAGGAGGTGGGGTTGACAAAGAATTTCTGGAGAAGCCCCTCCCTGCCTCCCTGTGAAAGGAGACTGGGATCTCCCTAGGGGGATCTTGGGGGACAGAGGAAGGAATGAAAGACAACCCAGTGGGACACACACACAGAGGTCTGGTGGGGGAAAGACGATTCCTGGAGAGCAAGACATGCCACCTTGGTGATGGTCAGGACATTGGCCAAACATGGACTTGCTCTCCACCCTAGAACTGCTCCCTTGGATCAGGCTTCCTTCTTGATCGTTCCAGGCTTTTTCTGCCCTGATTTCAGAGCTAGGTTGTCAAAAGAAGAACTTGTTGACTCTAGTTCTTCTAAGGGTCTCAAGATCTCTGACCTAAAATACTGTACCTGTAACCCTCTTGCCAGGGCTGCATGTGAAACTGAGCACTGCAGTCATAAGCAGTTGCACTCATTATATCTTCTCTACCACGGAAGAGAACTTTTCACGACTAGAGGTGCTAAGGGAACTGCACTATCGGTTACCACTAGTATTTCACTACCTCTTATTATCATTGGCAGTAGACTAGTATTGCTAGCTAGTATTGCATTATGTGCCATGTAGAGTTATAACACCACAAATTCATGCCTATTGCAGCATGTACACATATGATGAAACCTGCTGTTACATTGCCTCTGACATGTGTTTATGAGTCCTTCAAGAAAACGAAAGGCCACATTCTCCCATACGAGCCTGCCTGGGTTTTAAAATCCTCAGAAGAGAGGCCCTTCTCTCTATCTTGCCACTATCAGAAGCACATTTGATGGGAGCACAGGAGCCTTCATGATAACTGCTCCCAGGCGCTGGAACTCTTTGCCAGGGTGGCCAGGCGAGCTACACCTCTCTTGTCCATCTGCTTGGTTTTTAAGCTGACTTGATTGCTGATACAGGTTTTAATCTGGTATGAGCTTTTAATTTATTACTGTTGTTGTTGTTGTTGTTGTTGTTATTATTATTATTATTTAATGTGTTTTAATTGATGCATTTTTATATTGTAATTATAATTTCATATTTTATCTGTATTTTACTGTAAGCTGCCCTGAGCTCTATTTTTGGTGGAAAGCTGGGATATCAATTTAATAAATAAATAAAGGGGGTGGAGAGTTAGAATTTCACCAAACACCCAGAAAAGGAGAAGGCCCCTCATCTCTTCCTTCTGCTCTGTAGCTGAGTTGTAACTTCACCATGGTTACAATAATTATAAAACTGTTTTGGGGTGTGGGAGTCTCTCAATATTAAAATGTGCTTTTCTTCCTCTTGTAGGTTACGTCCCTTTTGGAACGCCTATTGTAAGTATTTTAATATCTCATCCCAACCCTTCCTTGCTTCTAACAAGAAATGCATTAGTAGTACTTGCTCACAATTCTCCAAATTTGACCTGGATGTTATTGTACCAAGATCCCTGTTGAGTTTCTGTGTGCCACTTGACATGATGCTTAAACTTCTGTGCTTGGCGAGTGTGGGAGATCTAAAGACCCCCCTTTTGTTCAGTTTAGGGCTGATCATTGAGGACTAATCCATAGGGCAAAGTCACTGGAGTGCCTCAAGTCACTCCGTCCACCTCGAGGCACTTACAAATTGACTGAAAATGACTGACTGCATTCAGCTTGCCTTGCAAGAATCCACCTTGCCCCCCTCTGACATATTCCTGTGCCTTTCCTCTCCTGTCCCAGCAGGGGTTCCTCTGCCTGTCTGTCTGCCTTCCTGAAACACCCTGGGAAGAGCAAGAGCTTTTGGAAGTACAAGGAAAGCATTTGACTTGGCTGGAGATAATGAGAGTGACGTGATGTGGGGTGGGGTGAGTGGGCTAAAATCAGGACACAGGAGGAGGAGAAAAGACAGCTTGATGCCTGAGTTTGGGGTTCAAAACAGGAGCAGCTGCCATTTTGATGGAGAAGTATCTCTGGCTCCTAGACCTTAAGGTGTACCTTTTGTCTTAGGAGTAGAACAAATTTTGGTCCAGAAATGCTTATTAATGAGAAGTGCCCTTCTGGTGACCCACAGTGTGTGTGGGCTTGAGTTCCAATCTGGATGTTGGAGCATTACTTTTATTGAGAAGCAGTGAGAAGGCTCGAATTAGCAGTGTGCTGGTGAGTTGTCTTGCACAGCTTCCCATTTCACTGGAACTTACTTAGAGCAGCATGCTGGTGGGTCATGCCTACATTGGTCAGATCCATCCATCTCCCACTCTGCCACTCTTTGTGGTGCCTAAAATCCACTTCCTCGCCTTACGATGGATTGAATTGCTAGAGTTTTGAGTGTTTTGCCTCTCAGTTCCATTCCTCAGCTCCAGCGCACCCCCTCCCCAAAGTTATTCTGAGGCTTGAAATACACCCATGGATCCGTTCTGGGCCACATTGCTTGAGACATATGGCCCTTTCTGTAATGATATCTTGAGGGAGGTAATGGCATGGTTCCCAGCATAAAGAGGGGAAAGGTGTCCTTATTTATGTTTAACATTTGGGTGGTAATCTGTAATTAACTTTGCAAAAAGTTAAACACAAATTTGAGTTAGCGATCAGGTTGACACCAAAATCGGCCCAAATCCAGACCTGTCAGAGGAGCTGAGAGCTGTCAGCAGAGCTCAATTTTGCGAGCTGTAAATGATAAACTGGAAGCTCTTGTCATAAAGCAGAAAAAATGATTTTCAAATGTTACATTTTAATTTTAACATTTATGCCAATTGATCTGTGAAATGTAGTGACATAATTGGCAGCCGCTCTCTCGCAGTCTGAGTCTTAAACTGAGCATACTGGGAAGAAGCTGATGGAGGGGGGGAGGGAGTTGGGAACTCCCTTCTCCCTCATCGAGATGGTTTTGGGCTCCTGTGCCTAAACTGAAGTGTGTCTATACTCAGGGCAAACATTTCTGCCTGGTAAGAGAGCTTAGTTTCTAAGCAGGGAGGTCCTGCTTCAGGCTGCCTGGAACAGGGATCCACGTCCAGCAAGCACAGGGGGGCCAGGGAGGAGGAGGAAAGCAGTACTTCTGTTTGCAGGCCTGGCCTGGGTGACTTCGAGAGGAAGACGGGCGTTGGGATCTGCCTTCCCAGTCTGTTGGAAGACCAAGCTGGGGACACTGTGGGAGCCGAGAGAGTGGTCTCCAAAACCTGTCTGGGTGGGAAGGCCTGGTGGCTGGCTGCTTCACAGCCCTCTGCACTGGAGCTGAAAGGTCTGACCTCTGGAAATTATTTTGGTATAATCCCCTTGTGGTTTTGAAAGAGAAGCCTCTGATGTTTCAACCTTTTTCCCCTGACAGGTCTCCAGCACATTTGACAGCCACATGGAGATGCAGCAATGTGGAAAACCCTACCGGCTGAATTTCTGCCTCTCATGTAGCTGTTAAATGTTTAACAGGCTGTCCAGAAAAAAACAAACGTGGAAATGGCAGGCTTCTCACTTCTAAGGCTGCAAGTTATTTGGGGTGGTGTTGGGTGGTCAGGGCTTTTGGGGGGCCAAGATCTTAACATCTGTGTCTCCAGTCAGACTTTGATGTGATGTGTGTTGAGTCATTATAAAATGTGTTGCCCACCCTGAACGGAAGTGGGTGAAAACTGGAAATTAATAAGCCAGCTTGTTTGCATCTGCAAAGGTGTTAGATACAGTTCCATGGTGCAGCCATTTCTGGAGATTTGGAATTTTTTCCCCAGTTTGTTTTTATCTCTTGATTTCCCCCACCCCTGCTAGTAATGAGGAATGAAGCTGTATGTTTTTTGCCAGACTCCTGCCCATATGGAGAGCTTGCATTAAATGTGCCTCTTGCAGGCACGCAGCTTTCTAATATTCTCCCCCCGCCCACCTTTCCGGGGCTAAGTGGCTACCTCTTACTCATTTGCAGCCTTTCCCTGCTCACCCCAGACTCCCTTCAGCTTGCCAGCTCTTGAGTCCACCTGTCCCAGAAAGAGATTTAAATTAGAATACATCTGCATGTTTCGGTTTATTCATATTTCTCTGTCTTCACACTCGACCTTTGAGCTTTTTGACAGCCACTGGCGAGTGGTGTTGCTTGCACTCATTACTGATGGAGGTGGCTACATCTCTGCTCAGATGCCTGGCCTCCAGTCCATGACAGACTTTGCCGTGGCTCAGGCAGAGCTGGAGGGAGCAGGACCCTTTGTGCGAGGCGCTTGAGGCAGAGCCTCTTAGTTCTCTGGATCATACTGAGAAGCCTCCTTGGGCACTAGAGGGAAAAACGGATAATTGCACGGGGGCGGTGGAAGAAAAGGGGTGACGTCTGAGACTGTTTTGAGAATGGGCCTTCTTTAGCGACTTGAATCCTAGAGAGCCTGTGAAAGTTGCCAGCACGTGCCAGACCCAGGCTTTTCCTGGGTCAGGTCTGGTGAGGGTAGTGTGATCAGGGCTGAAGGCAATGGGCATGATCAACTATGGAAGGCAACTAGAGGAGCAAAGTAAACCTGTTCCCAGGTCAGGCCTCCATTTTGCTCTAAGGAAGGGCTGTAGCTGAGTGGTTGAGCACACAGTTTATATGCAAAGGTCCCAGGTTCAGTCGCTGGTAGCATCTCCAGGCCAGGCCGGGGAAGATTCCCGTCTGAAACCCTGGAGGGCCTTTGCTGCCACGTTGTATAGTCAGTACTGACCTAGATGGACTGAGGGTCTGTCTCAGGACAAGGCAGCTTCGTGCATCCCTGTGAGCAAGAGCAGCCGGTAGAGTCCCCTCATTGCTCAGATGAAAGTGCAGGCCTGATCTGGAAGCCTTTGTCCCAGGGCCAGGCCTCGTCATGTGATCGGCATTCCCCAGGCAGGTCGGGACATTTTGTAGCCCCTTCCTTTGGCCTTGGTAATGTGCCGGCCACATCCCAGCCTGAATCCCCACTGCACCCACGAGCCCCAACATTGGGCTCATTACCCCATTTGGCTAGCAGGAAAGAAGTTAAGGGATTGTGTCATCTCTTCAGGGTTGCGATCCTGAAATAGCAACCACCCATTTACATGGAGGAGGAGCTCTTCAGAGACTGCTTTGCGTGTTCCAGTGGCCTCCCCGTTTCTCCGTGAGATTGTTTCTGGAGCTCCCTACTGCTTGCCTGATGACTTACCCTGGGATATAACAGGGATGATTCAAGAGGCCCTCATCTTGCCAGGGCTTTGTCTCACTTCAGCCCCAGATTCACCAACAAATCAGAGGCAGAAAGCGGGCTCTGTGATTGTTATGTCAGGAGAAATTATGATCATGTAAAGAAGCCCCAAACTGAAGAAGACAGACCTTTTCTCTTGGTTCCCCTTTTTGAGTCCGATTCCCTCCCTGCTGCTGTGGTGCGGGGACTTTGTCAGGAGGAGCAGACTGGCCTTCAGTGGTGTAGTGGAGCCAGGGCTCACAGGGACACAGCCCTGGCACCTCTGCGTAGCAGGGACGCTGGCTTCATCAGCCACGCTCTGGTTAGAATTCCCTGCTCCCTCCGAGCTTAGTGGCAATCCTCGCAGTAGCTGGGGGGAAATGAATTTTCCGAGCAACATTATGTCCTTCCCTGTTGTAGTGCAGGCTATTTTGGGATGGCTTGGTATTGGATCATTAAGACCCACTCGCTTTGCTGAAGGCCTGTTTGAGGCAGAGACAGAAACAGCCAGAACTGGTTTGTTGATGTGGATCCACACAGCAGGGGGTGTTTTTGGCCTCTCCTGGGGGCGTGGCTGTGGGGACTGTCGTGGTGAGCACCGGCACTTCAGAACTGGCCACTGCACCCCTGGCGAAGGCCACCCCTTGCCATGAGAACAGGAAGCCGCTCCGGGGGGCCTCTAGCACAGTCCAGGCGTCCCTGAGCCAGCTGGCCCCTTGGGCCACTTTGTTCCTGTTCCCTGAAATCCTCCCTTTTTCTCCCGTAGGTTGTGGGTCTCCTCCTGCCAAATCAGACGCTGGCATCCACTGTCTTCTGGCAGGTAAGGCTCCGGTGCAGGGCTTGGGCTGTGTCCTGCGCTGCCCCCAGAACATGAGCAGAATTCTGGCTCTGTGCTTTGCCTTGCCTGGCGAGATGGGAAAACCAGAGGGGTGTGATCCTCCTCTGCGAGGGGCAGAAGGAGGTGCATGTCTAGCTTGGTGTAGCAGGCGCTCGGTGGGACGGTCAGAATGGGCTCTTCCTGCCCTGCTTTTCCTGAAGATTTGGTGGCCATTCTGTGCCTCTCTTCCTAGGTCTCAACTAGAGGCCTTTGAGAAGAGGGGCCATTTTTAGTGCATGAGTGCTCGGAGCTTTCTGAAGAAATCAGGCCCTTGTAAAGGGGGTCTTGTTGGGTTCCCGGAACAACGATGGGCCAATTCCACTCCCACTCTGCCTTTGCTGAAAAAGCCCTCTTGGGCAATGCTGACCTTTGCTGACCTTTGTGGGCACTGACCTTTGCTTCCCAGGCAAGGCTGAGATTCTGGAAAGTCCGTCTGCCCATTCTGCACCTCTGACAGAGTGTCTGTGCAGGACTCCGGATGTCTGGAGCTGCTCCGCCCACAATAGCGGTGCTCCTGCCTCTTCTGCGTCCTTTGCACTGCAGCGGCAGCACTCCCACTGCCAGGGACCTGGGAAGAGCGGGTGGCAGGGGAAGGCAACTGCCTTTTCCCTCTGCAGGCTCCTGATCAGCAGTGTGAGTGCCTCCTGCCCCTTCCCCCTGGTGCAGCCAGGGCTTCCCAAGGCATGGTACAGCTAGAAGTGTGAAGGGAAGGAGCAGGCCGTGGCCTCCTCCCAGCCTGCCCCTTTTTGGGTAGATCAGAACAAAGGGCCAGGCTGCTGCCGTGGGAGGAACCACGGTGGCCCACCTCTGTGGCACGGTGAAGCTCCAAGCAGGCAGTGCCATTCCCAGTAGCTGAAAATGACTACTCTGAGTAGAAGATCCCCTCTGGGGCTCCCTCCTGAATATGAACCTTGGGGAGTCCTGTCATTAGTATCAGATTTCCATGTAATTTCCATTTGACTCTGGCACACCAGAGAGGGCAGCCCCCGGCACAGACTGTGTGCTGCCTAAAGGGGCCAGGAGAGGGGATGGGGGGACCTGGGATGGGGAAATCTTGTAGTTTCCCTCAATGGCTGCAGAGGAAAATTGGAAGTTATTCCATGGAAGACTTACTTTCAAAACGAAATCGTAAAATGATGAATTTTCTACCTGCTTTCCTCCAGACATGCGTGCTGGTGTATCTGCCTGGCTATGTCAGAGCAGGCTCAAAAGATCTCAGTGTGGTCAGTATTCCATGCATCTGTGGATAGCATAGCATAAGCATCATGAGATATAGTATCCTGCACAAAGGACCTTCGTTTTAAAAAAGCAAGTTCCTGGCCCTTACGGTTGTGGAGATATGCTTGAAAGTGTGTGGGCGATGCTTGGTGGCCTCCTAGAATCCAGAAGGGAGCTGAGTGGCATTTCCAGGGGTTGGGGAGCTGGTAGAGCTCCTTCTTAATCTCTGTGAAGAGGCAGAAGCTGGAGAAATCACACAGATCAGACAAATAGATGTGGCATTTTTTACTTTGTATCTATTTTTCAGATTGCAGGCATTTAGTTGCTTCTGTGCAGAGTGTGCTTGGCCCTGGATGTGGCTGTGTTTTTGTTACTGAGAGCTGAATAAAGATATTTAAATAAATATTACACAGGTCTTTTAACTTCCTACAAAATGTCTGAAAAAACATGCCAGCACAGAGGCCTTTACTCTTTCCAATTTCCTAAGATTTAGTTTTTCACCCTGCCCCACTCCAGGAATTTCCCTTCCTTCTTCTCACTTTTTCTTTCCCTTCCTCCCTTCCGCTGTGCCTTGCCCCTCCTCCCCAGGTTCTTTCTCCCTTCCTCTTCTCTGACTCCTCTCTGTTTCTTTCCCTCTTCTCTCCTCTCAGCCTCGTTTCCCAGGTTCTGTCCAGCCGCTGGAGAGGAGCAGAGCAGCCAATGCAGTGCCAGTTTTTAGTGTGCAGGTTGCAGTCCAGGTCATGTCAGGGCCCCGACAGAGGTAAGCGCCACCAGAGTAGCACCAGTGGGACCAGTGGGAGCCTGCTGGGCCTCAACACTGGCAAAAGTGGGGCTGTTCAGGCACCTCATCCCCATCAGCACCGCTTGCCAGGATGTCGGGGCAAAAGCAGGCCTACCTCTCCTGTCCCCAGAAGTTTGCGGCTGGAAGGAATGGGCAATCTGGCCTCTCCCTGGAAAGCCTATGAAGAGGAGGGGAAGAAACCCAGCCAGAGAGAACGGCCTGTGGCCATCTGTGCCCCAGACACTGCTGGAGGTAGGGAGAGAGGGAGGGGCTGTGGCAACATCCAGCCCACAGTAGGATTCTGGCCAGCCGTGAAGATTCGGTTGGGGATACTGGCTTTTTTAAGGGCAGGGAAGCAGCTGTAGAATAAAAGCAAGTGTTGAGGTTCATTGTAAATCTGAGGAGGGAGGTAGAGAGAGATGGAGGTCTGGAGGAGGGACTTCGCCTTACAAGGTCCCCATTGAACAGTGTAGAATTGAGCAGTCCCTCCTGTCTGCAGAGAGAGAATGAACCAAAGCTCAAGGAGATGCTCAAATGCTGATCCAATTTGCAGATGACACAAAACTGGGCGGGATAGCTAATACTTTGGAAGACAGAAACAAAATTCAAAGTGATCTGGATAGACTGGAGCGCTGGGCAGAAAACAAGAGAATGATATTTAATAGGGATAAAGGCCAAGTTCTGCACCTAGGAAAAACAAACCAAATGCACAGTTACAAGATGGGGGAGACGTGGCTCAACAACACTACAAGCGAGAAGGATCTTGGAATTGTTGTCCATCACAAGCTGAATATGAGCCAACAATGTGATGTGGCTGCAAAAAAGGCAAATGCTCTTTTGGGCTGCATTCATAGAAGCATAGCTTCCAAATCCCGGGAAGTACTAGTTCCCCTCTACTCAGCACTGGTTAGGCCTCATCTGGAATACTGTGTCCAGTTCTGGGCACCACACTTTAAGAAGGATGCAGACAAGCTGGAGAGGGTTCAGAGGAGGGCAACAAAGATGATCAGGAGACTGGAAACAAAGCCCTATGAAGAGAGACTGAAAGAACTGGGCCTGTTTAGCCTTGAGAAGAGAAGACTGAGGGGAGATAGGATAGTGCTCTTCAAGTACTTGAAAGGTTGTCACAGAGAGGAAGGCCAGGATCTCTTCTCGCTCATCCGAGAGTGCAGGACACGGAATCATGGGCTCAAGTGACAGGCAGCCAGATTCCGGCTGAACATCAGGAAAAACTTCCTGACCGTTAGAGCAGTACGACAATGGAACCCATGACCTAGGGAGGTGGTGGGCTCTCCCACACTGGAGGCGTTCAAGACGAGGCTGGACAGCCCTCTGTCAGGGATGCTCTGACTTGGATTCCTGCATTGAGCAGGGAGTTGGACTCGATGGCCTTGTAGGCCCCTTCCAACCCTACTATTCTATGATTCTGTGAGACAGAGGCTTGCCCCAGCGGGGTCAGGAAGCCAGGGACTGAGCTTGAGGCTGGCCTTGCCCCCTGTGCCCAGGCCTTCCGGCAGGGCCTCCAATGATGCCCAGTGCCAGAGCACGCGCTTTGCATGCAGAAGCACCACATGCAGCCTCTGGCACCATCTGGCTGGAAAAGATGCCCTCCTGGAACCCTGGAGAGCTGCTGCTGCCAGGCAGCGCAGAGTGAGGCAGACCCAAGGTTTGCCTGAGAAGGTCAGATTCCTGTGTTCACGGAAGGGCCTTCGGTTCAGCGGTGGAGCGCTTGCTTGGTGTGCCAGAGGTCTCCGGTCCAGTCTCTGGCACCTCCGGGTGGGCTGGGCGCATCTCCTGCCTGAAGCCCAGAAGACCCATTCCCGGTGGCATGGGCAGTTCTGAGTTGGATGGACCTGTGGCCTGAGACTTGATATGGGGCAGGACTGTAGCTGCTTCACAGGCGGCGAAGGCTCCTCTTGACTGTGACGAGGAGACAGCTGCGTGTCGCCTGAGCTTAGGACAGCCATGTGTGGTGATGGAGCTTCAGGCTCCTCCCCTCCATGAGTCGACCAGCTCCATGCAAGCGGCTTCTGCTGAGAGGTGGGAACGAGGCCATCAGCGTGCCTGGAACCTGGCAGAGGTCGCAGTCCGGATACTGTCAGCCAAAAGAGACAACAGAGGGAAGGAAACGACCGGGCTGTTACCAAGTTATTTATTTATATTTACAGAGACATTTATATTCCACCTTTTGGCCCGCAAGATGGATCACAAGAATAAAAACAGAATCTTGATTCAATAAAAGTTGAGAACAGTAGCGCCTCAATAAAGATAAGCAAAGTCAAAATAGTCAAGCAAGTTAACATACAGTTAAACCCATTAAAAGGTTGGCAAAATAAAAACGTCTTGGCTGGCTGCCTGAAAACCATCAACAAAGGGGCCAGTGGAACCTCTCCAGTGAGAGAGTTTCACAACTGGGGGGGCTGCTGCTGAGAAAGCCCTGTTTCATGTTACTGCCTGCCACCCCTCCCTTGGCAGAGGACCACAGAGCAGGGGGAACGACCATAATTCAAGGGCGGAGGATGCCGGTGCCATGGACTTGGCCTTCGTTTCAGATGGGAAATGAAAATGCCCCATGTCAGGAAGCCAGCCTGTGGATAACCTGGAGACTAGGGGCCTTCTTTAGGAGCCGGAGGCAGGGACACACACAGACCAAATGGGGTTGGAAATCCCCTCCCCCTGCCAAGACTGGCTCCCCATATATGGCTCGGGGCTGACAAGCCATCTAGACCCCAAGGCCATGACTGCCAGAGCCTTCTCTGAGCGAGGCGAAGGCATAGGAGGAGGAAAGCTGAAGTGCAGACCGGTCAGGAGCAGGCGGAAGTGGTCAGGAGCAGGGAGCAGCAGTCCTGTAGCTGACCAGGAAACTTCTGCTGCTGCAGGACCCGCTTGGTGCCCTCTTGCCATTAAGAAGCTTCCTTGCTGCTTTCTCTGTCCCCTGCTCTCTCTTGGCTGGAATGATGTGCTGGCACCCAGGTTGGATCCTGCCTGAAGCTGCCCCCAGCTCAAGGCCTGCTGCAGGCAGCAGCCAGTCACGCTGCTGGCACACCACCTCCTTGGGGTGACGCTGGTGTGAGGCAGCTTCGCAGAGGGGCATGGGGTCCTGTGCAGCCCTCCTGCTGCTCCAGCAGAGGGACCTGGTTGGAAGGCGGCCTGTGGACAGGAGGTGCGATAAGTAAGCAAGGGAGGCTTCCGAGTGTGTGCGTGTGCATGTGTGTGTGGGGGAGGCAGAGATGAGAGGATGATGTACGTTTCCGCCATTGATGCCCTTCTCTTTATGGCCTGTTCTCTCGCGGATACATAACAACATTGTCTGGATTTAATAACAGAAAGCTTCCCTTCCCAGCGGGAGGCATAATTGGAGATGCTGCTTCCTGCATGTTTGCTATAACTCTTTCTGTTTTTTGTTTTTGCAGTGATTGTGCTACCGTTGCCCGCTTGCTTGCTCTGTCCCCCCCTCTCCCCCCGTCTCTCTCTTTTAACCAGACGTTTGTCCCTGTTTCTTTTTGTTTTGTCCTTAGTGGTTGAATCAGAGCCACAATGCTTGTGTCAACTATGCAAACCGAAACGCGACAAAGGTGAGAGGACGTTACCTGCGTGCTGTTCCCAGTCAATGTAAGCGTGGCACTGCAGGTGCCTTTGCCTGCGAGCACGGGCTGGGTGCTGCGGGCAGCCCGTGGCTTGGCCCTCCTCTTCCTCCTGCACGAGAACAGCCGTGCTCAGGAGAAAGGCAGAGGAGCTTTCCAGTGAGGCTGGCCCGCTCTGGAGTGTCCTGTGCATGGCCTGGCTGGGCCAAGGGGCGGAGCTCCAGATGCCAGGGGTTGCGGGAAAGGCCCTTGGGGTATGCAGGAGAGCCCAGCCAGGCCCCTTGTGCACTCCGCTGCTGAGACCTTAGGCTGGCTCTGACACAGCTATCTTGGCTGCTTCCTCCCTGCCTCGACACAGAGCTTGGAGGCCTCGTGCGAGGCTGCCAGCCTGGCACTGCCTGGGTGTGGTCACTGGACACAGCATGCCCAGCTCCTGCTTTGGGGACAGGACCCCAGAGGCAGAGCGTGTGCTTGCACGCAAATGGTCCCAAGCTCAGTTCCTGGCATCTTCAAGAAAAGGCTCTTGGGCAGCAGGGTCTGCTGGAGGGCCAGGAGAGTAGATGATCCTGGGGTCGGTGAGCCCTGGGTCTTTCTCGGGATAAAGCATCTCTGTGTGGCCATGCGCAAGGGGTGCATGTGGCTCTCACAGAGGTGGGAGGGTGCCAGACCCTGAGGCACCTGGGATTCTTCCTACCGAGAGGCTGCCGAAGGGCTGAAATGGCCAAGGGGGTGTCCACTGTCACCCACCACATTCTGCCCGGCCACTGGATTGCACGCCAGCTGCAGGCTGTGCAAAATGGGGTTCGTTCCCCAACCAGCAGAGCAGGTTGGAGTTGCCAGTCAGGGGCTGGGCTGCTTTCTAGCAATTCCTCTGTCCATCAGTCCATCCCAGAAGGGTGGGGATTGCTCTCTTTCTCAACAGAAGATGCCCACATTGGCAGTGGGGACTGCTGCTAGACCGGTAGGTGTAATATAGTCCCCGCAGGGCCAGACGGCTAGCCCACACACCCCATCGGGTCACTTGTGCTGGCAATATTTCCAGGGGCATGAGTGCAACCTCCATGTGCCCCTGAGGGGCTCCCCAGATTCTCCCGCAGTGCCTCCGCCCCTGCCAGCCTCTTGAGTACACCAAGGGGCTGTTTTTCTTGTCTGTCATCACTGTGGTCTGGGTTTGTCATGGTATGTTTGGGTTGATATTTTGCCCTCTTTGTCTTCTTCCTGAAGCCTTCTCCAACGTCCAAGTTCATCCAGGGCTACTTGGGAGCTGTCATAAGTGCTGTCTCGATCGCAGTGGGTAACATTTTATCTCTCTGTTGTCTGTGGGTGCACTCTGAATGCCAGCTCCATGGGGAAGCTGCTTGCTGGCACAGTCCCTCCGGATGGTCTCCTCTGCCAGCTGTCCATGCCTTGGCTCGCTGGGCCTTGTGCGGGAGGCCTCAGCAGCAAATTGGCCCTTGGGTCGCCCGTAGCCACTTTCGCCCCTCCCTCCCCACAGCTGTCCAGCCTGTGCTGGGCCAAGGAAGGTCCCTTTGACAGGCTCATCTGTATTTAGTTTCTTTGAGCCGCTGGCCCCTGATGGGCTGTACTGGAGAATCCTGTACTGAAGAAGGAGGTGTGTGACTGAATTCCTCAGACAGGTGTTCATGCCACATTGTCCTGTACCAGAAGGAGGGCAAGTGGCCTGGCTCTTGTTCCCCAGATTCCCAGGCCCTGGCCTGGTTAAGTGCACTGTGCTGTTAATTGGCAGCAAATCGCCTCCTGGGGTGAACCCATTTGGACTAGACGAGCTGAAAACTAGTGCCATTCCCCACCCTGCAGCGGTCTGCAAGAGATCTTGGATTAACCAAGACAGGACCCCCTCTATGCACACCGTCTGCAGCAAGCAAGCACGAGAACGAGGCATGCCAGGGTCCAGAGAGGACCAGTGACTCTGAGGCCCTTGTCCCCTGGGCTGAAATGGTTTCTGAGTCATAACTCCATTGTGCATGAGGCAAGATTGGCAGCTACAAATGCCATTCAAAACTAGAAGTAAAGTTCAGCTCCACCTCCTTCTGCTGCCGTGGCTGCCTTGGGTCCCTGGCTGACAGCTCTGCAGACTCCCAAACCTGGGTCTGTCACCTCCATGCCTAAAAAGATCTTCTAATGAGTGGCTCTATCCTATTTGATTGTATAGGGCAGGTGAAAAGAGGCTGCAGGGATGAAGTCTGTGGCAGGGGGGAACCCATCCTCCAAAAGTCCTCCATGCAAGCTTGGCACTCCCCACTCTGCGTTTGCCCTTGCCACTTCTTACTTTCTCCTCTTGAATGTGGTGGAGTGATGGTACTCCATTACATTCAAAAAAGGAAAATTAAGAGGCCAGAAAAGCCGCTTTTCTTCTTTGGCTTGGCTTTCAATCCAAGCCTGATAAAAATCCAGGGGCATGTAAAGCTCACCTCTTCTTTAGGATGGGATTTAATGAGCCCCCAAACTTATTTTCTATGCCTGGTTTCTCTAGTGGGGAGACATCCCTAAATGGCAGCTGGGAAGACTCCCAACTTTAAGAGCTCAGCAAAATAAATATCTGGTACAAAAATGGCTTAGGAAAATAGATTCTCTAACTGAAATGATCCTTGAATTGATTTTTGTCCCAGAGTAGGAAATGGAACTTGCAGTCAAATCATGAGATTTTTTCTAGAGGAGGAGGAAGAAGCACAGCAGGGAATCTGGCATCTGAGGAAATAGATGAGTGCCTGGAGAAAGGTTTAGAAGCAGCCAGGATTCATGCTAGAACTTATGAATCCATTGGAACAGGAGGTGGGAACTCTCCAGCCCATACACTAAAGCTTTGTCGCATCAAAGGGACTAGCATCCGTATTTTATTTTATTTTATAAGTGAGGGAAATGCCATCTCTGTCACTAGTCCCTGCCACTTGATAAGGAATCTGTTCCCGCTAATCTGTCAAGTGTGGTGGGGGATGCCATTCTCATGAGGCCTAGGACCTGGCAATCTAAGGGACCGCCCGTGTCCTTATGAAGCTGCCCGGTTATTCAGATGTGCAGGTGAGACCCTCTTGAGGGCACCATTATCTGCAGAGGCCCACACTGTGGAACGCACTCCCACAAGACTCCCACTGGCCCCCACTCTCTTGGCCTTTGGAAAGGGTGTGAAGACACATCTTTTTAATTTAGCCTATTATGTAGCTTTAAAAAGTGTTACTGTTTTAATGTTCTTGGTTTTTATTGTGTTAAAGCTTTATTGTTTTAAGTGGTTGTACACCACCTTGATGACTTTTTAGCAAATAAGGCAGTGTATAAATGGTAATAATAAATAAACAGGTGGGATTGGTCCCACAGCTCCCACGCCCTCCTCTCATCCTGGTCTTCTGGAATCCACCTCACACCTAATGATGCTCCTGAGGCATCACGCAAGACCAAAATTTCCTTTGTTGCAAACCAGTGGCATGGTCTCCTCAAGGCCCACTTGTGCTTAAACTGTCCTCATGACACTCCCATCTCTTCTAGTTTTGACCTGTTAACCATCTTCTGAGTTTTCCAGGACACCAAAGTGCTGATCTAGGACCAAGCATGAATCGTGTATGCATAGAGTTGCAGTCAGTCTGCTCCAAGAGCATCACTCCACTGTGAGCCCATGGCCTTCTTCGTGGAAAGGGTCCTTTGCCTCATGGGCTAGTTCAGTGACCATGGTAGACTTGACATCTCCTCCAGTCAGGGCTCAGAGACTGGAGGGAGCCCATGGGAGGACTTAAATAAAGTCTCTTTTCACAGGGAGAGTGATTGGCAGTTGAGCACGGCAAGGCAGATCTCCTTTTCCCCTACCCACGGCATGTATAGCCTTCACAGCAGTGGTGATGTTCAGAAGCTGCTTACCTTCTAATATACTTTTTCAGCACGGATATGGTTAATGTACCTTGTTATGCAGGAAATGGCCATCTTTTAGTTCCAACAGTGATCTCCCCAAAGGTGGCTGTTGAATGTGTGTCCTGTTCCTGCAAACAGCTGAGGTCTTAAAGGCTGCCATGTGCATACCATCATGATACTGAGCACCCAGGCACTCTTCAGGGCATGTGGCCTTTTCCTCTGGTAGGAAACATCATTGATGGCATTTCTAAGACTGCTAAAACCGAACTCAGAGGTTGTTGTGGCATACACTCCATGGCAGTTGCTCATCGAAGGGCCCCGGGGAGGGGAATGGCATCTTGTGTTGCCTCCCTGTCCACCTTGCCTGTCCCTGTTAATTCACTGCCAGTCTGCCAGGGACTCTTCTCAGCTCTTCCCTGCTGCCTGTCACCTGCCCCTTCTTGCCCCCCCCCCCCGACATTGCACACCCGCAGTGACACCATTTTTCACCCTCCTGTCTAGGTGAAGGTGCCCCTGTGGCTTTCCTTAATGCGTGCTGCCTCGCCTTGATAATTGTTTGCGAGCAGCATGCAGCAGCTGCGTTGACAGCCTGCGAATTTGCTGCGATAGCCCATAATCAGTTTGAGATGGAGCCGGAGGCCACCCACCGCCCTTGACTCTATTGGCCACTTAGCACTGAAAAGGAGCCCTTAGATCTGCGGTGTGCTGGGTAAGGTGGGCAGCCCTTTCACCCTCTGTTCCCAGCTGTCTGAGGAACAAGCAACAGTTGCCTTGACTGGTATGACGCAGTTCTGTGTTGCTCAAAGTGATGGACGCCTAAGCGGTACGGTGGGTCTCTCATCCACCCACGCCCTGCAGATGCCCATCCGTATACCTTCGCCCCCTTCCTTCAGCCACTGAAAGCTGCAAGAGGCCCTTGTGGGCTTCCCTTTCCCTCTTTTCCTGGCTGTGACCCAAGGAAACGCACACCTCCCTCCTTGTACCATCCTCGTGCACTCTCTCTTTGCAAAAAGAAGCTAACGGATGAGGTCGGACAATTTCCAAACTGAATCACCCTTAGTTCCTTGAAATGTGTCTCCACGTTTAGAATCTGGGAGTCTAGATTTAGGCCCATTGGCCAATGTGACCTCATATTAAGAGCAGGCTGGGTCTCGGAGATCGCTCCCACTGCTTTTGGGGGGCTCAGAAAGAAAGAAAAAATATCTTGATCTTGGAGGCCGTATTTGCAACAGTTCCCCTGATTTGGCTGAAGACTCCCCCACCTCTGCATTCAAGCCATATGCTTTGAGTTATTCACTGCTGGGTTGTGGGGGGTGGGGGTGGCAGTCAGCCATGGGAAACCAAGCAGAGACTCATTTCTTCAGGCTGACTTTGCTCTGAGGCCTCAGAACTAGGAGTGCACGAAAGCCACTTACCTGGTCTCGCAGCTTTTCGCGGTGGGGGGGAGGCGCTTCGCTGCTCTCCCCCCCAAGTTCAGGCTGGGGGGGGGAGGCTTCCCGCCTCGCCCGGCTGAAATTCAGGCCGGGGGGGAGGCTTCCCGCCTCTCCCGGCCGAAATTCAGGCCGGGGAGGAGGCGCCTCGCCTCGCCCGGCCGCGAAATAAAAAGTTAAAAACAAAACAAAACGCCCCCATGATAGGCTACGTGACGATTAATGTAGCCTATCACGGTTAGATCTGCAAAGTCAGCCGTGATAGGCTACGTTAATCGTCACGTAGTCTATCACGGGGCGTTTTTTTTTACTTTTATTGGAATGGCGGCGGCAGCAGCTGGTCGAAAGACCGGCTGCCGCCCCCGCCCCTGACGAAGACCCGACGAACCGCCGCCGGGACCCGCCGCCAGGAGGGACATTCGGGAAAGGTAAGTCCCGTCCCGGGGGGGGTGCGGGGGGCGGGGGGGGCGGAGAATTTCTCCCCGAAACTTCTTTGGGGGGCCGAACACGTTGGCGCTCGGCCCCCCGAAGTTTCGGGGAGAAATTCTCCGCCAACCCTACTCAGAACCAGTGATGACAGGGATAAACAATAATGACAGCAAAAGCAAATTTACGAATCTTAAACATCAGCATTCCCTCCTTTTCCGTTCAGTATTTGCCACAATAGAAAGATGTTGTTGTTACCCAGATTTTATCAGTTATTTTAAATGGTCTACAAAAGGCTCATCTACGCGAGATCTCATCATTCCTGCTGGGTGCGTAGAGGGCCCTGCCAGGAGCTTTGCCCGTGGCTGGCACTAGAGGTCCTGATTGGGAGAAGCCAAGGCCCAGTGGCAGAGCCCCTGCTTTGCATGCAGAAGGTTCCAGGTTCAATCCCCAACATTTCCAGGCAGGGCTGGAAACAGTCCTGCCTGAAACCGCACAGAGCCATTGCTGCCAGTCAGTGCCAACAATACTGGGATAAGATGGACCCAGGGTCAGACTTTGTGTAAGGCAGCTTCCTTCCTATGCTTCCTAGCCGCACAACTACAAGCCATCAAACAGCAAGATAATGCAGCAATAGAGTACCGCAAGGCCTGTGCAAATATAGCTGTTTTCACCTGACATCTGATAAGAGCAGGCACCAGGAGAACATCCTGGGAGAAGGCCCCTTCTTAAGTGCATGCAAATAAAGTAATGCCTTTAACGGAGGTCCATAACACTGTTCAGGAGGCAGCAACTCAATCCATCCCAAAGAAAAAGAAATGCAAGAAAGCCAAGTGGCTGTCTGATGAGGCTTTACAAATAGCTGAGGAAAGAAGGGAAGTGAAAAGCAAGGGAGAAAGGGGAAGATATATCCAACGGAATGCAGAGTTCCAGAGAATAGCAAGGAGAGACAAGAAGGCCTTCTTAAATGAACAATGCAAAGAAATCGAGGAAAACAACAGAATGGGAAAGACTAGAGATCTCTTCAAGAAAATCGGAGATCTCAAGGGAACGTTTTGTGCAAAGACGGGCATGATAAAGGACAAAGAAGGCAGGGACCTGACTGAAGCAGATGAGATTAAGAAGAGGTGGAAAGAATATACAGAAGGACTATACAGGAAAGATGTGAATGTCCCTGATAGCCATGATAGTGCGGTCACTGAACTTGAGCCGGACATCCTCGAGAGTGAAGTCAAGTGGGCCTTATTATTATTATTTATTTATTGCATTTATATCCCGCCTTTTTTCCTCTTGCAAGGAACCCAAGGCGGCTTACATTATCCTCCTCTCTGTTTTATCCTCACAACAACAACCCTGTGAGGTAGGTTGGGCTGAGAGTCTGTGACTGGCCCAAAGTCACCCAGTGAGCTTCCATGGCCAAGTGGGGACTAGAACCTGGATCTCCCGGTTCCCAGTCCGTCACTCTCACCACTACACTACACTGGCTCTTCCTTAGGAAGCATGAGTAACAACAAAGCTAGCGGAGATGACAGTATTCCAGCTGAGCTATTTAAAATCCTAAAAGATGATGCTGTTAAAGTGCTGCGCTCAGTACGCCAACACATTTGGAACACTCAACAGTGGCCACAAGACTGGAAAAGGTCAGTTTACATTCCAATTCCAAAGAAGGTCAACACCAAAGAGTGTTCAAACTACCGTACAATTGCGCTCATTTCACATGCCAGCAAGGTGATGCTCAAAATCCTACAAGCTAGGCTTCAGCAGCATGTGAACCGAGAACTACCGGAAGTACAAGCTGGGTTCTGAAGAAGCAGAGGAACTAGAGATCAAATGGCCAACATTCGCTGGATCATGGAGAAAGCAAGAGAATACCAGAAAAACGTCGATTTCTGCTTCATTGACTACGCTAAAGCCTTTGATTGTGTGGATCACAAGAAACTCTGGCAAATTCTTAAAGAGATGGGAGTACCAGACCACCTTACCTGTAGGGATGGCGGAGAATTTCTCCCCGAATCTTCAGGAGGCCGAATGCCAACGCATTCGGCCCCCCGAAATTGGTGGGGAAATTCTCCGCCGGCCCCCGCCCCCCCTGGATGGGACTTACCTCCTGCAAATGTCCCTCCCGGCGGTGGGTCCCGGCGGCGTTTCGGCGGGGGCGGCGGCCGGTCTCCCGACCGGCTGCCACCGCCGCCATTGCAAAAAAAAAAAGTAAAGTAAAAAAAAACAACAACACCCATGATAGGCTACGTAACGATTACGTAGCCTATCACCGCTAGATTTCCAAAGTCAGCCGTGATAGGCTACGTAAATCGTCACGTAGCCTATCACAGGTGACTTTGGAAAAAAAACAAACGCGTACGCAAATGGCGGCGGCCCATGGGCACCGCCATTTGCGTTCCTTATTTTGGCACGTCTAGTCTGTGTAAAGATTTATGTAGACTACGGCGAAAATAAGGGCAACGCAAATAGCGTTCCCTTATTTTCGCCGTAGTCTACGTAAATCTTTATGTAGACTAGACGTGCCAAAATAAGGAACGCAAATGGCGCCCATGGGCCGCCGCCCTTTGTGTACGCGCTTTTTTTTTTCAAAGTCACCCGTGATAGGCTACGTGACGATTTACGTAGCCTATCACGGCTGACTTTGGAAATCTAGCCGTGATAGGCTACGTAAATTGTTACGTAGCCTATCACAGGTGTGTGTGTGTGTTTGTTGTTTTTTACTTTTTTTTTCACGGCCGGGTAGACGGGGCGCTTCTACCTGGCCTGAATTTCGGCCGGGCGAGGCGGGGCGCCTCCCCCCCCTCGCCTGAACTTTGGGGGGAGAACCGAAGCGGCTGTGTGGATTCTTATCAACAAACCAGTTCTAGCAGTTTGCTTCCCCACCAGGAGCAGGGCTTTTGCAAAGCTAATGGGTCTTCACTGCCCAAGCAAGACCAGGCCACCCCAAAATACTTCTATTTGAAGAAATATCTTCAAATAAATGAAGAACAGGTAAGGGACTTTCGTACATCCCTACTTACCTGTCTCCTGAGAAACCTGTACGAGGGTCAAGAAGCAACAGTAAGAACCGGACATGGAACAACCAATTGGTTCAAAATTGGGAAAGGAGTACGACAAGGCTGTATATGGTCACCCTGCTTATTTAACTTATATGCAGAGTACATCATGAGAAACGCCAGGTTGGATGAATCACAGATCGGAATTAAGATTGCCGGGAGAATTATCAACAACCTCAGATATGCAGACGATACCACCCTAATGGCAGAAAGCGAAGAGGATCTCAAGAGCCTCTTGTTGAGGGTGAAAGAGGAGAGTGCAAAAGCTGGTTTGAAATTCAACATTAACAAAACGAAGATCATGGCATCTGGCCCCATCACTTCCTGGCATATAGAAGGGGAAGAAATGGAAGCAGTGACAGATTTTACTTTCTTGGGCTCCAAGATCACCGCAGACGGTGACTGTAGCCATGAAATTAAAAGACGCTTGCTCCTTGGGAGGAAAGCTATGGCAAACCTAGACAGCGTAGTAAGAAGCAGAGACACCACCTTGCTGACAAAGATTCGTCTAATCAAAGCTATGGTTTTCCCAGTAGTAATGTATGGCTGTGAGAGAGCTGGACTATAAGGAAGGCTGAGCACCGAAGAATTGATGCCTTCGAACTGTGGTGCTGGAGAAGACTCTTACGAGTCCCCTGGACTGCAAGGAGGTCAAATCAGTCCATCCTAAAGGAAATCAACCCTGAGTGCTCATTGGAAGGACAGATACTGAAGCTGAAGCTGAAATATTTTGGCCACCTAATGCGAAGAGAAAACTCTCTGGAAAAGACCCTGATGCTGGGAAAGATTGAAGGCAAAAGGAGAAGGGGTCGGCAGAGGATGAGATGGCTGGATAGCATCACCGATGCGATGAATATGAACTTGAGCACACTCCGGGAGAGAGCGCAGGACAGGGAGGCCTGGCGTGCTATGGTCCATGGGGTCACGAAGAGTCGGACACAACTGAACGACTGAACAACAGCAACAACAAGTACCTGACCGGTGTGTGTGTGAGTGCACCAAAGTTTGGGTCCTGCTGTTCCTTGTAGTCACCCCCCTCACTTCTGAGGGTGGGGCATCTGTCTGGGGCAGAGCCCCTGCAGAAGTTTTTAGTGTTTAGGCAGGCTCAGGTGGAACAGGCTTCCACAGGGGTGGCTGTCCCTAGTTCCAGAAGAGCAGTGGTGCTAGTCTGTTTTAGCAAAATCAAGGAGGAGCCTCTTGGCATCTTAAAGTGCCCGTTCTTCCACAAGCCTGGCTGTGATTCATAGTGGGTGACATCTGTACGGGCAGGAAAATCTGTTAGCAGGATAAGATTAAAAGTAGAAGGCTCACATTGTGGAATGAGAATACACGGATCAGATAAGTGAAGTCTACAAGACTTGGCCCCGAAAAGTCAGCAAGCTTCTCCATGTGGGTGGGCCCGCGGTTCAGTCTCTATAACATCACGCCAACCAGAGGCTCTCTTCAGGCCACAAGAAACGACTTCATCTGTCAGTGAATTCCAGTGCTGCAGCCTCACGTTCTGTCTGCCCATGTAACACTCTCCTCTTGAACATAGCAAGATATACTATCAATTTCCTAATAGGGCGATGGTAGTTAGAAGACAAATGAGGAACAGCTGTGAAAAGTGGGTGTGGTTCCTGGTGAGTTTTGTCTCTTAACTTTAGAGAGAAGGGCCTCTTCGGAGAGAATAAATGCCTGGTGGGTGGTTTGATCAGTGCATATCCAAAACACCTTTGGAGAACAGTTTCTCATTGAGTTCTTATGGACAGTGGTGTCACGGAGCCAGGGACCCCAGGGATGCAGTGCTGGCCCCATTTGATTAGCAGGGATGCTGGCGTAATCTGCCCTGCAGCAATATATTGTTCCCTGTTTTAATGCAAAGTATTTTGGGGTGGCCTGGTCTTGCTTGGGCAGTGAGGACCCATTAGCTTTGCAAAAGCCCTGCTCCTGGTGGGGAAGCAAACGGCTAGAACTGGTTTGTTGATAGGAATCCACACAGCCGCTTGAATTTGTGGACTCTCCTTGATGGCATAGCTACGGGCAATGTCATGATGAGCACCTGCACTTCAAAATGTACCGCTACTCCCCTGCTTATGAGACGGTTCTTGTGGCTCTTGTAGGTAAAGTTTGGCAGTAGATGACGTTGAGCTTGTCGTGCTTAGGGTATTAAGCATTCCAGGTGAATAAAGATGAGCATTTGTATCTTGTTGCAGACTTGTACAGCTAATCAACCTTGCTCTGCTGGATGGGGAGGAGAGCACTGGGAAGAGGGACATGTGACCGCTTCAGTAATCTTGGTGCATGTACATTACATGGAGGAGTTGGTGGCGCTGTGGCACTGCCTGAGCACACTTCCTTCACCTCTTGCCCATCCATGAAGGGCACGCCACTCCCTGGCTTGCAGGGGGGAGGGCGTTCTGGGGGAACACAACAGTACAGGTTGCAAAATGAAAAGTGCACACAAGCAGCAAAGAGTACAAGCTGAGTGTGCGCATGCAGGGCAAGCACAAAACCTTTTGTGCCTATGGTGGGAAAGCCAACGGGTGTCCCCTGACTGCTGAACGTGGGGCTCCATCCACTGGGACCGTCCTTGCGCAAGCCTCCTTCGAAGCGAATGAGAGCGGCCCACAAGCCTGAAGGCTGTCTCTTACCTTGCTGAGCCCCAGGCTGACTCCGGGCTTGCTGTTCAGAGTGCACTCAGCAGGGAGCTGCGGCGCTCCTGGACGGTGCACATCTTTGCCAGCAAGGGTCCTTTGTGTCCACACTCTACATTTTTAGGTGAATGTGTGTGGATAACATTTTAGGTGTGCCCCTTAAAATCATTTTAGATGAAGCAGCCCCAAGTATTAATTAGCAATTGTTGCAGCAGAAGTTTGTGGGGGGAGAGTGGAGCAGGAGTGGATGAGGTGACGAGACTGTTCCCAGCCAGAATCCTTTTGTGGCTCCTTCTGCCTCTCTTGCCATGGGCGGTGCAGCCGGGCATGGGGGCGGGGGGCGGACATGGATGCTGTGCCTCCTGGCACTCCTCGGGACTCTCCTCTCCCTGCTTCCTTTTCCTGCAGGTGGGCCTTAACGTTCTGATTCAGAGGGCAAACAAGTTCACCCCAGCCACACGGCTCCTGATCCAGAGATTTGTGCCCTTCCCTGCTGTAGGTAAGAGTGTGTGGACCATGTCTCCGTCAGTGCTTGCGTCTGTTAATACTTACGGACTCACCTTGCTGATTGGGTTTGATAAAAACATTTCCCAGCAGGCTGCGGTGGGGGTGGAGGGATATTGTTTGTTGTTGTTGTTGTTTTGTATTGTTTTTGTTTCTAGTTTGTTCTAAATAAAATTTAAAAAGAAGGAAGGTTTGTTGAAAAGAGGGTGGGAATAGGAGGGAGGGAGGTAAATATATTTGCAAAGTAGTTGGAAAGAGGGAGGGAGAAAAGGAGGAAGATTGGTTGGAGAGAGAGAAAAGCTGGCAGGGAAAGATATACAAAGGGGTTAAAAGGAGGGAGGGAGGAAGGGTTCTTGGAAAGCAAAATTGGGGACCATAATGACATGGACAAAGTGGATTTCCTATGTAATGTTTGTGTTTTGTCAGAATGTTTTAAAGGGGGGGGGCTGGCACTGCCAAAGCGTGCCTGGGGGCGCTGCTGCTGAGCTGCCTGTTGCCCTCAGGCTGCCGCGATGAGAGAACGGTGCTGGAATGATTTGTGGATGAGCATCTCTCTGGCACGTCTGGGGCTATGTGCAAAATGGCTTGTGGTCTTAGTCTTGTGATTCGGTCTTGGTTCCAGGTCCAGCTGAGGGGAGTTTTAAAAGCAGGTCATCATCATGGTATTGATGGAGTGGCACCAAAGAATGAAAAGCCCCACTGGGCATGTGCAAGGCCCTGTGAACGGTCTTTGGATCCTGGTCATGAGTGGGTTTGCTTGTTTAATTGAAAGTAAACTCATAGAATCATAGAATAGTAGGATTGGAAGGGGCCTGCAAGACCATCAAGTACAACCCCCTGCTCAATGCAGGAATCCAAGTCAGAGCATCCCCGACAGATGGCTGTCCAGCCTCATCTTGAATGCCTCCAGTGTGGGAGAGCCCACCACCTCCCTAGGTCATTGGTTCCATTGTCGTATTGCTCTTTTTCCTGATGTTCAGCTGGAATCTGGTGTCCTGTAACTTGAGCCCATTATTCCGTGTCCCACGCTCTGGGGTGAGGGAGAAGAGATCCTGGCCTTCCTCTCTGTGACAACCTTTCAAGTACTTGAAGAGCGCTATCCTAGCTCCCCTTAGTCTTCTCTTCTCAATGCTAAACATGCCCAGTTCTTTCAGTCTCCACATTGGCTCCTTTTCTTTGCTAATGAGAAAAGCAGTCCAAGATGGGTGGGAGCTTTTAAAAAAGGAAATTCTCAAGGCACAATTACAAACAATTCCAACAAGAAGAAAAAGTGGAAGACAACAGAAGAAGCCAATGTGGCTTCACAATAAGCTTAGAGATGACCTGAAAACAAAAAAGGACACATATAGGAAGTGGAAAGAAGGCAAAGCAACAAAGGAAGAGTACAGGCAGGTAGCACAGAATTGCAGGGATGGCGTCAGGAAGGCTAAAGCTGAGAACGAGCTGAGGTTAGCGAGGGATGCCAAAAGCAACAAAAAGGCTTTCTTCAGATACGTCCGTAGTAAAAGACAGAGGAAAGAAGTGGTGGTTCAGTTAAAAAATAAGGATGGCAAAATGATAACAGAGGACAAAGGAAAGGCAGAGGTGCGCAATTCCTACTTTGACTCAGTCTTCTCCCAAAAGAGGGTCTATGAACCCCTGGCAAAGGTGAAGTACAGGCTGAAGATGCAGGAGTACAGCTGGAGATCTATAGGCATATGGTCAAGGAACACCTAATTACTTTGAATGAGTTCAAATCTCCAGGGCCAGATGAACTGCATCCTAGAGTAATAAAGGAATTGGCAGAAGAACTCTCAGAACCGCTGACTATTTTCTTTGAGAAATCATGGAGGACGGGTGAAGTGCCAGATGACTGGAGGAGAGCTAATGTTGTCCCTATCTTCAAAAAGGGTAAAAAGGAGGAACCTGGGAACTACAGACTAGTCAGTCTGACATCAACCCCTGGGAAAATTCTGGAGCAGAAGCAATCCATCTGCAAGCCCCTTGACAACAATGCCGTGATTACTCGAAGCCAACATGGATTTGTCAAGAACAAGTCCTGCCAGACAAATCTGATCTCATTTTTTGATCAAGTAACCTCCCTTGTGGACCGTGGGAATACTGTGGGCATAATATACCTCGACTTCAGCAAAGCTTTTGACAAAGTGCCCCACGATATCCCGATGAGCAAACTTGCTCAAAGTGGCCTAGATGAAACAACGATCCGGTGGATCCACAGTTGGCTACAGAATCGGACTCAAAGAGTGCTTATCAATGGGACCTTCTCAAACTGGGGAGAGGTAATGAGCAGGGTACTGCAGGGCTCAGTCTTGGGCCCAGTGCTCTTCACCATTTGTATTAATGACTTGGAGGAGGAGGTGCAGGGAATGCTGATCAAATTTGCAGATGACACAAAATTGGGCGGGATAGCTAATACTTTGGAAGACAGAAACAAAATTCAAAGTGATCTTGATAGACTGGAGTGCTGGGCAGAAAACAACAGACTGACATTTAGTGGGGATAAATGCCAAGTTCTGCACCTAGGAAAAAGAAACCAAAGGCACAGTTACAAGAAGGGGGATACGTGGCTCAACCACACTACAAGCGAGAAGGATCTTGGAATTGTTGTCCATCACAAGCTGAATATGAGCCAACAATGTGATGTGGCTGCAAAAAAGGCAAATGCTCTTTTGGGCTGCATTCATAGAAGCATAGCTTCCAAATCCCGGGAAGTACTAGTTCCCCTCTACTCAGCACTGGTTAGGCCTCATCTGGAGTACTGTGTCCAGTTCTGGGCACCACACTTTAAGAAAGATGCAGACAAACTGGAGAGGGTTCAGAGGAGGGCAACAAAGATGATCAGGGGACTGGAAACAAAGCCCTATGAAGAGAGACTGAAAGAACTGGGCCTGTTTAGCCTTGAGAAGAGAAGACTGAGGGGAGATAGGATAGTGCTCTTCAAGTACTTGAAAGGTTGTCACAGAGAGGAAGGCCAGGATCTCTTCTCGCTCGTCCCAGAGTGCAGGACACGGAATAATGGGCTCAAGTGACAGGAAGCCAGATTCCAGCTGAACGTCAGGAAAAACTTCCTGACTGTTAGAGCAATATGACAATGGAACCAATGACCTAGGGAGGTGGTGGGCTTTCCCACACTGGAGGCGTTCAAGATGAGGCTGGACAGCCCTCTGTCAGGGATGCTCTGACTTGGATTCCTGCATTGAGCAGGGGGTTGTACTTGATGGTCTTGCAGGCCCCTTCCAACCCTACTGTTCTATGATTCTATGATTCTTCTGTTGTCTTCAACCTTTTTTTCTTGTTGGAATTGTTTGTAATTGTGGCTTGAGAATTTACTTTTTAAAAAACTCTCACCCATCTTGGACTCCTTTTCTCATTAGAGTCGCTCATCATGGGACCTTACTTATCATTGTTCTGAGTTTATTAAAATTGGCTTTCCTAAAATCTAGGGTACATGTCTGGCTACACTTTGCTTTTGCTTCCTTTAGAACCAAGAACTCAAGTATAACATGGTCACTTTCCCCCAGTGTTCCCGTAACTGCTACTTTATCCACTAAATAATCTCTGTTGGTTAGGATCAAGTCAAGGATAGCTGATCCTCTAGTTCATTCCTTTACGTTCTATAGGTGGAAATTATCAGCAACACAAGACAGGAATCTCTTGGAGGGCCATGTTTTGCAGAATTTGTCTCCCAACAAATATCAGGGAAATTGAAGTCCCCCATTACTACTACATCATGCTTCCTTGAAACATTGGCTATTTGCTTTCCAAAAGTTTCATCCTCCTCTTCTCCTTGATTGGGTGGCCAGTAGTAGACTCTGACCACCATGTTCCTTCTATTCTTTGCTCCATTTATTTCAACCCAGATGGTCTCGATGGGGCTACCAAGCTCATCCTCCTGTATTTCTGTTTAGAGATATGTATTTTTAACATATAGTACAACTCCAACTCCCTTTCTGTTCCTCCTGTTCTTTTTGAACAAGTTATATCCTTCAATTGCTGTATTCCAGTCATGGGATTCATCCCACCAAGTTTCAGTTACACCTATCAAGTCATAATTTCCCTCCTGTATTAAGAGTTCAGGTTCGTTCTGTTTGTTTCCCATACTCTGGGCATTAGTATATAGACATCAAAGACCATGTGCTTTATAGTCTGGCTTTTTTCCTACATGTTTCAGAAGACTAGTATTGGGCGCTATTACAGCTGTTCTCTCTGTTGTGGTGCATGAGCCTCCGTCCATTGTTATCCCCAACTTTACGATGCCCTCCCCCATAGGATTCTGTTTAAAGCCCTCCTGATGAAGTTCTTCATGCCGTGGCCAAACACATTCTTCCCAGCCTTTGTGAGTTGCAACCCATCCCTTGCCAACAGCCCATCTTCCAGGAAGTATAGCGCGTGGTCCCAGAATCCAAATCTCCCTTGTCGGCACCACCTTCGTAGCCAGTCATTCACCGGGGTATTTTTCTTTCCCTTTCTATCCCTCTTCTAACTACTGGAGGGATGGATGAGAAAACTATCTGGGCCTCAAAGTTCATGAGTTTCCTTCCCAAAGCTTCAAAGTCTGACATGATTTCTTCGTAGCTCCACTTGGCGGTATCATTTGTTCCCACATGGATGAGAAGAAAGGGGTACCTGTCAGTGGGCTTTATGAGTGCAGGCAACCCTTCAGTTGCGTCTCTAATCCATCCTCCTGGGAGACAGCATACCTGGCAAGTCCATGGGTCTTTGTGACATACTTGGGTCTCGATCCCACGCAGCAAGGAGTCTCCCACTACTACTACTCTTCTCTTCTTCTTGTTGCAGGCCTTGGTTTCATTGCCTCTGCTTGACTGACCTTCAGCCTCTTGCTCGCTCTCATGCAGGTGCCCCTGTAATTCTTCCTCTGCAGGCTGCCCTCCAGTCTCATCCTCAAGTACCTGGAACAGTTCCATAGTTCCACTGCTTCCACTTCTGCTCCTAACTGTCACCCCTTTCCAAGCAGTATCCTCTACTTCATTTTTCCTCACCTCAGCATTTCCCACTTCTGCCTCAGCTTGCTGTTGCCCTTCTGGCTTCTGTTCTTCACCTTGCTGCTGTAGTTCCACCGTTCTGTCCAAGAACTCTTTGTGTTCTCTTATTCCCTGGAGGGTCGTCACGCATCGCTCCAGTCCTCTTACCTTTTCTTCCAACAGTGTAGGCCACATTGATCTCAGACAAGAAGACAATCATTGCACACACCTTGCAGGTCACCACCACCGGAGAGTCTTTTCCTTCCACAGTCTCTATTCCCTTTATGTTTCTAGCTTTCTGATTGTACTGGAATAGCCTGTGCTTTGTCCTCTATTGACTGGGGGTTAAAAACAGAGAACTCCCCTGGCCAACTTCTGTTCACTGTCCCTGTTTGCTCGCTCTGATTGCTCGTTCTCTGGGAGCTTGCTTCCTTGTATAGCCCATAGACCAGCTGGAGCAGCTTCCTCTGCTCTTCTCAGCTAGGAGACAGGAAACAGACTGAGACTTCCTGCCCACACAGCTGCTGGGAGGACTCAGGCCACACTCCCTCAGTTCAGTTGGAGCTCTCAGGAGCGCATGGTGAGCACACGGTGACTCAGAATGGAAACTGCACTAACTTCTTTTGTACACTAGTTCAGTTGTTCACGTTGGACGCGTTGACATTATTTTCCCTGAAATTTTATAAACATAGGAAGCTGCCTTATCCCGAGTCTGGCTCTTGGTCCTTCTAGCCCAGTTTTGTCCATGCTGACTGGCAGCAGCGGCTCTCCAGGGTTTCAGGCAGGGGTCTTTCCCAGCCCTACCTGGAGATGCTGCCAGGTTTTGAACCTGGGACCTTTTGAATGCAAAATGAATTGCTCCACTATGGAATTACAGCCCTTCCTTGCCAACTGTATTTGTTAGGTGGTCCCATTATTCCTCCTTTGTAGCCACTGGAGTAATAAATCTCAAAGACAGGGCTGTGTTGACTCAGGGTGCTTCCAGACAAGGCTTTTATCATGCAGTCACCTTGCCTCATTCACCGACAACATTGGCTTCCCTGTGTAGCCCTCCCATCTTTTCCCACTGCTTCTCCCATCTTTTTTTCTTTCCACAAAGAATCCATGAGAGAGGACAAGGCAGAATAGCTGTGTGTTGTCTTTTGATGGGTAGTGCTAGGAGCCTTCTGCCTGGAAGTCCCCTATGCATGGCTATGGCTGGATAGATTGCAGAGGGCACCCAATCCATCCATGCCTCAGTCCCCTACAGATGAACCTGCACAGCCACGCTGTCCATCTGCCAGCCTCCCACAGACTGGCCTACATGAATCACAATGCACAGAGCCCTGGGCAACCCATGGAGAGACCCTAACAGAAGGGGGAGGCCAAAACACCCCTCCCTGTCAGGCTGCCCCCATCTCTCCAGTCAGTGAGGCTTTGGTGAAAACATGTGCCCGATCCCAGATAAGGGGATCAGTGAGACTTTGAGCATAAGTAGAACTCATCCTCCAAATCATCTGCAAAGAACACTGACAAGGGGGCTGGATGTTGGCTTGCTGGTAATTATCACAGTTCCTGAAGCCACAGAGGAATGGCGTGGGAGTGGGGGAATCTAGAGTCATATACAGGGTGGGGGGAATAACCCTCCCTGAATTCAGGAGAGGCCTTTGAATCCAAAGCCACAAGACCTCCTTGGATCCTGTGGAGGGAGGGAAGAATGCAGCCTCTTTGTTCTCTGTACAAGACACTTGGAAGGAGAAGAGTGCTTAACTATTTCTGCACCATTAGAATGTGTTGTAATCACAAAACCCTTCCTATTGCTGGGGATTTCCAGTTTTGAAGAAAGACCTGACAGCCTTCTATGGGGGCACCACTGGGAGGTCAACAGCATAATGGTTCAAAGCCTGGGCTAAGCCCACAGGTCCCAAGGTGAGGGGGGAAATCTCTCTCAGGTTGTTCTGTTATTATGCCAAAGTGTTAAGAGAAGGAGGTTAAGCTGGTGTCAGGATTGATTGAGGGCCTGTAATTAATTTGTTCAGCTCCTAATTAATTCTCTAGTTCTGTTATTTGTGTACTGACATGCGTAATTGTGTGCCAGGACTCTGGCCATCCTCCTGCTAATTGCTGCTTTGTTCTTCTGGGGGCGGCAACCACTTGCATCAGAGCCCTGGGCAAACTGCTTAATTAGAGATCAACTTTGTCAATTTGCCTGAATTGCTTGGCCAGACTGGGCAAAGATTCTGGTGCTCTTTCACAGAAGCCTCTTCTTTCCCGCTGCTGAGGTTGGTGCCACCCTGCTGTCTTGTGTGGAAGCTTTTGCTCTGGCCAAATGGAGGATCAAAAGTCCTTGGAGATCAGGCGTCTGCCTTAAAGGCCCTGGGCCGGCTCTGATGTGACATTCCCCACTCCCCACCCCATGGAAGAGCAAGTGTAGAGGCATCCAAAGGTCCGTGAGCATAAGAGGCATGGACAGGGAGGCAAACGTGCTCTGCAGAGTCCATGGGGATTTTGCATTCCAGCATCATGGCTGACATGTGCATTCCTTCGTGAGGCTCCTTCTGTGGAGAAAAAGTGTTACGCTGAGATTGGTCTTCCAAGGACAGGGCTGTGGCCAAGGCCACCTCCTTTGGGGCCGGGTCGTGGCCAGAGGTACCATGCCAAGGACTTGCATGGGCAAGGAGGCCAGAGAGTGCTGTGCAGCTGGATAAGCGCCTTTTCATGAGAGCTGCATCTTAGGGTTTGCAAGACCTCTGTAGATAGGTGTGTCTCAGGCTTAGCCAGGGATGTCGTGGCATTGCACCCCACCCCGTTAAATACAGTTTCTCTGAAGCCAGAACAGTGTGGATTCTGGGCTAAAACCATCCAAGTTCTGCCATCAAGCAATCAGCTTTCTCTGTAGTGAGAAGAAACTATGCAGATGATACACATAACTGATTAATCTTCTGCCATTCAGGGTTTAAATTGTGGATCTTGCTGCTGCCTTCCTGATTGCCGCTGGATTCTCTTCTCCTTCACAGCTAGTGCCAATATTTGCAACGTGGTCCTGATGAGACACACGGAACTGGAGGAAGGGATCAACGTCCTGGACAGGGATGGAAACATTGTTGGATCTTCCAGAATCGCTGCCAAACATGTATGTGCTGCGGAGCGCTTCTGTGCCCCAGTGTCTCGTGATTGCTTTGATCCATGGGCCGTGGATGGATGTGGTGCCCCCAGCAAGCCTCAGTCGGAGCCTGTGTCTGTGTGTGTCTGTGTGTATACATGTGGAAGCCAGCTCCGTTCTGATTGAGAAACAGACCCATTTGCAGTGTTGTGCTTCGAGTAGCCAGCCAGGGACTCAGAAGCTACCAGCCCTACCATTTGCAAGGTAGCTTCACAGGTGAGATTTTTCCTACATGGGGTGAAAGCGAAGGATGTCATTCCATGTTTTTTCATGCATGGACATTCGTGCTGTGATGTTTTCCTACACAGAAGTAAGGGGCCCCTGTGCTGGGCAGGGAGAAGAGAGTCCCTTTTGAGTCATGTGCGGTCGCCACTGGAGCACCCTCTGGTGGGCATATGCAGCCACAGCCGCAGTGTTTGAGAAGCATCCAAGAGCACATGAAGGGCTGGCTGTGAAGCCCTCTGAGCTCTGCTCACAGAAAGAAAATAAAGGGATATCATATAGGCACTTCTGTGGAGCTTTGGTTCCACAATAGCAGGTTTGCTACACATTTTGCTTCTCTCTATTGCTTGCACTCTGAGTAGCGGAGTGATGTGGAATGCCAGGCAGAGAAAACACACTGCTTAAAAAAAATTGAGGAAAAACTGCAGGATTTTTTACTCTCACCTTACTGGAATTTCTTAGCAAATGTCAGCCATGCCAAGAGAAAGATGCTCCAGCTGTTTCCAGACTCCCACTAACACCTGGCTGATTCCCCCACCAACCTTCCAAATTCTGCCATCTGCCCACAGCTGCATTGGAACTTTCCTGTTGCTTCTGAGTCTCTAGCTCATTACTGAGATAACATACACAAAGCACTTTTGAATGCTCAAGAAGCTTTGTGTAAATGCCAGGTATTATTACATTGTTGTTGTATGGCTAGAGAGAGGTCAAATCCGAAAGAGCCTTCCACTGGCAATGCTTGCCTGGGAGAATGATTGATGCCTGTCCAGGAGCAATCTCAGCCTACCCTTTAGAGTTGCAGCCTCCACTGGGGGGTGGGGGTACTGATGTAATGCATGTACCCCGCGTTGCAGCCTCCAGAGACTGCTTTTCATTTTAAAAAATGCTGGGTTGCACTTTGTTCACACCTGGTTTGGGCTCTCCCAATTGCGGGGGCGGGGGGCGTGTAGTGTCTGGAGGAAAGTCCTGTTGTGGTGGAAGAAGGGCTTGATGATTTGGTTTCATCTGACTTTACATCCCTTTTAGAATGGGGAAAAACTGTTCAAAAGCCAGGAAACCACCAAACTGTAGGTGGTTGGGGAGAGGGAGCGTGGCCATCTGGAGCCCATAGAGGGCTGCAGCAATGAGAAGAGGGGACTACAAACCACCACAAAAACAAGGGCTGAAGAGAGGGACTGATAGCTGAGTCAGTAGAGTGGCCTTGGTGCATGGAGCAATAACCCTACAAAGGGCTGCAACTAAGGAGCTTTCAAGCTAAGGCTGTTTATAGAGTTTTGCTTGCAGCCTGAGCATCCCACAATAGTTGCATCCCTCTCTGGCCTACACCTGCTGGTTTGATGGCACCTTTACAAAACAGGGACAGCACTGAAATAGCATTGGCAGGTCAGAGGTCTGCATCTGCTCTGAAAGCCTGCAGTTGTAGGCTTTCAGTAATCTTTCAAGTGGGCAGGGAAACACCCAAAAAGAAAATGCTGAAGTTAACAGTGGCAGGTTGTAGCCAGAAGAAGGGTTGACTCCTATGAGCAGGCTGCTTTCACGTTGGTGCTGTTTTCCTGCCTGGATTGGACCATTCTTCATGTTCTCGGAATTTTTAACCTTGCCGCTGCAGCCCTTCCAAATATGGCCTTGTGCAGAATTGTGGCTTGTGGCTTGCCGTGACCATGACTCAGTCCAGACAGGACAGATCCCGGCAGGCCGCTGCCTGGTACCAGCAGCCATGTGAAAGCAGGTGGTCTCTTTGGGTTCAGTGCAGTTCAAGAAGATCCCAAAAAAGTCCCATGCTTTGCTATGAGATTTGGGCACATTGGCAAATGAGCAATTATAGGAAGTGCTTACCCTCTGGGCTTTTGGGAAGGAAACATGACAGGCAGACCAACTTCCGTCTAGAGATCAGCAATGAGTTTGGAGTGGTGCTGACCTTCTGTTAATTTTTTCTCAGGCGCTGTTAGAGACGGCCCTAACAAGAGTGGTCCTGCCAATGCCTATACTGGTTCTACCTCCTGTCATCATGTCTCTTCTGGAAAAGTAAGTGTGGAAGAGTTGCTCTTTCGAGTGGGGTCAGCTGGTTCTGGGGAGGGAAGCAACTGAGCACCCCCTTCATCAAGACATGTGTGTGGCTCTGACTGGAGGAGACGTGGCATAGATGGGTCGGCCAAAGGCACCAGTTCTCTGCAGTGGCCAGCATAGTACCTGTTTGCCAGCAGAGGCCAAGAGCCCTCCAGTGAAGACATATGAAGTCAGAACGGTCACAGTCTTTGGGGCCATTTGGCACATTTGGGATTCTGGGGAGATGTCATGGGTGCTGTCACAAAATGTCTGCCATGGGGAGGTGCTCGATCACAAAATGGCTACCACGGTGGATGCAGCCAGTCACAAAGCACCCATTCCACAGATAGGCAAACTGGTGACTATAAGTGACTTCCCCAGGTACCTCAAAATACATCAGAGGTGGGATCTGAGCAACACAACAAAAAATCCACTCCTTTGAACCTGTTGCTCTCTTTCTTGGTCAGGATCACCCCCTGCCCCTGCCCAACACTCACTCTCTCACCCAACACACCAGATCCCCTCACTCAGGCACTCGTTTACTCCCCAACACACCCTTTTCCTCCTTCCCTCTCTGCAGCTCCATAGCACCTGGACTGCCACACTATTCTTAATGACAATAATAGAGATAGAGAAAGACAGAAGCAGGGAATCACTGTTTGCCAAATAAGGAGCTGGGCAGGCATTAGGGAAAGGGCAGGGCTTGGGAAGCTGCACACAGGGAACCTCGAGTATAAATGGCCCAGGGTGTGCCATGCGAGGGGCAGATCCGGAGAAATCTCAGGAGAAAGAGGAGAAAGAGCCAAAGCGGGTAATATTTGCCTTGTTGCAGAGTAAGGGAACTTCACTTCCTGGTTGGTGACACTTCACAGAGGGTGCACTCTGACTGACAGGCTTATGGTTGGTTGCAAAAATAGAATTTAGACTGGAGAGCCTAAAAACAAGGCCCCTCTGTAGACCCTGACTACTCTAAGGAAGATAATAAACATGGAGAGTGGCACGGGAGGGAAACTAGCTCAAAGCATGGAACCTAGCTGTTTGCGCCTGACTCAAAGGTTGTGCTATGTCTAGAACCGCCGTGGGTGCTTCACCAAGGAATGGAGCTTTCTCTAAGCACGCAGCAGCTCTGTCTGGGTAAACAAGGCAACAAGGAACTCCGGCCTTGGAAATGTGGGTTAGGCACTAGAGTAGGAGAGGGAGAGCGCTAGGAAGGATCACAAGGAATGGGGTTAAGAACCCTGGGCTGCTCTTGGAGCTGTGCCACAGCAAGTCTGTCCCTGCTGAGTTCTATGGTCAAAGTTTGTCAGAATGAGCAGTGGATGCCTAAAGTCAAAGGCAGTTATGGACCTCAGGAATCCATTGCTCTGGGCGGGACTCAGGATGGGTAGAACAAAGGGATTGATAGCTTGGCTCTGGGGAGTGAAAAGGAGCCACGAGAAACTTTCCGGCTACTTGACTGAGTTAAAGCTAGCTGACTGAGCAGCATCACAAAAGCCATGCATCTGGGAGACTGTTACGTAGAAAGATATAGAATAAAAGGTATCACAAGGGGTGGCCAGGTAGTCCTTTAGCCAGCTGATTTGTCTTGGGGCACGGACACTTCAGGATCAGTCCATGCCAAGGCTCTGGACTGCCCACTTGAAAGGTACTTCTGCTGGTCGACTGGCTGGGGTGGTGACCTGGTAGCCCGGTAGGCCTTTGCATGTAGCGCGAGGTCCAGCCAGGGCAGCTCCTTTTGATTTAGTCAGTAGCAGACACCCGTTGATAACTAGGTAATGGCCCCCTGTCACCATCCAGGCAAACCTCAAACCTTGCGCTGTCGCTGCCTTTCTCAGAACAAGACGGATATTTCAGCCAAGGTGCCAGCCAGAGGGATGCCAACCAAAAACACAACACGAGCCACATGGGCACGTAAAGCCCTCATGGCTGAGCTGCCTGTGTGACGAGGAAATTCTGACCTGTGCCTAGGGCTGCGCCATGCAAACGCAGCATGTTCCTTTTGCCTGATTCCATGACAGGCAGCACAAAAGGCTACGTGGGTTAAATGTTTGAGGAAAGTCTAAATAAATGATAATTACACAATCCTTTCATCTTAAATGTGTTTTAATTACATTTCCTTAATTAGCTGACTGACAGAAATTTGGAACAAGCAAAGAGCTAGTAGACAACCTCTAAAGCAAGGAGTGAGATAGCTGAGAAGCCACGCCTAATTTGGAAGTGCCCCCCCTCTGTTCCAGACGTGGTTATACAGTTGTGAGAGAAGCACCCTCTGATGGTGCCCAGAGACACTCTTCACATGTGGAAGGGCTGAGCATTCCAAACACTTCCTAGGACTGAGGTCAGAGGAAGCCCCGCAAAGAGCTCCACGGAAGCTTTGGAGCCTCTGAAACAGGAGTGGCAGCAGGAGCTGTGCTACAGTTCTGTCCTGGGACTCTGCTGTTGTGGGCATCTTCCTCCAAGGATTTAAAATCCTGCCATGATGGGAGCCCCTCACTTCTCCCCAGATCCTGATGATACCAGTTTGTTCTATGGCAAGTAGTGGATCATTTCTCCACTTAGATCCAGGCCCTTGTTCTTTCAGCCCCCCTTTGCCTCTCTCCATCTGCACGCTTTCACTCCCTCCACTGCTTTGTTCATCCCCCTTACGTTTTTTCCAGCTTTCTTGGCATTCCTCCTCTTTTCTCACGTTGTGCATTTCAGCTCCTGGAGGCTTTCTTCTTTCCTGTCCAGGAAGCCCCGCGTTGCTTCCCGCGTTGGGCTTCTCTCCTCAGGGCTCAGAGCTCTCCTGCTGTGCGGACACTCTGGGGAATCATCCAGCCCAGCGAAGTGGCATCTATTTTGAGCTGCCTACTTGGTGCAGGGAAACATTCACAGATGCCTGGTGGCACTGTCTCTGAGCCAGCCTGCAGCTTGGCTGGGGTCCCCAGCAAAAGAGGATGGGTTGTGCTGGGATCCTGCTTGCCACCTGAAGCTACGAGCTGCTGCCTCAGTCCAGTACCATCCAAGATAAGGCTGCAAGTCTCAGGGGCTTTTATGGATTGTAGGACAGATCTCTTCACTTGCTTAGAGAAGGGTGGGAAAGCATGCTCTGTGGGCTGCAGGTGATCAAGACACTTTTGTGCAGTCCCCAGACTTCTGTTCACATAGTGCAGGAGCCTCATTTTTTACTTTGAAAAAGAGAAAAGGGAGAGAGCTGGCCCTGATGGTTGAAGAAGCGTGATGGCAAAGATACTTAAGGAGCACAACTACAGTGCCAATAAAAAGGAAACCAGTTGGTTTAAGTTTTTGAGGCAGACTCAAGATGCGTACATCTGAGGGTTCCAGATTTAGAATGCATGAAAAATGCCATTATGCTAACATGAATTTCCATGGTTTCCCAAGGAATCCTGTGTGGCTTTGGGGGTGTGCCCCAGTCTTTCCCTGTCAGTGTGCAGTTTAGATCGCTGTGCTGTTTCTGTGTTTGGTGTTGTACTGAGTGTACTGAGTCATATGCTAAAGGCATATTCCGCAGTGGCTAGTTCTGGGCAAAGAGGGCTTCGCAAGTTCTGGGGGGGAAGGCACATGGCCCTTGCAGTGGGTATCCCAGGAGAAGTTCCTTGCCACACACAAGAGGTTTGCCCAGTGTTCTGTTCCTCTCCATCCCTTCCATTGTTCCCACTGACTTGGGTTAGAGGCATTGGTGGCAGTTCTGTTTAATATAAACATGACACTTTCCCACCCTGCCCCGAATCTGTCAGTTTAGGAGCCTTTGGTTAACTCCTGTCATATTTAGTTTAGCATCTCAAACCTTCTTGAGGCAAATGCCGTTCTGGAGCACAAAACCCGATAACTCTTTTGGAGTTCCGAGAGCAACTTCCATATGGAAGACTTTGCAGAACCTCCTGAAAATGCCGGCAGCAGCTGCCACATTATGCAAAATTTGAACCACTAATCAACAATGTGCTGAAAGTTGCATGAAGGTGTATTTACAAGATCTGTGACACACGGTGTCTGCCGAGCAGATGTACTGTCTACATAACTTTTTGTATGCATGTCTTTTTAGAGAGAGTGGAGTCTAGGAGGCCTTCCTATTTTAGGTGCACTTGCCACGTAGCAGCAGTTTTATATCTTGCCAGACCTGAGCCAGAGCCACCCACCCAGTGCTGATATGGGGGGCTTTTTTTCTGTCCACAGTCTGCCAGAAGCATATGCAGGTCTTAGTGGGAATATGCCACCTGGGTGCTCTTGCAAAGAAATAAATGCAGAGCTGTCTATCTTAGCAGTGAGCCACAGGCACCAGTGAAGATCTCCTGGGGGGCCAAACAGTTGAAATGAGGAAGATGCTGAAGATGAAAGGAGCCAGACTCCCACCCCCCAGGATGCTCAACTGGAGAGAAAAGGGGAGACACATAGGCGATGCTAGTGAGGAAACTCATGCTGGTCCAGCCCAGTGCCCTGGTTGCATTGCATTGCATTTCAGTTTTCGCCTGGAATTCCAGACGATCCCGAGGAGATGAATTCATCTCCTACCCATGGACAGGCTGCACAGTAAAGCAAAACTTAATTATTCATGATTTAATTTATATCCCCCTTTTCCATCCAAAAAATGGTGCTCAAGACGGATAATAATAAAATCCAGATTTCCTCTTTGTTGCAGTCTGGGAGCTCTCAGATTGCAACTATTTTATCAATACACTTTTATACTGTGCCTTTTGCTTCAAGGAACCCCAAGGCAGCTTACAGCAAAGTACTAAAACTTATACATTAAAAATGATAATTACAATGAGTAAGACTGACAGACTAAAAGCTAAGGCCAGCTTATGTAGAGCCAAAGGTCTGCTGCAGGAAATATGACTTTTGCTGCTCTCTGGGAGGCAAGGAGAGGGAGCCAAGCAGGCTTCACCAGTGGAAGGCATTCCAGTTTCGTAGTTCAGGTGCCATGACCAAAACGGCCCCATCCCCAGTGCTCACCTCCTGTCTTTCTGCCATCAGGGGAACCCAGAGCAGGACTTCAGGTGTTGCTCTTCCCAGTACATGGGTAGGTTCCCTGGGCTGGAGGTGGCCCTTCACACATCCTGGTCGCAGACCATTTGGGGATTTTACAGTCAACACCAGCGCATTGAATTGGGCCTGGCAATGAATAGGCAGCCCACGCAGACGGAATACTGCTGGAGTTGCTTGCTCTGTACTCTGCAGATCCATTAGGAATCTGGCTGCTGCTGTTGTGGAATCTGATCTTGAAAGTTTCACAAAGAGGTGAGCCCTCCACATGACGTTTTGTATTCTGTTACTGCTGGGGCGGGGGCTTTCAGACAGAGGGGTCCTAGTGCAACGAATTAAAAGACATTGTGCAGCCATTCCGTCTTTTCTTCTTGTGGATTTTCTGCGTTAAGAAAAAAGATGGAAGAAGCAGTGGGAAAACACAGGAGGGTTATGAGTAGAGGACGACCACATGAATTAGGCAGGACAGTGGCATGATAAAAGCCTTGTCTGAAAGCCCCTTTGCACTGCAGCTTGTGCCTTCTTGAAAGAGGATAAGCTGAAGAGAGTATTTGGAACTGCAGCTGCCCTGGGGCCAGTTTCAGGCCCCTCCCCGAAGGAGAACCCTGGCGTTATAGAATATTAATAGTCGGATGGGTTCTTGGAGGTCATCTACCCCAATCCCCTGCTCAGTGAAGGATCTTGCAATGACACCCTTCAAGGCCCTGCTCAGATTCCTCCATCAAAGGAGAGTCCCCCACTTCCCAAGCCCGTCTTTTCCCAGCCAAACATGCTTTCCATTACGAAGCATCTCCTAATGTGTAGCCCGAATCTGCTTCCTTGCCATTTCCACCTATTAGTCCTGCCATCTGGGGCAAGACAGTATATATTCTGAGTGCCAGTTTTGTTTCTTATCTAACTCTTACTCATTTAGGGGGGGTGCTTTATATTAAGGCCTGGACTAGGGACTCAAATGCCATTACAGGTGCTAACTTCTAGTAACTCCTGATGTGTTTTTTAATCATTCCTGGTTTTAACAAAGGTGATATGGGCAGTTAGTAGCCCAAGTCTGACTTTCAGTCCTCTAGGCACCCCATTGAGATGCTGGGCAAATGCTGGAGATAAGGTGGCCACCTGGGCTTTCTGCTCAGCTGCTTCTGAGATGCTCCCAAATCTGGGCAGTGTCACAGCAGGAGCTGCTCCTGGTTCATGTGTTGTTTTTGTTGCCGTTGCTGTTCCCTGTGGTTTGATGCCGGCGGCTCTGCTTTCACTGAATGGTGGGATCCTGACCTGTGGTCCATGTTCAGGCTGCCCGGCTTTTCTTGAGTGCAAAACAATGAAGTCTGTTCACAAAAGAACACATTTTAGCTCCACCTAACAGAGACAACAAGGGAAGGGAGGCCGGTCCCTGGAGGGTGAGGCACTGCACCCCTTCCCTTTGCTTGCTGTTTAACGCGGCTGCAGCAGTTTCTGGCTTGCTGTGATTTGGAGAGCAAAGATCTGAAGACAGGGAGCGGGCGGCCCTCCCGGCTAATTGTGAGTCTTTAGGCTGAACTTTGCAAATGGTAGGATCTGAGTCCCAATTAAGACATTACACTTCATGTGTTAATTAAGGCTTTTTCTTTAAATCAGGCCATAACTCCTCTTAATTAGGAGGCTATAGCCATTGTAATTTGAACTGGTCTGAGTTTAAAACACCCATGGCGGAAGTCGCACCTGGGAGCTGCACCAGCGAACACTCTAAATTGGTTTCGTTCCCTTGTGGTGATTATGAGGAGCCCAGCAGGGCCATCATTAAAAGGGTGCAGCCTCCAAAGGGGAGCAGAAGGGGGGGCTGTGGAAGGAGCGCCGCTGTGGCTCCTAAGGAGCCCCTATGGGCATGTTTCTCAGCACCAACTCTGATGGCTCAAGATCTCCCGTTGCAAAGGCCCAGAACTACAGCTGGTGGTACTTGGAGGCTTGCTGTGTTTTATACAATCATAGAATAGTAGGGATGCCACTGTCTTCGCTGACTTAACCGTGGAGGCGCAAGGAGGGGATGGGGGGAATTACAAGTTAGGTATAATTACAAGTTAGGTTCAGCAGAGTCTAGCTGTGCAACGGGAAGGGATGGGTGGGCACAGGGCATGTCCTCTTTCCCCATCTGCTTGCTCCAGCTCGCTCTGCACCCATTCACACAGCCACATTTTATTCATTCATCCCCTTCTTTTCAGAGAACAGTTTTTCAAAGCATTGCTAAAGCGAGGATCTGAGGCTGGGCTTGACTTGTGGTGAAGTGGCTGGTTGATGATGGACTAAGCTGAGATGTGGCTGGGCAGAGACATCATCGTGGGATCACTTTAGCAGTGGCCACCCTCTGCCTGCCCAGCCCCACATGGCCCTGCGTGCTCCTCATGCCCACCTGGTTACATTATGCACCTCTCAGTGCCACAAGAGCTCGAATGAGGGATTGCAGGAAGCTAGGGACATAAGAAGAGCCCTGAAGCTGGGTTAGAGCACAGGCCTCCCTAGTCCACCATTCTGTTTCCACAGTGGCCAACCAGATGCCTCAATGGGAAGGCCACAAGCAGGACAGGAGGGCAAGAAAAGCAACTGGTGTACTGAGGCACCCTGCCTCTGACACTGGAGGTAGCACAGAGCCATCAGGACTAGTAGCCATTGGTAGCATTCTCCTCCAGGAATTTGTCCAGCCCCCTTTTGAAGCCATCCCAATTGGTGGCCGTCACCACATCCTTGTTAGCGAATCCCATAGTTTAACTCTGCACTGTGTGAAGAAGCCCGTCCTTTAGTCTGTCCTGAATCTTCCACCAGTCAGCTTCGTCGGGGGACCCCATTGGGTTCTCGTATGATGAAAGAGGGAAGACAGCCTCTTCCTATGCACAGGATGGGCAGAGTCCTGGGAGAACTGGCCCATGCAGGCCGTGTGTTTGTTTGTATATACAAGTGTTGGTAACATAAGCATGAAGCACCAGGCTCTGCCCCAAGGCATTTACACTCTTACAACCAGTCGAGGCGAAGGTGACGGTTGGGCAGAGGGAGAGAATGGGAGGGACAAAGGTTGCAGCAGCTGGATGTGAGCAAATGCAGTTGCACAAGTCGGCTTTGTTTGACGCTCCCTCTCAAGGGCCAGCGCGGGGGGAGGCAGATTCACCTGGTGTTCTGGGCATAAGGGACGGCAAGGGAGAAAGAGCAGCGGAGTCATTGGAGGGAGGGAGCAGGAGAGGTTCAGCTGGGTGAGGGGTGGCAGGAGTCAAGGCAGGAAGCTTGGAGACCCCAAGCTGGCTTAGAGGCTGGCGAGCAAAGGGTCATCCCAGAAAGGGGGCCCATCTACAGGTCTTCCAAGCACGGAGCCCACCCCTTCTCCCTGCACCTCGCATCCTGCTGGTTTCTTGTTACCTGCCCTGAGTGAGCTACAGCTCATCTTTCTTACCATGGCCCTGCTTACATTTCTGTCCTTCTTTCCTCCGTTGTAGATTTCCACTTCTGCTGGCTGAGTGTGGGACTTCTATACAAGGCCAGCTTCCCTTTGCAGCGACAATGGTCCCATTTCACATGCTGGCACTGCCGAGTCACTGGTGGTTAATGGGGCGGGGGTCTCGCTGCTGTGCATTTTGGTCTAGCTGAACAGTCCTCCTCCTTGCAGAACAGCCCTCCTGCGATCCCGGCCTCGGATGATTCTCCCTGTGCAGAGCCTCGTGTGCCTTGCTGCCTTTGGCCTGGCCCTTCCCTTGGCCATCAGCCTGTTCCCGCAAATGTCTGAGGTCAGTGACACGACATCCTCCTCTCCCCACCCCTCCTGTTTAATCCTGATTCATTTGTGATAGGCTGAATGGCATGGTACAGACAAAGGAGGTTTGGTCATCTGATCTGTGCAGTGCAGTGGGTGCAAGAGACATATGTGGGCTCAAATCTTTTTGCTCTAATATAAGGATTGTGGGGCGGGGGGTGAAGACCTGTGGTGCAGAAGAGGCACCCTGCATGTGCCCAATGGTACTCTTACCTTATTATTATTTTGTGTGCCCGAGTGTCTGAGCTCTGGATCCACAGCTAGGGAACATCAGGCATGTGCAGAGTATGACAGGCTCACTACTGCCACTGTTCCATTGCCTCTCTTGAGATAAAGTGGGTTTCTCGCTCGAGTGAAGCAAGTAGCTACCGCAATCATGCAAGGGCTGCTGGGCCGAATCACTGCTGGCTCAGTGGTCAGCTGCAATGGCTGGATCCTCGTCCTGCACCAGAGCAGAGAAGCTTCCCCTCTGGTCGTGGCCGGGGTCGTTTGCCTCTCTGCCAGAACACCAGCCTCCAGGGCTTGGATTGAGAGCCAGCAGGGCTGCCCCTTGATTTAAGGAGTCAACCAGTCATCCCAGTTTTGACCAGCTATGTAATTGATAAAATCTGCATAAATTTGTCTGTTAAGTTCATAGGAATACAGCAAAAGTTTGGATGGGGAAACCATGCTTCCTTTGGTTGTAGATGATCAAGGCAAACAATGTCCTAGCAGGGAGGAGAGAGAAGGGGTGGGGGGCCTCCACTTCTGTGATGGGGGCTGCCACTGGGAACTTTGAGGAAAAGCCATGATTGGGGGCAGGGTTGGGATCCCCTGGCCAGGTTTAGTTAGGAGCACCATTTTAGTTGATCTAAAGGGTTTAAGGGGTTACTGAAACAATGTGTGAACGCTCACTTTGAACACTCAAGAAGTACTTCATAAGTGACACGAAGGGTTACTTACTATTGTCTTTGCTTGTCAAATGAGGTGTTCTTTGCAGACTAAATGTGGAGGGAGGACATAGCAGACGCCGTGTCCTTGCAGAAACACGTGGTAGGACTGGAATCCCTTCCTTGCCCTCTCCCTCAGAGTGGCAGGGCTGCATGGCAGCCTGCCAGGGGACCCAGGGAGCGGTGTGCAGGCGCAAGCCCTTGGCCAGCGGAGGCTGGGGCTTGGACATGCTGAAGGGAGGCAAGGGCCTGGCCCCCTGGAGCCCAAAGGGGTGGATGCACGGGAAGCGGGGTGCGCCGCAGGGGACAGGCAGATGGACGGGACGTCGCCTTGGTCTCCTTGCCCTCCCCAGAGGCGCTTCTCCTGGCACGTCTGCTGTGGTCCCTGGGGCGCCGGGGAAGCCCTTCTTATTCTCCCAGGCATTTCAAGAACTGCTTTTAGTGCACTTAGATCTTGCCACTTCTATTCTGCTGGTGGTTTCTTAACTTTTGTTTTTGTGCTGCACTGTTTTTCTCCTTTGCTGCTCCTTGGTTTCGGTGTGTGCTGTCTCTGCCCTTTTCTGCGGCAGCCTCCCCCAACCTGGCACTCTCTGGAGGTTTTGGATCTTGACCCACCAGCCTCAGCCAGCGCAGCCAGTGGGAGCAGTGCTCCAGACCACGGTGGGCCCTGGCTGGGGAGGGCCTGCCTGTCTCTGATTTACTGATACAGAGCCCCAGTGCTCCGGTCATTGGGTGGTCTGTAGGTGTAAGAAGGATAAATAAATACAGGAGAAGGTGGTCCTTCAAGTGTAGACAAGAGGAGAACGGTCATCTTTGCTAGATGGGAATCACAGTTCCCTTCTGAAATGCAGAGAATGGCTGGTGAATGACCAGCGTGCATGGCTGAACCACCCTTTGGCAGGAAGGGTGGTGGTGGTGCAAGCTTTGCCCCTTCCTTCCTTCCTTCCTTCCTTCCTTCCTTCCTTCCTTCTCTCTCTCTCTCTCTCTCTCTCTTTCTTTCTTTCTTTGGTTTATACCCTGCCTTTCCACCAAAGAAATGGCACTCGAAGCTGGAGGGAGGGCTATTCACACCCTGGCTCATTTCCTCAGCAGCTCCCAGTTCTCTCCCTGACCTGAGAGAGCCACCAAACAGAACACCTTCCTCTGACTTTTGTATGCAGCTTTCCAGATCCACCTGCTTCCTGTCTTCCTTGCCTTGCTCATGAGGAGGCCTTCCTTCTGGCTGAAAGAAGCCAACTGCCTGCTAGCCCTGTGGGGAGGCTGGAACTTCATATGTGGCTTCTCTCCACCCCCCAGCGTTCCATTTTTTTCTGCCATGGGTCCTGCACCCATATCTGTGGATTTTAGCAAGGTGGAGGCACCCCCTGAACCCCATATCCTACAATTCCTTGTTCATGTGGCTGATCTTGTCCTCTCAGCTGGATAAGCCCAAGGGAGCAAACTCTGAATCCTTGATGGTTTGAACTGGGTTTGGGCATTCAAATTTGAATTTCAGCTTCCAACCAAAAGAGCCCTGCCATTTCAGAGACAGCACATCCAAACATGTGCAGAGTATTTTGACTGCTAGGCATGTGTAAGGTACTGAGATTTGAGGGATGGGGTGCACTAGAAAGATGGAGAGCAAATCTCTTCTTCCCGCCCCCACCCCTCCCACTCCCAATTTGGATGTGAGACAAGCCATCTCCTCGGATGGGTTTGCTCCCAGCTGAAATTCTGTTCCTTGTGCAGACTTCCTTCTGGATCTCCAGGCCAGGGGGAAAAATAGCTCTCTCTTGCCAATCTGTTTGAGCCTCCATCTTGCTGGCAGGCGCCATTAGAAAAGCAAAAGGTTAATGAGCCAATGTGCGGTGGTATTGCGGCAGCAGAGACGATGACAGTGAACCAGCAATTACTAATTAGATGCAGTTTAACAGGAGGAGCAAGTGACATCTCCTCTTCACCAACTGTCAATAATTAGCAGATCTGGTGAGGCTGAAATATGTCCACAGTTAAAAGGCTGCTTCTTAATGGAAAATGGAGAAGGGACTTGATCAAAAGAGCCGCATAGAGGTCAGTGCTGTGGCCCTCCAGGAACCCTCCATACCAGGTTGGACTGGGGGACCAGAGTCCTCTGAGGACTGCTGCCACTTTGGGACAGATGTGCTGGTGAGTCCACGTTAGAGAGGTGGGCCAGGGGGCTTGTGTGCCCAGCTTCCACTTCAGGGTGACTTCTCTTGTCACAGCATTCTGCATAACCGCGTTGGCTTCCTCCTGAGCTGCCTCTCCCCACTTACACAAGGGAGATAATGCAGACATGGCCCAAGCCCGAGGCAGAATGTGGTGGCTGCTGGGAGGCCATGGATGTGGGCCTCCATTAAGGGAACTTGGGCCTGAGCCATGGGGCACAACGCAGAGACGTTCTGCGCAACCTTGATGAAATGAATCGGAGCTGTGCAAGAGCAAGGTCGGTCTGTCTGAGTAGATGACATTTCTACCCTGCCTTTCCTTCAAGGAAGTCAGGTGGCGTACATGGTTCTCCCCCACGACCCCTTTACCTTCACAACAATCCTGTGAGGAAGACTAAGCTGAGAGACTGGGACTAGCCCAAGATCTTCCATTGAGCATCAAGGCTGAGTGGGGACTGGAACATATAATCCCCGGTCCTGAATCCCCGGCCTATAGCCAGCACACCACACTTGCTTTCTCCTGGCAGTAGTGCGCTTGTGCATCTCCAGCTCACTTCTCTGAGATGCTTGCCCAGAACTGCGACCCATGTTAATCCACATGGCTGTGGATGAGGGGTGCTGAGGGGTTCCTTACTTGGGTACCAAAACTGTCCAGCCCTGGACAACATCCAGTAACAAACATGAGCCTTGCAGCGGCCCAAACACAGCCCCGCGTCATTTTTTCTTTGCTCTTAGGCGATTTCTTTTTTCTTTTGTTTTCGTTATGAACAATTTATGAGAATTTTTTTCCCCATTTTTCAATACAATACAAGCTGTAGCACCCCCCGCCTCCCCTATCCCCATTTCCCCCTCCCCTCTTCATATCATCCTTCATTTAAAGAGTAATTGTTTCATGCATATAAGTAAAAACATTAAGCAAAAATTTAATAAATAGTTACATAGAAAGAATATATAATAAAAAAATACTTCCACGTATCTTTTCGGTAACAAGGTTATAGTATCCAGATTTGAAGCAGGGTAACCAACAGGAAGGTTACAGTGCAATCCAGTCCCTGTATTAGGGAGTTTCTCGCTGTCCTTTTGTACAAGCCCCAGGTGATTGATTGTAGGCCACTCAAGAAGTCTATATAGTCAGTAGGGATGGGGGAGAAATTTCCTAGGTTCACATTTTACTGCGAACACCTAATTTGCACTTCCCAAACCAATACGCAAACCAAAACACAGTGATATTTTGATGTTCACACTCTTCCACATTTTGCAATGCTGTACTCCAGTGCTTACTTTAGGGGCAAGTACACACAAAAATGCATATATTTATGAAAATAAATGCATTATATTAGGAGAAACTGCTTGCAAAAGAATGCATTATATTAGGGGAAATTACGTACAAACAGTATATTAGGAGATATATGTGTGGAAATGCATACACATTTTTGTGTAGACTTTTTTTAAGTTCACAAACTGAAGTGAACACGGGACAAAATGAACGGGCTGGGAAAATGAGGAACTGCGAAAGTGAAATTGACAGATTGCTTCATCCCTTGTGGCCAGGCAGAGCGTCAGTGGGGAGCCCCCTGCCCACCTGGATGGAGTCAAACTACGTGAGGGGCCAAGGGCAGAGCACCCTCGTGAGGGATATATCAGAACATCTATACGGAGCTTCTAAGGTCCTTACTGTGGTTGCATGTAGCTGATTTTATCTATTTACAATTATTTTTAGGCCACCTTTAAGGGTGAAGTTGTTTGAATCACAGTCTCATGAACCTGCAAGTTCCCAAATTCAGATTCGTATTCTAAGAGTCACTTAGCAATGTGGAGGAAGTTGATGAAGCCCCTGAAAACCCTAGGCGTGGGCCCTGGGACGTTCCAGGCATGGAGATGTTGATGGGCCCATGGCTGTTTCTCCTTTCGAATTCCCTCTCATTATTTTGCCGTCTAGTTCCAGTCATACCTCTGTGACTGCGAGGTCCAGAAAGGCGCTGCCAGCCGTCCAGTCATTGTGTTGCCACGCTGCGTTGTGCTGGAGTGCCTGGTCAGGGCCACAAGGAGCGCCTTGGGGAGGGCTCGCCGAGGGACTGCAGCTGCTGCCAGGGGTCGGGCTGCATGACCTCTCAGCCCAGCACGCAGGCCGTTCTCTCCATGTGGGTCCTGGGAGGGCCCTCAGCCTTCCTTGACCACGAAAGGCGAAGCACCCGACTGAAGGAAGGCCGCGTGGCCTGGAGAGAGGGAGTCAGCAGAAGCCTGACTTGCACGCACCTTGTTTATGGCTCTTCCCCGCCCGTCGCCTTGACCTCTTCCCATGCGTGGGTACCCCCACCCCAGCCTGTTTCCCTCAAAGCGCAGGCAGAAGGAGCAGCTGACTCCAGCAAGCGTCTTTCCCTCTCACCAGTCCAGCCCCTCTCACAGGCCCAGCTGGTGACTCCAGATTTCCTCTGGCCTTGCCCCCTGGCTTTCCTTTGGCACTCGCCCCTCCCCAACCTGGCAACTGCAAAACACCTTTACTGCAAAAGCAACCAGAGGGAGGAGAAAGTTTGCAGCAGCAGCAGCAACTCCCTTCCCATGGAGCAGGTTCCCTCTGCAATTTTGCCCTCTAATCTCCACCTAGTTCATAGAATCATAGAACAGTAGGGTTGCAAGGGGCCTACAAGGCCATCGAGTCCAACCCTCTGCTCGATGCAGGAATCCAAGGCAGAGCATCCCTGACAGATGGCTGTCCAGCCTCATCTTGAACGCCTCCAGTGTGGGAGAGCCCACCACCTCCCCAGGTCATTGGTTCCATTGTTGTATTGCTCTAACAGTCAGGAAGTTTTTCCTGATGTTCAGCCGGAATCTGGCTTCCTGTCACTTGAGCCCATGATTCCGTGTCCTGCACTCGGATGAGCGAGAAGAGATCCTGGCCTTCCTCTCTGTGACAACCTTTCCAGTACTTGAAGAGTGCTATCCTATCTCCCCTCAGTCTTCTCTTCTCAAGGCTAAACAGGCCCAGTTCTTTCAGTCTCTCCTCATAGGGCTTTGTTTCCAGTCCCCTGATCATCTTTGTTGCCCTCCTCTGAACCCTCTCCGGTTTGTCTGCATCCTTCTTAAAGTGTGGTGCCCAGAACTGGACACACCACTCCAGATGAGGCCTAACCAGTGCTGAGTAGAGGGGAACTAGTACTTCCCGGGATTTGGAAGCTATGCTTCTATTGATGCAGCCCAAAATAGCATTTGCCTTTTTTGCAGCCACATCACATTGTTGGCTCATATTCAGCTTGTGATCGACAACAATTCCAAAATCCAGGAATTGGACTTCTGCCAGTTCCTTTATTACTCTAGGATGCAGTTCATCTGGCCCTGGAGATCTGAACTCATTCACAGTAATTAGGTGTTCCTTGACCATATGCCTATCAATCTCAAGCTGCAATCCTGCCCCTTCAGCCTGTACTTCGCCTTTGCCAGGGGGGTCATAGACCCTCTTTGGGGAGAAGAATGAGCCAAAGTAGGAATTGAGCACCTCTGCTTTTTCTTTGTCATCTGTTATCTTTTTGCCATTTAACAGCTGAACAACCATTTCTTTCCTCTGCCTTTTACTATGCATGTAGCTGAAGAAAGCCTTTTTGTTGTTTTTAGCATCCCTCGCTAACCTCAGCTCGGATTCCTGACGCCATCCCTGCAATTCTGTGCTACCTGCCTTTGTTGCTTGGCCTTCTTTCCACTTCCTATATGTGTCCTTTTCTGTTTTCAGGTCATCTCTAAGCTTTTTGAGAAGGCACATTGGCTTCTTCTGTTGTCTTCCACTTTTTCTTCTTTTTGGAATTGTTTGTAATTGTGCCTTGAGAATTTCCTTTTTTAAAAGCTCCCACCCATCTTGGACTCCTTTTCCCGTTAGCGTCACTTGCCATGGGACCTTACTGATCATTGTTCTGAGTTCATTAAAATCAGCTTTCCTAAAATCCAGGGTACGCGTTTGACTACACTTGGCTTTTGCAGTGTTTCAGCTTTGGGGGGGCTGCTGGGTGGCCAGGCAGAGGCGGGCTCTGTTCAGCCCCCAAACACTCAAGCAGAGAATATGACTGCTGACGCTGGAAGACCATTTTGCAGCTCCTGGGTTGGAGGGGAGTGACCATGCTGGTCGTTGCTTTCCAACGGGAGAGGTGCTGGGGCTCAAGGCAGACCTTTCTGAGTGCCAGAGGAGACTTGGCTTTCTGCCCTCCTTCAGGAAGAACGTCTTTCTAGGCAGAAGGTCCAGCAGAGGGAGAGCCACGTGTAGAGCTTGGGCCAAGCATCAAACTGGCCAGCCTCGGAGGGACTGCATAGCGTTTGGTCCTTTGCTGGCTCTGCTGGAACCACCACACTTCTTCTAAAGTGTGCAGTGGGAGGGAGGAAGGCATGGGCCCAACGTATTTAGAGCCCCTCCGTTGCACCGTGAGATGCACCAGCCATCCTGACCCTCTCCCTAGGGACCCTCCCCTGTCCCGTGCAGCTGCCGCCTCTGGGGGCTGCCAGGGCCCAGGCCGTACCACCTTGTCTTGGCACAGCCCTGCTTCCCGTGTCTGTGCGCAGCTTCATGAGGAGCCCTGGGCCAGCCGTGTCTATGCCACAGACCAGGGGGCCGCAGGGGCTGTAGCCAGGGCCAGGCGAGGCTGCCTGCTATGAATGACTGGCCGAGAGCCCCAGCAGCACCTGTGGCACTCCATGGCAGGCAGCATTGCCAAAGGTGCCTTCCCTCTGTGCAGAGCGCCAGCTCCAGGCGTCCTGGGACAGAATGCCCAGTGTGAGTGAGGCAAGCCGTCCCCAGCCTGGAGACTCCAGAACGGCCTCTTGACTGAGATGTAGCAAAACTACTGGCTGAGGTGACACAGACATGAGGAAAAAGCCTCTGGTGCTGGAGCCTCGCCAGTCTTCAGGGGAGTATTCCTGAGAAGGCCTGATCAAGGAAAGACAAGCAAGTTCCAGGTCGCAGCCCCAGCCTCTGTTCCAAAGTGGTGCTGGTGAGGAGCACGGCCCAGTCCTGCCCCCGTGGTCCTGATGCAAGGCCCCGCCACCCCTCTTGGGGCAAGAAGCAGCAGTTAGTCTGGTTGGCTACTAGATGAAAGGCATGGGGGGCTGGCATGGGGCAGCTCGGGGGGCTTCGCCAGCAGGGTGCAGATAGGGTTGGTTTTTATGCCGCTCTCTACACCCATCTGTCCCTCACTTCAAGTATGTAAACTATCCACATTGCAAGACCCAGCTCCCCCAGGTGTGTGTGGGGTGCTGGTAGGCAAGAAAACATTCCTGACACAGCGTCATCGCTTTAGAAGAGGCTTCACCTCCGCTCATGCCTATAAGCCATTGAGAGCCCAGCAAAACGTAAACAACCGTGCAGAGGCTTGAAAGGTGCTCTTCAAAGGCACTGGGGCGGGGGGAGTGGCGCACGCAGAGGGACTGGGCTTTGTGTTTTAGGCTACTGTCCTCTGGGAATGTACAGATTTTGTAAAATCCATTCCATCTGCATTTCGTGGATTGTCAGGTGCCTTTCGTTCAGTCATCTGCTCATCAGCGGAATCGGGGTTTTTCCCCGATTTCCCAAATTTGCACCAATTCATATTTGTGCAAATATGCACTTGATGAAAATGCGCAACCCCCTCCCCCGCATGGGCATTTTCATGCTTTAGCCTATGGAAGAAATGTGAATTTTTGGCCAGTGTTTTTTTGTTTTATGTATTTTTCTATGACTAAATTTGTGCAAAATTGTAAAGAAATTGGTCAGCCAGTCCGTAGAATCTGTGTGACTCAGGACGAGCCGGTTCGCTGCGGAATCCACGGGTCAGATTCATAGAAATCCAAGCTCATTTAATTCCGTCCTGGATTCCTCCACCGCCCCTCCTGCCCTCTCGCTCTCTCATCCCAAAGCCCGTGCCTTACTTTCCTTGTTTGGGACCTGCCCCAGGCAGTTGCTCTGCCCGCTTGCGCGGGAGGCGGCTGCCCAAGCTGTTGTGCTGGGCCCCTGCAGGGAGCACTGTCCCCAGAGACAGGCCAAGGTAGCCGTGACTGGGTCGCTGCCGCTTGCTTGGGACGGGGGCTGCCGCAGGGCCTGGTGGGCTGTGCTTGGTTCCCAGCCCAGAGGAAAAGGCTTAAGCAGGCTCCACGCGCTTCCCAACAGGCGGGGCAGTCAAGCCCCACCACAGACTGCGTCTCCATCTCGTGCGGTCGTCACATCCAAGGCAGAGCGCCTCAAGGCTGCTTGCTGGCCAGCTATGGAGCAGCAGCTGGCTTGGCAAACGACGGCGGTGGGGAGCAGAAGAGGTGGGGCTGGATCTCGGCAGTCCCATCTGCCACTTCCCTCCCCTTCAGCATGTTCCTCCTGAAGACCCACATCTTCCAGAGAGCCACTCCGGCCCAGAGTTCGCTGCTCCTTCAGTGCCGCACGGGCTCCCTTTGTTTGGCCCATCGTCCGTGCCACTCCCACAGGGGCCAATCCCGGCCCTTCCCACCCCTGCCTTGCCATGAGGCCTCTGGGTCAGAACTGTCCCTTCTGCACTCTGCGTGGGACCGGCACACGCCCTGGCTACATGCACCACTTAATGCTGAAGATGCTGGGCACGCTTTTAGGCAGCCCAGGGGAGCACCCCATCTGCAAAAGGCTGGAGCTGGCTGGGAGGCCGCAAGGGCAAGCGCACCAGGGAGAGGGCACTGCCACGCCCCCCCATGCCCTCTTGGCCCAGCCTCTGGCCGTCTTCTTGATCAGATTGCATGGAGCCGGGAGGGAAAGAGGAAGGGCTTGAAGCCCCCGCCCCACTGCTGGTAGCACAGCTCTGCTTCAAGAGGCAAGAGCGGACGTGTAAGCCAAGCCCCATGAGCAAGCAGTGCAGTGGGGCTGGGGGAGCCAGTGCAGCTGGGAAGAAACCAGAGCCAAGCAGTCAGGGGGAGTGATGGTAGCATGTTAGTGTGGGGGTGCAAGGACAGAAGCCCACTTTCTGCCAGCTTGAGCAGCCCAGCCAGACACGTTTCCTGGGCTCCTGGGCTCTGCACCCCTGCATGAAGTCAATAGCTGCAGGCCAGGCATATTTAGTCGAGTCAATATATTCCCACCACCACCACCTGCATGCAAGCAGGGACATGCAGCCCACGAGGGCTCTGGATCCCTATGTCAGCTAGATATGTCTTGGCAGAAGCAGTGATCACCACAGGTGGAGCCCAGGGCATTGCTCTAGGCAGGCAAACACACAGAAAAGCCATCCTTTGAGCCCAGCAGCAACCCATTGCAAAAGAGGGGACTGAGGCACACTGCATCCTGCCTGCAAAGTTGTGGGAATAAGTCTGTACAGCATTACAGAAAAGCAATTTCTGAACTGCTTTTCTGCATCCCATACTGCAGAAAGGGGAACTCACAGCAAACTAACACTCAAATCACGACTGCAAGGGGTGGGGGTGGGGTGATTCACACAGCAAGACCATTGTTCTGCTCCATAACAAGAACCCATTGCACAGAAAAGGCAAACTAAGGGGAAAATGTGTGGGGGGGATTAGGGCAGGGATGGGGAACCTCCTTCAGGCCAAGGGCAGAATTCCAATTTGGGAAAGCTCCAGGAGTAATCTTCTGGCAGTGCGGGGGAGCCTAAAGGGCAATATTTTACAGTGTCAAGGACACATTTTGGAGACAGGACCCCATTTGCATGTCTACTCAAAAGTAACAGTGAGAAGCCGCATAGTATAAGATGGCAAATTATGTATGTCTGCCTAGAAGTGAGAAGGACTAGATTACTCAGGAGTAAACATGGGCAGCATTTTCTGAGAGCATCTGAAATCTACCCCCCACACACACGCAATTAAAAGTAAGAACCCAACATACCTGCTGGCTGTTGCTGTGGTTTCTCTGGTTTCTCTAGGTTGTGGCACAGAGGCAAAGTCGAATTCTTGTCTCTCTCTCAGTCTCTCTCTCTCTCGCGCGCACACACACACACACACACACACACGCGCGCGCGCTTGCGTTCTCTTTCTCTCACACACTTTTCCCTCTTGGAGAAATGAGGGCGAAACGATGGTTGGCTGTGGGCATCCGCCTCTGTGCCTGTTTCTCCCCTGTCCTCCCCAGTCCCCCAGTGCAGGGGGCGGGTTGGCCGTGTCCGCTTAAGGCGTCCGGGCCGGATGGCATTCCCCTGTGCTGCCTGGCCCTGTGCTGCAATGGGGCTGGAGGAGGGGGAGGGCGCTGCGCAGACCTCCACTTCGTGCATGTGCACATTTGTTGACTGCGCGGGTCGGCAGCGGTAGGCTGGGAGAGGCGGTGGCCTGCCCATGGGCAGAAGTGCTCTCGATCCACCGGACCTCCAGGCTGGCAATGGGGATGCAGCGTGTTTGAGGTAGGGCTGCGCTCCCCTTGCAGAACCCGCTTGGGAGCACCCCTGGACCTAGCTTTGCTGCTTGATGTCCAGGTGGCGGCAACTGTGGCCCGAAGAGCTTCTGCTCCGCTGCGGCTGGTGCACCAGCAGCACCTGTTTTTGGCGAGCACGGATCTGGCTACAATCACAGGTTTATTCATGAAGAGGGTTTATATCCTGCCCTTTTATTGCCATGGCAATACTCAGGGCAGTTCACAAATTTAAAAATAAACAGCAACATGCATGCCATAGTTACATCAAGGCTGGGTTACCATAATGTGCTGTACATGGGGCTGCCTTTGAAAAGTGCCCAGAAACTTCCACTGGTGCAGAATGTGGCCTCAAGGCCTTTGGTGGGAGCCAGTTATTTGGGGCATCTGACTCTGCTATTGTATCATCTTCAATGGCTTCAATTTGTTTCTGGGACGAATTCAATGTGCTGGTGGTGTTACCTTTATTGCATGCACTTCTCTGCAAAATCCCATGTATGCTGATCTGCAACATTAATACAAACCAATAATTTACACTACATTTTACAGAAGTGGCAAGAGGTGTTGCTGGGCCTTTTGAGATGGACCCCTCGGTGTCTATTCCTACCTGGACTGAATCCACGTTGGGAGTGGAGTACTTGCTCCCGTGGGGTCAGCTCCCTGGTTTGAGAGGGGTTGCGCTTGTGAAGTATAGCGGCAGCCCGCAGAGCCACAGGGCTGTTCCTGGCACGCAGGAGAACTTGCTGGACTCTTGCATGGCAGAGCTACCCCAGCTTCCTTCGTTCCCCTCCCCATTCATTCTTCTCTAGAGTGTGGCAGGCGGCTTGCCCTGCCAGTGGGATTTCTGTGGTGGCGCTTGTTTCCACAGAAAGAGAGGGGCTGCTGATGTTGCAAATTGCAAGAGAAGAAAGTCGCTCGTCTTCCCCCTTCTCCCCCCCCAACACATTTGGAGATAACCGCACCTTCTCAAAACACTTATTCATTTGTCTTCAATGGAAGCTTCAGTTATGCTGCTTAGTGAGTGTATAATGAATCCCATTAAAATGGCATCCCTGCACAACTTGGAGAGAAGACATGGCCATATCCAGAATTCTGGGACCTGCTTGACCCCATAGAAAGAGGCTGCACACTGGCTTCCAGCCTCTGCCCCTTTAGCTTTTTTATTGTGCTTTAAAAGAAAATCGAGGCGGGGTGGGGGAGTGTGCTGGAGTTTCATTCGTATTATTCACCTTGCCATTAAGGTAATGTTCCTTTTGGGCAGAGTATACAATTTTAATGTATATTTTTCTTGTTTTTGATATTGTTTGCTGCTTTCTTTAAGAACTCATTTGAGCTGAAAATGAATTGTAAACCTGTAAGCAAGTAAAAACAGTTAAAAAGAAACAGCTCAACTGCAAGGATGGCAGTTGCACTGAAGTGGAAAGCCCCTCATAACACAGACTGGCACCAGCCCGGCACCGGCTCCCTCATCCCGCAGTGCAGATGGCCTTAGGTGTGTGTGCGTTAGTGTACTCCCAGCACATTCCAGTTTGAGGGCTTCTGATCTCCACATGGACGATACAAGCTGGATGCTTGTCAAAATCAGCACCAGCCAGTGGTAAATATGCAGTGCAGACACAGCTTTGGGGGCAAGTTCAAATAGCAGCTTCCTGTATTCCCCTGGGCACCCTTCCCCCATGCTGACAGTGGGGAGGGGGCTGTGCAGGATGCGCAGCACACACCTCTCTTTTGGTGGCCCCTGTGAACTGAACGGTCAGGGCAGAGTCTCTGTATGTGGGGTGAGTCCCAGGTAGGTGGAAGAGGTGCAGGCCATGCCCAGCAGTTCATCCAGTCCCCAGAATCAGTGCCTTCTGGACATGCCTTTGGGCTCATCCTAGAAGGCTTCTAAGCAAACTGCTGCTCTTTGAGAAAGTGCCGTGGCTCGGCATTGCTTTGGAATGGATGCTGAACAGCGCTTGCAGGCAGCGCTGGGCCAAGAGGGCCTGCTGCCTGTTTGCTGCCCTGCTTTCCTCTGGAGAACAAGGCACAGCGTGCTGAGCAGAGCACATCACCTGTGGCCAGCTGCCTACCCCACCTGACCTTATCCCTCACTTTGGGGCTGCTGGTTTGCTGGTTTATTGTTCTTCCTGGTTGTAAAATACCATTTTATTGTATTGTTTCTCTTATTAAGTATGCCACCTTAGGGGATCTCCACCCTTAAAGGGGACCTAAAAATAATTTTAAATAGCATTTAAAAATTAAATTTCAGGAGGCCTTGGCTTTCCAAAGGTTATGGAGAAAAAGCCTCAAACTGCAGGTGGGCTTCTCTGTTCCTTGTCTTGATTGGGGCAAGACCTCTAATCCCAAAGAGCCATGTTAAGGATTGCATTTCCAGTTCCTTCATCAGCAGAACTGGAAAATGGGAATATCTGCAAAGAGGGGAGGCAGAAGGAAGAGCAGAAGATGCTTCCCAGAAACTGAAACCACGGTTGGTGAAGAGAGGCTAGTTTGCTGGAATTCTAGCTATTTCACATGTCCCAGAGCTTTCTTGGAAATGGATTTTGCTGCATTTGTCTTCTGCTGTTTGCTTCACTAGGTTTTGATAACAGTGCTCTGGTAAATTACTAGATTATCATTAGAGAGGCCTCTGGACATTACGGTGCAGTACTTGGTCTGTGCTTGCAGTGTGCAAACTCATGGATCAGTATTACATCATAGTTGGCTTTCTGTCGGTAGTTGACCATACCATGGCAAACCACTCCTGGTGTAAGATGTATAATGTGTGCTGTGACCATCTTTCTCAGACAAGCATGGTAGTACCTGAAAAGTTTCCTGCCCTAGCAGGTCTGGATCAAAATTTGGCAAGGCATCAGTAGGCTTCTATAATGCAAGGAAATGGGCTTATTTTGTGTGTGTGATTTTGCATAATTTATCTTGCTTCTGAAATTCTAATTTTTGAAGCATCTTGATCTTTTGAGCAAGGAACAGGAGGATAGAAAGCAAGGACGATAAGCAATATTGTGATGAGCTGGCCAGACGCCTTGTAAAAACCCAAGAATATGCTGTGGCAGACTGAGGCACATCTAGTTCCATATTTTGTCTCCTGACAATGACTTGGGGAGGTTTACAAGTTGTGGGGGGAGTGTGTGTGTGAGGGGCAGCCCTCCCTCCCTCTGAGTTTTCATTTTGAAGAACAGCTTAGTCTTTAGCTCTCTGACTCTGACATACAGGGACAAGAGGAAAAAAGTTCAATTATCTACCCAGTTGCTCAGCAAAAAGGAAACTTACTTCTGATGCCCAGTAGCGCCAAGTCACTGAGACGGCTGGTGAGTGCTCGAGCACTTAATTTAAAAAAGAAGTTATTCTTAGGTTTCACATTGATCTACAGTGCTCTTCTCTCTCTCTCTCTCTCTCTCTCACACACACACACACACACACACACCACACCCAGACATTCGGCCAGCAAATCATTTCTGGCTGTGGACTTGTTCACAGGAGCGCACCAGGGTTTATCCCCAGCATCTGATGGATGGAAGTCCTGCATTTGTGAACATGGAAGTTTGCACTTCTGGCTGTCATGACTAGTAGCCCCTGGTACACCAGGTCTCCAAGGTTCCGTCTTTTAAGAAAACAAAACTTCTGACACAAGCTGCCATCAGAGTGAAATCCATGGGCTGAGTGCACAAGGCAGAAATTATTCCTTCCAATTGTCTTCAGCTATCTGCTGCCTATTATCAGTGTTGGTGTTCTGAGAGACAGTCATTGCCCGAAAGGCTCTAATGTGTGGTCGAGCCCAGAGTTTCTCTTGTCATGAATCTGGAACCCTTCACCAGAGCAGGCCCAAGAGAGGCCTTTGCTGAAAAACCCTCCCGTGGAGGAGATTCTGTGCTTCCTCAAGGTAGCTCATTCTGTTGCCAAATCATTCATCCACATTTAAACGCAACCTCCCTAATTGCTCCATTGGGTCTTGGGGTTGTTGTAAGAGATCATAGAATAGTCATAGAATAGTAGGGTTGGAAGGGGCCTACAAGGCCATTCAGGAACTTTCAGATCCTGAAAGCTTAGTCCCAGCTGAGCCTTACTGAAGTGAGCAGGTCTCTGGATACAGGAGATAGAATCAGGAGATATATAGTTGTAAGGGACTTTGGAGGTCACCTTGTCCGCCTCCTGCTCAACACAGGATCTGCAGTGCTCTGAGCACTGCAGTGCTCAGTGCACAGGATCTGCAGTGCAGTGCTCTGAGTCCGTCCAGCCTCTGATGAAACACCATAAACATAGAAGAGCTCACCACTTCCTGAGGCAGGTCTTACTCTTATGATGTTTCTCCTAACATTTAACTGAAATCTGTTTCCCGGTCATTTCCACCCACTGATTCTAGTCTTCCCTCTGCATCAATGGAGAAAACTCTGCTCTGCCTTTTGTGTGACAGCGACACCCTTTCGGATATTTGAAGACTGCTGTCATGTCTCTGATTAATCTTTTCTTCTCCAGGCCAAACATATCCAGCTCTTTCTACTGTTCTTTGTAGGATTTGGTTTCCATCACAATTCTGGGTGCTTTTCTCTGGACACTGTCCAGTTTGTGGCTGTCCTTCCTAAAATGTGGCACCCCAAAGTGGGCACAGCACTCAAGATACAGCCTGGCCAGTGCTGGTCTCCTGGCCCTCACCACTAAGGCATTAGCAGGGGTTCTTGGGGTCTTTGTTGTGCTAAGGCAGCCCCCACCCCTTGGAGAGGCTCTGCAAGGATCAGGGCAAGTTATTCTATAAGCCCTGTGGCTTCTTCCTTTTAACACCTTGCACCTGTGGGGCTGCATTATGCTCAGCTGTGCAAACTACAGTGGGAATGCTCCCTTGATTCCTGTAGCAAAGAGAAAGTGGAGACACTGAAAGCTGTTAAGGAACATCACTCATCCTTTTAACATTCCGTCCTTTAAAATGTCAAACACGAGGGAATGATCAAAGCCAAAGCCGGAAGAAATGAGGCCCTCCTGTCCTTTCTGGAGCAGGTAATTGCCCTTTCAAAATCCCTGAGCCTGACAGATGAGCTCTCGCACCGGGCCCATTTGCCATGGAGACCACACGGCTGGGTGCTGGAGGAGGAGCAAATCAAGATGCTCAGAGAGGAAGGGGCCTTTGGGAGGCACTTCACTGCCCCTGGAGCTAGTTGAGTGGAGCCGCCTCCTCTGGTCACCGTGGCTCTTGGGCCTCAGCCGCTCTTCGCTGGGGTTCGGACCACTGGAGTGCTGCTACTAAGCCAGAGTACGTCCACACAGTCACTTCAGTTTGACAAGTGTTTCCACTTGTGGAAAGTCATGTGGAAAGCTATCCACTCTCTTCTAATAGGGGCCTGGATCCCTACTCTGCTGCAAGGAGTATGGATGGCCACTAATTTGGGTGACTTTAAAGGTTAGGCAAATCCATGGACTAGGATAGCTTCTGTTTTGTTTTTGTGTTGGTCAGTTGTTAGCCGTGATCGCTGTACAGAATCTCCTGGGTCAACATCGGATGCCGGGGGGCGGGGGGAGAGGAACACCCTGTTGCCTTTGCACCCTGCTTGTGGGTTTCCCAGAAGAGTGTGTCTAAATATGGTTAGAAACAAGTTGGAAGGGCTGAAGCTCGGCGGCAGAGCCCCTGCTTTGCATGCAGAACGTCCCCACTTTGAGCCCCAGCAACGTCTCCAGGTAGAGCTGGAAAGACTTTGGCCTGAAACCCTGGAGAACCGCTCCTGCCAGTCAGCATCAGCAATACCGGGCTGGATGGACCAAGCAGGGTCTGACTCAGTCTAAGGCAGCGTCCGGCGTTCCTAGGATGCTTGGATGAGGTGGAGCTCCCTTGGTCTTATCCATCTGCTGAGCTCTTCTCATGCTCAGACATCCAGAGCAAGTCCTTCGACACCCTTTCAGTGCTCTGCTGCCAACTTCGTTTGTTTCTCTCTGGAAAACAGCATGGAGGGAATGCTGCTGGGGTGCCCTCTCATGAATTCCTGGAAATGATCCTCCTTGTGAAAAAAGGGTGGGGGAGTATACTCATCGATGCAGGCTGCATATGGGAACAGGGAAAAACAGGGCACCACCACCAAACTGCTACTCTGGAAACCGGCCATGGCCGAACTATTGCAAGATGCACCTTAAAAGGCTTGCTTGATTCCATCAGGCACCACCCACAGATTTTCACTCTTATTTCCACATGCATAGTGGCTAGAAACTTGTTTTGTTTTTGTTTTTTCAATGACATCCCAGAGCACCAGATTGTTGGCTTTCATTGAGTGACTGCAGAATCCAAAACTGAAGTCAACTGAATGAGAATCAGCGACCTCTAAAATGAAAGTGGCTTTTGATTAACTTATCCTTCATTCTGGGGCAAGTGACACTCTGAATATTTGTAGGGTTGTTGTCTCTGGCAGCTATCTGTCTTGCCACCTGAGAGAAACCCAGTGGCTCCGGGCAGTCTTGACCACTCCCAGGAGCTCTTGTTAATGCTGTGCAGGCCCGGTTTGTTTGTGCGGTGCCAGTTCTGTACTTGGCTCCAGGTCAACGTGGTCTCCTTTTGCTGCTCAGCACCCTTTCCTGCTGTGGTCATGCAGAACAGAAGCCCAGTGAGGCCAGGATTTTGCCAGGGGCCGGGGGGGGGGCAGACAGGAAAGGGGCCTCCACTCTGCCATCCCCCCCCACCATAGGGCCCCTCACACTTTCAGCTCGGCCTCTCTTTTGATCATAAAGCCCCAATGCTCCCCATTGTCTTTGGTGGGGAGGTTTATGGGCTTCAGTCCAGAAGACTTGTGGCTGAAGCAAGGTCCGCTCCTCAGTCCAGCCTCCTCTGGAGTAACAGGACTGGGTTTGTCTCATCCTCAGTGGCCTCATGCGGTTCAGCCCAGTTCCACAGAAATCAATGAAAGTCTTCATTTTTAAGTAAGAAAAACCTAGCCGGCCCTTCACTTCTCTTAGGATGACAACTGTAGGGCTTAGTTCTTCCTGGGACAGGCAACCTCTTCCTGCCCTGTGCCATGCTGGACTCAGCTGGACGTTCAGATGATCGGTGCTCCTCCATACCCACCCCCCAGCACAGCCCTTCTCCACAGAATGTGAGTGCATAGAGGAGACGGGTTCCACTCTGGCCTTTTCCCTGGAATGCTAGTTTTCTATGTCAAGGGATTGGTTTTGTATGAAGGAGCGTTCCCTCATGTGAGCCTTCATCTGCAGGCTGCAGCAGCTCACACCAGCCACAAGGTGACTGACTGACTGGATTGCACTGCCCAGTAACCCAAGTTCACAGGGTGGTGTACAATACACTACAAACATGGAATGCAAACCATAAGACAGTGAAGGAAAACTGCACTTCATAAAATCAAGGTAAAACCAGCAGCAAAATAAAAGAGCAACAGGCTAAAAGCACTAAAAGTAGTTCTTAAAATGCCTGGGAAAATAAAAAGGTATTCACATGGCACCCAGAAGTCCACAATGTAGGCACCAGATGTGTCTCTATGGGGAGGGCCTTCCACTACTGGGGTGCCACCACTGAAAAGGCCCTCTTTTTTGTTGCCACCAGCCTTGCTGGGTGGGGGGGGGGGGCTGGAGGAGGACCTCAGATTCTGAGAGACCCAGCAAGCACCAGCGCCAAGATGAATCGTGATGGTGCAAGCAAGACCTTATAAATTGAGACATCAGAGCCAGTGTGGTGTAGTGGTAAGAGTGTTGGAGCTGGGTGATCCGGGTTCTAGCCCCACTCGGCCATGGAAGCTCACTGGGTGACTTTGGGCCAGTCACACTCTCAGCCCAACCCACCTCACAGGGTTGTTGTGAGGATAAAACGGAGAGGAGGAGGATAATGTAAGCCGCCTTGGGTTCCTTGCAAGAGGAAAAAAGGTAGGGTAAATGCAATAAATAAACTTTTGGCCTTGCCAGTCTGGCGAAGTCTTCAGGCCAGTGTACACAGCTGCTGTGACAGAGCTGTAGAGACGCCATGTGTTGTCTTGAAGGTGGGGTGGGGGACTTGTCATGCTGGTGGTCCAGCCATGCTGCAGTTCAAATATTGAGAGCCTTTCAGAATGTGGTGAGTGGGAATCCTGTCTTTCCTCTGAGCCGTCACAAGCCTCGTCTCTGTGTCCATATGATTGTTTCTGTTGGGTCTTCGAAACGAGAGTCAGTTCAACCTCCTTTCATCCCCTTCTGCTGGGCCTTGGATCTGTGCCACTTCTCCCCATGGACTTTGGTCAGCACCTTTGTGATCATTTCTTGGGCTTTGGCAGCTCTGTGAAGATGCTTCCTGCCCCTCAGAGCTGACAGGGACCACAAAGCTAACCAGCCTGCACAGCTACTGCAAAGCGGGGCCTTCCACGCACCACCCGTTCCCCAGAGGGCTGGAGCCCCCCCCCCCATCAGCTTGGATGACCGTTCCCTCCTTCCAGATTTGGCAGGGTCTCCCCTTTCTGGCTGCACAGCCAGCGCCACGCCAGCCCATCTGTTGCACCGTCTCCCCTTGTTGCTACCACCCAGATAGTTGCAGGCTTGTTGGCAGGGAGCCTGGTCCCATCTCCCTTCGACACCCTTTGGAGCACATTCCTGCCTGCGCCTTTCCCCAGAGTGGGATAGAGGAGAGTATCAAGCCCAGGCATGAAGCATCTGCTTTCTGCCTCTCTGGCCATGTTTGTGTGGGGTACTGGTGGTGGTAGCAGCACATGGGAAAGCAGCAGACGCACAGCGCCTTGGTTGCTGAAACTTCAGCTCCTTGAGAGAGCAGAATTCTCTCTTGCCTCAGCACCCCCAGCTGCGGCCATGGAACTAGTTGTTCTTCCAGTGCTCAGAGCCAGCTCCGCCTCACCAGCCAGGCTGGTCTCTGCACCCCAGTGAGTCAGTTCCCTTCCTACCTGAGGGAGGAGGAGGGGCTGCCCCAGGGTGCCCCAGGAGGTCAGGGCCAAGCCACCTGGCTGGCTGGCTGGCTGGCTGAGGTGAACGATGACCTGAGCCAAGACAGGGTTGAGCTTTGCCATGTTTGTCCCTTCCCTCTGGCCTGCTGCCACAGCAAGGGACAGGATGTTGAGGGAGCCAGGACTTCATCCCTCCCACATGGTCGAAAGACACTGTGGATGCATTTCCCCCACCTCATGCTCAGAATCGCCACCTTTGGAGGCCAGAATGAATTTCACTCCAGGTCAGATTTGGGGCCTTTGCCTTCCCCTGCAGGATCTAGCCTGGCTCGCTTGCATGAAGCATTTGTTCTGGGGGCCCTTCGCACCACATTGAGCCTCTCTGCCTTGAGGGAAGGGTGGTCGGGGTGATGGTGACCCACGGGGAGCTAGTGGGTTCTGAAGTCTCTTGCTTTGCTCCAGGGAGAGGGCTAAATGTTCACTTTCTGGAACGGTGGGGCTTGTGCAGCCAGGACTGCCCAGGCTCCGGAGCCCCTTTGAGCTGTGGCGCCTGACCAGCCCGGTGAGGCTGCTCTTCGAGCTGATCAGAAGATGCCTTGGCAGGTTTCTGCCTTGGCAGACCCTTGCCTTTTAGGAACAGATGCAAAAAATTTCCTTGGGCTAGATGGTCAAGACAAACGTTTCCAAATGGAATAGTGGATGTTTCTGAAGGAGAGCCTGGCATTAAGCCCTTGTCTCTAGGGTGTCTCGGCCTTAAAAGTGCAACAGAGGAAGTTTTTGCAGACTTCTTTAAGCCAAAACCTAGCCATGTGGGTTACATGCCCCATCATACTGAGGCATGCTGGGGAAAGGAGCAGCAGAAGGGCTCCGTTTCTTGAAAATCTAAAGCCAGCAGCCAGCGTTTTGTCCATTTCTCCAGTCACCAGGGCTCAGTCTACATGGAAACGGTATGACAAGCGCTTTCTGGCTATATCTGGATTTTCATGAAATCACCTTGGTCTGTCAGTAACATGAAGCAAGAAAAGTGGGGTATACACTACCTAAAAACCTGCTTTCACAGGTCAAACTGCACTTGAAACTGCCTTACTTTGGGGTTGGGTGGATGGAGTCCCACCAGTAGAACTGAACGTCATCAGGAATGAGCCCGTGCAGTGGTCTGGCGCACCTGGTAGCAGGTGTGTGAAAGTTCTGTGCTTGAGAAAGACAGAGAGCTGCTGCCAGTCAGGAGGAAAGGGAGAACACTGGATGGGGTTATGTATGGTGTGGAGGAAGTGGATAGGGAGTCATTTTTCTCCCTCATAACAGAATCATAGAATAGTACGGTTGGAGGGGGCCTATAAGACCATTGAGTCCAACCAATACTAGAACCGTATGGGGTCCTCCCATAAAACTGATTGGTGGGAGGTTCAGGACAGGTAAAAGAAAGTCCTTCTTCACAGAGTGCAGAGTTAAACTATAGAATTCGCTATGAAAGGATGTAGTGATGGCCACCAGTTTGAATGGCTTTAGTTGGGGGGTTAGACAAATTCCTGGAGGAGAAGGCTGTCAATGGCTACTCGTCCTGATGACTCTATGCTACCTCAAGTATCAGAGGCAGTCTGTCGATGTACACCACTTGCTGTGAACATGGGTGGAAGATGCTGTTGCACTCCTGTCCTGCTTGTGGGTTTCCCATGGGCAGCTGGTTGGCCACTGTGTGAACAACATGCTGGACTGGATGGACCCTTGGTCTGATCCAGCATCAGGGCTCTTCTCATGTTCTTATGAGATGGACCAAAGGTCTGACTCAGTGTGAGGCAACTTTGTACAGTGGTGGGCTGCAGTTTGAGCTCTACCTTCCACAGCCATTTCGGCCCAGGCCTCTTCTACAAATCTGTCCCATGCAGCATTCTAGTGAGGATGCCACACGTCAGCCCTGAGGCCCCAAGAAATATCCTGGGAATGGCTGTCTCTGGTTCCAAGGTGGAGCGTCTGGCTGGCTAGCCCAGCCTTCCCCAGTTTAGTGCCCTCCAGAAGTCTTGCAGTGCCATTAGCCAGGCTGGCTGGGATGCTGGGAGCTGCAGCACAGCACATCTGGAGGGCATCGTGTGGCCTAGACCCACCTGGCCTTTCCTGGCTTCTCTGGCCACCCAGCCCCCAGGAGAGCCGCACCTTCCAGCAGCTGGCAGAGCACATCCCGGCAGCGTTGGCAGGGCGGATGGCTCACCCTTGCCCTTGCCTCGTGAGCGCTCGCCTGCCTTCCCCCTGCCTCAGCGTTCTGCTTTGTAGCTCAGTAAGAAAAGAAATGGTGAAGTTGCTAATAATGGCTCTAAGAGAAAATACGCTACATCTGTTATGGATAGCAGTACAAAATTAGCTGCTCACACCTCTGACACCCAAGATGTCTTCACTTAAAATACCCATTGGCTTCCTTTACATAACTTGCTGATTATATTTAAAAGAAATACAATTTTGCAATTACTCTTCTTTCTGGTGTGCATCATTTTCTTTTTATGTTTATATATTTCTCCTTCATTAGTGCAGACTGAAGGGTGATTAGATCCCTTCAAACATTTTACAGAGGTTAAACGTTGATTAAGATTTAATTATTACTGTAAATAGCTTGGAATGACATATGGTGCAAAAACCTGACATATGTGCATTTGAATAAATGAAGTGCTATTTCCCAGGATGCATTGGGAACTGTTTAACAGCTTTGCTGAAGGGTTATGTTGCACCTCATGTTAAGATTGCTTGGATGTTATATTTTGTTGGGTTTCTGCAGCTGAAAGCTAAGAACAGTTTTTCCAGTTTTTAAAAACATTGAATATTTTAAATACCTAAATTGTTTTGCACAATTTTTTGCTAATTTGTCTAACTAGGTTAAACATTTTCAAAAGCATTTAGGTTTTCCATGTAGGTTCCTGGCATTGTTGTGTCAGCCATGGCACAGGAGCCTATACATATATATATACACATACATATATATATATATATATATATATATATATATATATATATATTCTAATAAATAACATTATAACATATATAAAATTGCACACAATATAAATGTGCAAGTGATTCGTTTTTGAGTATGCTACTGAAGGCAAGGCAGTGAGCTCCCTCCAAATAATAGAGGCCAATGGCATTTTTAGATCCCTGAAAAGCACTTTGAAACTGTAGAGTGAGGAACTTGCAGAAGGAGGGGAGAAAAGGGAGGAGTGCGTCAGGGAAGACAACTGTGCAGTCTCTTTTCTCTGCTGAGGAGGCAGCATTGACACAATTTTCAAGAGCAGTTATCCAGGAGGAGAATCCAATATGGGGTATTGTTTTCCCGAGTATTTCTACAGACTACCTTCCACAGCCATGAGGAGAAAGGGGGATGCAGCTTTTTCCCTTGCCTTTTAGCCTGCTGATGCAGCAGAGGGATGTTGGAGGAAGACAACATTATACTCCCTGTGGGTTGACTGTTTCTATATCTGTGATTGCAAAGAAGGCCCGTCCTCGTTTTGGATCACATTGACAGGTGCATTGTATCCAAGACTGCAGGTTAAGGGTAATGGGGCAGCGCCCCTTGCGAAGTGCCACTTGGGTCCCCGGGGTCTGGTTTGGATGTGGCTTGTTCAAGGAGGGTAACAAATAGGATAGGATGATGTGAGGAAGGGCTGAGGAAGGTGAGTGTGTCCCACCTGAAAAAAGCAGATGAAAGGAGAGAGAAGTGAGAGGGATACACAATATCGATGGACAAGGGATGTCAAGGCAGGAGGAGTGGAGGCACTCCAACTTTTTCCTGCAACTCCCGGCCTGAGAAAGATTTCCCCATCTGTCTACATATTTTATACTGCATTGCTGGACTGCTCAGTAGCTAGAAACTGTCCTGATGTCCAGACCTTCCTTGGAAGTTAAGCCTGTGGGTTCTTGTCCTATCCTCGACCGAGGGTGGAGAAATCCCCACCCGCCCTGCCTTCTTTTTGAGATCCTTCCAAATATTTCAATACTGCCAACGCTACCTGCACTGGATCTGCTTTCCCTCTAGGCTAAATATCCCTGTCTCCTCCTGTGCTGTGCTCTTTTGAGGCTTAGCTTTAGAAATACCACTGTCCAAGGCTCCTTCTCTCGCTCCCTTCAAGAGACTGTCCAAGGAAGGCAGTAGATCAGGCAGGGCGGCGTGCATGGAAATGTAATGTTGCAACAGAGGAAGGGGTGGGTTTGACATCCAAGAAGATGGTGGAGGAGATGCCTTCTTTGTCTGGCTTCCTAAATGTGGGGCATTGAGGATTGTGGTGAGACTGTGAAAAAAGGGAAGCTCCATTTGAGAAGCTGTGTTGTGTGTCTGCTAATAAGGACAGGAAGGAAAGAGGATGATGTGACCTGGGCTCCTGTCACTGGGGCATGGGGAGAGATACTGTCAAAAGGAGAGGAGCAGCCACATTGGATGTTTGGGGGGCACGAAGGCGTTCATGGGTGGGAGTGTCCCCATATCAGGAAAGTATTCATTTATATAAAGATGTACCCCATCAATCCCAAAGGCAATAAAATTCCATGGAATTGCTTAAAAACAGCATTAAAATCTCCAGCCCTGTACGAGCATCTTGGACTTTGGCATACCTTCAAGGGTTCTTTCTGTGTTACATGGGCAATACGGTCAAGGAGGTGTATTCTGTTGGTCTTGCAGGGTGTGATGGTGAGCAGAAAGGACAAGGCAGACTACTGGGCTTCTTGCACACAAGCGGTGTTGCCGTTCCATTGTATTAAATGAATGCTCATATCTGCCCCATGTTTTCAGATAACTTTTGCCTGAACCTCAGTCACTACAAGCATCTGGGCAGGGTTCAGTGCCTCCTTTTATGCAGCTGGTTTTGCTCATCGGTTCCAGAATGCCACCCCCTCTAGATGGCTGGCTTGGCTCTTCTGGGAGTGGTTTTGCATCATCCATGTGTTTTAAGGCCCAACAGTAGACTTCAGCCGTCACGATTCCCAAAGCAACAGGCTTACAGCTGACCGTGTGCAAGGCTTGCCTCCTTATGTCTTTGCCAAGCAGCGATGGTCTGGCAAGGAGCTCTTCTTTCATCTGGGGGACCAGGGCTCCCAGGAGGAGGCTGCTGGTCTTGGGTGGGAAGCTCAAAGGGGTCGTCTTCTGCTAGCCAGTCACTGGATAATTGATTTGTCTGCAGCCAGTTGAGTCTTTCATTGGGGGGCCATGAGGTGTGAGCTTTGTTTGCATCTGGCTTGAGGGTTAGCATGCTCACTGCCTGCTTCCATCCAAGACTGTTCAGGATTTGCAATGAGGTTTCATTTTGTTCTGTTTTTTTGCCTGTCCTTCACTTGCAGAGGGACAATCGGGGGTTTTGGTCCACTGAGTTACATCTGTATGAATGTCTGCATTCATTCATTCAGATCAGGGTTGGGCAACTTGTGGCCCTCCATAGCTGTTGGACTACAACTCCCATCAGCCCTAGCCAGCGTAACCAATGGTGAGAGATGGTGGGAGATGTAGGCCAAAACATCTGGAGGGCTACAACTTGCCCAGCTCTGATTTAGATGTGTTGTTTCTCTCAGCCCAAAGGCCCACGGTGGGTGAGTCGCCCCTCCCATCAGCCAGTCCAGGGGTGTCACCTGTTCTCATCCTGGCGACTGCTGGCAGCCCGGTCTGTACTTCCAGGGTTCAAAAGGGAAAGGTTGTAGCCCAGTGGAGGAGCCCCTGCTTTGCGTGCAGAAGGTCCCAGCTTCAGTCCCCGGCATCTCCATGCAGGGCTGGGAAAGTACCTCTCTGAAACCCTGGAGAGCTCTTGCCCCTCCGTCTGGACAATACGTGGGCATCAGATTCCATATAAGGCTGCTTCCTGTAAGCAAATGGGGCAGTGGGACAGTCATGCTGGCAGCAGAGATGGGTGTGGGAGAAATAGGAGGAGGAGGAGGAGCAGAGGACCACAGGCTGCCCGTTGAGGCAAGGGGGCTGAAGTCACTGGTGCAAAGTGGGTGGGGTTTGCCGCCTCTGGTGCCCGGGCAGGACTCCTGTTTTGCCCTGCTGTCTTTCCCGGTAGTCCGCGGTGACCAACACTGAGTCCACTGCTGCTGTCCCCACTGGTTGGCCTTGGTCTGCGCTTCTCCTAACCTTGCCTCCTGTGTCTTTTCCTGTCTGGCAGATTGAGACGCTGCGCCTGGAACCCGAAATCGCCCAGGCCACCACCAGTAAGACTGTCATCTACAACAAAGGCTTGTAGGTGGAAGCGGAAGCGCAGAAGATGCGGAAGCGTGGGAGGAGGAGAGCGAGTACTACGGGGGAGGAGGGATGGGAAGGGGTGGGGGAATGATTAATACAATAGGGGGAAGGAGAAGGAGGGGCTCGCAACATCTTCCCACTGTTGAGAGCTAAGCGTAAATTAACACTTCCCAAGACCCGGCATCTCGCGTTGGTCGAAAGGATTAATATTTAAAGTTTTAAATTAGCGACAGTAACAGCACGAAGGAAAGCGTGCAGGGGGGAGGGAGGAGAGGAAAGAGCTTGCGAGCTAGACGCTAACATCCTGCATCTGCAGAGCCTCGTGGAGGCGACGGCCATGGCACCTCTCCACGGCTTGCTTAACTTGATGTGAGAGTACACTGCACCGTGCTTTCCTTCCAAATTGTAGGAATTCTGTCTCAACGCTGTTTGGTGCTGCACAGACATAGGCTCTTGGCGCATGAATTAGAACCAGTAGATAGGGCATTTTGATAATCGTACTGTATCGATTCAGTGTCAATCTTGCACCAGTAGACATGCACAGAATCAATTTTAGATCTGTGACGCTAGCTTAGATTCTAAACAAATAACAACATGAAGGTCGTAGCCTATCTGCACCCCTCCTTCTTTGTTCCCCTCCCCTCCCCCATGCCTGAGGGCTGCCTTGACTTCCCACTGAATCTCTCTTCAGTGGGTGAGTTCACAAGTTATATTTGGCATACTGTAATTGTAGTTGTCACTGGATAGCCTGAACATGCAAAACCACTGTGGCGGGTGGCTGTGGGTCGTTGCCTCCTCTCATCCACCAGTGGGCCCCACATGGGAGGCGGCAATAAGCCCAGTGCAGGTGAACCGTAGCCCGTCACAAGATGGAGAACTCTTAAACCAAGCGCACCCTTGCGGGACTGTGTTCGGTGTGCCTGATGCCAGGCAGCCAGCCTCACTCCAGGAAGCAGGCTTTCTCACCAGGTGGCCGTGGCCATGCCTCTCACGAGCTCGCTGCAGCACCGCAGCCTCTTCCCCGCGTCTCACCTCTGCCCCCGCCCCTTTCCTCTGCTGCTTCATGCCCAGGGGCTGTGCTTTCTTCGGGCAGCGCATATGTGCAACATCACAAAGCGATGCGGAGGCCAGGTGTGTCGGGCGGCGAGATGTGCTTGCAGCCACCACCAGTGCCAGGCGTGTGGGGCAGGTGCCGTCCACGAGGGCAGAAGCTCTGTGGGCAAAGGCTACTCATCCACACCGCCCGAGATGGGAGGCAAGCTGCTCTTGGGGATCTCCGAGGGAGAGGCAAGCAAGCTCTGGATTTCTTCCTGGAGTAGTCCCACTGGTTTGCTAACCCTACTGTGGTGTAACTGGGAACAGTAATAAAAGGCACAAATCCGAGATAGCTGCCTGCAGCCAGCAGAGGCAATCCCAGCAGGGAGCCAAAGGGAGCAGCGGCAGCATCCGTCCCTTTGGGTGCATTTCACGCCAAGCTGGGTGAAACAGAGATGAGGGAGGTGCGGGGGGGATGTAGGAAATGGGGGTAGGGAAGAGTAGGGCTGGGTCACTGTGTGTGTGTGTGGCCACCCCCCCCCCCCAGTCCCGCTTGCTGAGGCAGATGCCTGAGTCAAAGGTCTGAAGCTGAAACCCAGGCTCCTCATTATTAGGCTTCTTGAGTGTCAAGGCACATTTTGGGGTTGGTTTGGAAGGCTGGTTTTGAGGCGGGGAGGCTCTGTGTGGCACCCAGCCCAGCTTCTGGAATCCTGGACCGGCACTTCCCGTGCAGTTTTGACCCACTAGGCGAAGGCTCTGCCAGGTCTGCTTTGTGGGGTTGAGCTGCTTGTCTTCCTTCCTGATCCTGGGGTGAAAGGCTTGTTTGACATCACAACTACCAGCCAGAAGTGCCGGTGGCCACCGTGCATCACCGCTACCTGCCGAGACTGCAGATGGAACGCGCAGTCTTCGACACGCACAGCTAATTGCAGCGCCAGGAAAATGAGGAACAATTCTGGAGGTGTTTCACAGACTTGTTTTCTTTTTAAGAGAGGGAGGAATATAATTGAGCTCTGCACTTACGTTCAACAGCCCAGACTTCACAAAGAAGGGCAGAAGAGAGACAGCATGGCTGGGGGTTGTTTGTGCTGCACCATTTCATATTGGAGCTTTGCTGGAAGCTTATTGGCAGAGGCACAGGAACATCGGAAGCTGCCTTAGACTGAGTCAGACGCCCCTTGGTCCATCTAGTCCAGTACTGTTGACTCTGACTGTCAGCCAAGGCTCTCTCCAGGGTTTCAGGCAGCAGTTTCTCCTGCCCTACTTGGAGATGCTGGGGGTTGAACCTGGGCCCTTCTACATGCAAAGCAGGTGCTCTACCCCTGAGCTATGCCCCCCCCCCCCGATGTAAGGAGACCTCTGTTGAGGCTAGACCTTGGAGGGGAGAATAAGGAAAAGTCGGAGGGGGTGATCCACACAGCTAAACTGATGCACTCAGAGGTGAATTCAGAAGATGCAGGTTGCCTCTGTCCAGGCGCTGAGCTGTTGCCTAATGGCTTCGCCACCTGCCCATGCCGGAATACAGCTGGACAGGAAGCATGTGCTGCAGGCAAGACTCCTTCTCTGCTGACCTGCAGTCTGTCCTCTCTCCCTCTTTAGAATGCTTGAAGCTTGAACTCCAGGCCTGATTCCTAGTATCTCCCAGATTGGCTTCTGCCGTGTGCCTCGTGGGCCAGCCCAGTAAGGTGCATGGTTGGAAGTATAGAAATTAGAGTCCTATTGGGGTTTTCCCATTCCCCAATACTAATAGTGTTGGGTGTGCTCAATTTTCAGACAGGGTAAGAGCAGCCAAATTTCTCCAGAGAAGTCCTCCCCAACCTGGTGCTCTCCAGATGTGCTGGACTACAATCCCCATTAGCCCCAGCCAGCATGGCCAATAGTCTGGGGGAATGGGGGTTGTAGTCCAAAATATTTGCAGGGTGCCAGGTTGAGGAGGCTGTTCCAGAGTTACCAGCAAATTCAGGGAGCTGAAGGAGGGTCCCTTGCACAGGTGGAAGCCGAGTAGACCTCTAATCACAAGGAGCCCAGTGTGCCACATAGGGCTATTGGTCTGCAGATGCCAAAGCCTTTTCCTCGGCCCCAAGCTCAATGGAAAATGGTGGCTCCCAGTGCCATGTTCCTGGAGGGCTGCTGAGTTCCTTGGAGATCACTCAAAACCACTATAACAGAAGCCCAGCTAAAATGCGTACCACAGGTTAGGAAAGGGAGCACCAAGGCCAAGAGGTCGCCGGCATGGCTAACGAGCAGTGTCAAGGATGCTGTTCGAGAAAAGAGGGCTTCCTCCAGAAAACGGAAGCCTTGCCCAAGTGAGGGAAACTGAAGGCAACACAAACTTGCACAAAGGCAATGCAAGCAGCCAATAAGAGTCGCAAAAAAGCACTTTGAAGAGCATATCGCTAACAACATCAAGCCCGACAATAATTCTTTAAATATATCAGAAGCAGAAAACCAGCTAGGGAGGCAGTTGGGCCCTTGGATGACAGTGGAGTTAAAGGATACTGAAAGAGGACAGGGAGATTGCAGAGAAGCTGGGTTGGACTCAATGGTCTTGTAGGCCCCTTCCAACCCTACTATACTATTCTATGAATTCTTTTCATCTGTCTTCATTGCAGGAGACATAGGACAGATACCTGTGCCTGAACCATGTTTTCAGGAAAGGAGTCTGAGGAACTGAGGCAAATAGTGACAAGAAAAAATGAAGTTCTCAACCTTATTGATAAATTGAAAGCAAATAAATTACTGGGTATCCATCCTAAAGTTCTCAAAGAACTCCAGTATGAAATTGCTGATCTTTTAACCAAAAGTTTCCCTTGTCTCCCAGATCTCCAGTCCCACGTCCTCTACTGTTGGTTGGAAAATGATGTCAGATTCAGGATAGATGTTAATATGCGGGATGCTTTAAGATTTCAACGAGTTCAAATTGGGCAGGAAATACTTGCTTGCCACAGACTAATCCTGCCTTGTGCTCTGGCCTTTTACACCCTCCCAGGCATGTTCAGGTCCCAAATGGAGAATGGTTGTTGGTTATTTTTGTTTTTAAAGCCCAGGCTGGCTCCCAGGAGGAAGGCCTTCGACACAAGCTTCCACGTGCTCCCACGTGCACCAAGAGTGGTGTCTGGGTGATTCTTTGGCACGATTTTTAAAAGTGCCTCTGGAAATCTTGTGGCCCTCTGTAGAACACAGGAGGGGGGCCCTGCAACCTGCCAAGGGTGGTCGTCCCGTGCTGCTCTGGGCCTTCGTGTCTTCTGCATGCTCAGGAAGAGACAAGAGCAGCAGCCGGTGTTGCCTGCTGTTCTGCCTGGGCCAAAGCCAAAGAAGAGCCCTCGCCTGCCCTCGGTGGGTCTGTCCTTGGCCAACCCCACATGTTCTGGAGGGTTTTCACCCTCCCGCCATTCCCCCATCGAATCCTAGCAGAGCTCCAGGATTGCAATTGGTGGCTTCCATGTGCTAGGGCAGCAGCAAATGCAGCCTGTGCAAACACTGCAACATGTTTGCCTAATAGCTAATTAATTTTGCCATCTCCCTTAATGTACAAAAGGAGCCTCAGATCTGGGAGAGCAACAGCGGCATTTGGGTTTATCATTTCCCGTAATTGGGGAGGGGGGAGAAGCACATGTCGTGCCGGGTTGCTCACCTCAGCAGCTAATAATAATGAGATGATCATCTCTTGTAGTTTTTAATTAGGAACTGAGCGGTTAATTGATTTCTTGGGTATGTTAATTAAGAAATAATGAGGACTGCGTTGCAGCAGAAAGAGGCAGCAGAGGACTGTCTCCCCACTGCCCTGAGCCTCAGAACCATAGCAATAGACAAGGGCTGGGAACCAGCAAGGGTCATGGTGTCACGAGAACCTTCCACATGCAGGGCCTCTGTTAGGTGGGTTTCCCTGCTCCAGTGGCAACTCTGGGATTGGCGGGAGAGGTCCCCCCCCCCACTCAGATGCCCTCCCCTGAGTCTCTTTGCTCCTAAGGAGGAGGAGGAACTGCTGCTGGGCAGCAGGGCCCTCGTACGTCCAAGGCCCCAGCCTTCTTATCCTCACTGCAACTCATGGGCTACGGACAAGACAGACGCTGCACTTACAGTGAACGTGACTTGAATGCCCATTCGTGGCCTTGGAGGCAAATGCTGCAGCGTGCAGGGGTTGTGTGTGGAGGCCTGGCAGGGTCTGTCCGTTGCCCTTTCAGCAGGGTGCCCTCCACAGGGCGGTGTGTCCCCCCTCCCAAGGTATCTTGCTGTCCTGTGCATAATGCAGCAGCTGGGGAAAGGGTGGGGAGGAGTCAGATGTTGTGGAAGTGGCTGACCTGGGCAGCTCTCTGGAGAAGCACATTTCTAGGGAACGTGCTCTCCATTAGCTGCTTGGGAGGACTGGGGGCTTGACAATCCACGCAGCCTAGTTGGTGAGCTAAGGCAATACTCGACACCACTGACTTCAACGGTGCTCCGCCTGTCGCACCCCCTCCTGGTGGAGGGTACACCTGCCCACCCCCAGCTCCCAGGAGGAGCCCTGGGAGGGTCTGCAGGAACCCGGTTGCCTTAACCCGTTGGTTTCAGCGGTGCTGGGCAGCCAGGCACTTGCTCAGCACGAGGGGCACGTGTCGAGCTTTCTGCTCCAGGGGCATGCCTTTGGGTGGAGTGCATGTATGTGGATGTGCACAGGAAAGCGGAGAGCCTGGATGCCTGTTGGGACATAGCACCGGCTCTCCCCTCCCTGCCTGGAAGGAAAGCTTCCTTGGACCACCTGGTATCACTTGTGGAGCTAAAATTAATCCTTTATATATAACATGAAAATGGAAGTGCATGAAATGCGGAGCTGAAAGGCAGCCCTGGGGCATCGGTGTGAAATCCGTCTGTACCCCAGAACAGTGTCAGTCTCAGGGTTACACAGGAGCCATGTATCCCAAATCAGTCAGGAGGGGCAGGGTTTTGTTTCTTCCATCGCGTTCTGCCCATTAAGGGGTTCTGCTGTGAGCTCACCACAAAGGTTTTGGTCTCTGTGACAGCCATATTCTGGGGAGCTTTGGGGGCTGTATTCCCCGAGTCTCCCGCTGCCCCCTTCCCCTTGGCTCCTGGGCCTTTTCCTGCAGGGTCGCCCAGTGCTTCTGTCTTGGCCACCAGGCTTTCTGATGTGGGTAATGCAGCCTGGCATTTGGGCAGAGATCCTGCAGCCCATCTGCAGGAGAGGCAGCAGCCCCGGGGAGCCCACCTAGTCAGCTGGGTGGCCTGCCTCACGATGGATGGGGCACTGCCTTGAGATGCTGACCAGAGCACAGATGCAAAAGGGAGGATCAGCTGCCCTTGGCATGGGCTGGTCAGGCACCAGTTCTCTGGGTCTGCCTGCCCCAGGCAGGGGCCCATAGCAGCGGCTGCCCCCAGAGCCAGATCCGTGCTGGGCCTTGCACCCGGGTTCCTTCGGGGTCCTGCGGTGCCCCTCGGAGCCCGGCCACCGCAATGGAAATGCGCCGTAGGGCTGCCGTGAGCTGCAGACTGGCTCGGAGGAGGCCGAGGTGGCAGCTGCCACGCCTCTGCACTGTCTCTTGTCTTCCAGCAGCCGCGATGACCTCACATTCTCAGCGCAGACACCTCGGCCAGTGCCAAGCAACTCTGGCACGTGCACAGTGTCTTTTAAACTCCCTCAGTAGATTTCTTGATCATGACACTTTATGTAAGACCTCTAAATGTAAAACGAATAAAAACCGATGCCTCTAAACTGCACCTCTCCTGTTTGCCTGTGAATCTCTGTGTTTTGTGTTGTTTTCGATCAACATTCGTGATGTTCAGGAGTTCCCTGCTGGACAAGGTGGGTCCAGTCGAGCCTAGCATGCTGTTGCTGGATGTATTTGGGAAACCCGTAAGCAGCGGGTGGGGCAGCGGCCACCCTTGCTGGCTCCAACGATGGAGGTATCCTTGGACTGTCGTGGCCGTTAGCCATTGGCAAGAGCCATTGCTCCTCCATGGCTTTGTACAATCCCCCTTTGATGCCACTCAAGTGGCCCCCTCCACATCTTGTGGGAACAGCCTTTAGGCATGGGGACGCTGCTCTGCACTCCCCAAATGTCTCCAGGTCTGTGTGTGCAGCAGGAGGGGTGATGCTGGGCTGGATTGAGCACAGGGCAGGGAGATCTCTTGTCACCTGTTGGTCCGCAGCAGCTGACCATGGGGGGTGTGCTGGATCAGACCAAAGTAGGACTATCTTGCCCAGCATCTTGTTTCCAGCTGTGGCCAGGCAGGTGCCTCCAGGACAGCCACACGCTGGGCATCAGTGCAACCGCTTTGCCCCACTGTGTGTCTCAGTATCTCCATTCAGAAGCAGACAGACTCTGAAACTGTAGGTCCCACATAGCTAGCATGGCTCACATCCTGTGATAGAGCAATCCTCCCAGAGCCTTCAAAGGGATAGCCCTGTACCCTGGCACTTCTGGGTGCAGTATCCGGGTTTGGGGAGGAGGAGGCAGAGGAGGAAGGGCAGGTCAAGGGCCATTTGCGGTGTGCTTCTGGATTGCCTTCTCAATTTCAGTATGGTGGGAGGGAAGGAGGGTAGCTCCTGTTCCTTTCAGTGGGGCTTGTGCAGGATAACTTCCTGGGATTCTGCTGCATGGGGGTGGGGTGGGGTGGGGACACACATGAGATTTCCACAAGTGCCAAATGTCTTGAAGTCAGCCCTGTTGACGTAACTTTTAAAAAGAGGAATGGTTTAGGTGGGGCAGCCCCATCCAGCACAGCCACCATAAATGTTCATTGGTTAGCATCAGGTGTTTAGTTTTTGTTTTTTAAATGTTTTCTGGCTTAACCTATCCACTGCACTTGAGGGTAAACACTAAAGATGTGTACCAACAGCAAGATGTGACTTGGACCCTGGTTTTGTGTGTCAGAAAATAGGCTGATTTTGCTCAGACTGATTTGGAGGCCACCCACTTCGACAAGGGTACTGACCCCAAATCAAGATTCAGAAATCCAAGACTTCAAGCCTTCCATTGACCCTGGGCGGCGGTGGCGGGGGGGGGGGGGGATTAACTGCTGTAACTTTTTTCTGTTTGTCAGAAGTGGATAAAATTTCAGGCATAGTAGGGGATTATACCTGCCAGATTTTTTAAAAATAGGTACAGTCGTTTTTGTGCTATGCACCTTTATGTGTGTGTTTTAAGGAAACTGCCAATAACTCTTGCATTTCTTGGCAGAATTGGATGAAATTTGCAGGGATAGTTGCCTGTTATGAGGGGATCAAGCCTGCCATCTTTCAGAAAAGCGGTTCAGGAAGATTTGTACAAGAGCACCCTTGACTATTTGAGGGAATCCAAAATGGATGTGTTTATTCCCCCTGTGTTCCTTGTGGACCATTCTTCTGAAAAAGACAGAAGAATAAGTTTAGCAGTTGATGTGGATGGGGAGTCCTCAAAGTTGGGGCTTGGGGCAGAGAGAGTGATTTGCTTCCCCTTCCCTCCCTCTGCTTTGTTCAGGCAATATGTATGAGAATGGCACACTTCCTAGAGATGTCTCCAGGCAAGAAACCTGCAAAGTTTCAGAAGGATGGGTGCAGGGGCATGGGAATTATGAAGACTGAAACCCAGTTTCAGTCTTTTTTCCTACAGAAGCCTGGTGGTATTGGAAGAATTTCCATCTCATGGTTCGATTCTTGCCTTCTCCAAAAACAGTGATTGGACAGTTCATGGTAAGATGTGCCCTAGGATTAGAAAATGAACCTGTCAGTCAGTCAACCCCCACCCCGATGAGTGTTTAGAAAAAGGAAAGCAAAAGACACCACTGTTAGAGAAACGCTGCCTGTCCATGTGAAGCCAAATTACGAATCAAGCCTTGTCAGGGTCCAGCTTCTGTTCTGGTCGCTTTGGAGGGAAGCCTGTTTTGGGTCAGGAAGCACCAGAAACAGTCCAAAGAGCTGTTTGGCTCAGGCTTTGGCCACATCCACTGCACGTCCCTAGTAACCAGGACTGAAATGCGTGCACACAAGAGCTACACTAAACACAAAAACTCAACTCAAACGAGAGAAACTTCATTTCTCAAGTCCTTCAGAAGTGGCTTTCTGTCTGTGACTCTGAGCCAATGCAACCAATAAATAATATGGTCCTGGATGTGTCTTTAGTTATGACTGACTTCAAAGTTGTTTTTAGTTATATGTTGTTTGTGTATATAGTCTGTGTGCTTTTATGTAAATGACTTTTAAACTTTTTTATATTGTATTTTAATGTTTTAAATTCTGTAAACCGCCCAGTGAGCTTCGGCTTGGGGTGGTACAGAAATGTAATAAGTAATAAATAAAAAATAAAAAATAATAACTCCTGTGCAGGTGCTGCCTCACACTGCCAGGCCCAGGAATGACATTCTGGTCCATCAAGGTCTGCCCAGCCAAAGGGGGGTTCCACTCAGTTGCTCACATGTCACTCAGCTCTGAATGGTTGAGATGTTCTGTGTTAATCTTTGAGCTCATTTTGGCTTACCCAGCAGCCCAGCCTGTAAACCAATAACATGTCCCTTAAAACTATCCTCCTAAAGTGATTCCCCCCCCTTCCCCTGGCAATGAAAAAGGTAATTATTACCCAGAGGGGTGGCGGCAGGGTGGTTGCTGGGTAGCATTCTTGGTTTAAGGGTAATTGCCAGAATGGGGGGGGGGAAATACCCACAGGAGTATCCTTGCAGGACCGATGAACAAAGATGTGACCATCTCCAATGGGCTGTGTGGGGATGCATCCCAGTGCCTCCACTCGAGGACACAAGAAAAGCCCATCTGCATCAGGTCCAAAGTCCACCTCTCTCAGTGTTCGCTCTTCAGTTGTGGCAACCATGGAAGCTCTCCAGAAGGTCATGAGCAGGGAGGATTCCTGGAGTTGGTCATCCCCTGAATTTGACATTTGGAGGCTCACTTCCTGCCTCTGAATATGGTAAACCAACAGCTGTCACAAGCCATCTCCTCCACGATTTTTCTAATTCTCATAACAGCATTCTAAGTTCCCCATCAACACACCTTGTGGTAGTGAATCCCAAGAAGTGTCTACGCTCCTGGGGTCGGGGGAAGTCTTGGCCCTCCACCCCTAGTCTTGTGGGGTGTCACTGGCTAGCACCCCTGTGCTTCCAGCAACCCACCCGCACTGCCAGCGTCAGCCTGTGGGGGGCCCTCGCTCCTTCGGCCGGATGTCCTCCTTAGAGCCCCTCTAGCATGCAAAGAGCCTTCCAGTTTCTCCAACAACCTAGAGGTGCAGGACATTCCTGGCTGGGGAAACTAGGCTGGCACAGAATGAGGTTACAGTCAAGCGGGAGTTAGACCTCAGCTTCTGGCATCCTAGTCAGAAGGACCTTGGGGTAGTCACGGCAGAAAGGCAGCCACATGGGCTGGGATCCCCCCACCCCGCCCAGTCGCTTTGGTGCCAGGCGGCCAGATAGACCAGCTGGGCCGGCCCGCCCGCCCCCCGCCCGGCCACGTGCTCGCAGTCCTTGCTGTCCCCACGGCCTTGACGGCCCCATCGAGTCCGTATCGCCAAGTGAGCCTCGCCCCAGTGGTGGAGTTTCTCTCCACAGCTTTTACCCAGCCCAGCAGTGGGATCTCTCCGGCCTGCCCCGTTCGCTCTGGCAAGGTGGCCTGCCCGGTGCTCCGCGCGGCTCGCGGCCTGGTGTCTCGCGGCCGCGGCCCTCGAGGGTCCTTCCTCGTGCCGTGGTGGAGGCCCCGTTCCTGCACCTCCGAGGCGCCCTCCTCGGGGCAGAGCTTCCCCGCAGGCCGAGGCGGCCTCCCGTCCGTCATCCTGCGGCGCTTGCCAGCGCAGCGGAAGGCGAGGGCGTTCGGAGAGGGCTTCCGCCCGGCCGGACGTTCAGTCCCCGCTGCGGGTGCGAAGCCTGCCGCGACCGCCGCCCCCCGCCCGCCTGCCAGGCCTGGGAAGGGCAGCTGCTCCTCCGGCAGCCAGGGGCCCCTCGGCGGGCTTCCGCTGCCGCGCGATGCCTGCCAGGAGCGTGCAAGCGCCCGGCCTCGACTGGGGGTGGCCGGGGCCATGGCGACCCCTGCGGGGGACGGGGAGCCGCGTCAGCGAGGCCGCGCTCCTGCCACCAGCGTCTTCCCCAGACACAGCGGAGGGGACGCGGAGCGGCGCTGCAGAAAAGCGGGGGGCGGGGGAGCCCAGCTGCCCGCCCCGCCCGCCCCGAGGCGCCGGGCTGCGCAGTCAGGGGGGCAGCGCGACGGCGGGGGGGCGCGCGCAGGGAGGGCTCGGTGCCCGAGGCGCCCGCCGACGGGGACCCCGCTGTGTCCCAAGCCCCAGGCCCGCCCCCCACGGCAGGCGAGGGCAGCGCCCCGCTCCCGCACCCTGCCGGGCGGGCAGCTCCCGGGCGCCCTCTGCGCGCCCCCCCTGCCGGGCGCCGCGCAGCTGAGGCAAGCCCGCCCGCGGCCTGTGGGGCGCCCCTGCGGGGGGATCAGGCGAGGGGCCCGGGAGGCCCCCGCCCTGCGCTGCTCAGAGCCGGAGGTCGCTTGCGGGGCTGCCCCGGCCCTCCGCCCTGTGCCCAGCCGAGCCCCCAGGCTGCCCCTGGCTCTGGGCCACCCTGCCCAGGAGCAAGCCGTGGGAGCGCGGTCCGCTGGCCGGCCGGCCGCCGTGCTGTGGCCCGGGCGCCGCAGCCCCTCGCCGGGGAGATGCCTCCAGGGCCCGCGCACGGCAGCCGTGGGGCCGCCCTGAGCAGCACAGCGGGAAGGCGGGCGACAAGCCGCGGACGGCGGGCCTCCTCCCGCCTGGCCGCGGCAGAGCAGGCCGGGGGCCATCCCTGCCGACCTTCCCCCGAGCAGGCCGTCCTCCCGGTCTCGGACCTCCGCCCCTGGAGCCGGCAGCCTGCAGCACATCTGGGGGGCACCAGGGCGGGGAAGGCTGCCAGAGGGCAGGCCAGCCCCCCGCCCACGGCCTTCACCTTCCCTCCCCAGCACTGGGGCTCCACCGGGAGCGCCGTTTTTGTTTGCGTGCTCGAACACAGCACTCCCCACCCAGCGCAGAATCCAGGGAAGCCTTAGCGCCACCTGCTGATCATCCGCGAACTAAGCCCAGGGGGCATTTCGATACATTGTGTGCTGTCCAATTAAAGCTAGCAACTTTGCGTGAAGCCCAGGAGCCTCCGATGTGACGCGGTCAGCTTTCTAGAGGATGCCTTGGCATCAGCTCACAGAGGCTCAGTGGCTGCTGCCCAGGCACTGCAGAGACAAGAAGTGAAGCCAGCACCAGCGCCCGAGAAGTGACAGCCCACGCCACTCCCCTCCAGGCTGGCTGTGCCCTGCTTGTCCCCCCAAATGCAAGGCTACCATCTCACAAACTCCCTCAGGCCCTGGTAGTTTCAGACTGTTGTTGACACATGAAATCCTAGCAAATTAGTTCCCTTTTCTCATTCTCAGGAAAGGTGATCCTTTTTCACAGGATGGATGGCTGTCACACACAGTATGTGGAGGCTGCCCTTGAAGAGGGCCTGGAAAAGTGATGGGGCAGACTGGAAACAGGGTCTGGCTGCCCCAGCCACATTAGGCTAGGACTTAAGTTCTACTGGCCACCAGTTTGCTTCCAGATCAAATCCACAGTGCTAGTTCTGGCCATTAAAGCATCGCGTGGCCTGGGACACAGCAACCTGAAGGACCATTTGCCTCTTCCCAGCTGCGCTGATCTTCATTGAGGGGGCCCTGCTCAGGTGCCCTCCCCCATCTGTTGGGATTGGTAGGTGGCCATCAGAGAAAAGGCCTTTTCTGCAGTGGCTCCCAAGTGCTCTTCACCAGGCACCTTCACTAGTATCTCTTATGTGCCTGGCAAAGCCCATCCTGTTCTCACTGGGTTTTAATGGCATCTGATTGTTTTTACAAGTCCAGTCTTTCCCCCTGAATTAGAACTGAATTCTCTTGGCTACTTTCATTTTTGTTTTTAATGTGGTTTTTTTGTTTTTAATATTTCCTGTTCTTAGCCACCTTGAGGCTTCAGCAATAAGATGGGACATAAATGTAAAACATTAAAATTATTTATTTCATCTCTCTACCGCCTAGCTGAAGCTCTCTGGGTGCTTCACAAAATTAGCTAAGTTTGAGGGTCAACCTAGACAAATATTTTCTATCACATGTGGGCAACCCATGGCCCCCACCTCTGTGCAGCCCACTGAGCCCTGGGTGACCCTCTGCTCCACCCCCACCCCATCAGCTCTCAGCTGGCAGGTGTGGGAGCAGCCGGCTCTTTTCCTGCTAATAGCTGCAGGGAAGCAGCAGCCTTGATCACAATCGTGTGTGGGGGTTGCCCTTGCCTCCCCCCATGCAGCAATCCCATCCTTAGGTGGGACGCACCCCCCTCCCCCACAGGGGCTCCCCGTTTTGCTGTGCTGTGCTAAGCCACAGCAGCGTGGCCCACCAGGCAACATTGGCTCCATGGTCTTGGCAAAGGGTGCTCTTGCCCACCCACTCAACATGAGGGCAACCCACGGGGAAAACATGGAAGACAGGTAGTATCCCAGTGACACCCCACCACCACCACCACTTTCTTCACCCTGAAGGCCTTCACAGGTGAAAATTTGACAGGACTGTGTTCACGGTACCAGCCCATCATGCCAGACTCTCCTGGCAAGGGTGACTTTCAGTAATCACCACACCAGGACGGATTTTGTAAACTAGCTATCGGCTCCATCTGGCTCTCCGCATGCATGGCATTTGGAAGGCGCCGAGTTCCATCCATGGCATCTGCCATTAAGTGGCAATCAAGGAGCAAGACAGGGCAAAACATCTACCTGAGACTTTGGAGGGGAGACTTTGGAGGGTCAGAGTAGTAAATAATGCTGGGCTAAACAGACCAGTGGGCTGAGCTGGTCTAAGGCAGTGTCCTATGTCAGGCGCTATATAACTGCCTCAGTCCTTCTCCTAGATTCTCAGATTGCCCTTGTGCCAAGGTGGACCCCTCTGTAATAGATTAGCCCCTCAACAGCCTTGTGTCAGATGGGGTGTGCCGTGCTCCAAGTCACTTCAGGCCAACAAGGAGCTGGGCAGTCCAGTCTGAAGCCACACAGTCTTTCCTCAAGAGGTTCCTCCAGCTATCTTGCAAAACCTCTGCCTCTTCCTCCTTCCCCAGTCCCTTCCATCACAGCCCCCATGCCTTCAGAATAAGGGCAGCTGAGCTCCAAAATAAGCCATCTTTAGAAGCTGCCTCTCTGGGTCACAAACCAAAATTATAGCTGGTCCCCAGAAAGAGAGGTAGTTCATTCTCATCCTTATAAAGCTCTTGGGAAATTATCTGTGCCACCCTCTTCTAAAGGGGCATTGGGGTGGGGGTGATTCCTCAATTTAACCAGTTCCTGCAAACAGTTTCTTCTCCAGCATCACAGCTTGCTACAATAATGCAATGCATTTCAAACCCATGTTGCTTTTATTACTGCACAGTAACACACACTACAGCTCTTTGCTATCTACGACACAGGGGATATGTACACAGTCACACCAAACGCAGAGACACAAAAGAATAAATTAAAATGAATGTGTTCCTTTTTTTTGTTGCTGTTGGAAAATAATAATAATAATCATAATAATCCAACCGAAGCCCAACAAAGACAAGAGGTGTAACAGGGTTTGGGTCTTGGTTGATATGTTTATTTGCACGGATGGCTGGTGCATGGCTTCCAGCTGGGAAAAGAGGCAGCTCCCATCTTTTCCTGGAGTCCACAGCCTTCCATCTCCACCATTCTCAGCCAAGTGCATCACTGTTCCCACAGGCTGCCCCATGGGCTGAAGAGCTGGCGGAAGCACTGGGGAGAAGCCTTTCCCTAGGCCTTGTATTGCCCACGTGTGCCCGTGAAGAACAGCCCAGTAGTGGTCGTGGGTGGCTGCTGTGTCCTTATCCAGCCTCCAGAGCTTGTCCCCACCCTGCTTCCTGCATGGTCCTCACAGTGACCTGTTTGCCAGCAGCCTCCGCCCTCCTCTTTCTAGTCATTGGATGTAACGTCAATGTCTTCGCCATTTGATTGCTTGGTGGCGATCCGCCATCGGTTAATATGGTGGGACCCTTTCTTCTTCTGGTCTGACTCAGGACCTTCCTCTTCCAACTTCTGCCTCTTATATTTGGTCCTCCTATTTTGAAACCAGACCTTCACCTAGACAAGACAGAAAAAAAGGGTCAAAGAAACACAAACACCTTTCTCTGGGAAAGAGAGAGTGGATTAGGGCAAATGCGCTTGATGTATTTCCAAGCAGTGGAAAAGGGGCCCTAGTGTGTTTGCTTATTTCTTTTAAATGCTTAAATTTTAACTGTCTCTCAACTCGAGCACAAGATACTAGATGGGTTCAGTTTATTTATTTGCACAAATATTTACTCCACCCCATCCCAGGGGATCAAAGCAAACTACAATAACTTACAATCATACACCTTAAACATTCAAATAATTCAGCCAAGTGGATGAACTGTGTACAAAATTAAAACTACCCACATAGATGTCAGGACACAGGGAGTCTTTATCAGTGAGACTGTCTCCACTTGAACAGAAATGGAGCTAGGCTTTGGGAACTTAAAAAGGTCATAGAGCAACTTTTAAACTGAATTCTGCCGGGGAAACCCAACAGCTGCTGCAGTACATCCATGTCGGATGGAGACATCCCTTAGGGACAATGATTTCTGAATAGATGTTGTGAAAGAACATACAAAAAAGAGGAAGCCAGTCACAAAAAACTAAAGAACCACAGCAAAAGCAACTGTCTCTCTCTCTCTGCTAAAATGGATTAATTTGAGTCTGTGGTACTAAAAGAGAATATAAAGATGTGGACATATCAGAAATCTGGTGGAACAATGACTATCAATGGGATTTGGTTATCCCTGGTTATAAAATCTATAGGAAGGGCAGCGTTGGTCATATTGGCAGTGGTGATGCTCTCTATATGAAAGAAGACACAGAGTCCAACCAAGTGGAAATCTTTAGAGAAACACATTTCAGCTGTCCACAGAACCAAGCACCAGGGGGTAGAAATCTCAGGCCAACGAAGTAAAACACAACAAGGATCACACAAGATTATATTAAATAATATTAAGAGAACAAGGGAATCCTCATCTCCATGCAAAGTCTGTGATAAAGAGAAAGTTTCAGAGTTGCCAGACTGAGAACTGTGAGAGGGATCTTATGCATGGAAGGGCTGCTTCCCCCCACCCCATTCTATCACATCCTGCTTTTTCCCCATCACAAGAGCCCACAGTGATGGGGGAAGCCACATCTGCCCAAATTCTCCTTTCTATGCCACTCTTAAAGGGACAGGGCCTCCCTCAGGTCTCAGTCTTGCAACTCTAAAGCTAAAGACGCCCAATGGCAAGCCAGCCTTATGGCCATGTCTCCTTCATGCAGTTGTCAACTCAATGTGTGGCTGCTATGAGAAGGGCAATCTCCATGTTAGGTATAATTAGGAAAGGCATCAAAAATAAAACTGCCAAGATCATCCTGCCCTTACACAAATCTGTGGTGCAACTGTCTACAGTTCTGATCACTGCACCCAAAAAAGGAAGTGGAGAGTTGGAAAAATTGCAGAAAAGGGCAACAAAAATGACCAGGTGGCTGGAGCATCTCCCCTATGTGTGAAGGTTACAATGTCTGGGACTTTTTAGCTTAGAGAAACAGAGATGAGGAGAGACACAACAGAGGTGTACAAAATTGTGCATAGTGTGGAGAAAGAGACATTTTCTCCCTCACGCATAATACTAGAAGCCTATGGGGTCATCCTGTGAAGCTGATTGGTGGGAGATTCAAGACAGATAAAAGGAAGTATTTCTTCACACAGTGCAGAGTTAAACTTTGGAAGTCACCTCCACAAGAAGTAGTGATGGCCACCACTTTGGATGGCTTTAAGCGGGGTTAAACAAAGTCATGGAGGAGGCTACCCATGACCACTAGTCCTGATGGCTCTGTGCTACCTCCAGTGTCAGAGGCAGTCTGGCTATATACTCCAGCTGCTGGGGAATGTGGGTGGCGGGGTGCTATCGCACCCAGGTCCTGCTTGTGAGCTTCCTGTTGGGACATCTGGTCAGCCATTGTGCGAACAGAATACTGGATGAGCTGGACCCTAGGTCTGATCCAGCCTCCAGGCTCTTATGTTCAGTCATACTTGCTGTGGCTACGTTGGTGCGCTCCATAGTGAGCACAAAGGCAGCTGCCAAAATGCATGGCTGACAAGACACATTAGGGGCATCCCATTCATTTCCACAACACCAGTGTAATGTCCTTGTACCCATGGCAAACAGTTGCCCCAGAAGGCTAAAGTGGCCTTCAAGACATCCACACTCTAAGCTTGAACCAAACTCACATAGAATCACTTTACTACCCTCAGGTGGACAAACCACAAAGAGAAGCGCAACCAAACATTGCTGTTACTCGGTGGATCGTGCACATCCTATCCCGGAAACTCAGCCCATTCTTCTGGAAATGATGCTCCGAGGCCCAAAGGCTGCCTGCATCATAAACATTGCAAAGGACGAATGCGCCAGGTGGGCTCCTTAGCTGAGAAAACATCAGGACAGAGGTCTGCATGATGTGAAGAAAGGGCAGAGAGAAGTGTTCTCTCTCCAGAAGCTAGAACTTGGGATCATCCAAGAAACTGATTGGCAGGGGATGCAGGACAGACAAAACAAGTCCTACTTTGCACAATGCGTTGTTAATCTACAGGATTCCCTGCCACAAGGTGTGGTGATGGCAACTGTCTCAGGTTGCTTCCAAAGGGAGTTGTATACCAATGAGGAGGAGGAGTGGCTGTTCAGTGGCAGCCCTTCATTTGGAATGTGCCATCTAGTCCACTTGCAGGTTTCTGGAGGCCACAGTGGGAACCAGGAAGCTTGATGAGGCAATGCTTTGATTTGGTCTAGCAGGGCTCTTTTTATGTTTTTAAATCTATCAACATATCCAAGGGGGAAAAAACTCATTAGCTGGAATACATTACACTGTTTAACACCCATAAACGTATACATTTATCTATAAGTAAGTTCAGCCTGATACAACCTGATGCCCTCCAGATGTGTTGGACTGCAACTCCCATGACTCCCAGCCAGCAGGACCAAACCTGTTTTCCTTCTTACGAGGAACCCAGGGCAGCTCGCATGGACGTCCTCCTCCTCCCCATTTTCTCCTCACAACAACCCTGTGAGGTAGGTTAGGCTGAGAGTGTGTGACTGGCCCAAAGTCACCCAGTGAGCGTCCATGGCTGTGTGTGGACTTGAACCTGGGTTGCCCCAGTCTCCATCCAGCATGCTCACCACTACGCTACCCAGGCTTTTGGGCTGCAGTCCCAGGCATCTGGAGGGCTGCAAGTTGGGAAAGGCTGAGAGAGCAGGACCTTCATACCCAAGTCTGGCATGGCTTTGGAAGTTGTTCTAGCAAAACAGGCCATCTGAATAAAACCTGGGGCGCAATCCAGTGGGGAGTTCGCCTGGGCAAGTCCACTGAAATGGGCTCCTGCACATCATCACCCACCAATTTCAATGGGGCATGTGCAGGAGACCTTTCTGCTGGACTGTGCTGCTCTGTTTTCTTTTTATGACAAAGTTCTGCGTCCTGGTATTTAATGCTCTTTTGGGGGAGGGGTCTCGCCTAGCAGAGAAGTGATCCCATTTGTACTCAGCTGTAATTTTTTTTTAACTACTACTACATTGCAATAAATAATGCATCACAACTTCTGGCTCGCTATTGCCCCAGCCAGAACCCCCAATTGTTTTCTTCTCCAGGGAACCCTCTTCTTCTCCCATGGCAACTGCAGGAACATTTTCCTCCTGCAAACAGACCTGGCTGCCTTCTGTGATTCTGCAGACATAAAACTTCCCATTGCTCCTCACGCCAACCACATGCCTGGCCATCTTTTTTGTTTGATTACACTTCGGAGAGTTTAGGTTATTCTCTTTTTAATGGGAGCAGGAGAGAGGATTTTTAAAGCAGTTCTAGTTATAAGGGTGCATAACTAGTTCTAGTTATAAGGGTGCATGCAGGCTGAGGTCCGGATCCAGTAATCCACAGGTTCAGAAGAGGTGCCTTAGCACGTGCGGTTCTTAGCGCTAGGAGCTTTGCAGAGCAGAAGTCCCTCACAGGCCCAGATCCTCCACTTGATTCAAACACACACACAGGTTTACATATCTGAGAGATTTTTAGCCTACTTCCTAATTTAACCCCAGATTACCAAAGTAACTAGCAATAAAAATGTAAAATATCACTGTCAAAAACAACGTCAAAATCATACGAGAATCATAGGGTTGCAAGGGGCCTACCATCAAGTCCAACTCCCCTGCTCAGTGCAGGAAGCCTGATTCCCAGGCGGTCTCCCATCCAAGGACTAGCCAAGGCTGGCCCTGCTTAGTTTCCGAGGTCATTCGAGATCAGGCACATCCAGCCCTTTGCAGTAGACCAGAAGACTAAAAGGCACAACACCAGCAATGGTCAAATAACCCAGCGGATAAAACAGCAGTGAAACCTTTCTAACAATTCTAATCAGATAATTATTCACTGAAACATTGAAATACTCATGGATTAACAAAATGCTCTTAGCCTGATGTTTAAAACTTAACAAAGAGGTACCAAGCAAACCTTATTGGCAAGAGCATAAATTGGGCACTACCACCAAAAACAGCCTCCCCCTCCCTCAGAACGAAGGCCCTCCAACTTTCTTGGGATTGGGGCCATTGGCATGACTGAGAGGCTGCATTCCAGCACCAGCAAGGACTGCAGTTCAGTGGTATAGCCCCTGCTTGGCCCGCAGAAGGTCCCTGGTTCCATCCCCAGCAGCATCTCCAGGTAAAACTCCTGCCTGAAACCCTGGAGAGCCACTGCTGCCTGCCAGTGTCGACAGCACTGGCCTGGGCGGACCAAGGGAAAGACTTGGGGTAGGGCAGCTTCCGATGTTCCCAAACTCAGAGCCCTGCCCACTTCCCTCCACATCTGTGCCACTGGACTGCTCTCACCCCTGAGGTCAGCAGCTACTTTCTTAACGCTTAGAGAGTGCATCACAAGTGTCCATGTGCATTTTCTCAGTAACCCTTGCAACACCCCATAAAGTGGGCCAATATTATCATCATGCACCCCCCCCCCCATTACAGATGTAGAGCTGAGGCAGAAGGGCTTCCCCAAGGGCAGCGACTGAATTCATGGCTTGAGCAGAGGACTTCCCAGTTCCCAACCTGTCAGTCTCTTGGCCTGTAAGCTCTCTCCGATAGCCCTAATAGAGACAGGCACTGGGGCTGGCCCAGAGCTTCACAGAACCCCCACCCATGACTTGGAAGCCCTCCCCCTGGACTCAGAAGTGAAAGGGGGGCCCAGCTGCATGGGAACTGTACTTTGCACATACTCAGAGAAGTTGTCTTCATCATGTGTTCCAGAGCTTCTTCTGCAGGTGAGCCCTATTGAGCTTGGTTCACACCAAGCCCTGCCTCAGGCTGAGTGGGGGGTGCTTATATCCTTTCCTTCTCATTCTCTCTCCCCCCCATATTGAACTTCTACCATCCCCCGTGATTCTACTCACAGGCTTTCCTCTGTATTAATTCCTGCTTTTGTGTTCCTCTCCATCTGTCTCCCTAACCTTGGTCTCCAGTACAGAAGCCAAATGACAGGTAAGACATCTGAAGGGGCAGGGGGAAGGTCATGAGTGTCTTCCCTACTCTTCCTTGGAAGCTATCCAGGCCTTTCCTCAGGTGAGGCTCTGACAGATGTTACCAATTTGTTTTGAAATCTAAGTCTTACATCCAAAGCCCATTTACTAAAAGCATATTTATCACCTGCTTCTATAGCACTGAAGTCCAAGTAGAAGCATTTTGCACTGATATGGACGGGCTCCCTTTACGACCCTTCCTGGTAAATCAACCCTTTGAGCCCTACTAAGGCCACGTTTTAGGGTAGGGGTCCCCAACCCCCGGGCCGCGGTCTGGTACCAGTCCGTGGCCTGTTAGCAACCAGGCCACAGGGGTGTGCGAAACCCCCTCACCTTGGGTCTGTGGGGGTCCGCGGGGGGGGAGGCGATCCATCCCCCCCCCCGAGAATCCTTGCCGGCCCTGGCCGGTTCCGCTTAGGGATGGCACAGAATTCCACCATGGATCTTGGTGAATCCGAATGCCAGTGCATTCGGCCCCTTGAAATCTGTGGCGGAATGGCCTGCCGCCCCCGTCCCCCTCCGGATCCCCCCGGGATGAGACTTACCTGGGGCGGATGTTCTGGGCGGCAGCAGTGGCTCTGGCAGCTGGTCTTCCGACCGACTGCCACCACCGCCATTTGCAGTCTTGTTGGGGTTTTTTTTTTTTTTTAACAAGACGTGATAGGCTACATAAAGATTTACGTAGCCTATCATGGCTGGGTAGGGATGTACAAAAATCACTTACCTTTCGCGGATTATGCTGATGGTGGGGGGGGGAGGCGCTCCGTCCCTCCCCCCGGAATCCTGGACGGGGGGGGGAGGTGCTCCGTTCCTCCCCCCCCGGAATCCTGGCCGGCCGGCTGTGCTCCGCAGCGATTCTGCGGAGCCACTGGCCGGCTCCGCCAGCAGCTGGACATCTGGCCGCTGGCTAGCAGGGACGCAAACGGCGGCAGCCGTAGCTGCTGCCATTTGCGTCCCTGCAGTCAGCCGTGATAGGCTACGTAAATGTTTACGTAGCCTATCACGGCTGACTTAAAAAAAAAAAGCGTGTACGCAAATGGCGGCAGCCATGGCCGCCGCCATTTGCGTTCCTTATTTTGGCACATCTTACTCTATGTAAACATTTATGTAGACTAAGACGGCGAAAATAAGGGGAACGCAAATAGCGTAGCGTCTACGCTATTTGCGTTCCCCTTATTTTCGCTGTCTTAGTCTACGTAAATGTTTACATAGACTAAGACGTGCCAAAATAAGGAACGCAAATGGTAGTGGCCATGGCCGCCGCCATTTGCGTATGCACATTTTGTTGTTGTTTTTTAAAGTCTACGTAAACATTTACGTAGCCTATCACGTTTTTTTAAAAAACCTATCACATTTTTTTTTTTTTAAACTGGAAATGGCCGCAGTGTCAGCCGGTCGGAAGACCGGCCGCCACAGCCACTGCCGCCGAACCGCCGCTGGAGCTGCCGCCGCCAGGAAGATCCGCCCAAGGTAAGTCTCGTCCCGGGGGGGCGGGGGGGCAGGCCGTTCTGCCACCGATTTTGGGGGGGCAAATGCGCTGGCATTCGGCCTCCCCGAGATCCGTGGTGGAACTTTCGTACATCCCTATGGCTGGGTAAAAAAACAAAAACGCGCACACAAATGGCGGCGGCTATGGCCGCCGCCATTTGCATTCCTTATTTTTGGCCGTCTTAGTCTACGTAAATATTTACGTAGACTAAGACGGCGAAAATAAGGGGAACACAAATAGCGTAGCGGGTGCCATTTGCGTCCCTCTTTGATTCGCCATTTTAGCCTACGTAAATATTTACGTAGACTAAGACGGCCAAAAATAAGGAACGCAAATAGTGCCCACTACGCTATTTGCATTCCCCTTATTTTCACCGTCTTAGTCTACATAAATATTTACGTAGACTAAGATGGCCAAAAATAAGGAATGCAAATGACGGCGGCCATAACCGCCGCCATTTGCATATGCTTTTTTTTTTTTTTTTTTACCCAGAGCCCTCTGCGGCCGGAAATCCGGCTGCGGACGGCTCTGGCCTGGGCCTGGCCGGCTGCTCCGCGGAGCTGCTGCGGAGCACAGCCGGCCGTGGAGGATTCCGGGGGGGGGGGAACGGATCGCCTCCCCCCTGTCAAGGATTCCGGGGGGAGGGACGGAACGCCTCCCCCCCCAACAACATAATCTGCAGAAAGGTAAGTGACTTTTGTACATCCCTAGTTCCGCTCCACGGTGAGCCTGTGGAGCTGTGGGCCAGCTCCAGCTGCTGGCGGACTTCCGGCCGCTGGGACGAAAATGGCATCCACATAGCCGGTGATATCTGCATCCCTGTTCTTCAAGTTATAGGCTATGTAAATCTTTATGTAGCTGATTACTGCAAAGAATAGGGACGCAAATGGCATCCACTATGCAGACGTCATTTGCATCCCAGCGGCTGGAAGTCCGCCAGCAGAAACCCTCCCCCCCCCGGTCCGTGGAAAAATTGACTTCCTAGAGACCGGTCCCTGGCGCCAAAAAGGTTGGGGACCGCTGTTTTCGGGGATTTATGGAGTGGTGCTGTCTGTTGAAAATCATTCTGCAGCTCTTAACAACAGCCCACTCTTGCCACACAGACCTTCCTCCCTCCCTCATGTTTTCTGATTCTTCTCCAAGTTACAGACATGATCACTACTTCTTTGGACAACGGTGCCATTCCTCAAGTCCAAACAGCCCACTTTTCAGCCTTAAGCAAACCTATCTGCATCTAGACAACAGTGTTGCTGATAACTGATCCAGGGAGACATGGAGGCTGAGGACAAATGGAAGATCCCACCACCCATGCTGACATCTTGCTGAATCTTCGGTGCTCCATGGAGCAGAGGAGGCGGACGAATCGTTCTTCAAAACAAGGTGCAGCTCACACCATGGTTTCCAAGGCCATCTGCCCAGACTGTGTCAGTCATTTGTGGCATGCTGGTGGCGACCTAAACAGCGGGTGGGTGGGTGGGAGTACACATGCACCTCTCTCTCCCAGGTGACTCCAGGGTGGAGTCATGGGTGGGAGGTGGGTGGCACAGAGAAGAAGCACACTTACACTGTGCCACTTACTCCAGGCCACAGCCACCCCCTCACTGGTGTAACTTTACACCAGCCTTGGACTGGTACAAGGAATGTTCCTCCCACTGAGTATTGCTGCACCTGCATTAGTGAGCACCCCACCCACATCTTCATGACAAAGCACAGGATACCACACAATTCAACACCCCATCATGGCACTCTATCACCAATATTCAAACACAGATACCATAACTCAGATGATTTTGCACACCCCATGGGGCTATAAGCTCTCTGACCTCATTTCACGCACACCGAGAGAACACAAAGGAGAAATCTGCTGATAGGAATGACTGGAAAGGGCACTTTCCACAAAAAGGGAGCACTTTGCACAAACAGCCTTTCTCCCAAATACTCCTAGGAACCTGAGCACATTGCTAACATTTCTCTTCCTAGAACCCTAGCAGTTACCTCACCTGGGACTCAAAACACAAACAGCAATCCCCACTCCACTCCAATAACTGGGAGGCACAAGCAGGGGAAAGGGACAACCATGTTACAAAGTCTGTCTGCTATAACTTATGTGTGGGAACAGTGATGGCAGGGGATCACACACACGGAAAGGAGCAAGCCAAGGGTTAATTTGTGTTGGGAGAACCTTTTAAAGCAGTTAATAGGTGACATGGTTCACCCAGGGTGCAGCCAACTACCAGCTCTGGGTGCAGCAGAGCGCCTTTGGGACAAGCAAGGGAGGGAGGGGAGGGAGTTGCCTTGCAGTTAGGCAGAGCTAAAGATGTCTCCCTGGATTTCTTGTGTATAAGGTTAGTATATTCAGTAGTAGTGGTGGTTTCATTCTTTTTGAAGCCTGGCCTGATTTGCTCCGCTGTTTTATACTTCTGGCTGCTTAGCCAAAGGACTCTCTGCTTATGACCCAGTAAAGTTTGCCAAGCCTTTCACTTCCTGCATTCAGCCCGCTTTATTCAGCCCTTTCTTCTAAAGCTATGCCCTCCCCACCGCCATCCCTTTCTTCTGCTATACATAAATATTGTGTCTTACCTGAACTGTATTGCTCTAACATTCTTTCCCCACAACAGTGGGGAAAAGTGTAACAAGCCCATAAACCTGGACATTCTTCACAACAGTACCTCCCACACTGGAAGTACTTGCCTCACTTTCAGTTAAATTCTCTGTGTAACTGATCAGTTCTAATGCTATAAAAACAAAAATATTTCATTAAAAACAACTCCCTTTCGGCCAAGGCCAGGCGCTCCACTCCAACCGTTGTCGTTGCTGGCCACGCGCTTTGCCTCGCAGGGTCACAGGCCGCGACCGATCGCGCGCACGGAGTCCCGCTCCACGCCGCAAGGGTCCCGGCGTCGCCCTCCCGGGTCAGGGACGAGGGGCTCCAGCGACGGCCTGCTGCGCCTCGCTCTCTGCCGGCCCCCGCCGCTCTCCCCAGCCTCGCCCCCACAGACGCAGGGCCCTTCCCGCGCCCGCTCCAGGCCAGGCTAAGCCCCGCCGCCGCCTCCGCCCCGCCCGCCCGGCCCGGAGCCCTCGTGCGCTCAGCCATGCCGCCGAGGGGCCCCGCGCGCGCTGGGGGCGCGCTGCCCTCGCTGTGCGCGCGGGCTCCGGAGCGGGCCCTGCGAGGAGCGCAAGGGCGGCCAGGAGCCGCCCGCCCGCCCGCCGGGGCCGCTGCTGGGGCAGAGGGAGCGGGCTGCGCCGGCGGTGCTGCGTGTGCGGTGGAGAGGAGGGAGCGCTGTGCGGAGGGGGCACGTTGCTGTCGCGCTGCGTTCATGGGTTCCCTGGGTGCGGGGGGCACCGTCCGAGGGGGGTCCCGTCAGTTTCCAGGGATGCGGTGGCTGAGCCTGCCATTTTGGTGCCGTTTCCAATGTTCTGTGCGTGCGCGCGCCCCCCTCCCCTCTTGGGCTGAGCAGCTGTTCCGCCGGCGAAGCGGCCAGATATTCCCCCCCCCCGCCCCCCGCGTAATCAGCGTCTAGGGTTGCTCTGTTACTTGCCCTTTGCCTGCAGCCAGACCTGCACTCGGTATTCCAATGTGGACTGACCAAAAAATTATGAAATGGCGTTAGGATTTTTGCTGTAATTGCTATTGCCAGCTGTCATGTCTGCTTCACTTTCAACTGAAAACAAAGTGAAGCATGTTCTTAATTGCTTTTATTCCAGTTTTGTAAGAATATGTCCAACTTCTGGAAGCCTCTCCTCATGTGACTATTTTTTAAAATGCACTTTATAATTAATACAGTAAAATGAAGGATTGAAATCACAACCGTCTGAAACCACGAAGAAACCCCAGCTTTCAGACATGGCCTCCATCCCTGGTTTACAAGCCAGGTCTCTGACCGAGCCTAGGCACACCTTTAATTCCCAACACTCGCCAAGGAGGCGCCTTTCCTGGCCACCTCTGTCCTTCGAAGGGGAAGTTCTCAGCAGGAGGACTCCAGCTTAGCTTACAGCACAGTCCTGCACATTTCTACTCCGAGTCAAGCCCTGCTGAGTTCAGTGGAGCTTACTCCCAGGTACGTGGAGGTAGGACTGCAACCATAAGCCGTTATACGTGTGTGTGGTCAGAAATCCCCCAGGCTAGCCTTGCAGCTTTGCACAACTGCAGTGTTCCTGTTATGAAATTGCGTGAAATCATATATCTGGCCTCCATGGCCGACTGTTCCACAGCCCCCACCTTGCACGTCCTCACAATAACCCTGTGAGTCTGGAGAACATGGTTCTTCTTTCACAGGTAGGGAACCGAGGGCAGAAGAGAACGTGTCAGCCCAGGGCTCAGGTGGGCTTGGACATGAATTGCCCAGGTACACATTCAACATGCTCCCAACATGCGCCCCGTACCCCTGTGATGTGACAGAGAAGGGAAACCATTTAGAACAGGAGCTAAAGAAGCAGCCATGCGGATGGAAGCAGCCCTAAATATAATTCAAGAGATGCTATGCTGCATGCAGACACAGCCTCCACACACAGCCCATCAAGGACACCTGGAAAGGAACTGGGAGCTGAAAAGCAAAGTGGGCATCGAAGGGGTTCCCTGCAGGCAGTAGCTCAGGAAGCCCATTCCCATTCAGCAACGGCCAATTGCTTTCCTACAAAGGAGGCCGGGGGTGGGGGTGGGGCTGTCTTGAGCACAGCTTATTTGGCATTAAAGCAGATGGATGGACTATCCTCTGTTTCTGCAAACGTGGAAGTTTAGCAGCAGTACCTTTTAGCACCACCGCATAATACAGAGCAATCCTTCAGCTAATAGTTGGATACTGGGGACTCTTGCAGGGAAGATTGTAAACACCAAGGGGTAAAAGTGTGTCTGTCACATTTCCCTTCCATTGTGACTCACTTTTCTTTTTTCTTTTCCCTTGCCCTCCTCCTCCTCCTGGTAGAAATAGCATCTCAACTTCCCCAAGCTTTGGTTTTGTTAAAGGGGGGCAGAGATGTTGTACAGAGGAACTAATGGGTTGGTTCCAGAGTTAGTCATCCTTAGGGTAGACCCATTCAACTCTATCCTGAAAGAATTTCAGCAAGCCAGCACCTATCAGAAACTACAGTCATTCTACTACAGTTCTAATCATGAACCAAGAGTCCCTCCCATGTCCAGGGCGTGGGGTCAAAGTTCTCCCCCTTGACTGAGACCCTATTTCTATGTCAGTCCAACCCTCCCAGACTTCTTTCCCTCCCAGAAAATCAGAGGCATATTTTGGGTGGGTTCTCTATAACCAGGACCAAACATAGGAGGGGAGAATATAATTTACCAGAGCCCAGAGACTCTGCAGCTCCGTTACAATGAAGAAAAAAATTGAGGCTAATTTGTAGATAACATTTTAGGATATTTATTAGAGGTGTGCACCTAACCACAAGGTTTGACTCAAACTATGTTTCAGTGTTTGGGGAAATGACCTGATTCTGCTTGGACTGATCTGGATACCATCTGCTTCAACATGGGTACAGAACGTGAGTTGAGATTTGGAAATCTGAGGCTTTCTACCTCCCACTGACTATCATGGGAAATCAAAACATGGCTGTAACTTTTTTCTATTTATTGTCTAAATGTGTTGTGAAAAGTGAATGAAATTTGCAGGCATACTAGCCCATTAGGAGCAGATTACCCCTGCCAACTTTCAGGAAAACAGGTTCAGGAAGGTTTGTGCAAGAGCATCCATAACATATTGAGGGTATTCAAAAATGGACATGCTTATCCCCCTATGTTCTTTATGGACCATTCTGCTGAAAATGACAGAGAACCTAGAGGTGGCTCTAATTAAATAACTAAAAAGGATCAGTTCAGCTGTTTGTGTGGAAGGGAAGTCCTCAAATTTGGGCGGGCAGGGCAGAGTTAGTAATTCACTTCCCCTTCTCTCTCCCTGTGCTTGTTTTGGGCAATTTATATGAAAATGGCATACCTCCTAGAGGTGTCTCCAGGCAAGAAACCTGCAAAGTTTCAGAAGAATAGGTGCAGGAGCTAGGGAATAATGATGATTGAAAACCAGTTTCAGTATTTTTTTCATACTGAAACCTTGGTGGTATTGGAAGAAATTCTCACCATCCAATCCTTGCCTTTCCACAAAGCAGAGTGATTGTGGAGCCCCTGGTAAAACGTGCCCTGTGATTAGAAGGTGCACATGTCACTCACTCAACTGCCCCTCCCCCCATCAGCATTTAGAAAAAGAAAGCCAAAGACTCTGTTTTGGGGTAAATGCTGTCTGCCTTTCCAAAGCTGAATTGTGAATGAAACTTCATACAGGGTTCAGCTATAGTTCTGGTCACTCCAGAGGGAAGCCTGGTTTGCCTTTGGAAGCACCAAAAATGGTCCAAAGGAGCCTTATTCAGGTTGGGCTTCAGCCTAACATGTATGGAATCTGTCTACCTTTATCTGTGTCCACACTTTCAGCGTTCCTTGTACATCAGCAGAAGAGAGGGACAGCTCTTGGGAGTGACATGGTCCCACAACAATCAGGGGCACTGATCCTAGGAGCTGTGGGAGCCAGTGCTATTGGTAGGAATTGCAGTCCTAAAACATATGTGAGTAAATGTCCAGTTCACATACACATTTTCAGTGAACTCTGCATAGCTCTACAGATTTTTTTGCACACTGCCAGTTACTGTGGCAGAAACTCTGTATGACTCAGTACTTCTATGACCAAATACTCCATTCTACTATGGGGCAAGAACAGTTAAACCACCTACCCAGTTTGTGTATCAAGTATGAGCTTGCAAGAGAAACTGACTTTGGGGAGATAATTCACAATTTTGAAATGAAAAATTGCAGAAAAATAAAGGTTTAACGTGAATTGGCCTATTTATAAAATGTTTGCAGACACATTGGTTCATTAGAATTTTTAAAAATCTAAAACATTGACAGGATGTCTTCATTGGGATCGACGACAAACTTTGTCAGTCTCTTCAGGTTGGATGTTACGTTAAACAAAAATAGCTAAAAAGTTAGGGCCATGGTTGAAAAGTGTGGGCCAGGATATAATTTCAGAAATGAAGAGAATGCAATTTCAAAATTAAAATGAAAGCTTATCTTTCATGGCTCATGAGACTGTATGGATGGGGTGGCTGGATCGTGCTCTTGTGTGTGGAAGGGAGCCTGTGTTGCAGGTGTGTACTGCCCCCCACCCCCAAATGGTGACTGGGTAAGAACAGCATTTCTGGCAATTGATGGCCCTTCACTCCAATAGAAAACAAGCATTTGGGGCTCTCACTAAAATGGGAGCTGGGTGCAATGCACCCCTGCTGCCCCTCAGAAAACCATCTTCCTGCAGACATCTGCCTGGAAGGATCTGCAAATCTTTTTCTCAAGACTGAACCTGTGCTTCATGATGCAATCACCACACAAGAAAAAGGGTTCACATATATGAAACCAGAAAGGGAGAACTATTGTTCACTGCTTCTTCCAACTGGCTTCAGAGGGCAATTGATGATTTGCATGGCAGAGTGAGGATGGCTGCTTATAGCTCTGTAAAGACCAAGAGCAGGCAACACAAACCCATGTCTGTCCTTCAGCTCCTTTTCATTCGTTCATTCATTCATTTCATTTCTATACTGCCCAACAACCAAAGCTCTCTGGGTGGTTCACAAAAATATATAAATAGCAGCTTATATTACACATATATGCTGATATCCATTCATAACTCATTTAAAGCAATCAGCCAGAGAAAACAACCAAACCCCTTCACCTGGAGACAGAAATGCCCCATATCAGAACAGCTGAAATGTTCTTCTACCACTTTCATCTCGCTTTACTGCAAACTGATAATTCCAAATCCAGAAATGGAAATGCCTCCCCCTCCCTCCAGATTTGGAGGAAATGTTGCTTTTAATGGCATTTCCCACAAATGTGCACTTAAGGGATTCCCCCCCCCACACACACACACACTACTAAGTGCAAATCTGCAAGAAGATTTCTGATGTTTTAAATGTTGGTGAAATTCCTGGCATTAAAAAGTGTACAAAACTTCCAGCCTCTATAGGCAGAGAAAGAGCTCAATGGCCCACATGGTCTCTCTTCTCTGAGAGGTTCAAGGCAACAAATGACACTCACCTGGGTCTCAGAGAGGCTGAGGCTGCTGGCCAATTGTTTGCGTTCAGCACCCACCACATAGTGGTTCTTCTCGAAGGCCCGCTCAAGTCTCAGAAGCTGCGAGGGTGAGAAGGCTGTCCGGATCCGTTTGGGCTTCCTGGCGAAGGGGCCATGGAGCAGCAGGCTGTCCTGGGACACCTCACTGCCTGTAGAGAAAGTGCCAGAGGTCAGAATCCACTCCAAAAATGGCAAAAGCCACCTCCTACCTCCACCGAACAAGAGCTCTGTTGTGCTATGAAGCAAACTCTCATGGGTGCAAGGATGAACTAGTGGGGCCAGATGAACGAGGGACCATTGGATGGGACTGGAGTACAGTGGTGCTGTCAGGGTAGGACACTGGGACAGAAATGCAGGGCCTGTCTCAACAGGATGACCAGAAAAGCCCACAAATACAGCTTAACACATTCTGAAGCAAGTGAAAGAATTCACATTACCATCTAAATGGGGGTGGGGTGGAGGTGGGGATAAAAGCATTAAGTCTGGGGTTTTCCAGAGTGCACCACTGCCAGAGAACTTTGGCCCAGGCTCCACTTCTGCCCCCAAAGGTAAGCACTGACTTTTGCCATCCCCAAGTGGTCCAAAGAACAAGGCATTCCATGGCCTCTGCTCCTTCAGCATGGCAGGCTCTGCCCAATGGTGTGCCAAGTGGGTCCACTTGTCCAGCTGATCATCTCTCACCTGCTTTGCTTAAGCAGCATCCAGGAAAACTGTGTGCAGGGGGGGCTGCCTCTGTGGCCTCCCCCATCCTGGCGCCCTGGCTGGGAAGGAGGCCCAGCAGGCGCTGGAAGGGGCCTTTTATGTGCACGCATGTTCCTCACACCCTCCCCAAACACAGATGTAGAACTGATGATCAGTTGCACAGGCCCTAGTCACAGATGACGTTACAAGGCAGTCTGAGGGAAAGCTGGAAAATGCACTCAGAGGGAGCTCAACACATGCTGAAGGTGAAACGATCCAGTGAAATAAAGAAAGAAAGAAAGAAAGAAAGAAAGAAAGAAAGGTAGGTTGGTTCACAGGGCTGATTATGTGCCCCTTCAGAAAGGGCGGGATCCTGTTCTTCTGCATTTTCAGGCAATGGAGCATGATGCAGCTACGCTAATTGCTTTCTAATTGGCTACTGCCCGTCCTCCCTTTATTTGTTGCCATTACACTCAATATGCAGCTGGTGCCTGTGTGACTGTGAGTGGACCATCCGATCATGATGTGGATCAGAACCAGGCACCCTTCAGCAGTGCTTGGGGAAAGGCTGTTTCACTACATGCTCGCTCCAGAGCCTTGGGCAAGTCACGCTGTCTTAGCCTCAGTGGGAATAACAGCACACAATAAGGATGGCCTAAACTATGAAAGCAGCAGTGGTGGAAATATGGTTGCATGCAACGATTTGTTGGTAAGTGGATTTTAGAGAATAAGGGCAAATAAGAACACAAGGAGAGCCCTGCTGGATCAGCCCAAGAGTCCATCTAGTCCAGCATCCTGTTCACACAGTGGCCAGCCAGCTGTCCACTGGGAACCCCCAAGCAGGGCATGAGCACAACAGCACCCTCCCACCCATGTTCCCCAGCAACTAGTATATGTAGTCTCACTGCCTCTGATACTGGAGGTAGCCCATAGCCATCAGGACTAGTAGCCATTGACAGCCTTCTCCTCCATGAATTTGTCTAACCCGCTTTTAAAGCCATCCAAATTGGTGGCCATCACCACATCTTGTGGTAGCGAGTTCCATAGTTTCACTGTGTGCTGTGTGAAGAACTACCTTTCATCTGTCCTGAATCTCCCACCAATCAGCTTCATGGGATGACCCCGGGTTCTAGTATTTTGAGAGATGGAGAAAAATGTCTCCCCATCCACTTTCTCCACACCATGCATAATCTTGTACACCTCTATCATGTCTCCCTGTTTTTCCAAGCTAAACCATCCCAGCTGTTGTAACCTTCTCTCATAGGGGAGATGCTCCAGCCCCCTGATAACTTTAGTTGCCCTTTTCTGCCCTTTTTCCAGCTCCACAATATCTTTTTTTAGGTGTGGTGACTGGAGCTGGACACAGTATTCCAAGTGTGGCCGCACCATAGATTTGTATAAGGGCAAGATGATATTGGCAGATTCTCAATTCCCTCCCTAATTATGCCTTACATGGAGTTTACCTTTTCCCCAGTAACCGCACACTGGGTTAACATTTCTCTTCCTTGGTTCGTTACTGCTAGCTCAGATCCCATCAGGCTATACTTGAAGTTGGGATTTTTGGCCCCAACATGCATCTCTTTACACTTGCTTACATTGAACTGCATTTGCCATTTAGATGCCCATCCTCCCAGTTTGGAGAGATCCTCTTGAAGCTCCTCACAATCCAGCTTTGTTTTAAACCCCTTAATAATTTGGTGTCATCCACAAACTTGGCCACCTCACTGCTCACTCTTAATTCCAGATCATTTATGGATAAATTGAAATGCATCGGTCCCAATGCAAACCAATTGCTCCTACTGAAAGAGGGGGCTGTGTGTCTAGTGCAATCTGCCACTGCGGGTCTGTCTGTGCCAGCAGCTCCAGGGTGCTCAACACCTGCCTGTTGCTGCCCAGCCCACAACAAGCAGCAGAGGGCTTGGGACATGTGGGCATATGAGGTTTCTGTGGCAGGACTTAAGCAGTGGCAGCACAAAGGGGGGTGGGAGGGGAGCCTGCAGTTTGAAGATCCCTGCACTTTGGCTTAGCATATCAGCTCCTCACTGAGCACAGGATGTTGCAGCCATGTCATGCCCTACCTATGGAATACAAAGGAGGGGCGCCAGCAAAAGATCTCGCGGCTTTGAATTTCTGTTTGGAGACTCAAGGCCTTGTGTTGCTGATCTGCATACCGATAGGCCTTGTGAGGTTGTATTTTTTTCTTTGTATTATTTTAAACATTCAGGGCACGATCTTCACAAAGTAAAGCAGTTTAAAATTCCATTGGTTTCAACTGAAGAGTTAAACTCTCTCTCATTTATTTTCATGTTGATTGTTTTACATAAAAAGAAATCATAGATCAAACAAACCTTTCTCCTACTGAAATCAGTAGGGCATAAGAGAAGAGTTCTTAACTTTGGCTGGATTGTATCCTTGATGAGCAATAGCTTTGGAAGATGGTATTAAAAGACTAACAGGCAGCAATTTATATAAGATCCAGGAGCACCTCTCTCTCTTGCTCACTTATAATCTTCCCTGGAGAATAAAGACCTCTGTAGTTAATCTACAGACAGTAACAGGAGCAGCCTGGGCCCCGCATACCTTGGGGATCACCTCCTCCCACAGTTGCCTTCTCATTCCCTGGAATTGTTTAGGAAGACCTGCTCTGCATGTCTTCCTTTAGGCAGATAAAGCCTGGCCCTCTGCAGTGTTGGCTCTGCAATCATGGAACCACTTTCCCAGATATGCCCATCCGGTGATATTCCTGTACAGTTTCCATCTCTCCGCTAAGACTTCCTTATTTTTCCAGGGTTCCAGTTGTTGATGGTTACACCTTTAATTTTTTTCGTCTGGTGGAGTGCTGCAATTTTATACAATATTTTTAGGCTACCGTGTTAGCGGTTCACCATTTTTACATTTGGTAAATCAATTTGCTTTTTTTAAAAGGGTTAATCAATTTCATAAATAAAGAAACAATCTGATAACCCCAGAATAGTAAATTCTGAATATACACATTCCAGTGTGGTACCAAAACATTGTGGTTCTATTACAGATTTTCCACCCAACTTCCCATCGGGAACTTTGTTGCATTTAACCATTGTGAATTAGGGAGAAGTGTAGTTTTCAAAATAAAACAAAAGGGCTGCAGATTTCATGCACAGAACTCTCAAATGTCCTTGTAATGGATCACACAAATATCTTTTAAAAAACCAAACAAACCTGAAGGCGTGATTGCCAATATTTATATCTATGCTCTTTCTGTGTAAACAGGGAATATCATCCCAAGTGGTTAATTTAAAAAGCATGTTTTGAGAAATGGTGCTTGCTATGTGTCCAGAAATATGCCTGGGGGAAAACGCAAGTTTTTCTTCTAAAAGTGTGCTTGCTTTGGGAGAGACATCAAGTAGGTCAAGTGAGAGAATGCATTTGGGTGAACTGGCAGCTTAAGACTGCTCTTAATGAGTGCTTCCACTGCGAAAGTCTCCTGTGCAAGCAACAGTGCAGTGCAGAGAGGAAGGTCTCTTGCCACTGCCAGCTCCGGTGCAAGGCCTCTTCGGCCTTGTTCCGTCAGGCTTACACAGGGGAAAGGTCTCCTTAGATTCCATCAGTTACTCCTACTATTACTACTATTGGCTTTTAAGTTGTCCCACCAACAGACCAAACTGTAATGATGACAAACTAGCTATTACCACTAGGCAAGGCATTTTATTACCATATTATTGCTAGTTACTGGAAGCATACACCTGACTTGTTAAAGGGCTTCATTTTTATATTTCCACTGCCAAATGTTAATACTTTTAAAATGTTAATTTTCTGCCTGCAAAGGGTTAGGCATTTTTAAATTCCACAGTTGTCAGCAAGGAGAATTGTTTACGTGTATGCAGTTGTTTGACCCTCTCCAAATAAGACTAACAGGATTTACAGGTATTATATAATTTAAATATATAATTATATATACTTCTATTTATTAACTGCATAGACCATTGTATAACTCTGACTAGCTTACAGTAAGAAAGAATTAAATACACAAATAACAATGATCAAATCCAATATTTAAAACAGTACCAGGCAATAATTTAAACTGGATTTCTCCAGTTCAAAACTATTAACTGAAATTCAGATTAAAGGCTTCCTGAAATAAGACAATCTTCACCAGCCTCCCTAAATGCCAGAGAAAAGGAGACTGGGGACCGTACTGGTGCCTGCCTCACTTCAGACATTTTGGGGGGCACGGGGGTGGGTTGGCTCATAAAAGGGAAGATCTTAACACCCAAGTTGGCAGGGTTACATGGGTGAAAGCATCCATTCGTATCTAGGATGCAGGTCAAAGAATATTGGAGTGGGCTTGGAAACAATATAATAGGCAACCAATGTAGATGTTCCATCCCTGCAGCCTGCACAGTTCAGATCCTGGCTGACATATTTTGGGCCAACTGTAGCTCCACGGAGTGTATTACTGTAAGGCGCACATTACTGAGGCAAGATCAACTCTGACTGGATCATGCCCACTATCTCCAGACTATTGTTTTGCTAGCCACTGATGCTTTGTCTCTCTCTGGCCAGAAACGGTAGGTCGCACTGTGTCTGAGGAGAGAGAGAGAAGCTGGGGCCAGGCTCATTTTTGGGAGGAAACTTTTGCTAATGAGTTATATGAAATAGCAAATATCATCGTTCCCCGCAGTCATTAAGCCTTTCTTGCCTAGCACATTGTTGACACTAAATAGTTATTACATGACCCTGCCAGTGTTAAGAACTTTGATCGTTTGCCATCAGTGAGAGTGAAGCATGCACAACTCTCAGATTAATAAAAGCAACAGGACATAAACGTGTGTAATTTTTGCTGGACAGTGTCCCTATTTAGTGACAGGAGCATTTCTAAAGCACCAGCGGTGCAAAGCAAAATGAACCAATGACAAGGAGGGGGGCTGCGAGGAGGAGGAGGAGGAGGAGGAAGGAGGATGCGGGCCAGCGTTTCAGGAGGAGAACTCGGGGCTTTGGGACACTTTGCAGAGAAAAGGCAAATGACAGCAGCACCCCCCCCCCCCCAGTAATAAAGAATGAACCACACAGAATCGCGGTCCGTTCGCCGCGCATGGAGGGCCCAGGAAGGTGCCGCCCTTCCGGCGCAGCTCCCCGGGATGAGGGCCCCCGCCGGGCGGACGTGGCGGGCATCCCCCCACACCCCCTGCAGCACGTGGCCCCCCAGGCCATCCGGACCATGGGCTGCGAACCCTCGGGGTGTCCACGGGGCTGCCGCGGCGGAAGCCCTGCGTTTGGGCCTGGGCCCGTCGCAGAGCAAATGCCGAGTCCGCCGGGAAACTGGCCCGCCTCGGGCCGTCGCGGGGGCTGCTGCCAGGCCGAAAGGAGAGCGCGTCGGCCAGAGCCGCGTTCCGGGGGACCAAGGACAGCGACCAGCGCCCTGCCTGCGGGCTGCGCTCAGAATCCCCGCCGGATCTCGGCGGGACGCGGGACTGTTCCGTCGGTGGCTGAGGAGCGCCAGCCGGAGAGGAGCGAGGGAGCCGCGGCCCCCAGGCGGGGCAAACCAGGCGGGCGCTTCCTCGGGAGGTGCCCTCTTGGCTGGCTGGCTGAGGGAGGCGGGACTCGGTGGTCCTTGCTCGGGCCCAGCCGACACGCGGAGCCCCGAAGGAGCCCCGTGGAGGCCCCGGCTCCCCCCCCCCCACGCGGTGGTGAAATCGAGGGTCTGAGGAAGGGCCTGGCCTGGACCTGCGCCAGAGAGCGCGACGGGGTGGCGGATCTGGCCCGGGCCCGCGGAAAGAACGCCTCCGCTGAGCATCTCCGCAGACCCGGAGCAGCGCGGTGCTTTGCAAAGGCGGCGGCGGCGGCGGCCTCAACCCGGGCGACACTTTCCGCCCTCCGCTTCCACCGAGCCCTCTGCGCCCGCCGCCGCCGCCGCCCGCAGAGGCGCTTTCGCCGCCAGTCCGGTGGACACGCCAGCCTGCCGGCCAAGCCGGCCTAACCCGGAACCCCGAAGGCGGCCCAGAGCTCCAGCGGGGCGCCCGGCCCAGGAGTCCAGCCGGGGAGACCCACGGCGGCGCGGGCGCTCCCGGCCGGCGCTTTGATGGGACGCGGCGCCCCAGCGGGCTCTTCCCCGTCCCCTGGGGCGCGAGCGGGGCGTCCCAATCCGCTCCCGGAGTGCGAACAAAGGCCCTTTGATGGGCCGCTCCCCTTTCACGCGCGGCGCGGCGCGGGCCGGACTTGCACTCCCCGCTCGCGAAGGAGAAGCGGCGACCGGCGCCGGGGCGGGTGCCTGAGCCAAGCCGCGCTCCCCGTCGAGAAAAGGACCGGGAACAATATAGAAAACTGGGCGGCGGAGGAAGGGAGAGAAGGCGAGACGGCCGTGGAAAGACGAACTCGGCAAGGAGAAACGCCGGCGTGCCCGGCGCCCGGCTGGGAAGCGACTGGTCTCTCCGACCCCGCGGCGGCCTTGGACGGGCGGGGGGGGCCCCGCTCCCGGGCAGTCCAGGAGCCGCAGCCCCCTTGGCGGCGAATGAGTGCTCGGGGAATGCCTTCCGCTTCTCGGGAAGAGTCCGTTCTAGCGCGGCTGTTCCCCTCGAAATCTGTCGATCGGCCCACCGACAGAGACGCAAAGCGCGCTTTGTTTTTCTTTGCGCCCGACGTGGGGATCGGGGGGGGGGGGTGGCTTTGCGCGCTTAAAAAGGGTTGCAAGAGGAGGGCTCATATTTTCATTATCACGAGCAAGAATAATTTGCACAATCTTCCCGCAGGGGATTTATCACTGAAGAGCCAGGAGGTCGGTGAAATTACGCGCTTTGGTCCCACGGGGGTTGCTGTTTTACGATAAAAATTAAACGCGGTGGGGATGGATCGAGCCCCTTTTTGCGGAACAGGAGATACTTTTACGTTCGTTGGGCGCCAGTTTCAAGAGCGTTGACTGAGCCCAGTCCTGTCGCCCATGCAGGGGGGCTCCTCCTGTCGGCCTGTTTCGGATGGATCCTTCATTTTGTATATTTCTCTCCCCCTGCCCCCAACCCCGGATTAATTAAAATTAAGAACACGGGAATGATCTGCCATAGTTAGGCACTTTCCATCCCCGTTGATTTCCCTAGGTGAGTTCAGCAGGTACTTCAATCTCTCTCCAAAACCAAATGGACTTTCAGGGCAATCCTATGCATTTGTGCTCAAATTAGAAACAAATCCTAATGAGTTCAACGGGACTTAGCCTCAGGTGAGAGGGGAGAGGGTTACAGCTTTAAAAGTGGTTAATTTTAGATACCGAACATCCCCCCCCCCCACCCTAGAATGTAACACCCGATTATTCCGCAATCAGGGTCCCTTGATTTTAGGGAATCTGACATAATTTAGGATCTGGAACTGGAAGAAAACGTTAAAAAACCGTGGAAGTAAATTTCACAGAAAACGCCGATTTGAGTAGCGGGCCCTCGCTTCCTTTCCCGAATAATAAATTAATCATTCACGTTGGCCAGCCTCGGATTTTCCCGCGATCCTTCCTTGTGGAATACAACTGCCCGTCACCTCGGGCCCAAAGTGGGCAACTGGCGTGGGAATTTAAGGGAAATGTTTTCAGAGCAAAACCTGGAATTGTTTCCTTTAGGACTAAAAAACAAACAAACAGGCATATTATGTGGACAATCCCCCCGCCGCCCCGCACGGGCACGCCATCAACGCGCGGATCTCCTTCGTTCGTTTTACACAGCCGATGCGGTTCCTGCGGCTCGGGGAATCGGGCTAATTCGGAGTGTGTTGTGGACGGGCTACAGAGTACAGCCTCATTAGTCCGCGAAGTGCAGTCGGGTAATATTTATCGCACAGATCTGTTGTGAATAAGGTTTAATGGATCCCATCGTCTATAATCAATTTTATACCAAAGGGGTGTGTGTGATAAGTTCTATTTTTATAGCTTTCATCTTGCTAGAGTCATAAATGCATCATTTACACAGGGTCAAGAAACTATTTTATGGCTCATGTACGAATAAACCCTAAACAGGCACTAGGAGTCGAAAGGATTTCAGAGCTATTTACCTCCGAGTAAAAGTGCTGAGAGTGGGACCCGGTGCCGTTTCCACAGGGCGTGAAACCTCCCCTCGTCGCCGGGACAGAACTCTGCCGCGCAGCCTTTCCGCACTTGGCCGCAGGGCGGTGACCGGGGCACCCGACGCCGCTGTACAGGCCGCCCGACCTTTTCCCGCGCAACCCCCGCGGAACGGCAAGAGCAAGGCGCGGTGTCAGACGGCGAGGCAAGCGAGAAGGGCGGGCAGGGGCTTCCTCTCCGCCCTTCGGCCGCACCTGACGCTGCCCGCGCGTCTCGGCTTCCGCCCAAGCAGCCAGGAAGGCGCCCACAGCGGGCGCGGCGGCGGTGCCGGCGACTGCTCCTCCTCATCGGGAGAAGAGCGGCCGCTTCCCTCCCGGCTTCCCCCTTCGGCCACCCGGCGCCAGATTCCGCGAGGAGGCCAAGCGCCGTCGGACGGAGGCGCTGGGTCGGCTGGAGCGCAGCGCGGCAAGCAGCGCAGAAGTGCGACGAGGCCGCCGAGAGGCTCGGGCTGGACTGTCCGGACCAACCAGACGGGGCTTCCGGGGCAGCCGCCGCGGCGCCGGCAACTCGGAGCCCGAGACCTCCTGCCTGGCAGAGGAAGAGCTGTGCGCTTGCCGGCTTCTCGCTCCAAGGGGACGGGGCCTCCGTGCTCCGGCGCGTTGCCCTGTCCCTCCCCGCAGGGGATCGGGGCGAGAGGAAGGCCCCTCCACGCACAGCTGGAGCCCCCAGCCCTCCCTTTCACTCTCGCTCGCGGCCACTGGTCTCCCGTTCCCATTTCCGATTAAGCGACGAGCCTCCCCGTTTGCAGCGCCTGATGCGGGACCAGACCCCCCCCCCGCATTCCTGGCACTGGAAACCCGTCTGGGGGTCAAGCTCCGAGTAAGCCCTGCGGACCCCGAGGAGAACTAACGCCTCTCAGCCACAGGCGCTTCTAAGCCCCGCGGCGGGCCTTGCAGCCGTTGCACCGCCGAAGGCGTATGTCGCGGATTCGCGGCCCCTCGGCACCCTTTAGACCGCCGCCCCCCCCCCACCGCCAGGCCGCTTCAAGGAAGCCAACCTCTCCCACGTGCCACGGCCCCTCCCGCGAGGACGGCTTCGGCCCTGCCGCCCCGCAGACCGGAGCAGCCCTGGTCCGGCGGAGCCTCCCGGGGGAGAGCCGGAACAGCCCTCCGCAGCCTCGCTGGCCGCCCCGCTCCCCGCCGCGGCCTGCCCTCGCGGCGCTTACCTTGGAAGCGGTGCCCGAAGAAGCGGTTGCGGAGCACCCAGGGGTAGAAGTTGAGCGGGTCGCGGGGCTGCGCGCCGAAGAAGGGGTGATGCGGCGAGGGCGGCAGGTGCGAGGCGCCCAGCTGGGGCGGGTGGACGGCCAGGCCGGGCGGGTGGCTCACGGCCTCCGGGAAGAGCAGCTCCGGGGCGCCATAGAGCGAGCGCCCGCTGGCGGCGGCCGAGCCCTGGAAGCCGTGCGCGAAGGCCTCGACGGCGGCGCTTGCCGGGTAGCCGAGGGCGGCGGCGGCCGGGCGGAGGGGCTCGTCGGCCAGCGGGCGGCTGTCCTTGCCCACCAGCGACTCGATGGTGAAGCAGCGCTTGGCCGCCGCCGCCGCCGGCTGGAACATGGCGCCCGGCCGGGCGAGGGGGAGCGCGCCGGTGCGAGGGGCCCCCCGGGCGAGGGGGCACGAGGGAGCCACGACGGGCGCGCCAGCCGGCGGCCGGAGCCAAGCGCGGGCCGAGCCTCCCCGCGGCCGAGCTGCTGCCGCCGCCGCCGCCGCTACCGCCAGCGAGAGCCCGGCGCCGGCAGGCTGGTCGAGGCAGGGCGCGCCGACGCCAGGCGGCTCCGGGGAGGTGGCCGCGGCACTCACGCCTGTCCACACGCGCACTCACCCCCGCGCCCGCGCCCGCCGCCGCCGCCGCCGCCGCCCACCCCATCCACCCGGTGCACAGTGGGCGCGCTCTCGGGCTCGCCGTCCAGATAAGCCGAGTACCTGCCGGGCCGCCCCCTCTGATTGGCCAGGCGCACCTGCCCCGGGGTTGGGGAGGGCACGTGGGAAGGGGAGGGGAGCGGCAAGGGGAGGAGGGAGCGGGGTCGCCACCAAAAGGCGGACTGGAGCGCCCAGGAGGCTGAGCTGCAGCTCCGGATCCGCCCCCGGCTCTCCCTCCCTCGCTGCTGGTGGCGTGCAGAAAAGGGGGGGAGGCGGAGTGAAAGGAGGCAGGGCAGCAGGCAGGCAGAAATCCCGCCCGAGCTGCGGCGCGGCGCGGCGGCGGCGGCGGGGCACCCACCCGGACGTCCAAGTCAGCTCGCCCGACGTGGGACCGGCGGCAGGTAGGTGCGCCCCCGCAAGAGAACGGGCGGGGAGCGAACGGGGTCGTTCGAGGCCGGAAACAGCGGTGGAACTTCTGCCGTCTAAAGCTGCCTCGGGCGCCGGTGCCCTAAGGCCTGTTCGGGACGGGCCTCGGCCAGATCTTAAACACCCCCCGCCCAGGCTGCTCTTTCCCCTCTCGCGGCCCCCCTCGGTGCCGTCCCCCGTCTTCTTCTAAGCGCTGCGGCTTATGGAGAAGTTGCCTGCGACCTGTCCAGGCACCTCTGGAGTGGCTTTCACAGACCGGGGCCTTCGGAGCGTTTCTTCACCATAACCGCTGAGTCCTGGACCACGCGTGGCTTGCGTGGGGGTGATACTGGAAGGAAGGAAGGAAGGAAGGAAGGAGCCATCGAAGCGCGGGGAAGCCCAGGAGGCTCCCGGGTGTCCTCAGGTCTGCTCTGTGGCTTCCCTGGTTCCTTTGCACCCGCGACACTTTGGGGCGCGTCGCTCAGGGGCTGTCGGGATTTCCAGGACCTCCCGAAGCGCCCGCGCTCTTTCTCGGGGGGCAGCGGCAGCGGCCGGTGGATGAGGGGGCCCCACTCGGTCGCGGCGGCGGCGGCGGCTCCCCCTTTCTCCCGCTCCCCGGTCAGAGCTGGGCCTCTGGCGCTGGGCTGGCGCTCGCTGCCTGGAGGCCAGGACGGAATCCCGCCCTTCGCCTGGCGCCCCTTCCCCAGCCGCGATTGCTGCCGCAGTCCCCGCGAATGCCTCGGGCTCAGCAGCTCTTCTCCCTCCCGCCGTGGTGGGGCGCCCAGGAAAGGTCAGCCCGGACCAGGGCGGCCAGCGCGCAGTGCTTCTAGGCCGCGGGCGTCGCTAGATTCCCTCGCCTGACGATGCCAGGCCCCGGGGAGTCGAGGAAGGAGTTGCCGAGCTGCTCGGGGGCCCGTCTGCGCGCGGGCCGAGAGGCGCCCTGTCAAGTATCTCGCCCCGCGAGCGGTCAGGAGTCCCGGAAGGGCGAGGAGGACGAGCGGCCCGGGGCGCGGCCACGAACGAGCCCGCCGAAGGAGCTCCGAGGCCGGAGAGACGCGCCAGCCGAGTGCGGCGCCAAGGAGCGCGCGGAGAACTCCGGCTGCCTCCCTGGCGACGGACGGGCCGAAAGGCGCAGCGAGGCCGGGCGGGACGCTGCTCGGGAAAGGGCCGGTGGGCGCCGCATCCCTCCTGTCGGCCCTCCGGGGAAGGAGGCGTCCCTTCGCTGAGTCGCCGAGCGGCGCCTCTCCAAGGCCGCGTGGCCCGGGGCTCTGCTCCACCCAGCCGGGACGCGGCCCTGGAGCCGAGGCCCGCGCGCGAGGGGCGGCTGCGCTGCTTCCGGATTCGCCCTGCGCGTCTGTCGCCCCGGGGGACGAAAGCGGCCGCCCGCGGCCGCACCGGCACGACCTGGCGGAGCGTTCTGCCGCCTCGGCCGGAGCCGGGCCGCCGGGGCGGGGCGGGGCGGGGCGCGCTTCTGCCGAGTTCTCTGCTGGGAGATGTCGCGCGATGCCCAAGAAGGAAAACGGGGACCGGAATTATTTTGTGGCAAGAGCCCTGCCCGCCTGCCCGTCGTTGAAACCGCCCCAAACCTCGGTTAAATCAACCCCCTTGGTAAGGGGCGGGGGCAACGGGCGGGAAAGGCGGTTTCAAAACAATCAGCCCGATTCAGTGGAGGGGGGGAAGGAAGGAAGGAAGGAAGGAAGGGATAAAAAGAAAGAAAGCGCGAAAGAAAGTAATCGAATTGCCCAAAGGAGATTTCGGCCCCTTCTCTGGTGGCTCCGTCCCTTCGCGTCCCCCCCATGGCCTCCCAGTGAGGGATGTCGAACTCCCCCCCGGACCGCCCTCTGTTTTGGGGGAGCGAGATCCCCCGCAAACACACGATTTCAGAGAACACCCGACTCTGCGCGCTTCAGCGGACTCCTGCGTATGCACATTCTTCAGTGTTTTGAGCAGACAGCCACGGACCCGGATCGGCACCCCCCCCCCCCCGGGAAGCGATTCCTGGCGCGACGTCAAGCTCAGCCCGGATTCCGCCGACCCGCGTTTGCCTCCGTCCCAGACGTTCCCCTGCCGCTCTCGGGTGCCTTCATGTTTTCCTTTTCCCGCTTTGTTGCATTACCAGCCGCGCTCCTCGCGGCCCGGCCAGCCCGAGGAGCTCCGGCTGGCGCGGCTGTTGCCTGGCTTCGCGCTTAGGGCCCTGAGCGCGCTGGGTCCCGTTCGCACAACCGGCCAGCCCCGCCAACCCTTCACCTCGCGCGCGCCCGTGGGCGGGCGGGCCGGGCCAGCAGTCGCTGCCCCGCAAGAGTGGTGACGGTAGTCGTAAGCCCCGAATCGTCCCCCTCCTCCTCCCTGCTGCTTTGGTGGCGTTTGCGGCGGCGGCGGCGGCTACTGCCGGCCGGCCACGGCTGCTCTCTTCAGCGGGGAGGGCGTGGCGGAGGCGCCCTGCTTCGCCCACGCCCGCGGAGCTCAGACCGGGCGCGTCCCGTCTCCCTCTCCGCGGTGGCACCGGAGCGCCCGGCGATCTTTCCGGCAGAGGTCCGCGGCGGGTCGCAGCAGCGGGAGCCGCCGCTGGGCGCCGCGCGGCCGCGCCTCGGGGCGGGCGTGCTGGGCTGGCTGCGAGAGCGAGGCGGGGTCTGGCTGGGAGCCCGGCTGGGCCCCGAATCGTCGCGGCCATCAGAAGCAGGCGATCTCGCGCCTCGGGACGAGCCCGAGTGAGGCGCCCCCTGGGAAGCGTCCGGAAGCCGCTTCGCAGTCGGCCAAATCCGGAAGGGCCTCCAGGAAGAGGGCTTCACGGGTGGGGCCACGGTGGCGGCAGAGGGACCCGCGGCTACGGGACAGAATGGGGATGGGGCACCTAGAATCAACAACCACGAGGCCCGGCGGGCGGGGAGGCGCCCCCTCTGCCTGGCCCTTGGGCCTCAGGGCCAGCCCGTTTCCTTTCTTCTTTCTCTTCCCTCTCTTCTTTCCGCATGCACTCTCTCCGGGCTGGATTTATTGGGAGCGAGAAAGCGAAATCAGACCCCCCCCCCCCTGAGAAGGCCCAGAAAAAACTGCTAATACATCATCGTCGTCGTCATTACCCCGGAACCATCATAACCGAATTACTGGATGGGGCGAGGGGGAAATGTGTGGGCGGAGACCGAGACAGAGAGAGCTGGCTCTAGCAACCGCAGGGACTAGCGCCATGATCTGCAATGAGAGAGGAACGGGAGAAAGAGCTAGTCCTTCTCTCTGGCTCAGCTTGTCTGTGCCTGCCCGGCTTCCTCCGTCCCTCCCGGTCTACTCCGGGATCTTTCTTCCAATCTCTGCCAAATCCAGGTTGGGGGAGAGGGGGCTCATTTTGCTGGCGAGCCCAGACTTCACATACATAAGCATTTAAAAACAAAACAAGCCACCACGCCAGCCGGCACCGTGAGAGCGAGAGAGCCATCCTGTAAAACGGCGTTTCATAGTTAGGGACCCAGGGTTAGTTCGCCCGTTTCCCGAGCTAGTTATCTGATCTGATCTAAGACGTTATCTGACATTTCTGTAAACTGAGCCAGGGTAGTTCACGGAATAAGAAACACCCGCGCGCGCGCGCGCACACACGATAGAATAAACCAATGAACAGCATAAAATATGCAAGTACCATGTGTCAAAAATGGTCATACAATAAAAAGGAAGAAGAAAGGAATAAGGTCAGCCCTATAACAGGTAATTAAAAAGCTTCTGTTGAACTCAGCGGCATCGAAGGAGACCTTTGGAGCCAGCCTCTAATGTCCTATTCTACTCCGAGCAAAAGGTGATTTGTTGCCATTTCCGGAAGTGGTGAATTTTTATGGGCCCATTTCTTTCTGGGTTCTGGCCTGGGGACTCCGTCTGCTTTAGCATTCCTAGTGGGTGTTCTGTAGGTAGACAGGCAGCCGGGGCCGGGGGAGGCGGACCCTTGCGGGGTAATGCTGGACTTCTCCGCAGCTCCTGACCCTGTCCGCAGGCACATCCCCAGGGCAAGGGACCGCGAAGTGCCCCGTGGGGGGATTCTCTGACATGTTGCGCTTTCAGTGCTCAGAGGGGCTGGCGCATCCTCCCCGAACTTCCTCTAACTTAACATTTAATTGATCTCCACTCCTGGTAACCCAGTTGCTCATAGGAAGGGGAATATTTACCGGGCGGGCGTGGGGGCTGGAATAATAAATTCTTCATATATTAAAAAACGTATTTTAATGTGTCGCTATATGATATGCACAGTACTGGAATATCTTTTTAGGACTGAAAGGGAAAAACATTTCTTCTTGATTGGTTAAGGGAGAACAACACCAAAATGCATCTGTGGGTTACATGAAAATGCCCTGATGCACCTCTGGTCACACGATCTCACTCGGCCCCATGAGGCTGATGTGATTCTGTTATTCCTTCAAAAGCAGGTTTCATTTTTTTGTTTTTTGTCCTTTGTTTTTATTAGGTTTGGCAATCTATCAAATAAATTGTCCATTTGCAGAAATGCCCAGGAGACTCCGAGCCTGGGGATTTGCATCTTCCTGCCCCAGACGCTATGTGGCTTCTGGGGTCTAAGCTGGGTGGAGCAGTGGGCAGAATTCTGGCAGTACTAATAAGCAAAATAAAATAAAAGTATAAACGCCACAGTGGATACAGATCTTGCCCTGAAGGTAAAGTTGTGTGCATGCGTGTGTGCGTGTTTTAAAAACAGCATTTTAATCAACTTTAAAGGGGCTACCAAAAGAGAAGATTAAATTCCAGGCCTGGGATTTCTCCCTTGGGCTGCAAACAAATGTAAGCAGTTTTAAAACTGGCTTGCAGTAAAGAGGAATAAAACAAGCATGGTACAATAATATCGAGAAACAACAATAAAACAATAATCAGAATAGCAACAAATAAAGGAGGAGAATAAAACAAACAAAACCCAAACCCAAGCAGCATAAAACAAAAACCGTTACCATGAATTAGAAACTTGGGGAAATAAATGGCCTTTGCTTGGCGCAGGGAACCTGACGTAGCCTCATCTCCCATTTTCTCTTCACAACAGCAAGGATCTGAACTCAGACCCCCCCGCCCCCGCGCGCTTCCAGTCTGCTGCCCTTTGCGCGGTATCGGAGGCGGAGACCACCTGAAGCGTCTCCCTTGCTGAGCGGCTGGGCCTCTCGACCTGCTCCTCGGTGCTGCGCTGGTCCTATCCAAGGCACTCTGGCCTGAGGCCCAGCAGATCTCGGGACGGCTTTTCGCTGTGAACCCCCCACAGAGAGGAGGGGGGCACTTTCTCTGGATGCCGCACTCTGGATGCAGGCTGGTGGGAGCAGGGACTTTCCCACGCTGGCACCTCAACTCCGAGATTTCCCACCCAAGGAAAGCCCGACGCTGTCGAACTAAGGCTGCAATCCTATGCACACTTACCTGGAAGTAAGCTCCATTAAACTCAACGGGACTTACTTCTGAGCGGGCGTAAATGGGATGGCGTGCTATGGTCCATGGGGTCACGAAGAGTCGGACACGACTGAACGACTGAACAACAGCAAGAAATGGGGTGGCGTTGGAGCCCTTCTTGCTTATCTCCTCGCGCCCACGCGTTTCTGCTCGCTTTGTTTCTTCCTCAGGACCTCCGCGACTTGGCGTTTTCTGCCCCTCCTGCTGGATGCTTCGGATTGTGCTGGGACTTTGTCGCGATGGTTCGTCGTGTTGCAGCCTAGGGCAGTTGCACCCGCTGGGGTCGAGAATGGGTCAGAAATGGGGGGCGGATCTGGGAACGGCGCTGGGAGCGAGAAGGCACCCGGGGGCCCGCGACGCCCCGGGAAAGGCCCTGCGCCCCGGGGGCCCCTTCCCTCGCGCCGAGGCCCGCCGCCCCGCTCCCGCCCGAGGCTCCTGAGCCCCCGCCCGGGGGGTTCCTCCCTTGGAGGCCAGGCCGGGCCAGCCAGCGGCGGCGGGGGGCGCGGCCATGCCAAGTCGAGCTGCTGCGCCTCCTGCCGCCGCCGCCGCCGCCCGGTGCTTCGCCAGCTTTGTGCCGGCATTCCTCGGCAGCTTGAGCCTAAAGAGCCGCCTCGGAACGGGAGATCCGACGGGTGGGAGACCAGAGGCCCCCAGGAAGCGGGAGGGAGGCAGGCGGCCTTCTGGCCAGGAGCCGCAGCCCAGCCGGTCTCCTCTGCCCAGCCTGCCGAGGGACGGAAGGGCCAGTGGAGGCTGGTGGCTCCGATTCCGGTGGGGCTGTGGGTCCCCTCTGGGGTTCAGCCAGAACTTTAAAGGGGCTCTCCAAGGTGCTGAATCGGAGCCAGCAGCCTCCGCTGAGAACGGCCTCTGCACTGGCGTCAAGCCCGTCGGCCCGCTCCCCTGCAGGCCCGAGATCTCCCGGAGGGTCCGGGAGCGAAGCTGCGCCCGCGCCCCCGCGCCCCGCGGCGAGCGGCGAGCGGGCCTGGTCGCAGAGGCCAGCGCCTCCTGGCTCGGCTTCGGGGCAGCGGCTCCCAAGGCGCCTTGAGGAGAACAGCCGCCCCCTTTCTCCCGGCTGGCTGGAATGCTCCGGGCTACTTCCAGCCGGAGGGAATGCCAACGAGCGGGGCCGCCCAGCCCTGCCTCGATCCGGTCGGCCGCGCCCGCCTTCCGTCGCCGAATGCCCGAGGCGGCGGCCGCCCCAAGGCGTCGCGAGTGGCCGCGCCCTCCTCGGGGGCTGCAGAGGGCTCCCTGGCGGAGGCGGCGGGTGGCGGGAGGGGCGCTTCGGCCCAGCGCCTCGAACCGAGCCCGGAAACAGACCGGCCGCTGGCGCCCCTCGCTTAGGAGAGGCATTGCCCGAACCCTCCAGGCAGCCAAGGCTGGGCCCCAGCCCGCCTTCCGCCTCCTGGGCCAGCTGGACTTTCTGCACCTCCTCCGAGGCTGCCTAGCCAGGCTCAGGTCGCTGCCCGAGGCGAAGGGCAAGGTGGCACCAGCGCCCCCGCCCCCTTCCGCCCTGGGAGCGCAGAGGGCTGGCGGCTGGCGGCTCCGGCTCTGGTGGGGCTGTGAATGCATTCTGGGTTTCAGACAGGACCAGCCAGAGTTCCGCAGGAGCTATCCAAGGTGCTGAACCCCACCCCGCAAATCGGTTCAGTGCCTTGGATAGCTCCTTTAGAGTTCTGGCTGGGACTGACTGCTATCCAGAATGGGTTTACGGCCCCATCGAAATTGGAGCTACCAGCCTCCACTGGCAAAGAGACTGGCAGGCTGGCAGCGTCACACTGCTTCAGCCCTGGAGAAGCAGCTGTGCCCCCTCCACACTGGGGAGCTTCGAGGCACAGGTACCTTGGCCTGTCGCACAGCAGTAAGATCCTCACTCCCAAGAAGGGTCTCTCTCGGCCAGTGCCATGACCTGAGAATCAAGGAGCTGCAGGGGACCAAGGAGCAGCCCATGCAGAATGTCATGCTTTTATGCAAGACTCAGTCATGTCAGTGGGGCTGGAGGAGGAGTGGAGTCCATTAGGCAAACAAGCTTCCCTTTGCAACCCAAAGAATCAAAATAGTGTTTAAAAGAAAGAATCTGAGATGCCTATTAGTTTAACTTTAAAAAAATCACCATTTTAGACCAAGACAGCATGGATGTTTCCCCTTGGGAGTCTCCCTTGGTGGGAACTAAGAGCGAACCCAGCAGTAATGCAGGCTCCTGGCCATGATTCTGCTGAGCTAAGTTCTGGAAAACCCCTAAGCCAGCCATTGGTGTGGGTTTGTGAGCCATTGATGGAGAAGTCACAAGCAATATATGGTTCTGGGACACAAAATTGCCTAGGGAGGTGGTGGGCTCTCCCACACTGGAGGCATTCAAGATGAAGCTGGACAGCCATCTGTCAGGGATGCTCTGACTTGGATTCCTGCACTGAGCAGGGGATGGGACTCGATGGTATTATATGCCCCTTCCAGCTGTACTATTCTGTGATTCTATGATACTATGAAAATGGCACTCCCACACTTCCCAAGAAGAAGCCACAGACACCACTGAGGCATCACCTGATAAGAGACTTAGTAGAGCAAGAGGCGATTGAGGTGACGTTTTGCTCGACTGAAGAAATGGTGGCAGATGTGCTGACAAAACCTTTGCCGGGGAACTGCACCAGCACCACCATCATTAAAAGCCAGCACCCAGCAGGCCCTCTGCTCAGTCTCGTAGAATCATGGAATAGTAGGGTTGGAAGGGGCCTACAAGACTATCAAGTCCAACTCAGTGCAGGAATACAAGTCTCTGGGAAGTCTAGTTAAAAAGGTCCAGCGAGCAGGTGATGGAACCCCCCCCTTTCTCTGCCTGAGCGCCCCCCCCCCGAGAGTGATTGCTGCCAGTCAGAGTAGAGCATAGTGGGCTACACAGACCAATAGTTTGACTCAGTACATCACCTTCTTGTGTTCCTGTATTCCTATGTAAGACAAGAACATCAAGAAGAGCCCTGAAGCTGGGTCAGACCAAGGGTCCAGCAAGTCCAGTGTTCTGTTCCCATAGTGGCCAACCAGCTGTCAATGGGAGAACCACAAGCAGGACATGAGTGCAACAGCACCCTCCCACCCATGTTCCCCAGAAAGTGGTGTACACAGGCATACTGCCTCTGGTAGTAGAGGTAGGATATGACCATCAGGACTAGTAGCCACTGAAAGCCTTTTCCTCCAGGAATTTGTCCACCCCCCCGCCCCCTTTAAAACCATCCACGCTAGTGGCTGTTGCATGTAGTGTTTATTAAAGCCTTAATGCATAGGAAAGATTTAGTCCATTGGGCTCTGGGTTACACACCACTGAAAGATAATTGATATTGTGTTGCAATGTTTGATTTTGCCTATTTTGTAATTAATCTGAAATGTTATTATGTTAGTATCAGTGAAATGAGTTGTTTATGATTGCAATGAGGTCCTATTACAATGTTGTTGTTGTATTGCTGTTTTGTTAGCTGCTATGGGCACTTTTTGTGGAAAAGCGGCATATAAATAAATGGCCACCACCACATTTTGTGGCAATGCATTCCATAGCTTAACTATGCACTGTACAGGGCAACAGAGGAAAACTAACTATAAAGAAAACTGCAACCAACAGAGACCCAGCAAAAATCAAACAACAGTGAGACTGAAGGCCCATTGAGACACACGGTCTTCAAAAGGCCACAGAAAGCCAGAAAGGGAGGGGCTACGTGTCTTTCCCAAGGGAGGGAGTTACAAAGGTTGGGGCTGTGCTCGGGGACGCCATCGCCGCGTGCCATCGCTCGACTGAGCCTCAGAGGGAGGCAGCAGCAGGACACAGGAAGCAAGGAGGAGGATCTCAGGGCTCAGCAAGGGAAGAATTAGGAGTGTGCATGTGTGTGTGCAGGGCTGATGCCAAGAAAGCTTTTACTAAAATGAAAGCACCAGAACCTGTTCCAAATGCTTAGCTCAGCCCTCGGACATGTGAAGCAGCAATGGAGGAGATAATGCCTCTGATGACATGCAGAGTTCACTCTCCTGAGTGACCCCAGCCTGCTCCCATGCAGCTTGGGTTAGTAGGTGGAGCTTTCAGATCGGAGGGTGTGGCCTGCATGCACCATAGCTCCTGCCCCTCCACTGGGCCTCCTCCTCTGCTGGAAACTCCACTTGGCGTCCTGCAAGTCAGGCACGTCCTCCAGAATTTGCTGGAAATGGCCTAAAGGAGGCTGGGAAGCATGATGAGGCCTCCATTTGTTTTCCCACCTTGCTGTACAAAAGGCAAACCATGCATGTTTCTGCTGGAGCCTGCTAGGTGGCACTTGCAGCACTGACATTCACAATGGAAAAATAGGCAGGGAAGCGTCTGAACAGCAGTTTTATTGTGTTAATAAGTTTGGCGTCTATAGGCAACATATGTAAACGGCTCATATACTGTCTTTATGCCATTTAACATTATGTTGCTGAGGTGCTCAAGAGCCAAGCTGCAGCATTTTGATGAATATGCAAGGAGCTGCCAATCTTTCCAACTCCCCCCGTCTTCAGCAAGTTAATAGTCTGCATTGCCAAAATGGTGACTTGGGCCCTTCCATTTCTGGTTTAATGGCAAGGGGGGTGGGTAAGGGTGGGGAGAAGGAACTGCTCAGTTTTCTCCATGGTCTAATCTGCAACCCACTGAAAATGGACCTGCCCTTAAGCCAGCCCTGATCTGTGGGCTTTCATCTGCCTCCACTGGCTACATCAGCCAAGTTAAGAATTTTGTGGATACCACTGCTCAAACTTGCCTTTGGAGATGAGATGGCATTTCCCAGAGAAATTGAGGGCAATGCTCAGCCACAGTTTTCCATACCTAGATTTGCTTAAAAGAAGTTATGCTGAATCAGTTTTTCCCTGATTTGCAAGGGGTTGTCTGGCCAGAAAGGCAGGAAGGTTAAGAACATAAGAAGAGCCCTGTTGGGTCAGACCAACGGTCCATTTAGTCCAACATTCTGTTCATGAGGTGGCCAACCAGATGATGATGGGAAACCCACAAGCAGGGCACAAGTGCAAGAGCACCCTCCCACCCATGTTCCCCAACAGCTGGTATACAGAGGCAGACTGCCTCTGATACTAGAGATAGCACATAGCCCTCAAGCCATGGGTAGCCTTCTCCAGGAATTTGTCTAACCCCCTTTTCCCCATTTTTTATTTATTTTTACAAATCACAAGATATAATAAGAAAGAAAGAAAGAAAGAAAGAAAGAAAGAAAGAGAAAGAAAGAAAGAAAGAAAGGCAGGCAGGCAGGCAGGCAGGCAGGCAAGCAGGCATAACATTTCAAACATAAGGACCCAAACCATCCACACATTTAGAATTCCAGCACATTACCAACAGTGTCTAATCCCCTTTTAAAGCCAAGTTGTTCGCTACATCTTGTGGTAGCGAATGCTATAGTGATCTGTGAAGAAGCCCTTCCTTTGAGCTGTGTGTCAATTGACATCTGGCGAACTATTCAGTTGACCCATTCACCCTGAGCAGGCATCGACTTTGATTTTGTTTTTTAAAAATGCATCCAGCTACAAGCTGTGCAAACCGTTTGTGTGAATTAACCCTTCGCAGGGGACTCTAAATGGTTTGGATGATTTTTCATTGGACCAACTGTGTAGAAAGTGTAGCAACCTTTGGAAGATACAGAAATCTGTGTTCCTGCCTGAAACATAACATAGGAAAGAAAGCTTATTAAAGATCCTTATGTGAACTGCAGAATATTGAAGGTGTAGGAAAAGAGGCATGTGCAGTGAGTGAGGCTGCTTCTTCCCTTTCTTCAAATGAGGGCTGAATTCTAATAGCTCCAGAATGCATGGAATTCTAAAGACGACTCCCAAAGAGAGAATTTCAGCTTTTATTGGGCCAGATTATTATACAAGAGGGTTGCAAAATTCAGAGTCTGCTCAGGTGCCAAGGAGCCCCAAGTTGGTGGTAGTAATGATGTTGGGTTGGATCCTGCTGCAGTTATGTGGAGAGTAGACCAGGGGTGGGGAACCTCAAATCTAGCCCTCCAAGGGTCCCCAGATGGCCAGCCCCTTTTTCCTGGCCATGCCCCTTTCCCCTGACCACCAGCCATCAGATGGTTTTCCAGCTCTTGCATGGTCACACATACACACTCTAAAAGGCTGCCATGCCTCCCCCAAGGCTGGCTTCCTGGCAGGAAGAACTCTAAGTTAAAGAGGCTGGTATTCTTGGGATTTCAGGCCTGCCCCTTTTGCTTTTGGCCCCGCCCACACTGAACGCAGGGAGTGGGGGGTCTGGGAACTTCTTGGCAATGGAATTCTGCCCTTGGGCTGAAAGAGGTTCCTTCTCCCTGGAGTAGATCAACTGAAGTCAATGGGGCTTAAGCCAGTCGAGACTTACTTGTCCCATAGCTGGATCCAACCTGATGCTGGTGAGAGGTGGGTCAGCAGGAGCTTTAAGGGGTGCAGCTTCGTCAGAAGTGACAACAGCCTTTGCCTATGAAGTCCAAATTGGGCCCCGGTCAATAGCCATAGATGTAGGCAAAACACACCCAAGTGGTGGGTCAGCAACAGACTTTACTGGAGATGTTACAGACTTCCATCTCAAGGTAAATTGGCTGAAGTCAGCCTCATGATCAGCATCCCTTGCAGGAGGAAGAAGGAAGAAGATAGGAAAACAGGAAGAGGAGACAAGGAAAAGGCAGAAGGGCCTCCCGGGGATCCCCTCCCACCTCACCCAGGGACATCAAGATCAGGCTGACCCTTCAAGATCAGGCTGAGTGACTCATGGCCCTAGTCCCGCCAGTACCCTTTCTCGAGGGCAATGGGTCACTGTACTAATCCCATGCCCATTAGGTGGTGCTAGTGCAGTTCCCCTGGCAGAGGCTTTGTCAACACATCTGCCACCATTTCTTCAGTCGAGCAATACTTCAGTTCAATCACCTCTTGCTCTACCAAGTCTCTTATCAGGTGATGCCTCACGTCAATGTGCTTTGTCTCAGCTTCTCACTCAATGCCAGCTTCAGGCACCTTTGATTGTCCACGTGTAGCACTGTGGCTTGCGTGTTCTCCAGTCCCATGTCAGTGAATAATTGAGCCAAATCACTTCTTGACATGCACTGGCTGCTGCCACATACTCTGCCTCTGTGGAAGACGTGGCCACAACTGCCTACTTCTTACTGGCCCAACTGATAGTCCTGCCATTGTATGTGAACAGGTTTCCTGATGTGGACTTGTGGTCTGACCCATCACCCACCCAGTCTGCATCCACGAACCTGATCAGCCCTGTGTGTGTGCTGCTGGGCAGTTTGAGCTTTGTATGTGCAGTACTTTTTAAGTAGTGCATCACATGCTTCACTCCATTCCAGTTGCATTGAGAGGGCTTGGCCACTTCCCTGCTCCGGATGCCCATGGCTGCAGCTGTGTCTGGCCTGGTGACTGTTGAGATGAATAATAGCATACTGATGGCCCTTTGATACTGCTGATTATCCAGCAGTGGAACATCATCATCTCACCCTTTGAGGTGATCTGTGGTCATGGGAGTCTTGACCCCCTTTGCCTCTGCCATTCCAACCTCCAGCACCATCTCCTTCATCTTTTGTCTTTGACTAAGGATGCTGGGAAAGACTGAGGGCAAAAGGAGAAGGGGATGGCAGAGGATGAGAAGCCTAGATAGCATCACTGATGCAATGAATATGGACTTGAGCATGCTCTGGGAGACAGCGCAGGACAGGAAGGCCTGGTGTGCTACGGTCCATGGGGTCACGAAGAGTCGGACACGACTGAATGACTGAACAACAACAACAACAAGGAGGAAGCTCCTATCATCACCCTTCTTGACCTGTACACTCAAATAGTGTGCTATTGGACCCATGTCCTTGAGTTCAAAGCTCTGCTTCAGTCTGAGCATAATTTCTGTGCCATCGGTTTCCTGCTCATAGCACAGGACCAGATCATCCACGTACACCAGTATGTATGCCCACCTGTCCCCCTTCTGCCTGGTATAGAGGCAGGGGTCCGCCTTCCCGTTGATGAAGCCCAGATTTACTAGGACTCCATTAATTTTCTCATTCCAGGCCGGCTTAAGTCTGTAAATACTTTTGTGCAATTTGCACACTTTCTTTGCTCCTTCTGGATCTTCAAACCCTGGTGGTTGCATCATGCACAGGTCTTCCTCTATTTCACCATACAGGAATGCTGTTTTAATGTCTAGATGTCTAGCTTGCATCTCCCTGCTGGCTGCTCTGCTCAGCATTGCTCTAATGGTGGTGTGCTTTACCACTGGGGCAAATGTTTCATCATAGTCCTCCCCATACTATTGAGAGTGTCCTTTTTGAGAGTGTCCTTTTTGAGAGTGTCCTTTTTTGTTTTCAGGTCATCTCTGAGCTTTTTGTGAAGCCGCATTGGCTTCTTCTGTTGTCTTCCACCTTTTCTTCTTGTTGGAATGGTTTGTGATTGTGCCTTGAGAATTTCCTTTTTTAAAAGCTCCCACCCATCTTGGACTCCTTTTCTCGTTTGAGTCGGTTGCCATGGGACCTTGCTGATCATTGTTCTGAATTTATTAAAATCAGCTTTCCTAAAATCCAGGGTACGCGTTTGGCTACACTCGGCTTTTGCTTCCCTCAGAACCAAGAACTCAAGTACAACATGGTCGCTTTCCCCCAGAGTTCCCAGAACTGCTACTTTATCCATTAAGTCATCTCTGTTGGTTAGGATCAAGTCAAGGATAGCCGATCCTCTAGTTCCTTCCTCTGCTTTCTGTAGGAGGAAGTCATCCACCACACAAGTCATGAATTTCCTGGAGGGGCCATGTTTTGCAGAATTTGTCCCCCAACAAATATCCCTGACCCCCTCCAGGGCTTATCACCTCCTTTGGTCCATAGAGGTCAGCGTGGATGAGCTCCAGTGGCTCTTTAGCTCTGCTCTCGCTTGGCTCTGGCAGTGGGGCTCATGTGGACTCGGTCTTGATGCAGCACACACAGCTCATCCTTGACCTGCATGCTGGGATCTGTAAGTCTTCCACAAGTTCCTTGGTCACCAACTCTTTCACTGCCTTCACACTTCTGTGCCTCATGCATCTGTTGCAGAGGTGGATGCAACTGTTGTGGGGTATGTGGTTTGCCCTCTTGGCCTCTTCTCTTCTGCCAGCAATCTCATACATAGAGTTCTTCACCCTGGCATTGCCCCACAGCCTTCCTTCTCTGGAGATTTGGCATTCACCCCCCTCGAAAAGTAGGACAAATCCATCTGCTATAAGCTTTCGTAGTGAGAGCAAGCTCCCCTCCAGGTCCAGCACAGACAAGACATCTGTCAGCTTTGTTTTCCCACCATGCGGTGGTGCTATACAGTCTATGGTGCCTTCTCCTATTCCAGCTGCTTTTATGTGTTTCCCATTAGCCAGGTAAACTTAACCCTCCTTTTGGTGATCTCTGCTTTTGGTGATCTCGTTCCTTGAAGAACCCCCTCCAGCTACTCATGTGGCTGCTGGCTCCCCAGCCCAGCACCCAAATTAAGTTGTGCCTCTGAGCTCTGTCTACTTCAAGGTAAATGGATGAGCAGGAATGCAGTTTACTCTGCCTTGCCCTTTGTTGCTCTTTGGCCTTCAGGACAGTCTTTCTTGAAATGTATCCTGGCCCCACACTTGTAGCATTCTTTTGTCTTTGCCTTAAGGGCTTGTTCTGATTTCCTCATGGCCTTTGTCTCTGGCCTAGCCATTGTCCTCTTACATGCAGCATCAGCCATGTTTTGCATCCTGCGTTTCCACTCACTAATCAGCCTGGCCTTTACATAGTCCAATCTTAGCACTGCTTTGCGGGGTGCTTCCAAGGCTGTTATGAGGGTTTCATAGGAGTCATCTAGGCTGCACAAAATGATGGTGACGACATCCTCCTCTGGGGTCTCTGAGCCAATTGCCCACAGCTCCTCAACAACTCGCAAGACTTCATTTATATGGTCTGGCAAGCTGGCTCCTTTCTGGATCCTCATTTTAAACAGTTTTGTCTTCAAGAACAGCTTTGTAGTTATGCTGGTAGGCTGGTGCACTTTCTGCAGAGCCTCCCACATTCCCTTAGTTGTTTTCTCATTTCTGATGTGGAGCAATTGGTCATTTTCGACTGATAGAGCAATTGTTGCCCTTGCTCTTCTGTTCCTTTTGTCCCAGTCCTGGGGATTTTCTGCAGGGTGAGCCAATTCCAGAACCTCCCACAAGTCTTCCTTCACTAGCACCATTTCCACCCGGAACTTCCATATGTGGTAGTTCCCAGTGCCTAGTTTTTCCATGGCTGCCTGTATATTTTCTTCAGCCATCATTCTACCCTCCAAGATTTTTCTCCCTTGACTATCAGACAGGCAGTACTCAAAGGTTTCCGTGTGATTCCTTGCAAAAATATTTTTCTTCTTTATTAGCTGCTGCCCCATAACCTGGCATCTGAATCAGCCCCCACAGATGTAGACAAAACACACTTTAGTGGTGGATCTCGAGTGGTCCCTATCTTCAAAAAGGGCAAAAAAGGAGGAACCTGGGAACTACAGACCAGTCAGTCTGACATCAATCCCTGGGAAAAGTCTGGAGCAGATGATAAAGCAATCCATCTGGAAGCACCTTGACAACAATGCCGTGATTACTCGAAGCCAACATGGATTTGTCAAGAACAAATCCTGCCAGACGAATCTGATCTCATTTTTTGATCAGTCCTTTGTGGACTGTGGGAATGCTGTGGACATAATATATCTTGACTTCAGCAAAGCTTTCGACAAAGTGCCCTATGATCTCCTGATGAGCAAACTAGCTCAAAGTGGGCTAGATGAAACAAGGATCCGGTGGATCCACAATTGGCTACAGAATCGGACTCAAAGAGTGCTTATCAATGGGACCTTCTCCAACTGGGGAGAGGTAACGAGTAGGGTACCGCAGGGCTCAGTCCTGGGCCCAGTGCTCTTCAACATTTGTATGAATGACTTGGAGGAGGAGGTGCAGGGAATGCTGATCAAATTTGCAGATGACACAAAATTGAGCAGGATAGCTAATACCCTGGAAGACAGAAACAAAATTCAGAGTGATCTTGATAGACTGGAGTGCTGGGCAGAAAAGAAGAGAATACATTTAATAGGGATAAAGGCCAAGTTCTGCACCTAGGAAAAAGAACCCAAATGCATGCTTACAAGATGTGGGATACTTGGCTCAACAGTACCACAAGCAGGAAGGACCTTGGAATTGTTGTAGATCACAAGCTGAATATGAGCCAACAATGTGATGTGGCTGCAAAAAGGGCAAATGCTTTTTGGGCCTGCATTAATAGAAGTACAGCTTCCAAATCACGGGAACTAGTTCCTCTCTACTCAGCACTGGTTAGGCCTCTTCCTGAGTACTGTGTCCAGTTCTGGGCACCACACTTTAAGAAGGATGCAGACAAACTGGAGAGGGTTCAGAGGAGGGCAACAAAGATGATCAGGGGACTGGAAACAAAGCCCTATGAGGAGAGACTATAAGAACTGGGCAAGTTTAGCCTTGAGAAGAGAAGACTGAGATATGATAGTGCTCTTCAAGTACTTGGAAGGTTGTCACAGAGAGGAAGGTCAGCATCTCTTCTCCATCATCCCAGAATGCAGGACATGGAATAATGGGCTCAAGCTGCAGGAAGCCAGGTTCTGGCTGAACATCAGGATAAACTTCCTGACTGTTAGAGCAATATGACAATGGAACCAATTACCTAGGGTGGGTAGTGGGCTCTCCCACACTGGAGGCATTTAAGGTGAAGCTGGACAGCCACTTGTCAGGGATGCTCTGACTTGGATTCCTGCATTGAGCAGGGGGTTGGACTCGATGGTCTTGTAGGCCCCTTCCAACCCTACTATTCTATGATTCTATGATCCTATGATCCTATGGATCAGGAACAGACTTTACTGGAGATACAGCCAGGGCCAGAAATATTGAAACAAAGATAACTGTTTTGGCAGTTGGCCTCTGTACACCACCACATTGAAGTTGAAAGGAAACACACCCAGATGGGAGCGAAGCCAGCTGTAATTCAAGGGGTTTGACAAAAGTGGGGCACTAACCGTTCAGGAAGGACAGCCAGTGGCATACCCCCCCCCATCGTTGGTGGCTCATAAGTAATGGAACAAACCAACATAATTTCATACTTAAGGATTGCCTTTAATACCTGGATGAAAATCCTTTGCAGTCAATGGCTGCCTGAAGTCTGGAACCCATGGACATGACCAAATGCTGAGTGTTCTCCCTCGAGATGCTTTGCCAGGCCTTCACTGCAGCTGCCTTCAGCTGCTGCTTGTTTGTGGGTCTTTCTGCCTTCAGTCTTGTCTTCAGTAAGTGAAAAGCATGCTCTATTGGGTGGAGATCAGGTGACTGACCTGGCCGTTGAAAAACATCCCACTTCTTTGCCTTGAGAAACTCTGGGGTAGCTTTTGCTGTATGTTTTGGGTCATTATCCATCTGCAATATGAAGCGGCGTCCTATCAGTTTGGCAGCATTCGACCGAATCTGAGCAGAAAGTATAGCCCTATACATTTCAGAATTCCTCCTGCTGCTTTTATCAGCAATCAGGTCATCAGTAAACACCAGTGACCCGGTTCCATTGTCAGCCATACATGCCCATGCCATAGCACTGCCTCCACCATGTTTGACAGATGATGCGGCATGCTTTGGATCATGAGCTGTTCCTTTCCTTCTCCATACTTTTCTCTTCCCTTCATTCTGGTACAAGTTAATCTTGGTTTCATCAGTCCAAAGACTCTTATTCCAGAACTGGGCAGGCTTTTTTAGGTGTTTGCTGGCAAAGGCTAATCTGGCCTTGAGCGTTACCAGTGGTTTGCACCTTGTTGTGAAGCCTCTGTATTTACATTCATAGAGCTACCTATTGACTGTAGATGTTGACAATGACATGCCTACCTCCTCAAGAGCATTCTTGACCTGGCTAGATGTTGTGGAAAGGGTTCCTCTTCACCATGAGCAGAATTCTGCAGTCATCCACTTTAGTTGTCTTCCGTGGATGAGCTTGCCAGTTAATTCCTTCTTTTTCAGGATGTTCCAAACTGTTGTGTTGGCCACTCCCAATGTTTTTGCTACCTCTCTGATGGGTTTAGTTTGTTTCCTCAGCCTAATGATGGCCTCCTTCACTCGCATGGACACCTCCTTGGACCTCATGTTGGGAGTTGCAGTGAACAGCTACCAAATGCAGATGTAACACTCAGAACCACCTCCAGGCCTTTCATCTGCTTGATGGGTCAAGGGGTACCCAGGAAACAGGCCACACCTGGCCATGCAGCTGCTTGTCAGCCATTTGTTCCATTACTTATGAGCCCCCAGCGATGGGTGTGTGTGTCTGCCACTGGCTGTCCTTCCTGAATGGTTAGTGCCCCAGTTTTGTCAAGCCCCTTGAATTACAGCCGAAAGTCCTGACTTCGCTCCCATCTGGGTGTGTTTCCTTTCACCTTCAATGTGGTGGTGTACAGAGGCCAACTGCCAAAACAGTTATCCTTGTTCCAATATTTCTGGCCCTGACTGTATAACAAACTTCCATCTCAAGGTAAGTTGGCTGACGTCAGCCCCATGGTCAGCATCCCTTGCAGGAGAAAGAAGGAAGAAGGTAGGAAAGTAGGGGGAGAAGACAAGGGAAAGGTAAAAGAGCCTCCCAGGGATTCCTTCCCACCTTACTCAGGTACATATTAACCCTTCATGTTCAGGTTAAGTGACTCATGGCCCTAGTCCTACATGCAGTACCACCTTTAGCCCCTGTTGGCCCCTTAAGTAGCATTGGGGTGAAGTACAGATGAAGGCTTTGCCTGGGAAACTTCAGGGGGGCGTTGTAAAGCTGGTTTCATGGCTCTGACTCACAGGAAGAAGGCAGGTCCTTCTATCCCCAGTTATCCTAATGGTTGCCATTCCTAAGGTAACCGGTTGAACTAATAAAAGACATTTCTTCTGCTGTTTTGCATCTCTCCTGTTGGATCAGTGTAGCTATAAGCATGCTAACCTGGGACTGGGGATTGCAGGGCATGGGCTGGGGCTGGGAAGTCAAGAGCAATGGGTGTGACTCCGAGGGAAGAGTTAAGACCCAGCCGTTGGCGTGCAGGTTTAAAGCTGCAGTGAAAAATGTCCTTCAAATGCGGCATGTGTATCTGAGTGTGTGGGTGTGTGTGCACGTGTGCCTGCTGGGGGAATGTCAGGAACCTCCCATACAGACCCTCCCTGGCTCCCTGTGTGTGCACATCCTCTCGTCAGAGTGAAAGGAAGGGGGTAATAAATACAAGAAAATATGTCACAGTTAATTCTCTCTCTCACTCTCTCACTCTCACACAAGTTGTTTCCAGTTAATTTATGTTGAATGTACAATTCCTAGCAGTCATATGGATGGCAGGCTCCCAGCCCCTGATTAGGGTAAACAGATTTTTGCTCCATATATTTAGACACTCCATATTGCTTCCAGGAAATGTGCACATTTGAAAGGCAGAGACTCACCGAGGGCCATATCCTGCCATCATGCTTTGCAGGTAGGAAGCACATTCGCATCCAGCAGGAGAGATAAGCAAGGGAGCTGCCCGTAGCCCATGGAACCACAGCCACAGAAGACCCGTCTGGCTACTGATGCCCTAGCACAGTGCAGGGAGGGGCTCCAGGACAACCTGCCAGATGAATGTTACTTTGGTTAAGGCCCTTTCTGAACTGTTCATCTTGCCTGCAAGCAAAGGCTTTTAATGGGGGGCCTGGAAGACCACAGCAGCAGCAACGTTATAAAAATATAGCACCATTTTATAGAGAAGCATAAGAAAAAAAAACCTTTTACCCCAAAGAGCTCACAGTTTAAATGTTGACAGTGGGAATGAGAACAAATAGCATGGTGGTGGTGGGGATAAGAGGGGAGCATCCTAAGCAAATGCACTTACATTGACTCAGGCTTCAATCCTGTGCACACTTTACTTGAATGTAAGACCTGTTGGACTTTGCATGACTTACTTCAAGACAGACAGGGTTAGGGCTGCACCCTTATGCTTATTTTCAGATGGGGGTGGAAGGGCTGTGTTGAAGAACAAAGGCCCCAAATGGGGATTTCCTCTTCAAGCTCCTAGAATGCAGAGCTGCTGTCCTGGACTAGAGCTTTTGGGATTCCTGGCCCTTGGCTAAGCTGTCCCTGGCTGATGGGGGTTGAGATCCAAGTCATCTGGAGGGCACCAGGTGGGGGAAGGCAGGTGTGGAGTCATGTGGAGGGGAATGGGGAGCTGGTGTGGGGATTTGGCTAGGAGACGTTTCACACTATCTGAGTGCCCTGATGGGAGAGGTGCCTGCCTGCCGTGGGTGGGGGAATTCTAGCTGCGGAGGAAGAGGTGTGAGGAGGAAAGGCAGAGGGAAGGCTGCTGCGGGAGTCAAGCGGGCAGGGGGCAAACTTGAGCAGATCGGCGGAGACATAGGGGCAGGTTTTGCGATGCTGCACAGGAAGCGGGACATTGTGACTTGGCATAATAAGGGGATCAGAGGAAGCCGAGCGTCAGGCTGGGCCTGGCCTGGCCATCGCGGTGAATGGTGAAGTCATCAGCCGATGACCGAGAGATGAGGGTCTGAGAGGAAAGATGAGCAGCGCAGTCATGGAAACAGCGGCCGCATTAGGCGGCTTTCTTGACTTGGTGTCTGCGGGTGCGTGATGTCACGTGTGTGTGGGCGCACACGTGTACAATTTGGGAGGGCCTGCAGTCTGTCAGAGCAGTCAGCGGCCCCACTGAGTGCCTCTGGGCCTTGCTGCTGCCTCCCTGCGTCTCTTCCGCCCCCAGCTGCTTCCTTCGCATCCGCCTGTTGCCTGCAGAGAGGTGGCCGCACCCAGGCGCAGGCTCGCGGCGAGCCCTTCTCTTGCCGGAGCCGCCTGGGGGTGCGCGGCGCGCGGCGCTCTCCGTGGACGCTGGGCTGGATCTAGGCTGAGCTGCAGAGCAGACCTCTTGAAAACAGGGGGACTGCCCCACTTCGGCACCTGGGCACGTGCGGCAAATAGATGTGCAGTTTTCACACACGAGAGTTGCACATGGTCCAGCGAGAAGTCGCTCCCTCTCTCGTTCACTTGGAACGCAGCGCTCTCCCTCCGAGCGGGGGCAGTTTGGGCCCTGGCGGCTGCGCTCAGTGATGCAGGGGGGGGGGGGCATTGCGAAAGGGCCTCTGTCACACAAACTAGTTCAACATTCCGTTCTAGCCGGGCGGGGGGAGGGTAGTCAGCCCCCCCCCCCCCGCTCGCACACTGACACAGAGGGCCTGGCGCTCCTTCGCGCTTCCAGAAGTCTCGCCAGCTCAGGACTCAGGAAGACAATTAGCATTTAAATAGGGTTATTTTGTCCAACGTGGAGTGGCGGAGGAGCTCCGGCATGTTCCAATCAGTGTAGGAAGTGTGGCTGGTCTCCCCAGTAACTCCCCCCCCCGCGCCCCATCCCCAAACAAGAGTGTTTGGGGTAGGGGGGAGTCCCTCTTTCTGTCCCACAGAAATCCCCGACTGTCAACCAATCCACAACCTCAGATTTAAATCCCCCCTTTTGCGGGGGGCGGGGAGGAATTCACCTGCCCATCTCTCCTCGCCATCTTCTCCTTTTCTATCCAAACTCATAATTAATCGCTCAAGGCAAAAGTAATGAATGTTAATTGGCCATCTGTACAAAGACTAATTAAAATCTACCATGCTGGGGATTAAAACATACCTATAGCAAGTGACTGAATTGAGAATGAGCGAGGGGAGAGGCGGACGGAGAAAAACAGCTGAAAGGCGCCTGCAAAACGCAGCCTCGCTGGCTTAGGTGTGAGCGAGCGAGCGAGCGACCGGAGTGGCGCGTTGGGGACCGGAGCGAGGCGCCTCGCCTTTAAAAGGGGGAGGGAGGGGAGGGGGGGAGGGAAGAAGGGAGGACGGGGGCGGGCGAGATCCTCGCTCTGACAGGGCGCAAGGACGTTCGGGCGATTTTCAGGGCCTCGACAACACCTCTGGACGTGGCTTTCATTGTTTGTCTTTTTACCGCGCCCGAGCAAAGCCGCGGATTGGGACCCCTGGCACTCCGCTTTCTTTCCTCGCCCTCGGTGCTGCTGCTCAGGCGACGTTCTCCGCTCCCCAACGGCGGAGCCCTCTGAAAGGAGATGGGAAGCGGAACAGGGGAGTGGACCATCGAGGCAACGATATGTAGCTCTCCCTGCCTCTGCTCTCACATCCCCTTACTTCACTCTCACATTGATTCTTTTTCCTGCGAGATCAAAGAACAATTGTAGACTGACTCCTGCTGACCGTACTTCGTTCCCAAAAGCAACGTCGTCTCCTGATGCTCTATGATGACGTTTCACCGTAACTATGAGAAACCACTCCACAGTCCTGACCATCAGGAAACCTCTCTCCCCCTTTTACGGTTCCAACAAATGTCTTCTGCAGTCTTAGGTGGGGGTTGCAGCGACGTTGTATTTTATCATCATCATTATGATGCTGATCGTTGTCAGTGTCATCATCCTTCTCTGTTTAAAACGAAGCAAAGTGGCTGGCATAAATACTTACCAAGAAATACATCAAAACAAAATTAAAAATAAAATAAAAACATCACAAGACACTGTAATAGTAAAAACGGCAGCACTAAAACAATGACGAGGCAGTTTAAATTTAAAATGCGAGGTTTTGTATTTGCGGGGATTATTCAATATAAATTTTACCCCACTATTTGTTTAGTTGCCCTATCGGGAAGGAAATCCTCTCGCACATTTACCGTTGGGACTTATTTTTGAGTAAAAATGTATTTGGATTTTATTATTGTTAGCCCCGTTTAGTGACTTTGTTTTTTTTGCAGGAAGGCAACATATAAATTGAATAAATAAAATAATGAATAAATACACTAGCATGCCTAGGATTTCGCTGCTTCTTATTCACACTGTTCTTTGGTCAAATGAACAAACACTTGAATTTCTCTCAGCTGGCACTAACGGATCAATAACTTGGAAGGTGGCTGTGGGAGAGCGTACCTCAACTGGTTCCACCCTCCACACCTCCAGCATATGCGACGGTCTGTTTTCATGACTGACTGGATGTATTCTGACAACTTGTATCCCGCTTATTTAATCATGGTTCTTGTTATAACCCGTGGCTTAAAATAATTTGTATATGTTCCTATGCAAATTATGTTTCTGGATTTTGGGGGGAGGATTATGGCCAAATGAATAAAATGTAGTACTGATAAATGGAAATGAAATGCTTTCAATAATCACCAATTTAACAGGAAGAGGATGGCTTCAGCTTGGAGAGAAGCTATCTCTGGATGAACTGTGAACCTAAATGTATAAGCATTACAGCCAAAACGTCCTTTGTAAACCTCAAAGCTGGGAAGAGAATACTGGATCAAGGCCTTTGGTCTCATCCAGCACGGCTCTTCTTCTGTTCTGATCTCCCCCCCCCCCCCCGCCGAGAATCACACTTTAAACGCATCGACAATTGTGTGTCCCTAGAACAGCGCAAAAACAAACTCCGCGGACACAAAGAGTTTTGGGGCACTTCGCAGACTAACGAATCCATTCTGGCGCGAGCTTTCTGGACACGGACCACTTCATCAGGTGCATGGCCGAGTGTTAACCTCAGACTGGCAGATCGCACGTGCGCGCTGGGGGCGGCGGAGGAGCTGGGGGCTGAACTGTGTCATCAGAGGGGATTGAGACGCAGGAGGAACGCAGTGAACTTGCCAGTCTTCCAGGTGCGCAGGGCTCTTGTTTCTTGCCTTGTTTTTTGCTACAACAGACTCGCACGGCCACCCCTCTGGAAGCCAGGACAGCGCTCAGCCCCGATCCAACAAGGGCTCTTTGCGAGCGGGAGCCGGTTTCTAAGCACGGATCTGTCCCACCACCAGCAGAAAGGGAGGGCTGGGGTGGCAGCGCCCGCGGAGTATACGCAGCCGCAGTGTTCGTGTTCCACTTGCACCAGCGCTCTCAGGGGTGATGGCGCCGGCCACGCGGGAAGCGAAGCAGGCTCGGCCACCCAGGCCAGAAGCTGCCCCCTCCCTTCCTCCTCTCCACCCACCTAGCGCTGCCACGGACCTCAGGGGCAAACGCCTCTGTGGGCCAGCAGGTGGTGCCAACGCCCCCGCCCCCGGACCGCAGGCTCCGGCCGGAGCCGAGCAGTTCCCACCCGGCAGGGACGGTCCTTTTGCACCGGTACCACTGTGGGCTACAGCAGCATCGCCCAACCGGGGGCCCTCTGGGCGTGTTGGACTTCAGTCCCCAGCATCCTCAGCCAGCAAGGCCAGGCCACGCTGAGAATGACGGGAATTGCAGTCCAACACATCTGGAGGGGGCCGGTCTGGGGAGCCTGGACTGGAGTTTTGAAACGCGCCTTGACTGAGCTATAATTGGCAGCGCCATCAATTCTTTTCTTTCTTTTTTTTAATGTTAAAAAACGCAACACATCCATCCCCAGCCAGCTGCTGGGCCGCGGGCAGGCGAGCGCGGCCATCGCCCGCGGTCCCCCTCGCAAGCCCAGGAGGGGAGCGGGGGGCGTCTGGCTCGGTCCCGCGGCCCCCTCCGGCCGCGGGCGCTTCCTCCCTGCTCACCATCGCCCCGCTGCGCTCCCTTCTTGCCCGCGCGCGCTTCGCCTCGGGACAAGCCGGCCCGGCTGGCCTTGCGGCACGCTGGAATGGGACGGCGTCCGAGCAGCCCCCTCCCCCGCGGCCGAGAGTCTTGCGGCGGGGGCGACTCCAGGGCGGGCACCTCCGGGGGCGGCGGCGGCGGCTGCTGCCGCCCTTGGACGGTGCAGAGAAAAGGGCGGCTGGAACGGCGGGGAGCCCGGGCCGCCCACGGGCGCGGCGGGGAGCTGAGCAAGCAAGGCCGCCTGCAGTCCAGGCCGAGGAAGAATCATTCTGCACTCAAGTGCCAAGAAACGCAGGACTCTGCGGCTGGCCTGATCTCGCCTATTCTCTTCATGGCCATAACAGCTACAACGCTCATTTTGAGGAGGGGGGGGGGACAGACAGAGAGAAGGAAGGAAGGAAGGAAGGAAGAAAAGAAAGAGAAAGAAAGAAAGATCACAAAATGCCATCAGCTTCCCGTGATCTCCTTCCAAAGGAAACCAAACCCAAGTAATTTGTGAGAGCAGCAAGAGATTTTAAAAATGAGCACAGACAAGCATAGACTGGATGTCAGGAAAGCCGATTTCAAAGAGCTCAAAAAGCTGGGTAGGGGGGCCTGGCTAAGAATGCTGAGGGAGAAGAGCATTCAAGAGGGACTGGAGATTCTGAGAAGTGAGATACCGAGAGCCAAGAGAAGGGAAAATGGGAGACATCTAAAGAAGCCAGCATGGCTGAGCAAGGCGTTCTCTGGTGAGCAGAGACTTCCAGAGGACATGTTCAGACAATGGGGCATGTAAGGAAGGGTGAATACACTAGCGTAGACTGAGCATGTAAGGATGATGCCCAGAAGTCTGAAGCCCTCGCAGTGGATGCTTCAAACAAGAAGGGCTCCTTTGGCTGCATTTGGAGCAGGGACCACTGGTCCACTCCTTGGGAGTGCCGACAGGCGGTGCCGACAGGCGGTGCCAACAGGCGGTGGGAGAAGGCACGCCTGTCTTCTGCTACAGGAGGGATTGTGTTCAACCTGGGAAAAGTACAACAAACAATATAAGGAGAGCTGGGAAGGTGACTGAGAACCCCTAGCTCCTTTCAATGGTTCTTCATGTCTCCAGGGCCAGATGAATTACATCTCAGGGGGCTGAAGGAGCTTGCAGGTGTTATATCAGAGCTGCTGTCTGTAATCTCTGAGAAATCTTGGAGAACAGGTGAGGTGCCAGAAGACTGGAGGTGGGCAAATGTTGTCTCTATCTTCAAGAGGTGGTGGTGATAGGAGGCAGATCCAGGAAACAGAGACCTGTCAGCCTGATGTAAATACCAGGCAAAAGTCTAGAACAGAGTGTACAGTTTGCAAGCACCTAGAAAATAATACATTGATTTCTAGGCACCTACATAGATTCATCAAGAACAAGACATGCCAGACTAACCATATTTCCCTCTCTCTGTTTTAATTGAGGTACTACTAGTTTGCTAGATCATGAGAACACCGGAGACATAGTATATCTTGGCTTCAGAAAAGCACATGACAAGGCCTGCCATGATATCCTTGTTGACATGATTGTGAAATGTGAGCTGGATGATACCACTGTTAGGTAAATCCACAGGTGGTTGAATGACCATATCCAGCGAGTCCTCGTTAATGACTCTGCAGCAACATGAAGAGAGGGCTTGAGCGGAGTGCTGCAGGGCTCAGTCCTAGGCCCTGAACAACTGGGTATAAATGTCTTGAAGGAATAGAGGGGATGCTTGTCAAATTTGCACATGACAGAAAGCTGGGAGGGGTCTGCCATACAACAGAAAAAATAATCAAAATTTAAAAATGTTATTGACAGGCTGGAATGCTGGACTGAAACCAACAAGTTGAAATTCAACAGAGATAAAGGTAAAATCCTTCTTTGAGGTACACAGAATCAAAGGCACAAGTATAGGATGGGCCCAGGAGATCTGGCTGGGCAGCAATATATGTGAAAAGAATCGATGGGTCTTAGTTGATTATAAACTGAACATGAGCCAGCAGTGTGATGAGGCTGCTAAAAAAGCTAATACAATCTTAGGCTGCATAAACAAGAGCATGGTGTCTAGATCATAAGGAGTAGTTCCACTCTACTCTGCACTGGTAAGGCCACATCTGGAGTACTGTGTCCAGCTCTGGGCACCATATTTTAAGAAGGACACTGACAAACTGGAGCATGTCTGGAGGAGGGCAACCCAAATAGGGAAGGGTCTGAAAACCAAGTTCTATGAGGAATGGTTGAAAGAGTTGGGTATGCTAAACCTGGAGATGAGAAGATTAGGTGGAGACATGACAGCAGTTGTCAAATATCTGAAAGGCTCTCACACAGAAGATGGAGCAGGCTTGTTCTCTGTTACTCCAGAGGGCAGGACTAGAACCAATGTTTGAAAATTGTAGGGAAATCAATTTTGGCTAAGCATTAGGAGAAAATTCTTAATAGGAAAAGCTATTTGACAGTGAAAGAGATGGTTTCAGGAGGTGCTAGACTTTCCTTTGGTGGAGGCATTTAATCAGAGGCTGTATGGCCATCTGTCAGGGATACTGTAATTGCATCCTGCATGGCAGAACCTGCATTGAGGAGGGGTGTTGGACTAGATGATCTCCAAGATCTCTTCTTACTCTATGAGTCTTTGAGAAGTGCTGTGTGACTGGAACCTCTCGCCACTCTGAGAAATGGGATGAGCCTAACAATCTCTTTCTCCCACCCCCACCCCCACCTCCTCTCTATGTCAATGTCCTGAGAGCACTGGGGACTTGTTATGTCTTTGTAAAATCTGTTTACTTACAAATATTTAAGGAGATGAGGTGGACGCAAACAAGCACTCCTTCAGCAGGCAGCACAATCTCTGATCCTGCACCAGATTCCCAAAGTAACAGTTGCACCGCACATGGAGCCAGCTGCAGCTAAACTCTGAGCACTTGAACTCTGATCCCACCCTACAAGTGGATTGTCCATTCAGAAAAGCATCTCCTAACCATCATCATCTCCCACAGAGGGAATACTGAATGACCATCCCTGACCATTAGAAAGTAATCAGTTTAAACATAAGATGGTCATGCTCTCTTGACATACCAGGGAAGAATTTCACACTTTGATCCCATCCTGGTGCACAGAGAGCTATCTGTGTGGGAAAGTGCTGCTGCAATCCTTCAGCCTAGCAATGTTTTGCAGACCTGAGCCCATTTGTCATATAACCCTTTGACACTAGAGGTCTGGATGAGCTCCACTATTCCCCCTGCTCCTCCCCCTGCCCCCCGGGCACAAACAAGCTTCCATTTGTACTCTGCAGACATCAGCCCTGTTGGCATACACAAAACGTGTGTAGAGTAGAAACAGGGAAGGGGCAGACAAAAAAGAATGTGTCAAACTACAAGAAAACTTGAAGCACTGCAGCAGAGGGAGGGGCTCTGGGCCAGGCACCCTGAGAGCATTTATGCTCCCCTCCCCATAAGCACATTAGCCTCTCCCTGAGCAGGCAGGGTGCAATGTTTGTAACTGATTAGGTGAACCATTGGTTTCCTGCCTCTGGCTGGGGACTTTGCCATCACACATGCTGGACTTTGGGACCTTTAAAGGAGCAGCAACAGGAAGTTGCTATGTACAGACTATCACAGGGGTTAGGGAGTGGTGGAACCCATATTTCAGAAGTGTTGCCGACTTAGTTCCAGCAAAGCCTCTTTTTTTTAAGTGCATGGAGCTTGTTTCTACATCTCCAGCAAAGACCCCACTGCTCGATCAGGGAGGGAAGTTGGGAGGGCAGCCCCCAGCAATTAATGTCAGAGTTTTGTAACATGGGTTCTTATTAACAAGGGCCAGGGACAGTGGAAAGTCCAAGTGAGGGCTACTTACATTTTTATGTCTATGCAGGCTGGTCAAATCATTGACCCTTCCTTGTTCTATTCCCTCTGAGGCTCCAGATCTTTAATTATTTCTCTCATTTGTTTATTGCCCTGTTGTTTACACAGTGATGAGCTGACATCAGGCAGGTGGAGGCTGGACAAGGATGTGGGAAGTACCAGGCAGGCCATTGGGTTCCTTCCTAAAATGTTTGGCTTTGGACGACAGCAAGAGGACCAGCCAATTCCTCTTTACAGGGCTGTTTTAACCACAGAGTCTATTTGGGCAACTGCTCAGGTCCCTGATTCCATGCAACTTTAGTCCTTGCTTTCCTTAGGTCCACCATTCCTTTATTCATAACATTTCTTACAGACCTGTTAAGTACATCAACAGGTCCACTCACTTTCTGATAAAGGACTAACCATACAAAGCATTTCAGGGCACTTCAGTACTGTTCAGTTAATCCTAGTGCACTTCAGATGAACCATGCATTCATATGATGTCAGTGCTATGGAGGAGATGTAGCTATTACTAGGACAGCCCTAGTGGCTGCTGTACAAGCATGTAGCACAGAGGCAAAGACAAGCAAAATTCCTTTAACTAGAGTGAGCACTTCATTTTCCATCATTGTAACCTGTTGTAAAGGAAGAAGATCTCTATATTCTCAGTGCTGGTAGCCATGGGCAATGATTATTTCCCCTGTTCCCAGGGCCCCTACCAATCACCATTTTGCCTTGCCTCCAGAAGACCATAGGCACTCAACTGTGGGGAAAATTTCTAGGAATTCAGAAAACAGCAGGTAACTGCCTTTTAGACTGTAGTCCACAAACATACCGCAATACTGGTGTTAGTCTTTATGGTGCTACAATACCCTTTGTTGTCGTTTTTGTGCAGTGAGACTAGCAGAGCAACCCCTCTAAAGGTTATCACTGAAAGGGGCAGATCCTGGTATGTCATTCAATAGCACTGAATTCAGAATGTATTACTTATGTGGCTCCCTACATCACCTACCTTGCATCAGGACAGGTAAGAGTCACGAGGGCTCCGTGTTCACAGGGAGGATGTCAGGATGGTGGCAACAGGTAACAGGTAACAGGGGGAGGATGTGACGCTGCTTGGGGTCTTCTGGGAGACATCTGGCTGGCTGGCCCCTCCTGGCAAGAAACAGGATGCTGGATCCCAAGGTAAGCTTTGGTCTGGTCAGGGCTTTTCTTGTGCTGTTAAAACTTGCTGGAAATGTCATCTGATTTGACAAAGTTTGAATCCAGCAGCATGAGCCTGTCTTTAGAGGCCAGTTGGCAACCACTTTCAGTGTCCTGCTCCAAGGCATTATCCTTCATCACCAGTGTGTTTTATTGTTCTTATATTGTCCACGCTCTGTGACACAGGTGGCAGTGATCCCCATTGTACAGTGTCTGAGAAGAAAATACTTCCCAAGTCTACCTGGTAAATCTGTGGCTAAACTGAAATTAGAAGCTGAATTCTCAGGTCCAGCACCGATTTTCCTGTCATCCCTCCTCTAGAGCAAGGAATACAAGAGCTAGAGCACCACAGTGCCTGCAGAGCAGAGCGGGGGCTTCTGCTGCCCCCCCTCCAAGCAGCAGCAGCAGCAGCAGCACAGCAGAGCACAAGGTGCATCAGCAGCCCCTCCAGCATTGCAAGAGGCCCCAGGCTGCCATTTTCACACTGCACACTGGAAGCTTGCATGCTCAGCAGTGAGAAAGAAGCAGTGGGAAAAGACAGAAGAAGCAGTGGGAAAAGATGGGAGGGTTATGAGTGGAAGACAGTGATCTCTGGACCCACTGCAAAACTCTGTTTTAGCTGCAGTAAATGGTGCATCAGCATCCTCTCCAGCGGTGGTGCCCTAGAAGAGCAGTGGTGCCAGAAAAGCCTTGTCTGGAAGCAGCCCTAGCGGATAATTCAGCCTACCCCAACTTGGTGCCCTCCAGATGTCTTAGACTGAAACTCCAGTCATTCCTAGCCAATGGGCATGCTGGCTGGGAAAGATGGGAGTTGCAATCCAACACATCTGAGGGCACCAGTTGGGGAAGGCTATGAGAGATTATGCCTATCTGCCTGCCTGCCTGCCTGCCTGCCTGCCTGCCTGCCTGCCTGCCTGCCTGCCTATCTATCTATCTATCTATCTATCTATCTATCTATCTATCTATCTAATACAGCCTCCAAAATGACTTACAATTAAAACTTAAAACAATTTAAAAGCTTATTTTAAAAAACACCTTAAAACAATGTGAAAACTTTAAATAAATTTAAAACTTTACAAAGAATTTTTAAAAACAACTTTGAAGTGGATTTGACTTGTTCTCCTTGATCTATTCACTCCGTTGTGTGCTTTTGTGCTTTTACTGTTTTTATATTCCCATGATTGTTTCTTTAGTTGTGTGATGTAAGCAGCCTTTGGAATTTCAGACATGAAACAGAAGGGTCATATGGAAACATCTTCATACATAAATGCTCTTCAGAATTGCATCCCAATCTCGGTAGGTGTGTAGCTGCTCCTTTGCCATCACGGAGCCTGTCTCTTTGGTTGGCTCTCTTCTGAGTGGGGTCTCACCCATTCTGCTGTCTCACGCACCACCTGGTCACACTGCTGGGGCTGCAGAAATGAGGACAAGAGCTGTCCTTTCCCATCGGATTGTGTACCAGCCCTGCCCTGCCCCACGGGGGATTGAGGGGAGAGGGAAAGACTTGAATTCCATGCCATTTGGTCTCCTACCCCACAGGAATATGGCACAAAGGAGAAGAGCTTGGGAGCATAGCCCTACGACGGCTTAATTAATAACAGAACATTTTTGATTGGAGCCTCCATTAACCTCAATTGAGCCTCCTAAATAATCACTCATTAAAAGGCACTTGGAGCCCTGGGGAACAGGACAGTTTACCAGCCATTGGATTGCTCCTTGGCATTAAAGGCAGTTAATCAGTTATCTCTCCCTGCTTTACTGACCAGCCAAACAGTAAATATTTGACATGCCCCAAACTCCCAAGATCAGGCAGATGGCTGCCCTCTTTCTTCTGCATTTCTTCTCCCTCTTTCATTTGGTGGAGGATGTGTGCACTAAGGGCTAATTTCCACAGTGCAGTTTCCAGATGGAGGATGAATCTCACGAGTAATTCCTGTGGCCAAATCATGTGCAAATGCATCGTGTGCACATGTTGTATGCACATGGAGGCTGTAGGAGCAAGTGTGAGGTGAGGGTGCTATAGAATAGAAATAATAATGAGAAGGGATTTAAAAAGTAGGAAAGGGGGCCATGACAGAGGTTTGTTTATACAATTATGTATGGTGTGGACACCGTGGATGCAGATAATTCTCTCTCTCCTCTCCTCTCCTCTCCTCTCCTCTCCTCCCCCCACTTTATGTTAGAACTTAAGGTCAATTACCACAAACACAAGTAATGAAACTGACATTTTCAGATGGTGAAATACTAAGAGCAGAGATGTGATGGCACCAGCTCTGTGTGCTTAAACATGGAACTGCTCCAATTATATAGAACGTGGGGCGGGGGGTGTTCCAATTTTAAAAGGAAATATGGGATTGCACAGTTCAAGGGTGCAGAACTCCCTCCCGATGCCCCTTTGTTCTGGCAACCCTGGAGGAGAGACAAGTGTTTAGAAGGAGGGGCTGTGTGTGTGTGTGGGGGGGTGTAAGCCACGAGAGGCAGAGGGGGTGGCCAATCAGCTCCCCTTACCCACATGCCCCTTCCGCTCTTGAAACTGGATCCTGCCTTTTCTCTCTGTGGGAGAGGTCTGTACCTGAACACATGGAACTACCACCATCACATCTAGTTTTTAATGTTTTCATGATTGTCTTACTGCTAGTTTTAATGTTCATGTTGTTGCTGTTTTAATCATTTTGATTTGTTGAACACCACCTTGGTGGTTTTTACAGAAAGGCAGTATAAAAATACTTAAAACAAAAATATTCAAACAAATAAATAATAGTTTGGTGGCCACAGAAGCTGGGGACAAAAAGCAATGGAAGGCCATCTCCTCCCACCCCATTTGTGAGTTCTGGGGGCATCGGGTCAGCCACTGTTGGACATGGAATACCAGACCTGAATGATGTTTTATCTGATACAGTTGCTGAGTTCTTACATTCTTGCACAAATTAAGAACATGTTATTTGATGATGTAACTGAAGAAATCAGTCAAACTCAGTGTTATCATCCCAAATTCAGCAAAACTGCTAATGACTTATTGGAGTGCATAGCTAAACTATGGGATTTGCTACCCAAAGATGTAGTGATGACCACCAATTTGAATGGCTTTAAAAGGGGATGGGACAAATTCATGAAAAGGAATTGAGAATAAAACTGCCAATATCATACTGCCCCTATCTATACAAATCTATGGTGCAATCACACTCAGAATATTTTTTTTTAACAATATTGTAGAGCTGAAAAAAGTGCAGAAAAGGGCAAGTAAAATGATCAAGGGGCTGGAACATCTCCCTTATGAGAGAAGGTTACAATAGCTGGGATTGTTTAGCTTGGAAAAATGGAAGGTAAGGGGAGACATATAGAGGTCTACAAAATTATGCATGGTGTGGAGAAAGTGGACAGGGAGACATTTTTCTCCCTCTCTCAAAATACTAGAACCCGGGGCCATCCGATGAAGCTGATTGGTGGGGGATTCAGGACAGATTAAAGGAAGGACTTCTTCACACAGCGCATAATTAAACTATGGAATTCGCTACCACAGGATGTAATGATGGCCACCAATTTGGATGGCTTTAAAAGGGGGTTGGACAAATTCTTGGAGGAAAAGGCTATTAGTAGCTACTAGTATTGATGGCTATCTGCTCCTTCCAGTACCAGAGGCAGTGAGCCTATGTACACCATTTGCTGGGGAACATGGGTGGGTGGGGGGTGCTGTTGCACTCATGGCCTGCTTGTGGGTTTCCCATGGGAAGCTGGTTGGCCACTGTGTGAACAGAATGCTGGACTAGATGGACCCTTGGTCTGATCCAGCATAGCTCTTCTTATGTTCTCATGTTCTTATGAAGGATAAGGCTCTCAGTGGCTACTAGTCTTTATGGCTATATGCTTCCTCCAGTATCAGATGCAGGATGCCTGTGTACACCATTTGATGTGGAAGTGCTGTTGCACGCATATCCTGCTTGTGGGTTTCCTGTGAGCAGCTGGTCTGCCACTGTGTGGATGGAATGCTGGACTAGAGATGGACCCTGGGTCTGATCTAGCAGGGGTCTTCTGATATTTCTTATGAGACAGGCATGTGAGGATCAGTTCCCCTTCCTGATTTCAAAATAGGACAATAGTGAATAGGGAGAGACTCATCAGATCATGGTGGGTTGGCGCTAGGGTACTGAGATTTAGGGGCATGGGTGGATGGGGAATGCAAAGTTGGGAAAAGTAAGAAGGTCCCCCTCACAGCATCCTAGATATCCTTCCAGAGTCATTCAGTCATAGGATGCATATACAGGTGCACTTTCTGCCTTAGCTAGGTGCTTTAGTACTACTCCAGAAATGGGCAGAGACAGGTACACACCACACAGACTGACACCCTACAGGGACTACACAGGTCAAGCTACATCAAAAAATGCTGCCCCATTTTCCGTATGGATGGAAATGAGAGGTTTCCTTCTTCTTTTTTTGAAGCTAATCACGAGACCTAGGAACCCTGTTTTCTTTACTAAAATCTGAGATCTCCATGGATCATGTAGAATCACTAGATAATGTGTGGTAAACCACTTCATTGCATGAACTCATCAGTGCACCCAGTTAGTGTCTGACCCTGTGCACTGGAGGGTTCTTGTAGTTGGAGCAGCAGGACATCCCAGCTCTATTCTCTTCAACGCTGCAGCGCCCCAGTGGGCCTGGCCCAGCCTGGGGCTTGCAGGCATCTGGGGCCCATTTCATCAGGCACTCTCTAAGGAGGCTGGTTCTCCAAGCAGATACCCGGAGGGGCTGAAGTTGAGCAGAGAGCCCAGGAAGAGGCCCAGGAAAAGGTAGGGAGTGGTTAGCCCAGCCCCAGCACCCATTTATGCTCACAGGGGAGGCCGGCCAGCCATGGCAGGGCCTCTGCAGCCTTTGCTCATGAAAGTGACCAAGGCACCTGGCGTGCAAAGGCCTGCACAGGCTGGCCAGTGTGCTCCAGATTAGAGGTGGCCTGGCGAGACACCCTCACCCACACTGGGACATGCAGAGAAGCAGGCTGCCTCTGGATACCAGGTGGCGCTTAGGCTAAGCTTTGGCCCCAGTGCCCTGCTTGTGGGCTCCCAGAGCCATCTGGCTGTCCATGCTTGAAATCAACATGCTGGGCTGGCTGTTGGTCTCAGCAGGGAGCACCTTTGTTCACCTGGTGCTGAATCCTGAAGCTCCCCCTGCTGGGAAAGGAAGGAGCTGCAGAGGTCCACTAGCCAAATGCTAGAGCACCAAAAGTGAACACACACATACACACTCCCTTGTGACAGACAGCACAGAATGCCTTCTAGATGGGGTGGGGAGGGGTGGCTTGCCTACAATAGTCTCTTTAAGACACTTTTAATTGGCTGGAAACAGTGGCCCCATGACATATGAGCAGCCTGGGGTCAGGTCCTGGATTTGGAAAGTCAGTGCTGAGCTCTCTTTTTAATTTGGAGGGCTTTGCAGGTTGTGGCTGGGCTGGGATTTTGAGCCTCGTCAGCAAATTGGTGAATGACAGCCAGGTCCCGGAGAACAGGAGGGAGGCCAGGCTGAGCCCAGGGGCAGTTGTGCTTGGACCTGGAGGAGCTGCTGGAGGGGGACGTGTGCTCTCCCAAAACCACATGGGAGGGAAGGGGAAGGTGTGGTGCTCTCCCTGCTCCCCAAATCCAAGTCTAAAGTGCTGCACCAGGATCAGGACTGGCCAAGGCATTTTGCCACCCTGAGCAGCTCCTGTGTGGAGCACAAGAGGTACCGATGCACACAGCCCACGACTCGGGCAAGCGATCCTGAGATCTGGCTCTCAGATTGCAGCTTGCTTCATGGTGGCTCTGGAAAATACATCCACCCCAAATGTCTGGACTTACTCTGCATGCAGGGCAGCCCCCCTGTGCAGACCTGCCTTTGAGGCTGCAGCTCCAGGCGGAGTGCTCAAACGGAGTGCTTGAACATGCTGTCTCCCATCTGCACCCTGAAAGTACTAGAGTCTGGAAACAGCTTTTCCCCTTGACTTAGTGGACTCTTTAAACGGCCCCGTATTCAAGAAAGGAAATGTACACCTCTCACAATAGCAGACTCCTGTGGCTGGTGGTTACTGTGTAGGGAGGAAGATGTTCAGTAGGAAAATGCCCCATCCTGGACTTCTGGCCATTTGTGAAGTGAGAAGTGGTATGGAGAGTTCTATAGATTTCCTATCAGAACATAGGAGAAAGAAGTAATAGACAACTACCAGAAAGACCCACCAACCAAGGAAGTTGGGGAAACTCCACTACCTGAATTCACAAATCTCCAGAGTTCATATAAAAGAGACAGGCTCCTCCTGCAACCTTTACTACTACTTCTGCCAGAGTTCTCTGTCCCCTTCCTGCTGCCTCTGTTGAATGGGCCCAGAGAGCATAGCAGAGTCAAGAACAATTGATCTTGACTCTGCTCTGAACAAAAGAGGAGACTGAGGGGAGACAGGATAGCGCTCTTCAAGTCCTTGAAAGGTTGTCACAGCAAGGAAGGCCAGGATCTTTTCTCCATCATCCCAGAGTGCAGGACACGGAATAATGGGCTCAGGTTACAGGAAGCCAGATTCCGGCTGAACATCAGGAAAAACTTCCTGACTGCTACAGCAATATGACAATGGAACCAATTACCTAGGGAGGCAGTGGGCTCTCCCACACTGGGGGCATTCAAGACGAGGCTGGACAGCCACTTGTCAGGGCTGCTTTGAACTGGATTCCTGCACTGAGCAGGGGGTTGGACTCAATGGTCTTATAGGCCCCTTCCAACCCAACTATTCAGTGACTACTACTATGTCTATGACTACATTATATAACATCTGCAGGGCTCTGATCCAGAAACCATTTCTCCTTGACCAATCTGGGGTCTTCTGACTGTCCTCAGAGCTGGCCGGGAGGAGCCATTGACATGACATGATGATTCCACCCCCACCCCCTAACTGACCCTAAGAGGCAGGATTATTATAACACCAAGACTGGGAAAGATACTGGCTGCATAATTCCCACCCAATCCCATCCATAATTCCCATCCAAGTTTGCAGATGGAACCAAATTATTTAGTGTGGTCAAAACAAAAAGGCATTGTGAAGAGCTCCAGAAGAATCTCTCCAACCTGGGAGAATGGGCATTTAAATGGCAAATGCAGTTCAATGTAAGCAAGTGTAAAGTGATGCATGCTGAGGCAAAAAATCCCAACTTCAAGTATAGCCTGATGGGATCTGAGCTAGCAGTGACCGACCAGGAAAGAAATCTTGGGGTTGTGGTGGACACCTCCATGAAGATGTCAACCCAGTATGCAGCTGCTGTAAAGAAGGCAAACTCCATGTTAGGCATAATTAGAAAAGGGATTGAGAATAAAGCTGCCAATATCATACTACCCCTATACAAATCTATAGTGCAACAGTTCTGGTCACCACACCTAAAAAATGATATTGTAGAACTGGAAAAGGTGCAGAAAGGGGCAACCAAAATGCTCAAGGGGCTGGAGCATCACCCCTCTGAGGGAAGGTTACAACAGCTGGGATGGTTTAGCTTGGAAAAAGGGAGGGTCAGGGGAGATATGACAGAGGTGTACAAAATTATGCATGGTGTGGAGAATGTGGATAGGGAGACCTTTTTCTCCCTCTCTCAAAATACTAGAACCCGGGGTCATCCCATGAAGCTGATTGGGGGGAGATTCAGGAGAGATAAAAGGATAAAGGAAGGACTTCTTCACACAGTACATAGTTAAACTACGGAATTTGCTACCACAGGGGGTAGTAATGGCTTTAAAAGGGGGTTGGACAAATTCTTGGAGGAAAAGGCTATCAGTGGCTACTAGCCTTGATGGCTATGTGCTACCTGCAGTACCAGAGGCAGTGAGCCTATGTACACCAGTTGCTGGGGAACATGGGCAGGAGGGTACTGTTGTGCTCATGTCCTGATTGTGGGTTCCTGGTCAGCAGCTGGTTGGCCACGGTGGGAACAGAATGCTGGACTAGATGGACCCTTGGTCTGATCCAGCAGGGCTCTTCTGATGTTCTTATGTTCTTAACAGGGCCTGTGCCAGGAAGGTTCCCAGTAAGCTGCACCACTAATTATTCTCAGAACCAAAATGTGTGTGATGTCTGGGGTTTTTTGTTGCTAAAAATCCCTGTAGTAGAACAGCCAAGGCTCAGACTGCCCTGAAAACACTTTTTTTCACTTTTAGAGGCCAGCTCCCATATATGTTAGGTAAATATAGCACAATTCAAAGTGCTGTTTTTGATCTTTAAAGCCTTAAATGGTTTGGGACCAAGTTACTTGAAGGACCACCTTCACACATATCTGCCTGCCCACACTTTAAGATCAGAAATAGAGGCCCTTCTCATATGTCCACCCATGTGTGATCACACATGAGTGCACCTTCTCTGCAGTGGCCCCACAATTTTGGAACAAGCTGCCACTTCAGCTTGTTCCAATGACAGAGCATCCACCATGCTCTGTCATTGCAGGCTTTAAGAAGGCCTTGAAAACATATTATTTTACCTTGGCCTTCTCTTGATATGAGCCGCGGTGGCTTAGTGGTTAAGACACTAAACTGCAGACTGGAAGGTCGGCAGGTCAGCAGTTCGAGACCCGAGTGCCGCGTGACAGAGTGAGCTCCCGTCTTCAGTCCTAGCTTCTGCCAACCTAGCAGTTCGAAAGCAAGAAATTGCAAGTAGATAAATAGGTACCGCTTCGGCGGGAAAGGTAACAGCGTTCCGTTGCACCTTGGTGTTCAGTCATGCCGGCCACATGACCACGGGAGCGTCTTCGGACAGCGCTGGCTCTTCGGCTTAGAAATGGAGATGAGCACCACACCCTAGAGTCGGACACGACTGGCTGGGGACACCTTTACCTTTTATCTCTTGATATGACTGCTATTGTTGCTGTTACTGCTGTTATCATTGTGGCTGGTTTTATTGTTGGCATTTATTGTTGTTTTTATCACTTTTAATATTTTTAGTGTTTTTATGTATTTTATTGCTGTAAGGCACCTTGAGAGGGCTTCTGCCCTGAAAGGTGGCCAAGAAATGTTCTAAACAAAATAAAAATGAATTAATATATTAAGGGGTGCCTCCGAGCATGTGCCAAGTCCCTTTTTCTCACTGCTGTGAAGTCAAGCCTAGACGTCTGGGAATTGGAAAAGGGCTTTCAAGAAAGCACCGCCCTAGATCAGAGGTGACGTGGAATTTTGGAAGGGCTCTGTCTGGCCTCTGCATCGCCTACAATAGAACCGGCAGCCATCCCCCTTTCAGCTTGTTGACACGACAGTCTAAAAAGCACTCCCAACAAGAGTTTAGCTTGATTGATAGCATCAGACTATTTAGCATCATTTACATTTGATAATAACCTGATTAGCTGGCCTGTAATCCTGAGTCTGTTTGAGCTTGACAGTGTGTGTGGGACAGAGAGAAGGGTGGGGGGGCGGGGAGTGCAAATACTCCCTCTCCAGCCCAAGGAGTGTACAGGATAAATCCAGCCTTATGAGGAGGACCATGTCGGTGCCCACAACTGGCCCAGTCCCCCCGCACCTGCTGCAAACTGGCCAGCCAACAAGATTGGGCAGCAGCGGAGCTGAGGAGGAGAGAAACCCCCTCCCGATCAGATTGCATCAGTGGGATGCAATGACAAGTGGCTGGGCCACTGGGCCAAGTCAGCACCAGTTGGGGACACACCACTGCCTGGATCCCCCTCCCCCACTCCCACCACAGTGCCCCTCCCCACTGAAGTCAAAGTTTCCCTGTAGAAAACTTGGCATACTCATCTCAGCAGCTGAGCTGGGGGAACAGCAGATGCTGCGAGATGGGGGAGGGGCAGTGAACTGGGGGAGAGAGCCCTCGCTCTCTGGGCACCTTCCTCGCGAAGGACTGCTGGCTCCAGGGGTCCTCCTGTCAGCCTTTTGTCAACAGGACCATCCTGCAGCCCGCCTTGGGGCAAGGCTGGCCAGAGCCTTTCACTGGACAAAAGAGGGGTAATAGCCTGACCGCCTATTTCCACGGGAAGAAATTGTTAGGCCATTTTCCTGAAGCCTTTAGAAAGAGTAGGAAAGACCTGAAAGTGGTGTGTCTTTGTACCCCCCTCCCCACCTTCCCCCAGTCCTGGATAAGGAAGTTGTAATCTAGGGGTCTGTGTGCGAAACTATCAGCAGAGAGGGCAGTTTGAAGTCAATGAGACAGACAGACAGACAGACAGACAGACACACACACACACACACATACACAGAGTGCTAAGTTTGGGTTCTGCAAGCTAAGATAATTTTGGGGGTGCTGAATCTCTCTCGAGAGATCTGATGTGAGAGGAGCAGTGGATTTTGGAATATCTGTTGGAATGTGTAAAGCTGCACCTTCACCTGTGCTCAGCCTGGATATATTGCAACCTGTAAATAAACACAAAAATTACATAATGCCAATAAGCTTCCATCGACCGCCTTCCTTTAGTAGAGGGAAGACACATAATAAAACAGTTAATAAAAGCAAGGTGCCAAGTACAAATCCAGTCCAATAGCAAAGCTACAAATCGTCTCCATGTGGGATGAGAGCAGCCAGAGACTCAGCCTGAGATAAACAGCTTAACAGGTTTCCAATTAATGATGGTGATGATGATAGTGATACAGCAGGTATGGTAAGTTTCCCTGGAGAGGGAATTCCACAGTCCAGGAAATATAATGGAAAAGCTCTATTTCCAGCAAATATTTATTTTATATTTTATTCAAGTATTTATAATCTGCCTTTCAATCCAAACATGGCCCCCAAGGCAGTGTCCAAAAAGAGGAAAAAACACATTAAAGCAAAGGTTGATCTTACCGCAGACGAAAGTGCTGCTTTGGTGTGGCCCTGCTCCATTGTGTTTTGGCTCACGGCGTGTGTGGTGGTGGATGGGGAGAAGGTGTGCCCTTAAATATCCCGACTTCATATTTTAAACCAGTGCCTTGAATTTGCTCTGGAAAAATACTAGTCGTTAGCATAGGTCATACAGAACCAACGTTGCAGGCACCCAGTGCTTGGCTCCATTTAGGGGTCAGCTATCGCATTCTGGACTGGTTGACATTTCCAGACTCTTTCCAGACGACATGTTAGTGTCGTCACTTTGAGAGGTTGCCAGAGCATGGCTGATGGTGGCCAGGTCCCTTGCCTCCAGACAAGCAAGCCAGAAGAAGTGGGCAACAAGAACTCCTGGACAAGGCCAGGCCAAGCCTGGAGCAAAGGGCAAAGGGCTCCTCCCCTCACATTCCATGTATGGAGGCCAGCCAGGGGCCCCTTGAATCTTACTTAACATGAGATGGGACTGCATCATCACCTGTACCTGAGGGAAGCAGGCTAGCTGAGGGGGTGGAGGGCAGGCTGTGTGGCAAACACAACTCTGTCCTCCAACACCTCACCACCACTCTCGCTCCCCCCCCCCACTGCATCTGTCACCTGAGGCAGCCACCTCACTCTGCCCAATGGTAGGGCTGCTCCTGCTCCTGGCTGCAGCTGATACCTGGACCACTAGCAGTTATGCTGGGTCCAGAAAGGCTCCCAAGAGAATATGCTCACCACCAAGGAGAAGTGTGGCCTCATCCAGGACAGGCATATTCCCCAGATCCAGCTTGGTGGGGGGCTAAGCATCTCTGTCCCATCTGAGCTGAGCTTCTGTTCATTCAGCGCCAGTTTGATCCAGTCCATTCAAATGAACAACTAGGAGGGTGGCTGCCTTTTATTCTAGCAGGGCTCCTGTGCCTTGGTCAGCCAGGCCACCCGCAGAAGTGTTTGTCTGGACTGTCAAACAACCGTAGACAATGTTTTTCCATGGTTGAAGATGGGCTCTGTTTGGACCAGGAGACCATTTGTACCACTGATCAGAAAACCAGGTCGAGTCATCAGCCTGTTCTAGACTCTCTCACAAAGGAACTGACATGGCTTCGATGGCAACCACATTAAGTATGGGGAGGGATTTGGACTGAATGGAGATGTCTCCAATAGCCATGCTGGCTGGGGATGGTGGGAGTTGTAGACCAAGATATGGGGAGGTCACTGGCTGGGGAAGGCTGTCTTAGAGCCTTGCTAGAAAAGAAGTTGGCAAACTGGCCCTGCACCCCTCTCACGTCTTCTCAGCCTGCACAATTTGCCAGGCGATTTCCAACCTGAAGACACCGAATGCCACCAGAACAGTTGTGTAAAACAAAGGAATGATTAACTACAGATGAGACTGGAGGATCAAACGCTGGCAGGTGCTGGGAAGATGCACTGGGCGAAACAGAGCAATCCTTTTAAGAAAGCCTTTCCCACCAGACCTAACCATCCCAGACACCTTCTTCCCTCTGCTCCGCCTGGGAGATCATCAATCCCCTTCTCTTGGAGGCAGCCAGATGCAAACAGCTGTTCTCCTCTCAAGCACTTGCTGATTCCCAAAGGGTGGGGGCAGCCCTCGCCAGTGGGGCATGGGAGCAGTGATGGCCAGCTGTGGTGCTATCGGGCTGCTGCAGCAGCAGCAACATTCCCTTTACTGCCATCCTCTTTCTTTACACTTTCAGTAGGGCGGGGTGGGGGGAGCTATTTCAGGCACTGGGCAGTTTCTGGTTACCTTACCTGCTGCTAGTTTGGAAAGAAGACAGGAGCCGTGAGGCAAGAGTGCTCTCTAGTGCTGAAAGGCAGAAGAACAATCCTTGGGAAGAACATTTCTGCAGCTCATCAGCTCTATGTATTTATTATCTATGTTTATTTTTAGCCTGCCTTTCTTCCAAGGAGCTCAGAGCGGCATACATGATTCTCCCATTTTATCCTCCCATTGACCCTGTGAGGTAGGTTAGATTGAGAGAGAGAGAGAGAGAGAGAGAGAGAGAGAGAGAGAGAGAGAGAGAGAGACTGGTCCATGTTCAACCCCCAAGCTTCATGGCTGAGTGAGGATTTGAACCAGGATCCTGCAGTCTCAGAGTCCGACACTCTAATCACTATAACACAGTGGCTGAAAGAATAGCCCCCCTACATGGGCAACCCAAATAGGCAAACTGGCCCTCTTGGGACATTTGTGCCTATCCCAAGGAAAGGACGAATGCCTGACCCCCCCCCCACGCCCTGGTACCTTGCGCAAAGGCTCTTTGCCTTCTGCTGCTGCAACACTCTGCATTCCAAGGGTGGGCAATGTGTGGCCTTCTGGATGTTTTGGCCTACAACCTCCATCAGCCCTAGCCAGCATAGTCAGTGGTGAGGGCTGATAGGATTAGTAGGCCAAAACATCTGAAGGGCCACACGTTGCCCACTGCTGCTGTATTCATATGTCCTCACCCACCTGCCAAAGGAGGCTGTGTTGGCAAACGGATCAGCATACACCCTCTTTGATAGCACCGAAAGAATATTTGATACAGCCTTCCCCTGGCCTGGTGCCTCCAGATGTGTTGGACCCTCAAATCTGAGAGCTGTAATCCAACATATCTGGAGGGCACTAGGCTGGGGAAGGCTGCTTTATCAGCACATCTAATCTTATACTGGATGCAGCTACACTAGCTACAGCTGAATGACTGGGAAGGAACCATCCATCTGTGATCCAGTGCATGCTTGACATGCCAATGGTCCCACCCTCCGTCTGGCTTCTCCCATCAGCAAGGATCAGGTAGCAGGTGATGCACAAGGCTCCCACCAGAGGCACTGGGGAGATGCTCCTCGTCAGAGTAGATGAGGCTGGGCAAGATGGTCTGGCCGAGCATAAGGCAGCTTCCTAGCAAACAAATGCATTCAGCAACATTCAGGATCTGGAGGTATGGAAGGGAAGCTGTGCTCTGGCCATCTGGTGGCTAGAGAACCATGAAAGAATCAACTCAGCCACAGCCTGGGTGTGGCCACTTGATTTAAGAGAAGAGCATTTCTTCCTTTGATTTATGATATTGTAGAAAGATGGAGGGTCCACAGTTAAAGGCCATGTTTTGTTCATGGCTAATCTTACACATTTTGTAAAGTTCAGAAAAGTGTACGTACACACACACAGTATTTCAGGTGGAATCTTTTTGAATATTCCCCATCATTTTTGGAAGTGTTGCCAAATTTTTAGAATCTTTGAAGTTTAATCAAAATGTGCCTTTGGAGATACCATGTTATGCATTTAGAAAATGTGCTGCCTTCAGGTGATTGGCTCATATACTCTAGTCATTTTCAGTGTGTAACTCCTCTGCTGAGGGAACTGCACTGGCTGCCTATTCGCTACCAGGCCAGGTTTAAGGTACACTAGTACTAGTGTACAAAGCCCTACACAACTTGGGACCAGGATACCTGAGAAGGCGCCTCCTTCTTTATCAACCTGCCCGGTCCCTGAGGTCATCGGAGGGCTTGCTCCTGGTGGTTCCACATGGACCTATGGCCCAGTTGGAGTCCACCAGGAAGACAGCCTGCAGCATAGTGACCCCCTTCCTGTGGAACTCCCTGCCTTTGGAGGTCAGGCAGGCACCAATGTTGTGTTGCTTTCAGTGCCTCCCGAAGACACTGTTATTTCGAGAGGCCTTCCTTGAGTTACCAGCTACAGTTTATTAAGTTCAGAATCTCTTTCTTTTAAAATATTTTAATTGTTTTAATATGGTGTTCTTTTCTTTTATCTTGCTGTTCACTGCTCCAAACTCTTTGATGTGGAGTGGTATATAAATATTGTAAATAAAAAATAAAAATAAATCCCTGTGTCCCTGGACAAGCTGATACGACTTCACCTCCTTCAAGATGATGGTCTCCTTTAAAAGGTGCTTGGCTGGTCTTCCAGCACCCTCTACTGGCTACATCAGAGAGATACAAATCACTTCTATGATCTGGACTTAAATCATTAATTCCACCACCCTATGACTGATTAGTACATTATAATGACATTGGCCATCATTCACCAAAGTTAAGCATTTTTAAGTCTTTTATTTCCCTTTCAACTGGGAAGATTTAATTTCAATAATTTGAATATAACACTGATGTTGGCTAGAATGTATATTTAATTGAAAAAATGATACAACCTGCTTTCAGTTCCGAATTAACATTTGCACACACACACACACATATGCAGTGCTGCTTCCAGGTGTTTTGCATGCATACACCCACCACTTGGTTCTCAGACATGATCACAGAACCCTCCCTAAATGGTGAGAAAATGAGAGTGTCCTCCAATCTGGCGGCCCCCAGATGAGTTGGGCTACAACACCAGTCCCTTGATCATTTTGGTTGCTCCAGTCTGCACACGTGGACTGGAATGCTAAATGCCCCCTGCCCCCTCCTTCCAGTCAGTGCAACGTAAGCATCTGCATCACCGGTGCTCTGCCAGACATGTTGCTTGACAGCACTGAGAGCCAAAGGTGTCATCCCATAGTGTAGGGGCCCTGCCTCCACCTCCCTTGGGCACCTTAAGGCCCAGTGATTCTGTGCCTTCATTCACACGGCATTGATTTCCATCCATTCTGTAATTTTACTGTTATTTATTTATTTATTTTCTATACTGCCCAATAGCTGAAGCTCTCTGGGCTGTTTACAACATTCCACAAAAATCGCAAACCACATACAACTTTATAATAAAATACAGTATAAAAATTTCAATGTACAAAATTTAAAATAATGTAAACAGCTAAAACCAATTTCAATAAACAGGCTCAATAACAGACCTGTCCAAGACAGGCGACATAAATGCCCCATCATAAGGCCCCATCATATGCCATTAAACGCCTGGGAGAAGAGGGCAGCCCTAACCTGGCGCCAAAAAGATGACCCTGTCGGCGCCAGGTGGGCCTCAGTGGGGAGCTCATTCCAAAACTGGAGGGCCACCACTGAGAAGGCCCTCCGCCTGTTGCCACCTTCCAGGCCTCCGTCAAAGGAAGGCCCCATTTTCACCCCATTTCTGTCTTCAGCGCCTTGGCTCCCACTTCTTTGTTTAAATTATTTCTTGGCGGCCTTTCAGGGAAGAAACCCTCCCACTGCAGCTCACAGCAATAAAATTCGTAGAGAACAGTTAAAATATCCAGCCAAACCATAAAAACAATACAGGCCAACGATAAAACCAGCCTCAGCGGCAGCAGCCACGGGACGAGCGCCGCCCCGCAGGAGCCCCGCCCCGCGCAGCGGCGCGATCCCGGAGGCGCCCCGCAGAGGAGGCCGGACCGCGCCCGCCCCGCCCCGCCGCCCGCGCCGCGGCTCCGCCTCTGCCGCGAGCCCCGCGCGCCATGGCCGGGGCCCCGGAGGCGGCCGGGCTGGGCCGGGCCGTGTGCATCCTGACGGGCGCCTCGCGGGGCTTCGGCCGCAGCCTGGCCTGCGCGCTGGCCCCGCGGCTGGCGCCCGGCTCGGCCCTGCTGCTGGTGGCGCGCGCGGCGGCTGCGCTGGGCGCGCTGGAGGGCGAGCTGCGCGCCGCCTACCCGGCGCTGCGCGTGCACGGCCTGCCCGCCGACCTGGCCTCGGGCGAGGGCCTGCAGCGCGTGCTCCAGGCCGGCCGGGGGCTGAGCGCGGCTGGGCGGCTGGAGCGGCTGTTGCTCATCAACAACGCCGGTGAGCGCGCGCGCGAGCGGGCCGCCCCTGAGCGCGTGCAGGGCGCCCCCTCCGCTCGGGGCCGCAGACGGCGCGAGGGCTTCTCCTGCTGTCTGTCTCGGCGCCCTTCCGGCAGCCGCGGAGCGGGGGCGGGCACGCTCGCGGCGCAGCCTCTCGGGCGGCGGAATCGGGCGAGGCAGGAGGCTTGCAGGGCCTGGCTCCGGAGGCGCGGAGTTCCCGGCCGGGGGCGGCGTCGGACTTGCCCTCCACTCCCTTCTGGAGGAAGGGTTGGGTGGAGCAGCCTCCCCCCCCCGTGCCCTCCGGTGGGCTGGTTCACAACGCCCAGGAATCCCAGCCAGCTGGGAATCGTAGTCCAACCCATCTGGAGGGCAGCAGGGTGGGAAGGCTGCACTAGTGCCCCTGCCATACTGAAACTAGGTTTTGAGCCCTTGCAGTTGCCACGGCTGCCCATTCCTTGCAGAAAAGGGCAACTAAAAGGATCAAGGGGCTGGAGCATCTCCCCTATGAGAGAAGGTTACAACAGCTGGGCTTGTTTAGCTTGGAGAAAGGGAGGGCGAGGGGAGACATGACAGAGGTCTACAAAATTATGCATGGCGTGGAGAAAGTGGGCAGAGGGACATTTTTCTCCCTATTGGGCCCTAGTATTATGAGAGAGGGAGAAAAATGCCTCCCTATCCACTTTCTCCATACTATGCATAATTTTGTAGACCTCTATCATGTTCTGGAGGTGACGGACTCGACCTTGGGGGAGATGGGGGTGGCGATGGCCGACAGGAAGCTCTGGCGTGGGCTGGTCCATGAAGTCACGAAGAGTCGGAAGTGACCGAACGAATAAACAACAACATCATGTCTCCTCTTACACATCCTTTTTTTTGAAACGAAACAGTTCCAGACATTGTAACCTTTCCTTATAGGGGAGTTATTCCAGCCCCTTGATCATTTTATTGCCCCTTTTCTGCAATTTCTCCAACTCAGCAATATCCTTTTTTAAATGCGGAGACCAGAACTATATACAGTATTCCAAGATTTGTATAAGGGGAATAGGATCTTGTCAGTTTTATTTTTTGATGCCTTTCCTAATTATGCCGAACATGGAATTTTCCTTTTTCACAGCAGCCACACACTCTGCACACTCTCTCAGCTACTGCAGTACCCAAATGATCCTTTTACTGGCTGAGAACCTGGATCTTCAGTGCTTGCCTTATAGTGACTTGATTCGTGAAAGCCAGAGAAAGGTTTTGCATTTAGGCAAACCTGGCCAGATTTTTCTGGCTGTTCAATTCCTATGTGAGGCTTATAGATGAACATCCAACCTTCTGTCTCTTTCTCCTCTAGCATCACTTGGTGATGTTTCCAAATCCTTCTTGGATTTCACCAGCCCAGCTGAAGTCAACGGCTACCTAGCCTTCAATGTTACCTCTGCTCTGTGCCTCACTTCCTCCATTCTGAAGGCCTTTCCAGCACAGCCTGGCTTGTGCCGAATGGTCATCAACATCTCCTCGCTCTGTGCCCTGAAACCCTTCAAGACCTGGACACTCTACTGCACTGGGAAGGCGGCCCGGGACATGATGTTCCAGGTTCTAGCTGTGGAAGAGCCAGATGTCAGGGTGCTCAACTATGCACCAGGTGAGTGTGAGGGTGCTGGATGCCCTTCCTTCCCTCTCACCCACCATCTGTGACCGGTCATTCTGTGATTGGCTGGCTGGCTGGCTGGCTGGCTGGCTGGCTGTCTTTCTTTCTTTCTTTCTTTCTTTCTTTCTCCAGGCCCCCTGGACACTGATATGCAAGAAGTGGCGCGTACCAAATCGGGAGACCTCGAGATCAGGCAGAAGTTCCTTCACATGAAACAGTGTGGGCAACTGCTAGACTGTGATGTATCGTCCCAAAAGCTGTTGAACCTTCTTCTCGCAAACACATTTGAATCAGGGGCCCATGTTGACTTCTATGACATCTGAGAAATGCCCTTCTCCCAGCACCATCTTGGGTTTTTCTGCTTTGGAAGTAACGCTTCAATCCCGGTCTACTGCCAGAAGTATATGAATTGTTGCGTTTTGATTTATTCATTCATGCAATGGTAATTGTCTGCTATAACAGTTTTGTGTCTGTGGATGTCATGAAAGCATCTGCAAAGTTCTAAACCTCCTTGATTATATGAAAGGAAGGGATTCAAGCATCAGAAAGAGCCACACAGAGTTCTGTTTTATGTGCCCTTTATTGCACATGGGAAGAGTTTTGCTCCATACTAGGTGGGGGTGGCATGAAAAGTAGAGGTGTCTTGTGTAACTGTTAGAGCTTAAAGCATTCTAAAAGATCTTCCACACAGTAACCAAGTGGGTGATGGTAAAGGGTTTTTGCTGGTGAAGGGGTTCAAGGGAGTATTCGGAAAGCTGATATAGCTCAGGGGGTAACCTTAATCTTAGAGGCACTTATCCTGCGGGGCTCCAAAGTTTGCATGGCTCTGTTGCTGTGTCTTTTCAACCCTTGTGCTCTATTTGTGCAGCTGAATTAGGGATGGCATTGGTCTAATCTATTTGAGCCATCTCTGCATCTGTAACAATTGCCACTTTTCATGGCAAAGACTGGAATTCTGCTTCGTTGGGGAGAAGTGAAAGCCGTGTGGTTGACTGGTATCCCTTTTCTGAAATGGAAAACTAGTCCTGGTCCTGAGGAAAGGCTGCAGCCCTTACATTTGACAAGAGCAACCAGGGCTTTCTCCTGTGATGCTCTCAAACTGTGGAATACAGTCCCTCGAAAATTACGATTGCCTCCCCCCCCCCCCCCCCGGCCTTCAGAAAGGGTGTCAAGACAAATCTCTTTAATTTAGCCTTTTAAATTATGTAACCTAATGTTCTTAATGTGTTTGTGTTTTATGGCATTATGGTTTTAGTGTTTTAAATTGTCCACCGCCTTGATGGTTAGTAAGCAAAAAAGACAATATGAATTTTAAAAGTAAATAAAATGTGCCTTATATAGCTGGTGCCGTTTCTGGGCCTGTCTCTGTTGCCAAGGGGCTTCCCTAGGCTAGATACCCAGGCAAAAGCCAGTTCCAAAAAGAGCTCCCACGGTGTTGGGTGGCCAGTTTTTCTGTGACTGGGATTATTTTTTCTGTCCAGTGCTGCACATGGACTCAGCCAATCTCTTTCTCCAGGAACAAAGCTGGTTTGGGCTGTGAATTCTAAGTCTAGCTGTTGTGCCTGCCCTGCAGCGGGGGGGCACAACTCTTCTAATCTGGTGTGTACCAGCTCTTACATGGAATGGCTTCCATCCATTTGTAATGGAATTAAGTACTTGGTCGCGGCGCTTGGGAATGGCCACATATACAGAGGGTCGTCATGTTAAGTCTGCTGCAGCAAAAACAACTAAGAGTCTTGTGACACCTTAAAGACTAAATTCGTTAGCCTTTCAGGGGCCACAAGAGTCCTTGTTGTTTTTTCATTCCTGATTGCTTTATTCTGAATTCTGAAACTCGAGAGGGACCATTTTCATGGAAAGTTGACTCTGGCCTCTTGACTTAGATAGCAATGTTATTGGGTGGGGTGGGAGACCCATCTGCATGCATGCAGGGTCCAGAGTGCTACCTCTGCTGAGTATCTAAGCTGGAATTGGTGTGCCTCTTTCTGTCTTCAAGGAGCCACAGTATCACAGTGTGGCTGGTGACTGTATTGAGCATGTGTCTGGAAAACCACACTAGCCTGTTTAAAAAACTGACCCTTCTAGATGGGTGGCTGCCAGCACTTGCTAGTCAAAGTCCTCCTCCCAAAGTGTGTTGAGTGACAGCCCCTTTCCAATTCTCACTGCATTTCCTGCTTTGCCTTGTGGTCACCTGTAGCTCAAAAGGGTGTTGCTTTGGAGACCAAAGCTGGAGATTTGCCCTCTGCCAGATTCCTGAAAAAAACAGCAACATATGGCACACTTTGAAGGTGGGGAGGAAAATCACCTGGTCTATTGGCAATAGCAGTTCCTTTGTGAAGGTTCATAATTATGGAGGATATAAGTGTCTCAGCTTGGCTCAGTAGATTGATAAGACACGGGCCTTCCAGATAGAATGTGAAGTATAGACTCTACATTTTAAAATGTTCTATTGTTTTCTTGGTAATGTAACTTGATATTGCTTCACTCTTCTCACCCCAGCTTGCATCTTCCTTAATAAAAGCTTCACTTGTCTTACTGCGAACTGGACTCCTTAACTTTTCCGTGTGTGCAGTTGAGAAGGGCTACTAAACTCTTGACTATGTCATGTTTAAGGCAAAGACTAATTTGATTTTCCACAGTCAACTAGGCCAGTGGCAGAGTGACTATGAAGGCTACCAGCTTTATCCCTCGGAAAGTTCTGAAATCTGTCTGGCTATTGGGGACTGTAACATATGCCTGTTATATTGATGTATGTGTTTTCATTGTTAAATGTGACCCAGGTAAGATAGGGCTAATAGAGTGTCAGAGAGTGAGTGAAAGGTGGGAGGGGCCTGAGTGTGTGTGTGTGTGTGTGTGTGTGTAAAACGATTCTGATGTTATAAAAGGAATGAACTGACAGGAGGTAGATGGGGCCTTAGGGATCATGGAAGCAACATCTAGTTAGTGGGGTTTGTGTATAGGATTTTAGAAGGGGTAGAGCAGGTAAGGAAGTTAGGACCAAACATGAATGAATGAGTAACATATAACTCTAATAGTGTTAAATGAATTTTTATTTGTTTGTTTTTAAATACAGACTCCCATGTGTTGATTGAATTGTTACACTACATTATTAAATCTATTTCCTTGCTACTTTTCTATAGTAGGTTGAGAGAACCAACTGAGCATATTGAGTTTCTCTGGAACCCAGAGAGAGTAAAAGGGCTGAAGCTTATGTGTCAATGGGAACAACTGATCCAGGTGAAAGCAGGCATTTCCCGAGGGGCTTGTTTCTCAGTTTCAGAGGTGGAGGCTGGGGAAAAGGGGGAACTTAGGCAGGAACGCCACAGGGACCAGCCTATTGGGTCCACTGCCCTGGTGTCATCATAGAAAGACTGAGAACTCTGCCTCCACGTCATAGGGTTTGGACACTGACGGGGGTTTGTTTTGGCATCCCTAATAAATGGATCACCTTTTTTCTAAGCCATAAAACTCAAGTATCTTCTTCAGGTGCCACGTTACTCTGTCTAACAGCAGGGCTGATCCTGATAATGGGCCAGAACAAAGAAAGCCCTGCCCATCAGGCTCCTCACATGCTTAATGGAGGATAAGGCTATCAGTGGCTTCTAGTCTGGATGGTGATATATAACCTCCAGGATGTGGGTCTGAGAGGTTTAGAAATCCAAATCCTGTCCCATGTCTCTTCTTTTATATCAATCTGGGGATCTCTATTCCATTTTCCACCCTAAGATGGATTATTCCCTCCCAAGAATAGGAACCCAAGATTGTACATAGGAGCAAAATAACAGGGTGCCCAGCAATATTTGCTAGAAGTACTTCAGGGCTCTCTAGCATGTAGTTATCACCCCCCCCCCAAAAAAAATCAGGGTTGCCATCAAGGTAACCTCACTTTCCAGCCCAATACCTTGTGCACGATGCAAATGTTGTTGAACCAACTGGAAACAGTAACTACAGTTTGTCCAGTTCAACATATATGTAAATGGACAATTGCCAAGGAAGTCTAACACAGTCACATTGGTTTGTTGCTTGTTAAAATGGTGTCCTGCTTTTCTGTCAGATGGCCCTCAAGGCAGCTAATAAAACTAAAATACAAAATAATCAAAATATAAAAACAGAATGGTAAAACATCAATAAAACCAGCAAAACAGCTGCCAATTGACCAAAAGACCTGTCTGGGGAAACCCCTCCCCGCATCTTTGCCTTCCAGCAGAATGTCACCAGGTGGGACTAGACTGATCTCCTTTGGAAAGGACTTCAAAAGAGGGAACTCCTCAGAAATGAGGACTACTTAAAAGAAAAGTTGAAAGAGAGAGTCAAGAGGGAGGCGGTTAGGCCACTGGGCAACAAAGGAATTAAAGGAGGAAACGGAGATTGCAGGAAAGGTGAATGAAATGCTTTTGTCTGTCTTCACTGCGGAACATGTATGACACATGCCTGTGCCTGAACGGACCTTTTCAGGAAGTGAGTTTGAAGATCTGACACACATACCGATGGCCAGAAATGAAGTTCCATGTCTTACTGACATATTAAAAATGAACAAATCAGCAGGCCTGGATGGGATCCACCCACTGAGCCAAGATGTAGGAATTGGACTGCTTGCTTTTAAAGCAGACATAGAGTGGGCATAATGGAAGCCTGGTGGAATGGAGAGAACCAGTGGGATACGGTCATCTCTGAATGCAAACTCTATAGCAGGAATGGGCAAATTTTGGCCATCCAGATGCTTTGGCAGACAATTCCCATAATTCCTCACCAGTAGCCCTGCTGGCTAGGAATGATGGGACTCCAGATGTTTTGGCCCACAAATTGTCCATCTAGGGTCTATAGGAAGGACAGGGAAGGGCATACTTGGGATGTGTTACACTGTATGTCAGAGAGGCATGTATGTATGTATGTATGTATGTCAGAGAGGCATGTATTACTCTGTATGTCAGAGTGTCAAGCAAACTAGAAACATTAAAAGCGGAAGAAGACTCCACAGAACTGCTGTGGGTGACAATACCAAGCCCCCGAAGTAATTTAGTACTGGGGATGTTAAAATGTTAAAAATGTGTATGTTAAAAATACATATCTCTGCACAGAAATACAGGAGGATGAGCTTGGTAGCCCCATCAAGAGCATCTGGGTTAAAATAAATGGAGCAAAGAATAAAAGGAATACGGTGGTTGGAGTCTACTACCGGCCACCCAGTCAAGGAGAAACCGAGGATGAAACTTTTGAAAAGCAAATACCAATGTTTCTAGGAAGCATGACGTGGTAGTAATGGGGAACTTCAATTTCCCTGATATCCAGATTCTGCAAAACATGGCCCCTCCAAGAGATTCCTGGCTTGTGTTGCTGATAATTTCCTCCTACAGAAAGTGGAGGAAGGATCTAGAGGATCGGCTATCCTTGACTTGATCCTAACCAACAGAGATGACTTAGTGGATAAAGTAGCAGTTATGGGAACTCTGGGGGACAGTGACCATGTTATAGTTGAGTTCTTGCTTCTAAAGGAAGCAAAAGCCAAGTGTAGACGAATGCGTACCCTGGATTTTAAGAAAGCCAATTTTAATAACTCAGAACAATGATAAGTGAGGTCCCATTGCAAGCGACTCTAATGAGAAAAGGAGACCAAGATGGGTGGGAGCTTTTAAAAAAAGAAATTCTAAAGGCACAATTACAAACAATTCCAACAAGCACAGAATTGTAGGGATGGCATCAGGAAGGGTAAAGCTGAGAATGAGCTGAGGTTAGCGAGGGATGCTAAAAGCAACAAAAAGGCTTTATTTATTTATTTATTTATTTCATTTCTATACCGCCCAATAGCCGAAGCTCTCTGGGCGGTTCACAAAAACTAAAACCAAACAACACACTTTATTCAGTGCATAGTAAAAGAGAGGAAAGAAATGGTGGCTCAGCTATTCAATAAGGATGGCAAAATTATAACATTACAAGGAAAAGGCAGAAGTGCTCAATTCCTACTTCGCCTCAGTCTTTTCCTGAAAGAGGGTCTATGACCCCCCTGGCAAAGGCAAAGTACAGGCTGAAAGGGCAGGATTGCAGCTTGGGATTGATAGGCATATGGTCCAGGAACACCTAATTACTTTGAAGGAGTTCAAATCTCAGGGCCAGATGAACTGCATCCTAGAGTAAGAAAGGAACTGGCAGAAGAGTTCTCAGAACCACTGTCTATTCTCTTTGAGAAATCATGGAGAACAGGTGAAGTGCCAGATGATTGGAGGAGGGCTAATTTTGTCCCTCTCTTCAAAGAGGGCAAAAAGAACCTGGGAGCTACAGACCAGTCAGTCTGACATCAATCCCTGGGAAAAGTCTGGAGCAGACGATAAAGCAATCCATCTGTAAGCACCTTGACAACAATGCAGTGATTACTCAAAGCCAGCATGGATTTGTCAAGAACAAATCCTGCCAGACGAATCTGATCTCATTTTTTGATCAGGTAATCTCCCTGGTGGACTGTGGGAATGCTGTGGACAGAATATACCTCGACTTCAGCAAAGCTTTTGACAAAGTGCCCCATGAAAACCTGATGAGCAAACTAGCTCAAAGTGGGCTAGATGAAACAATGATCCGGTGGATCCACAGTTGGCTACAGAATCGGGCTCAAAGAGTGCTTCTCAATGGGATCTTCTCAAACTGGGGAGAAGTAACGAGTGGGGTACTGCAGCACTCAGTCCTGGGCCCAGGGCTCTTCAACATTTGTATTAATGACTTGGATGAGGAGGTGCAGGGAATGCTGGTGAAATTTGCAGATGACACAAAATTGGGCAGGATAGCTAATACCCTGGAAGACAGAAACAGAATTCAAAGTGATCTTGATAGGCTGGAGTGCTGGGCAGAAAAAAGAGAATGACATTTAATAGGGATAAAGGCCAAGTTCTATACCTAGGAAAAAGAAACCAAATGCACAGTTACAAGATGTGGGATACTTGGCTCAACAATACTACAAGTGGGAAGGATCTTGGAATGGTTGTCGATCACAAGCTGAATATGAGCCAATCATGTGATGTGGCTGCAAAGGCAAATGCTATTTTGGGCTGCATTAATAGAAGTACAGCTTCCAAATCATGAGAAATACTAGTTCCCCTCTACTCAGCACTGGTTAGGCCTCATCTGGAGTACTGTGTCCAGTTCTGGGCACCACACTTGAAGAAGGATGCAGACAAACTGGAGAGGGTTCAGAGGAGGGCAACAAAGATGATCAGGGGACTGGAAACAAAGCCCTATGAGGAGAGACTGAAAGAACTGGGCATGTTTAGCCTTGAGAACAGAGGACTGAGGGGAGCTAGGATAGCGCTCTTCAAGTACCTGAAAGGTGGTCCCAGAGAGGAAGGCCAGGATCTCTTCTTGATCATCCCAGAGTGCAGGACACGGAATCATGGGCTCAAGTCACAGGAAGCCAGATTCCGGCTGAACATCAGGAAAAACCTCCTGACTGTTAGAGCAATACGACAACGGAGCCAATTGCCTAGGGAGGTGGTGGGCTCTCCCACACTGGAGGCATTCAAGACGAGGCTGGACAGCCCTCTGTCAGGGATGCTTTGACTTGGATTCCTGCATTGAGCAGGGGGTTGGACTCAACTATCTATAGGCTCTTTGCAACGCTACTATTCTATGATTCTGTGTACTATCAGCCCCCTGACCAAAATGCACAGAGTGATCTTGAGATGGAGAATGAAATCAGAGAGGCATCGAAACAAAGAAGTGTTGTAGTAATGGATGACTGCATAAATGCATGTCCCCAGTCATGATGACAAAACGGTAAAATTTCTAGGTAGTCTAAATGATCCTGCCCTAAAATAGTTGGTCATTGAATTGACCGGAGGGGAGTTATGAAGAAATGCTATATATAAATGTTTGTTGATGCTCTGTAATGTTTACTTTGACCCCTGTGTGGCTACCATGTATGTGAGTAAGCCAGAGGCCTGGCTTTATTACTTTCTATGGTGCCTTAAACAGTTGTGGTTGCATTGCTAATGGTGGCTTATGAAGGGAAGCTTTAGGCTGTTTAATACTTTTAGCAGGGAGAGGTTACCTTCATCTTGATTGTTCAGGTGGGTCAACAAAGGTGATTTAGAAGTTCCATAAGGAATGTGATTTGCTAGGAAATTTTAAAAGATCAGGTAGAAGTCTGCAAGGGACAATTAGGTATAGTTGGAAGGTAGATGACGGGCAGTTGGGATTACAGGTAGTTAGCTGGGAAAAGAGAAAGTAGTCTGCGGGAACTCTTCTGGAGGGATCCAGAGCTGGTGGCCTTGGAGAGCAGGAGGCCAGGCTGTGAGGTGGTGGCGATACTACAGGCAGCAGAATTCAGCACCAGGGGGGTGCAATCAGAGGTCGGACCAGATGGCGCTTCAGCAAGTGATCCCTGATGCAGGGTCCTCATCCCAAAAGCAACAGGAGGGGCTGAAGGCAGAGGAAGACAGCTGTATATTATCCGTCCTTGGTTGTGGAGGATTGGCTGGAATGGAGTTTAGGGGAACTGGATATGTGGGGAAAGATATTGAGAGCTTATTAGCAGGGAAGTTTCCCTTATTAGGTATGGTGACCAAGGATATTTAATTGAAGTACGTGTAAACATTCCCATCCCAAAATTTGAACAACACTCTCTTCCCATAATAAGTTTGTTCGTCTTGTCTTTAGTGGTGGTGTCAATCCCATGCCTATGTCTTAGTTACCAAGCAACTGAGGTACATAAGATTTGTTGTTTATTCGGTCAGTCGCTTCCGATTCTTCATGACTTCATGGACCAGCCCACGCCAGAGCTTCCTGTCGGCCGTCACCACCCCCAGCTCCCCCAAGGTCAAGTCTGTCACCTCCAGAATATCATCCATCCATCTTGCCCTTGGTCGGCCCCTCTTCCTTCTGCCTTCCACTTTCCCTAGCATCAGCATCTTCTCCAGGGTATCATGTCTTCTCATGATGTGGCCAAAGTACTTCAGTTTTGCCTTTAATATCATTCCCTTTGCGAAGAGAAAACTCTCTGGAAAAGACCCTGATGATGGGAAAGACTGAAGGCAAAAGGAGAAGGGGACGGCAGAGGATGAGATGGCTAGATAGTATCACTGATGCAATGAATATGGACTTGAGCACGCTCCGGGAGAGAGCGCAGGACAGGAAGGCCTGGCGTGCTATGGTCCATGGGGTCACGAAGAGTCGGACATGACTGAACGACTGAACAACAACCTGAAGTGAGCAGTCTGGCTTTATTTCCTGGAGTATGGACTGGTTTGATCCTCTTGCAGTCCAAGACACTCTTAAGAATTTTCCTCCAGCACCACAGTTCAAAAGCATCTATCTTCCTTCGCTCAGCCTTCCTTATGGACCAGCTCTCGCAGCCATAGATTACTACGGGGAATACCGCTGCTTTAACTATGCGGACCTTTGTTGTCAGTGTGATGTCTCTGCTCTTCACTATTTTATCAAGATTTGTCATTGCTCTCCAAGAAGTAAACGTCTTCTGATTTCCTGGCTGCAGTCAGCGTCTGCAGTAATCTTTGTGCCTAGAAAGACAAAGTCTGTCACTGCCTCCACGTTTTCTCCCTCTATTTGCCAGTTATCAATCAAGCTGGTTGTGATAATCTTGGTTTTTTTGAGGTTTAACTGCAACCCAGCTTTTGCACTTTCTTCTTTCACCTTCGTCATGAGGTTCCTCAGCTCCTCCTCGCTTTCAGCTATCAAAGTGGTATCATCTGCATATCGGAGATGGTTAATGTTTCTTCCAGCGATTTTAACTCCAGCCTTGGCTTCATCAAGCCCAGCACGTCGCATGATGTGTTCTGCATACAGGTTGAATAGGTAGGGTGAGAGTATACAACCTTGCCGTACTCCTTTCCCAATCCTAAAGCAGTCCGTTGTTCCATGGTCTGTTCTTACCGTTGCTACTTGGTCGTTATACAGATTCCTCAGGAGGCAGACAAGATGACTTGGTAACCCCATACAACCAAGAACTTGCCACAATTTGTTATGATCCACACAGTCAAAGGCTTTAGAATAGTCAATAAAACAGAAATAGATGTTTTTCTGAAACTCCCTGGCTTTCTCCATTATCCAGCGGATATTGGCCATTTGGTCTCTAGTTCCTCTGCCTTTTCTAAACCCAGCTTGTACATCTGGCAATTCTCGTTCCATGAATTGCTGGAGTCTACCTTGCAAGATCTTGAGCATTACCTTACTGGCATGTGAAATAAGTGCTACTGTTCGATAGTTTGAACATTCTTTGGTGCTTCCCTTTTTTGGTATGGGGATATAAGTTGATTTTTTCCAATCTGTTGGCCATTCTTGTGTTTTCCAAATTTGCTGGCATATGGCATGCATCACCTTGACAGCATCATCTTGCAAGATTTTAAACAGTTCAGCTGGGATACTGTCATCTCCTGCTGCCTTGTTATTAGCAATGCTTCTTAAGGCTCATTCAACCTCACTCTTCAGTATGTCTGGCTCTAGCTCACTTACCCCACCGTCAAATCTATCCCCGATATTATTATCCTTCCCATACAGATCTTCCGTATATTCTTGCCACCTTTCTCTTCTGCTTCTGTTAGGTCCTTGTCACCCTTCTCTTCTGCTTCTGTTAGGTCCTTGCCATCTTTGTTTTTGATCATACCCATTTTTGCCTGGAATTTACCTCCGATGTTTCTAATTTTCTGGAAGAGGTCTCTTGTCCTTCCTATTCTATTATCTTCTTCCGCTTCCGCGCATTGCTTGTTTAAAAATAATTCCTGATCTCTTCTGGCTAACCTCTGGAATTTTGCATTTAATTGGGCATATCTCCTCCTATCACTGTTGCCTTTTGCTTTCCTTCTTTCTTGGGCTGCTTTCAGTGTCTCAGCAGATAGCCATCTTGCCTTCTTGGTTTTATTTTTCTTTGGGACGCTGTTTGTTGCCGCCTCCTGAACAATGTTGCGAACTTCTGTCCGTAGTTCTTCCGGGACCCTATCTACTAAATCTAGTCCCTTAAATCTATTCTTCACCTCCACTGCATATTCATGAGGAATATTAGTGAGCTCATATCTAACTGATCTGTGGGTCTTCCCTATTCTCTTTAGTCTGATTCTAAATTGTGCAATAAGTTCGTGATCAGAGCTACAGTCAGCTCCAGGTCTTGTTTTTACCGACTGCATAGATGTCCGCCACCTTTGGCTACAAAGGATGTAGTCAATCTGATTTCGGTGTCGACCGTCTGGTGAAATCCCTGTATAAAGTCGTCGTACATAAGATACAAAGGGTTTATTTTGGTGGCAGTGCTGGGAGCAAATATCCTATTGGAGGTAAGCCTGGATTTAACCCAAGGCCCAGGATTTAGTGTGAGATGTCAGTATTGCTGAACCGATTGGAAACATCAATTGCAGTGCTATAAACTGAATGTATATAAAAGTGGAAAATTGCAAGTGATGTCCAACACAGTCACATTTGACTTCAAAAAAGGAAACTTCTCTAAAATGAGGGAACTGGTAAAAAGGAAGTTGAAAGGGGGAGTCAAGAGGATAAAATCCCTGCAAACTGCTTGGAGGTTACTCAAAACCACAATAGTAAAAGCCCAGCTAGAATATATACCACAGATTGGGAAAGGTAGCACAAAGTCCAAGAGGTCACCAGCATGGTCAACGTGCAGTGTCAATAAAGCTATTAGAGAAAAGGCTTCCTTCAGAAAATGGAAGCCGTGCCCAAATGAGAAAAAAGAACACAAGCTTGCACAAAGGAAATGCAAGCAGATAATAAGAGATGCATGGAAGGATTTTGAGGAACATCTAAGAATATTTAAAAATTCTTTAGAAGCAGAGAACCAGCTAGGGAGGTGATTGGACTGTTGGAGGACAAAGGAGTTAAAGGAGTACAGGAGGAGGATAAAGAGATGGGGGTGACAAGAAACAATGATATAGTCCAGAAGTGGGGAACGTTTTTCAGTCTAAGGTCCAAATTCCAAAGGTCTGCGGTGGTTGTGCACAGATGCCCATCTGTGGGCATGGCCAAAGGCAGTGTGGAGGGGACGAAAATGTGATCCTTACAGATTTTAAGCCTACTCAGAAGCAAGCAGGATAAGCCTGCTGGATGTTGCTTTAATGGTTTTACCATGAGAAAGTGGCATACATATAAACATGATGATAATGATCTCTACTCAGTGAGCCAGACTGAACCCGGAATTTGCTCGGGAGATTGTGGGGTCCCAAGGCGTGCATCTTTCTGATGTCCTGGGAACTCTGACTGGGACTTTTCCCATTCCGACTTTATAGACATTTTTCAGTTTACGGATTCACCCCACAGATGCTTTCCGTTATTGTCCTGCCCTTTAGATGTTGACCCACAAGTCAGTTAACAGCCTTATTGGTGATGGTACAAGTCCCCTGGTTGAATTGACCACAAGCTTGCTATTTCCACAGGATGTTATAACGGCTATTTTGAGCTGTTATTCCACAGGATGTTGGAACTGCTGACACTACAGTTACTGCCTGGGGACAGGCTATAATGGCCTCTTCACCCAGTCTCCAAAAGTGCTTATAGCAGGATTTCTGGGATCCCCAATGTGCCATAGCTCACGGCCTTGCTGAAAGCTATCAACACTCGCACCACTGGGACTCATTTACGTACAACGTGATGCATGCAATGGATCCATGAACTGTGATATATAACATGTGATACACAGAATGTGAGGCATAGCCCCACACCATTGGATCTTGGGTCTGGGCAGGCAGCTCGATGAAAATGTCCACGTCGTGTCCGGCTGCTGTGAAAAAGGCAAACTCCATGTGAGGCATAATTAGGAAAGGAACGTAAAATAAAACGCCAAGATCGTCCTGCCCTTGTACCACTCTTTGGTGCGACCACACTTGGAATACGGCGCACAGTTCTGTTCGCCGCACCTAAGACGGGCAGTGCGGAGCCGGGGACGGTGCAGAGAGGGGCAACCGGAACGGACGGCCAAGGGGCTGGAGCACCTCCCCACGGGAGGAGGCCACGAGGGCCGAGCCTGCTAGCCGAGAGGCGCGTGAGCGGGGGCGACGGGCAGCGGTGGGCAGCGCTGCGGCCGGGAGTCGGGACCCCGCCGCCTCCTGCGCGCCGCTCGCCGGTGCCGCGGAAGAGCCGGAGCCCCTTCGACCCGCCTCTGGCCCGGCCGCCCTCACGAGCCGTTCCTGGGGGCTGGCGTGGAGCGAGGGGCCCGGCCGGGCCCGGGGCGCTTCGCCGCGCGGGGTCTCGCCCGCCGGCGCTGCGCCAGGGCTCAGGCAGAGCGAGGGCGCTTCCGGCCCCCGCTGGACGGGCGTCCTCCTCTCCGAAGCGCAGCCGAAGGGGCTCCTCGCCGGAGACGCGACGCCCTGCTCGGCCAGCGGCGCCGACGCGTCAGACGACGCGGCTCTCTGCGGGCTCGGGCGCGTCCCGCGCACGCCCGGGCGAGGACTACGCTTCCCGAAAGGCCGGGCGGCGGGGCGGGGCGGGGCGGCGTTGCCATTGTTACGGCTAGGCGAGGGGCGCGGCCTAGCTCGCCTGCCGACGTCGGGCTGGGCGAGCCGCTCGCTGTCGCCGGGATGGCGGAGCCGGAGAGCCTGGAGACGGCGGCCGAGCACGAGCGGATCCTGCGCGAGGTCGACAGCACCGACACAGCCTGCCTGGGACCCACCCTCAGGTGCCCGGCCCTCGCTTCCGGGGAAAGCGGGCGCCTCCGCGGGCCCGCCCGGCGCCTGGCCCCCTCGGGACCCCGCCCGGGAGGAGGGCCGGCATGGGCAGCGTGCCCGCCCGCCCCGGCCGGGCGCCCGCTCCCCCAGGAGCCGCTCCTCTCTGCCCCACGCTCCAGGGTGGGACGCGCCGCCGCCGCCGCGCCTCGCCGGAGCGAAGGGCCGCGGCCGCGCCAGACCGGGCCGGGCAGGGCAGGGCAGGGCAGGGCGCGGCGGGGCCCCTGTTCCCCCCGGCCTCTCCCCATACAGAGGGGCCAGACCGGCGTCTCCCGGGCGCCGGGAAAGCCTCGGGCGGGGGGCAGTTTTCACAGACCCTGTTTGTCCGCGGCGAAAGGATCGCCCTAGCCCCCTCCCGCTGCACGGGCGGGTCTTGCGGCGGGGGCGCTTGGATGGAGCAGAGCGGGGTCCAGGAAGGGCTGCGCAGCTTTCCTCTGGCGCTGGGTTGGGCTCGAGCGGCGCAGCAGCCTCCCAAGAGCATCCGGACAGCCCCGAGGCCGGATCGGACCAGGGCCCCTAGTCACACCGAGGGCAGCCAAGGGGACTCCTCGGTCTTCTGCACGTGGATCCAGCGAGGCTTCCGGGCCCCTAAACCTGGGGGGCGGCGGGGGCATTCTTTCTCGGGCAATTCGCCCCCCCCCGTTGTTTTGTTGGGTGTGGGGTCGTGTCAGTCTTTGTAGCCCCCCCCCCCCCCGCTGCTGCGCCGCCGCCGCCGCCGTTGTGGGCAGGAAGACTCCTGAATTTCCTGTTATTGGATCGTTGCTGACATCTCAGTTTCTGGGCTTGATCAACACTAGTGTTTTTTCTTGAAGTGCACTGATAACTGTTGGGGCTTTCCTAGACTTATTTCCCGCTTTTTACTCCAAAATACCACAACAGATGTCATTGTGTGTGTGTAACAAGGTATAAATGCACCAAAGGGATATAGTGTCACCATGATGGGATCGTATTGAGATGACACAAGGTGTAGATCTGGCCTTAGTTTCATTCAGGAAAGGGCCTGTCACTGGATGGGGTGTGATGCTGGCAGCCTACTACCTAAATCTCTTTTGACGTCTCCCAAAGGAAGGCTCTTTGGAGGGAGAACCTGCATGCTGTCATCTACTTCTGCCAGAGATGGGCAGCTTGTGGCCCCCCAGGTGTCTTGGCCCTTAACCCCCATCAGCCCTTGCTGGCCTAGCCAATGGTGAGGGATCATGGGAGCTGTAGGCTAAAACATCTGGAGGGCCACAAGTTACCCACTCCTGCACGCCCTGAAAAAGGGGACCCCACACTCCATTTGAGGAGCCTGCTGAATAATTTTTCCAAGGGAGGAGGGGTGCCTGCACCAGGGCTTCTTGAGAGAGTGGCTGTGCCTCAGTCCGCCCTGCTGTAAGGGGGGCTGGCCAGGAAATGTTACTTGTCCTGAGCTTTGATGTAGGAGGCCCTTAACTTTTCTTTCCCTTGTTACAAAGTGAAGTTCATTTATTTATTACACTTATCCCACTGCCCCTCCATACACAGGCTTCCCAGACCGTTTTCCATCCAGGAATTGGTCAGGCAGATCTGCTTAGCTTAAGGAGGGTGGCTGCACCAGGTGCATTCAGACGATGTCCTGGGCCATTTCATATGGGATTTCATATGGGATCTCTCGACAATGCAGTTGCCTTTTGCCCTTCATGTTGCTTCCTCGAAGAGCAGCATTGTGTGCCTGCCCTTGTTCCCCTGCTGTTGTGGCTGTGCCTGTACCTTGCAGCAACTTCTGGAGCGGAGAGTGTTTTTAACGGGGTAAAGGGGGTTCAGTTACTTGCTCAGGGGATTGAAACTCTGTGTGCTGGGTTTTGGTTAATATTGTTAAATATCTCAAGTTTGTGTGTACATTTAAAGAAAGTGCTTCAGAATGCATGGTCCTACCTGTGAAGTTGTTTACATGGATTTAACTCTGAAGGTCCCAGCTGTGGCATCTGTCAGGAGCCTGCATACCTGCGGTCTCTGATTTTGTCTGTTTTAATGCTTGCAATCACAGTGTGGCTGATACTTTGTACTGTAGATCAGGCCTGTGTCCACAATCTGAGGGCTACTTCAGAGGTTATGTCTCCCCCCCCCCCCCCAAGTCACTTCTGCATTGGCTGAAGTGGAAAAACATAGGTAGATTGTTCTGTCCTGAAGGGCATATCGTGCAGCAAAGCCTTAATGCTGAAGCCCTTCCGTTGGCTTTTCTTCTGTTGTGCTGGAGCATATACCTGCCTGGGTTTCTGTTCCTGGTTGGCTTGATTTGTAAGAAGGCAAGCAAAATGCGAATAGAAGCTGATTGTGGTGGTTTTGTGGGGTACTTGCATTGCCTTACACTGGTGGGTGGAATTAACCTGGAAAAATGACAATCTTGCTGTTTGGAGAGCAAAATGTCAAAAGCCTGTGTGTGCCTGAGTGCTCTCTTCCTTTCACTGCCTCTTATCATTATTAGACTGTCTGAGCTGGTCACCCTTCCTGCTTTTCCTACAGTAATCCAGGAAGATTCCACTACTGGAGCGTCACCTCACAAGATGTCTAAGGTCTTCTTACCCTGTAGCAATTCACTGGGAGCAAGTACCAGGATGCCTCTTTCTTTGAGGACCCTGTTAGTTGTGTAGTGAATCAATTCTGAGGGGATGATCTTATTGAGAACAAGAGAGCTCTGTTGTTCCTGTGAGACTTGGACAAGAACTGTACTTTAATTTTCTGTCACGTTCTAGCAGAGTAGTAACTACTTCACATTTTACTTGGTCATGGCATGAGATACGGAATTTTGGTTGTTAAATTTCCAGATTGTCTGTTGATTTGTGATACTGTACACATTTCCTCACCGTTTTATTAGGAAGGGTGTCTATCTGTATGATGACAGGGCCATGGTGTAGCGCAGGAGAGAGCACCGTCTCTGAATTGATAAGTTTCTTGCTCAAGTCTTTGCATAGCCATGAATTTGCAGGCTGTACTTAAATAAGCCTAAGCCCCAATCTGCAGTCTGGGGATAATAATTCTGATCTACCTTACAGGGCTGCTGGAAGGATTCCTGAGAAGATGTAGATGCAATGCTTTATCACTTTAAAGTACTTAAATACGAATCATAACTTTATTGGCTGCTGAATTTAAATCTAATCTATCAGAATGGCCTATTTCGCCGATTTTCTGCTTCATGTAACATGCCTCACTGAGTACTGATTGGCAGTGATGCGTGGCACTTCAGAATTTATTTTCTTTCTCTGAGCTAAAATGGTATAACTTCCCTTCTTGCTCGCAGCATTTGTTCGCTGTTTTCTCCTGTCCAAGAAACAGAAAAGGCACACTCTTAATTCACTTAGGGCACAGTCCTGTCACCACTAGACAGTGGCTGGACAGCCATAGGATTGGTTGGTTTCCAGGAACTGCCTCCCCACCCCCTCCCCTGCCGCCTTGTAGATGGTGCGAATTGTCCCCACGCTTCGCATTCGTATGAGCAGCATGAAGTGGGGCAAAAGGGGACGTTCCTGGGGTTGGGGCGGGGAGTGTGGAAGTTCCAGTACACTTCCTATGTGTCGTCTGGCCTCCCCACCCTGCACTTCGATGTCCTGCGGCTGGACAGCCAAAATCGGCTGTCTAGCCGCGAACGCAGGGTGGCTGGAGTGTGGAGGAGACAGTCCCCTCCGCGCTCCTCCTACCATGCATTGGATAGGTAGTCGCCTCTGAGTTCAGAGGCGGCCACCTATCCCCATAGGACTGCTCCCTTAGTGTGCAATCCTATGCATGTTTAGACAGAAAAAAGTCCTAAAACTCCCAGCTTCCCCCAGCCAGCTATGTTGGCTGGGGAATGCTGGGAATTGTAGGATTTTGACCTGCCTAAACATACATAAGATTGTCCCCTTAAGCAATGTTGGATTTGTAGATAGTTAATTTATCATTAGAGTGGGGATGGGGAGCGTGTGGACTGCTGCCTATGGGTGCCCTGTCCCCCAACTCCGCCCATGCCACTGCAGCCATGAAGTGTGTGCAAGGAGAGTCATTCCTGTTCACCCTCTTTTTCCAGCAGAATTGTGCCCCTACCAAACAGCTGTTTGGTGGGCTGGGCCAGCTTGGCCTCACTCTGTCCAGGTGGAGCCAAGCCTCCCTGGCCTAGGCACTGGTGGAGGATCGCTCCTCCACCCAGTGCCTCTACTGTGTACTGTTCCTCCCCTCAATTGGGATAGCAGTGTAAGGGAATCCCCACTGTTATCTGTGACTGGAGATAACAGTGGGGATTTTTCTCCCCTCCTCCTCAAGCCCCCAGTAGCCTCCATGGAGGAGACATGGGGAGGGGGAAGGGCTTGCAGAGCCAAGGGAGCAGGGCCTGTTGAGGAAGCACAAGCCTCTGCGGGCCTTCTAAAGGCTTCCTAGAAAAGGTGAGTTTTGAACAGGGACTTGAAGGAAATAAGGGAGATGGCTACATAAAGGCTGTTTCAGGCATGAGGGGCAGTAAGGAAAAATGGGCAGTGTTGTTTCATGGAGATGGAGACTGCTGGACAGCTGAGGGTGATGGAACTGGACAAGCGAAGGACACACGGGATGTGCTGGGATATAAGCACAGAGAGATAAAGACGGGCAAGACTGTGGCGGGCTTTGAAAGTACAGACAAGATGCTTGTGCAGGATCCGGGAGTGAACAAAAAACCAATGAAGGGATTTAAGGAATGTAGTCGCATGATCAGAATCACACTGCAGGTGATTTTGGCAGCAGAGTGTTGGATGTGACTGCATAAAGGTGAGACAATGGAAGAGCTAAGAGGAGATGGCTGCAGTACTCAAGATGATAGATAACAAGAGCATAGGCTAGAGTTCTTGCTGAAGGGACAGAGAGGAAGAACTGTATTTTTGTGATGTTGTGAAGGGAGAAAAGACATGATTTGGCAACCAAATGAATTTGGGGGGCCAAAGAGAGAAGAGTCAAGGAAGAAACCAAGGCATTGTGCCTGATCCATAGGGTATATGGGTCAATAGATAAGGAGAATGAATATGTAGAGGGATATTTTTGTGAACCGCCCAGAGAGCTTCGGCTACTGGGCGGTATAGAAATGAAATAAATAAATAAATAAATAAAGAAAGGGAGGCTTGGGAGGAAAGGTGAGGACTCTGGTCTTGGATATATCTTGACACAAAGATGAAGCATCCAAGCAGAAATGCAGAATTTGATGGAGAGCGAAAGATCTGGGGTAGGGAGGTGGAGCTGGTTGTCATCAATGTACAGGTGGTACTGAAAGCTATGGGAAGTGATTGAGGCTATCCAGGGACAAAGTATATAGAGCACTAGGTCAGTGAGCACATTTGGAAGTTCAGTTGTTGAGGGTGCTTCCACAAAATTGTTGCTATTGGGAGGGGCAGGCCTGCCCATACATAAAATGGCTGCCACCATGGCGTGGTCGGTCATAAAACAGTCATTTTTCACAAGGCAAAGTGGTGAGACTAAAAGAAACTTAACTTGCACAAAACCCCAAGTACAAGGCAGAGGTGGGGTCTGAGCTCCAAAATGCAAAGCCATTCCTTCAGTTTGCAGTTTGCCAGCCACCCAGTTAATTTTTTTTTAAAATTAAAACAAATCTTAAGAAATAAAATAAAAATCAGGAGGATCAGGGAGCCTGGTGAGCACTGAGAGATGCCCATGCCCACTGAGAGATGCCCATAGGCAAAATGTTGGAGACCTCAGATAGAGTGAGAACAGCAGAGGACAGCCTGCAGAGCCCTGAGAGACCCCAGTGGAGAGAGGGAAAATAAAAGAAGAGTTTCCCCCTATGGAGACATTGAAAGAATGATTAGACAAGTAGGAATCTAACCAACCGAGAGAAGAATCACAGAGACTTTGGGTATAAAGGGAATCCAGTAGGAGAGAGTGATCAGCTGTCTCAAAGGTATTGGAAAGGTCAAGGAGAATGAGGACTGAATAGAGGCCTTTGGATTTGGCAGTGAGGAGATCATCAGTGATTTTCATGAGGACAGTTTCAGAGGAGTGAGGAAAAGCCAGATTGGAGGGGGTCAGAAGCACAGTTGGATGAGAGAACATTACGATGGTTAGAGTAAGCAGCATACTCCAGAAATTCGAGGTAAAGGGAAGAAGACAAATTGGGTGGTAGTTCGAGAGGGAGGATGTGTCAAGGGATAAAAGGAAACAGTTTGGATGTGGAAGAGAAGGAGTCAAAGGGGTTAATAATGTGGCGGAGAGGATGGATAATGGCAGGGGAGATGGCAACTAGAAATTGGGAGGAGGCAGGACCAAGGTGAAAAGTGGAATGGTTAGATGAGGATAACAGGGTAGTCAGCTTATCAAATGTGATGGGAGAAAGAAGAAAGGGTAGAAGAAGTTGCTAGAAGAGGAAGAGGTGGAAGACTGGGGGGGAGAAGAGAGAGAGGTAGAGGGGAGTCTCAGTTATAGCATGGAATCAGGAGGCAAAATCTTGAGCAGAAAGTAGGGAGGGGAAGGGGGACCTTAGCAGGGCAACAAATGTAGAGAAGAGGTGTTTGGGGTTCCTTAGGTCAGGCTGTGGCCCAGAAGTGGGTCTCAGCCTTCTAGTTGTGGATCTGACAGGGGAAGTAGTGGTTTTTGAGAGGTTGTTGACAGATAAGAAGGACGTTAAGTGAACAGTGTCCATGAAACCTTATGCCAGAACAAATATGTTAGGCTTTAAGGTGCCACAAGACTCCATTGTTTTTGCTCCAGCACACTAACATGGTTACCCCTGTAGAAAGTATGTCAAATGTTTGTGCACATATGTATTATGCTCAGAATTTTAACAGGCTTTTATTCAAAGCTATCTTGGTGTTTTTAATTATTCATGGGCTGTGTTTATTTAATCTTGTGTCATATATGAGTCACTGTGTTTGTGGATACTATGCTCAAATATTCAGTCTACTGCACATTAACACATGTATGCAGTATTTCATGTCTCTGTATCTGAAAATGATCACTATGTATTCATCCATAAATGGTGTAAATCTTTCATGAAAAAGTGCATGATTGTTGTGAAAAGCTAAGCTGTGTCATTGCACTATTGGTTTGTAAAGTAACATGATGTGGGTAACAAGGCCGAGAGAGGGAGCAAGCTAGCGGTGGGTGTGTCTGAAACTTCCTGTGAAGATATGAGTGGTGGTATCCTTGAGAGGGGCAGTTGCAGAGGAACACGTTAAAGGTGCATGAGCCAGGAATAGCAAGTGGAGGTGTGCTGAGGGATTGTATTTGCTAGCAGAATTAGATGAGAGAGACCCTGTATCAAGAAGATGCAAATTGTGTTAAATGTCCTGGTCTTAATCTGCATATTACTGTCTTGATGGGTGACTAAGGAAATAATCAGGCCTTTCAGTGCCACTTGCGCAGAGCAAGAGAAATATGTTTGAAATTCTTTGGCACCACTCTCAAAGCATTAAGACCCCCTGTGATTCCCCCCCCCCCACTTCTCACATTTTCTTTGAAGTGCTGAAAAACATGTGCTTGGCTGTTTGTGGCTTTTGGCAGTAATTGTGCCAGGGCTCTGTTCAAGTAATTGCCCCATTGTTCCATGTTCCCTCCGTGTTTTCTATACACACCTCATGATTATGTATTTAAAATATTCCTAGGCCACCTTTAAGAGCAAATTCCTTCCAGTATAATTCCATCCAGTGACAAAGCAGCAGAAATTAATAAAATCAACATCCAGTCCAGGCAGTATCAAAATTTAAAACACATGATGCTGTGCAACTGGTAGCCAGGTTGAGAAGTGACCCAGGCTTCTGTCAAGTATATTGCAACCCTGAAGTTAAGTCTGTTTTCTCCCACCTTGCTGCCTGTGCCATTTGGGCTCATGTAATTTGGCTGTTGTATTTCGGGACCTGGGATGCATATCCCTGTCTCATTTCAGAGGGAAGTCATGTGACCCTATTTTGTGTTAAACAGTTTTATTTTAAGTGCTGACTACTTAGGTCTTGTCACAACTCCTTCTGAAGTATTTGTATAGCCTGTTCCTGTGCTTTGATAACTGTAGAGAGCTGCCCAACACAATGCTTTGAGATCAACTGCCAGGCGCTCCTTACAGATATGAAGATCTTTGCAGTGGACTGTAGAATTTGTTGGAAGGCTGCACTTGGAGCTGTTTTGTGATGCAAAACTTTGAGGGCTCTCAAACCTTCCACTAATTTCAAGACCATAGTTTGTGGAGTTACATCCCAGCAGTGATACGAGTTTGTGCTTCTGTTCCTTGTTCTCTTGAATGTTTCCCAGTGGTTGTTGTGAAACACCTTCTTTCCCTAGAGAGGGCTGCTCCCAGCTCCTCTCTTCTTTTCTAGAGTGCAAACAAAAATAGAGCTGGGATGTCAACCATTGCTACTGGTCTCCGTTGCAATGCTTGGCAATTTTGGTAGTGTTCTGAGAATACTCAGGGAAGATGAACTAATTTTTAGTGGTGGCCTGGAAACTGGAATTCCTATTGACCTGTGCCTTGCTCCATCTGTATTGGTGGTTAGGCGGGCTTTGAAGACCTTCCTTTTCAATGCTACCTTTAACTGATACTGTAATTTGTCTCTGTGTGTGTTAGGGAACAGCTTCTCAAAGTAGTCTGTATGCTTTCTAATGTAGCTATTGTATCTTTGAACTTTCCCTTGCTCTTGTTTATATGTCACTTTATGAGGCTGTAGCCCTAATTAGTGACTAAAAATACTTTCACTGTGCAATCCTATGCATGTTTGGTCCAAAATAAGATCTGCAACATCTAGCAACTGGGAGTTGTGGGATTTTTTTTTGTCTAAACATGCATAGGATTGCATCCTAAATGAATTAAAATACATTTTGTTTTGGTATCTGTATAGTGTTCAGGTAAACTAAAACTGTATTATGATGATCTCTGCCAGTTATCCTAAGTCTGAGTAGTTAGAAACCAGTTTCCATGTGTGCTAAGGAAGGGATTTTGTAATATTGGAAAAACCACAGTAATATGTTCATGTATGTGCCAAAACCTTGAGCCTGGTTTCAGGTAGGTGAAACACTTTGTACTGTATTTTTGTCACAAAAGATCACAAATCATTATTCCTATATGCATATCCTCTCATAATTCAAGCTGGGCACTACAGGAAAGGGATGTGGCTCAAAAAGCAATGAAGGGTGTGGCTTGTGAGGGACCTGTACTTTGACTTCAGTCTCTCAATTGCCTGTCTATGCCAGTCTTCCCCAACTTGCTGCTCTCTAGGCGTGGTGGGTTATAATTCCCAGCATCCCCAACCAGTTTGGCTGGCTGGTTGATGCTGAGAGTTGTAGTCCACTGTATCGGGCGGGGGGGATGTGTACCAGGTTGAGGAAGTCTGGTCAGTGCACTCAAAGCACTGCACACTTGTAATATTTTCAGAGGGAATCCCATCGAAGTTCCTTCTTTCCTCTGAATTGAACAGGAGAGTTGTAAGGTAGTAGAGGGGACTGGGCAGCAGGGGCTGGCTATGCCAACATCTGGGCTCCTCCCCAGGAGGGAGCTCCCTGAAGAAGGTTTGGGCGCTTGGGAAAGACAACAAACTCCAAAGGCCCATCTCCTTGTTAGCCCCACCATTACCCTTCAGTCTTTCTGTACTTTTGCAGTCTGCCCCTTTCAAGTTCCTACTCTGGTTGGCATCAGAATCTTCTGGCTCTAGTGTAAAAGCTGACTTGCCAGTAGCTACTTCATAAACTCATGAAAAGACTGCCCGCCACTGCCCCCCTACCTAGAGTGGTGAGTACAGGGTATCTGTACAGAAAGTATTTGTTACTTGTCCTGGGCAAGTGACTCATCTATTTTTTATTGTACAAGTTGCAGAAGTAATTTTTAAAGCCTTCCAATCTTAGTCTGTTTGGCACACGCAGCAACAGATATTGGGTTAAAAGCTCAAAAGACACTGTGTGAGTATGGCTTGATAAGGAAAAGTGTACAGAAGGGACCCCAAAATCTGTGTGTCATTATGGTAATGATAATTTTATTTAGAGACTTGCACCCCAAACTGCAGAAAATGGGCTGCATTGGAGAACACAATAAAAGACAAAGGAGACAACGGCAAAGAGGTAAGTGGGCTGGAGTAAGCCCAGGGGGCTGTCCTTTTCCTTCTCAGTGGCTGTGAGCTCACCAGGTGCTCCTAAGAGCTCAACTGAATTGGGGTGTGGGTGGCCTGAGTACTCCCAGCAGCCGTGTGGGCAGGAAGTTTCAGTCTGTTTCCCACCTCCCAGCAGAGCACAGCAGAGGAAGCTGCTCCAGCTGGTCTAGGGACTATAGAAGCAAGCAAGCTCCCAGAGAGCGAGCGATCAGAGCAAACAATCAGGGAGAGCAAACGAGTTGGCCGGGGGAGCTACCTAACTTTTTTAAAAACATTTTTTTTTACTATATTTTTCTTGTAACACACACTTCCATACCAGTGGGACTCTGTTTTTAACCTCCAATGAGTAGAGGACCAGGCACAGACTACCCTAGAACAATCAGAAAGCTAGACACAAAAAGGAAAAAGAGGCTATGGAAGGACAAGACTCTCCAGTGGTGGTGACCTGCAAGGTGTGTGCAATGTTTGTTTTCTTGCCTGAGATCAACATGGCCTACACCTGCAACAAGTGCAAGTTGATCACACTGTTGGAAGAAAAAGTGAGAGGACTGGAGTGGCGACTGTCGACCCTCCAGGGAATAAGAGAACACGAAGAGTACTTGGACAGAATGGTGGAACTGCAGCAGCAAAGTGAAGACCAGAAGCCTGAAGAGCAACAGCAAGCTGAGGCAGAAGAGGGAAATGCTGAGGTGGGGAAAAATGCAGGAGAGGATACTCCTTGGAAAAGGGTGACAGGAGCAAAAGAACTAGAAGCCACTCTGCACCAGTAGAAGCATTGGAACTATGGAAACGTTTCTAGGTAGTTGAGGATGAGACTGGAGGACAGCCTGCAGAGGAAGAATCACAGGGGAACCTGCATGAGAGCGAGCAAGAGGCTGAAGGTCAGTCAGGCAAAGGCGATGAAACCCAGGCCTACAACAAGAAGAAGAGAAGAGGAGGAGTAGTGGGAGACTCCTTGCTGAATGGGATTGAAACCTAAGTATGTTGCGAAGACCCATGGACTCGCCAGGTGTGCTGTCTCCCAGGAGGATGAATTAGAGACGTGACTGAAGGGTTGCTTGCACTCATAAAGCCCACTAATAGGTATCCCTTTCTTCTCATCTATGTGGGAACAAATGATACTGCCAAGCGGAGCAAGGAAGAAATCACTTTGAAGTGATTTCAGACTTGGAAGCTTTGGGAAGGAAACTCACAAACTTTGAGGCCCAGATAGTTTTCTCATCCATTCTTCTAGTAGTTAGAAGAGGGATAGAAAGGGAAAGAAAAATACTCCGGGTGAATGACTATGAAGGTGGTGGTGACGAGAGAGATTTGGATTCTGGGACCACGGGCTATACTTCCCGGAAGATGGACTGTTGGCAAGGGACGGGTTGCACCTCACAAAGGATGGGAAGAATGTGTTTGGCCACAGCATGAAGAATCTCATCAGGAGGGCTTTAAACAGAATCCTGCGGGGAAGGGAGATGTAAAGTTGGGGGTAACAATGGACAGAGATGCACCGCAACGGAGAGAACAGCTCTAATAGCACCCAATAATAGTCTTCAGACACACGTAGGAAGAAAGCCAGACTATGAAGCACATGGTCTTGGATGTCTATCTACTAATGCCCAGAGTATGGGAAACAAACAGAACGAACTTGAACTCCTAATACAGGAGGGAAATTATGACTTGATAGGTGTAACTGAGATTTGGTGGGATGACTCCCATGACTGCAATACAGCAATTGAAGGATATAACTTGTTCCAAAAGAACAGGAGGAACAGAAAGGGAGGTGAGGTTGCAGTATCTGTTAAAAATACATATCTGCACAGAAATACAGGAGGATGAGCTTGGTAGCCCCATCGAGAGCATCTGGGTTGAAATAAATGGAGCAAAGAATAAAAGGAACCTGATGGTCGGAGTCTACTACTGGGCACCCAATCAAGGAGAAGACAAGGATGAAACTTTTGAAAAGCAAATAGCCAGTGTTTCAAGAAAGCATGATGTGGTAGTAATGAGGGACTTCAATTTCCTCGATATTTTTTGGGAGACAAATTCTGCAAAACATGGCCCCCCTAAGAAATTCGTGACTTGTGTGGATAACTTCCTCCTACAGAAAGTAGAGGAAGGAACTAGAGGATCGGCTATCCTTGACTTGATCCTAACCAACAGAGATGACTTAGTGGAGAAAGTAGCAGTTACAGGAACTCTGGGGGAAAGTGACCATGTTATACTTGAGTTCTTGGTTCTAAAGGAAGCAAAAGCCCAGTGTAGCCAAATGTGTACCCTGGATTTTAGGAAAGCTGATTTTAATAAACTCAGAACAATGATAAGTAAGGTCCCATGGCAAACGACTCCAACGAGAAAAGGAGTCCAAGATGGGTGGGAATTTTTAAAAAAGGAAATTCTCAAGGCACAATTACAAACAATTCCAACAAGAAGAAAAGGTGGAAGACAACAGAAGAAGCCAATGTGGCTTCACAAAAAGCTTAGGGATGACCTGAAAACAAAAAAGGACACATATAGGAAGTGGAAGGAAGGCCAAGCTACAAAGGAAGAGTACAGGCAGGTAGCACAGAATTGCAGGGATAGCATCAGGAAGGCTAAAGCTGAGAATGAGCTGAGGTTAGTGAGGGATGCTAAAAGCAACAAAAAGGCTTTCTTCAGATACGTGCATAGTAAAAGACAGAGGAAAGAAATGGTGGTTCAGCTATTAAGTAAGGATCGCAAAATGATAACAGATGACACAGAAAAGGCAGAAGTGCTCAATTCCTACTTTGGCTCAGTCTTCTCCCAAAAGAGGGTCTATGATCCTCCTGGCAAAGGCAAAGTACAGGCTGAAGGGGCAGGATTGCAGCTTGGGATCGATAGGCATATGGTCAAGGAACACCTAATTACTTTGAATGAGTTCAAATCTCCAGGGCCAGATGAACTGCATCCTAGAGTAATAAAGGAACTGGCAGAAGAACTCTCAGAACCACTGTCTATTCTCTTTGAGAAGTCATGGAGGACGGGGGAAGTGCCAGATGACTGGAGGAGGACTAACGTTGTCCCTATCTTCAAAAAGGGTAAAAAGGAGGAACCTGGGAACTACAGACCAGTCAGTCTGACATCAGTCCCTGGCAAAATTCTGAAGCAGATGATAAAGCAATCCATCAGTAAGCACCTTGACAACAATGCAGTGATTACTTGACGCCAACATGGATTTGTCAAGAACAAATCCTGCCAGAAGAATCTGATCTTATTTTTTGATCAGGTCACCTCCCTTGTAGACTGTGTGAATGCTGTGGACTTCATATACCTCGACTTCAGCAAAGCTTTCGACAGAGTGCCCCATGATCTCCTGATGAGCAAACTAGCTCAAAGTGGGCTCGATGAAACAACAATCCGGTGGATCCACAGTTGGCTACAGAATTGGACTCAAAGAGTGCTTATCAATGGGATCTTCTCAAACTGGGGAGAGGTAACGAGCGGGCTACCGCAGGGCTCAGTCCTGGGCCCAGTGCTCTTCAACATTTGTAGTAATGACTTGGATGAGGAGGTGCAGGGAATGCTGATCAAATTTGCAGATGACACAAAATTGGGCGGGATAGCTAATACCTTGGAAGACAGAAACAAAATTCAAAGTGATTTTGATAGTGTGGAGTGCTGGGCTGAGAACAAGAGAATGACATTTAATAGGGATAAATGCCAAGTTCTGAACCTAGGAAAAAGAAACCAAATGCACAGTTACAAGATGTGGGATACTTGGCTCAACAATACTACAAATGGGAAGGATCTTGGAATGGTTGTCGATCACAAGCTGAATATGAGCAAGCGATGTGATGTGGCTGCAAAAAAGGCCAATGCTCTTTTGGCCTGCATTAATAGAAGCATAGCTTCCAAATCCCGGGAAGTATTAGTTCCCCTCTACTCAACACTGGTTAGGCCTCATCTGGAGTACTGTGCCCATTTCTGGGCACCACACTTTAAGAAGGATGCAGACAAGCTGGAGAGGGTTCAGAGGAGGGCAATGAAGATGATCAGGGGACTGGAAACAAAGCCCTAAAGAACTGGCTATGTTTAGCCTTGAGAAGAGAAGACCTAGGGGAGATAGGACAGTGCTCTTCAAGTGCTTGAAAGGTTGTCCCAGAGAGGAAGTCCAGGATCTCTTCTCGATCATCCCAGAGTGCAGGACACGGAATAATGGGCTCATGTTCCAGGACGCCAGATTCCGGCTGAACATCAGGAAAAACTTCCTGACTGTTAGAGCAATACGACAATGGAACCAATTCCCTAGAGAGGTAGTGGGCTCTCCCACACTGAGGCATTCAAGACAAGGCTGGACAGCCATCTGTCAGGGCTGCTCTGACTTGGATTCCTGCATTGAGTAGGGGGTTGGACTCGATGGTCTTATAGGCCCCTTCCAACCCTATTATTCTATGATTCTATGAAAAGGGATCATGTTGTTAGAAAAACCCAGATGCTCACTCATGGTAACTAACTTGGTCTGGGAAGAATGACTCCTCTAGATTACCAAAACAAGCTTTCCTCTGGGAATAGCCGTCGTCTTCATAAAATGTCTCTGACACATAAGCCCTGCTGAGGCTGCTGGACAACAGAATTGGAGGCCTGCACACAGAAACTATAATGAAGTCAAGAGGTGGTGCTTGAAGGAGCTCGGATTCCCTTGGCTTAATTTCCCTGGGCTTTCACTGTAAGTCTGATTGGAGGCCAGACAATTTCTGCAGAAGTTCTTAGGGTCTGGCTTGTTCTTAGGTCTGGGGGATAGTAGCTCCTTCAATTTTTGCGTGGGTTACTTGGGAGATGGGGGAATAGAGGGTGGGGTTTACACAACATTGTTATACTGTCCTCATGAGCCAAGCTTGTGGATAAGCAAGAAAAACTTACAGCCTGCCTCTTTATATTCTGGGTGAGGGCCATGGGTGTTAGGCATGTTACTTATCAGAAAGTAATTTGCTCTGGGTGTGTCAGACTGCTTGGTTGCTATAATACATGAGGTGTAATGCAGTGTGGTGCATTAGTATTTTTATCACTTGAACACGGGGTTGGATCCAAAGATGCAGAGTGAAAATAGCTGCCAGCATGTTTCTCCCAACTGCTTGTGCTAGCTATGGAGTTTCTATGCTGTTATAGATAGGTAAATTTGATAGCAATTATACTGATTCTTGAGCATGTGGAAGAAGTGGGAGGGTACTGTTGCACTTGTGTCCTACTTGTGGGTTTCCTGTTGACAGCTGGGTGGCCACTGTGTGAGCAGAATGCTGGATTAGATGGACCCTTGGTCTGATCCAGCATGGCTGTTCTTATGTTCTTAGAAGGCCTACAAAGCCACTTCCAGCTCTATGATTCTGAGGGAGGTAAACATAAAGAGGCTGCAAGGGATAGAAGGGACGCTTCAGACTGCAGAGTGTTTACTGTTGCTACAAAAGCAACTTCCTAAAGCAGCTCAGTAGAGAAAGCAGACAAAGGCCAACTGGGAAGAACGTTCCCCACCAAGTCCTCTGGAAGTAACTTCCCTTTTAAAATTAGACTCCACAGGTGAGCAGACAGATCTACCTTACTCAAAGGTTCACACAAGGGATATCAGGGACAGAAGTAGAGGAGTGATGTATAAAGTACTACTTAGCACTGGTTAGGCCTCATCTGGAGTACTGTGTCCAGTTCTGGGCCCCACACTAAGAAGGATGCAGACAAACTGGAGAGGGTTCAGAGGAGGGCAACAAAGATGATCAGAGGACTGGAAACAAAGCCCTGTGAAGAAAGACTGAAAGAACTGGGCATGTTTAGCCTTGAGAAGAGAAGACTGAGGGGAGATATGATAGCACTCTTCAAGTACTTGAAAGGTTGTCACGGGGAAGAAGGCCAGGATCTCTTCTTGATCATCCCAGAGTGCAGGACACGGAATCATGGGCTCAAGTTACAGGAAGCCAGATTCCGGCTGAACATCAGGAAAAAATTCCTGACTGTTAGAGCAATACGACAATGGAACCCATGACCTAGGGAGGTGGTGGGCTCTCCCACACTGGAGGCCTTCAAGACGAGGCTGGACAGCCCTCTGTCAGGGATGCTCTGACTTGGATTCCTGCCTTGAGCAGGGGGTTGGACTCAATGGCCTTGTAGGCCCCTTCCAGCCCTACTATTCTATGATTCTATGATTCTATAAAGCACGTAAGAGTGAGGAAGTTTTCAAAGTTAGGCAGAACAGGAGCCAAGTTCTCTGTACACTGAGTTTAAGTAGAAAGCCAAATGGGAAAAAAGGAACACAACCCGTAAGATGGTGCCACAAAAAGAAAGTGTTGTTGCCAGTGATGTGGAGTGGAAAATTTTCCAGTGCTTTATTTTTCCATGGAGAATTTTCCATTTCATTAGCTCAGTAGTAAAATTGAATGTATGCCAATTGTGAATACAGTATTAGGCATGTTTGGCAGTTTCAAAGTTGTAATTAATGATTTTCAGGTGATTATCCTTAGCACATATATGAAAGAATACATAGATATCATTGAAATACATATATATATACAGTGAAATGGAATTAATAAATAGTGACAGCAGAACTGAAGCTGCCCCAACAATGTTAGTGGAAGACAGCTGAACTCTGTTGACACAGATGAGTGGTTGTCACCATATCATGCACAGTTTTTTGGGTTGCTAAATTAGTGTGTGTCAACAGTTTTCAGTACCCTTGGTTTTTTTCTTAAAAATTTTAATATGGAAAGGAAAGTATGCACTGTTGTCTTTAAATTGTTATAAATGTTCCAATAAAAAGTTCTACATAATATAACATTTAAATCACATTAAGTCCCCTAGACTGCAAGGAAGTCAAATCAGTCAATCCTAAAGGAAATCAACCCTGACTGCTCATTGGAAGGACAGATACTGAAGCTGAAGCTCAAATATTTTGGCCACCTAATGTGAAGAGAAAACTCCCTGGAAAAGACCCTGATGCTGGGAAAGATTGAAGGCAAAAGGGGAAGGGGACGGCAGAGGATGAGATGGCTAGATAGCATCACCGATGCAATGAATATGAACTTGAGCTCACTCCGGGAGAGAGCAGAGGACAGGAAGGCCTGGCGTGCTATGGTCCATGGGGTCACGAAGAGTCGGACATGACTTAACGACTGAACAACAACAAGAAGTATGCTTTAATCCCCGCCTCCCCCTCCCCCAATATTTCAGGCTAAATACTTGTGGTGTATTGGGACAAAAAAAATTAACAAGGGGTACTTTTTTAGTTTTGTTTACTAAATACAAGTAAAATAAACATGCTAAATTAGATCTCTTGTGGCCCACCAGCTGTTTTGGCCTACAGCTCCCATCAGCTCTAGCCTGCATAGCCAATGGTGAGGGATGTAGGAAGTTGTAGGCCAAAACTGTTGGAGGGCCACAAGCTGCCCACCCTCCTCTAGGGGATAAGAACATTTTCTGACAAACTGACAATTTTTCTATGCAAATGACTCCATTCCATTCAATCAAATTCAAATTTTTCCGGAAAACCCACACCACCGGCTGTTGCGCCACAAAGATCGACCACACCACAAGAAGTCAGATTTCTCATGCCAGACAATAGTCTTTAAAGAAAGATAACAAAGGAAAAGGTCCCAAGAAACTATTCCCGTCACACAAAAATAATGTAAGAAGATCTGTGTTTTGACGCACTTTTCTTACAGATATTGGGCCACATTATTGCGACAGTTTTCAAACTGGGAAGGAATCTGCAACTAGATTCAGCATTACAATTTGTAGGGGAATCCCAGGAACCTTTTAAAACACACAGATTTCATAGATCCACAGCAAACAAGTTATTTCACAGCTTTAGCAAAAGTGACATGTATAATGTTTGTTATTAAGCTCAGAGTGGGTTTATTACTATTTATTATTAATTTAATTTATATATCACCCTTTCTCCCAAGGAAGCCCAGAAAGGGGCTGAGAAAGAAGCTATTAATATCAGTAGGTAACAGGTCTTGCACAGAGAGGAGTCTGTAGAAATAAATACAGTGGTCAATACAACGCTTTTTTAAAAACCTAAACTTTAGGTTGGATCCAAAAGCTGGAAAGTGGCATCTTCAGCTCACAGAGGTTGTTCCCTCTTGCTTAAAAGAGGCAGTAAAACAACCTTTATTAAAGAAACCTTATCTTGACCCAGAATATTTGTCTAATTATAGGCTAGTCTCAAATGTACCATCCTTAGATAAGGTTATTGCGAAGGTGATGGCATTGCAACTCCATATGTGTCTGGATGATACTGATTATCTGGACCATTTCAATCCAGCTTTTAGCTGAGATATGGGGCTGAGGCTATTTTGGTTGCCTTGGTGGATGACCTGTGCTGGGAACTGGATGGGGGGAGTATGACCCTGTTAGTTCTCCTGAACTTCTTGGTGGCTTTTGATATCACTGACTATGGTATCCTTTTGGACTGTCTGGCAGGGGTTGGCCTTGCGGGGGTCCTGTTTTGAAGTGGTTCTGGTCCTTTCTTTCAGGCTGTGTCCAGAACGTGGTGCTGGTGAATGACTATTTGACTCCACAGCCAGTTGGCCTGTGGTATCCCACAGGGTTCTATTTGTCCCTCATCGGGGCAGCGCGTGGCCAGGTCTGGTATCACGGCTACTACCTGCTTCTATAGGGGTGGAGAACCAATTAAGATGGTCTGCCCCTGAAGGCTGATGGATCCATTGTGATTCCAAAATGCCCTGGGGGATTTCTTGGCTGGTGACACCGCTGACACCGTCGAGTCCCTGGTCTCCATGTGGAATGAAGATCTGACCAGGGTTATTGATGCGGTCACTCCTAGATGTCCTCTCCTACCCGCTTCCAAACAAGCCCCATGATATACAGAAGAACTGAGGGAGCTGAAGCGGCAAGGACGATGACTAGAGCACTGATGGCGGAAAACTCGACTTGCATCCAACGTGTCACATCATAGGGATCATTTCATACAGGCAGCAAAGAGAGCTTTCTACTCTACATGTATCGCATCCGCAAACTTGCTCCCAGGTGAGCTGTCCAGGGTGGTTAGGGAGCTGAGTCAGCCCCCCCTCCCCCGAATCCAGTTTTAGAACCTTTGGTAGCTCACTGTGACGCCTTTAATGAATTTTTTTGTAGATAAAATCTCTCAGATACGAGCAGACTTGGACACTGTCGTGGGGAAAAAAAATCAACAGTGGGGTGTCCAGCAACTCTGTTTGCTTGATTAAACTAGATCACTTTCAGCTTGTGACTGCTTTTGATGTGGACCAGCTGCTTGGTTCGGTCAAAAAGACAACTTGCCCTCTCGATCCTTGCCCATCCTGGCTTGTAGTCCAGGGAGGGGAGATGGTAAAGCAATTTTTGATGAATATTATTAATGCCTCTGTAAGGGAAGGTAATTTTTCATCAAGTCTGAAAGAAGCAATTGTTACACCGTTTCTGAAGAATCCTTCCTTTGATCCCCTAGACTTCAAAAATTATAGGCCAGTAAGTAATTTACTATTTTGGGGCAAGGTAATCGAGAAGGCAGTGTCCATTCAATTCCAAGCAGTCTTGGATGAAACTGATTACCTAGACCCATTTTAAACCAGCTTCAGAATGGGATATGCAGTTGATACTGCCATGGTCGCCTTGGTGGATGATCTTTGCCTGGGAATCAATAGGGAGAGTGCATCCTTGTTGATTCTTTTGGTTCTCTCAGCGGCATTCAATACCATCGACCATGGTATCGTTCTGGATTGCCTGAGGGAGTTGAAGGTACTGCTCTGCAGTGGTTCCTCTCCTTTTTCTCAGGATGGTTCCAGATGGTGTCACTCGGGGATAGTTGTTCCTCAAAAAAGGAACTATTATGTGGAGTCCCTCAGGGCTCCATCCTATCCCCGGTACTGTTTAAGTTCTAAATGAAACGGCTGGGAGAGATCATCAGGAGATTCAGGGCTGGGTGTTACCAGCATGCTGATGACACCCAAATCTATTTGTCCTTAACATCTTTATCCAAGGAAGGTATGACTCCTCTCAATGACTGCCTGAAGTTGGTAATGGGCTGGATGAGGGAGACCACGCTGAAGTTGAATCCCGGCAAGACAGAGGTGCTCGTCGTGAAGGGTCCTAATTCAGGTGTTGAGGTATGTCAACCAGTTCAGGGTGGGGTTGCACTCCCCCTGAAGGAGCAAGTTCGTAGCTGGGGGTGCTTCTTGACCCAACCCTGCTCCTGGCACCCCAGGTGGAGGCAACGGTGAGAAGTGCCTGTTATCAGCTTCGGCTGATATTCCAGCTACGCCCATTCCTGGAACATGTGGACCTGCTAACGGTGGCGCTAGAGATGTCAGAGAATTCCACCGCAGACTCTAATGAGGCCAGATTCTAGAGAATCTGACCTCCGGATTCCGCAGCGGATCGGCATCACTTACCTCCAACCCTGGAGAATTTCATGCGAAGCATCTCTCTGAAGGCGATATGCTAAGCTGCCATTAGCCTATCCCTTGGACAAATACAGACAAATGCCTGCCGATTGCGTCTCCTGCCTCTGTATTTCTCAGTCGGGGGGAGAAGAGGGTAAAATGCCTCCCTGCAATGAAAGGAGACATATCTGATCCCCCACCCCACCAGGCTCAGAAGCAACGTCCTCTATTGTTTCAGAGCACCCTATTAAGTTCCAAGGGGCTTACTTGCGGGTTGCAGACTTACAGGGTGATCTTATGCCTACTCAGAAGTAAGTCCCATTGAGTTCAATGTGGCTTGCTCCCAAGTAAGTGCCCAGGATTGGGGCCTCAAGAAAAAACGCTACAGCAGAAGTTAAGCTACAGGGAGAACAGGGGAAGGGGAGGTTGGTAAGGGAGCGTGTGTAAAGGCAGTTAGTTGTGATCCTGCATTTAAAAAGGAAGCAGAAAACCCCATTTTAAATGCAGGATTGTAGGCCGGTGGTGGCAGATGCATATGTTTTTTTTACTTCAGTCAGTGGAGGGAGATGTGCTATGTGATTGGATACTGGTTTTATGGGTCTCCCCTTTAAAAATCATATGAAATTATGAGGATCCCTTTTTTGATTTTACATAATCTTGTTTTAAGGCCTCAAGCCGAGTGCCGTTCCAGACAGAATCCTCCTGGAGCGGAGGTAAGTGGAGCCCTCCCGCTGTGGATTCCGGAGGGATGGCTCATTTGAATCCGCAGCGGATTTCTCTGACATCCCTACATGCATAGGATTGTGTCATGCAATTCATCTGGCAGAGCTTGGCATCTTTTAAGATACTTTTTTTTAAGCAGTTGCTTTAGGCACTGTCTGGGTGGGAAAGCAGTGTCTGTCACCTCCAAATCAGAAGGCAATTTGCTTTCAATGAGATTTCCCTCCCTCCTTGAAAAGAGGCAGACACAGGCAAACCTCCTTTGCAAATGGCGAACCGGAAAACATGGACCGGATTCAATACACTTTCTTAAATCACTGCGGATGACGGAACGAAAGATCCTTAACAAGCTACGAAAAAGAAACGGAATGGATTTCATAACATTCGTACATCACTAGGTGGTGCACGTGCTGGTAACCTCTAGGCTCAATTTCTGTAATGCGCTGTACTTGGGGCTGCCTGTATATTTAGTTCAGAAACTTCAACTGGTACAAAATATGGCAGCGAGATTGGTCTCTGGGACATCCCGTGGAAACCATATTACACCGGTTTTAAAATCTTTACACTGGCTGCCAATTTGTTTCCAGGAAAATATAAAGTGCTGGTTCTGACCTTTAAAGCCTTACATGGTCTAGGTCCAAGGTACCTTAGGGAGCGCGTCCTCCCCTACGTCCCAGTCCTCCACCTAAGGTCCTCCGAGGGCCATCTGCTGCGGCTGTCTAATGTGAGATTGGCAGCCACATGCAAGGGGACCTTTTCCTTTGCCGCCCCTCAGTTTTGGAATGACCTGCCAGTTGAAATGCGCCTGCTGACCTCTTTGAAGGTTTTTATTGAGGCAAAGGGGCTTGTGTAACTCAGTGAAGCCATAAGCTATGCCGTGCAGGGCCACCCAAGATGGACAGGTCATGGCAGAGAGTTCTGACAAAATGTGGTCCACTGGAAAAGGAAATGGCAACCCATTCCAGTATTCTTGCCAAGAAAACCCCATGGAACGTATCACAGGGCTAAAAGATATGACGCTGGAAGATGAGCCCCTCAGGTTGGAAGGTGTCCAATATACTACTGGGGAAGAGCAGAGGGTATTTCCAAGTAGCGCCAGAAAGAGTGAAGCGGCTGGGCCAAAGCCAAAAGGACACTCAGCTGTGGATGTGTCTGGTGGTGAAAAGAAAATCCGATGCTGTAAAGAACAATATTGTTTAGGAACCTGGAATGTCAGATCAATGAATCAAGGTAAGCTGGAGGTGGTCAAACATGAGATGGCAAGATTGAACAACGATATCTTGGGAATCAGTGAACTAAAATGGACAAGCATGGGCGAATTTAATTCAGGTGACCATAATATCTACTACTGTGGGCAAGAATCCCTTAGAAGAAATGGAGTAGCACTCACAGTCAACAAAAGGGTGGGAAAAGCAGTACTGGGGTATAATCTTAAAAACGATAGAATTATCTCAGTATGAATCCAAGGCAAACCATTCAACATCACAGTAATTCAAGTCTGTGCCCCAGCCACTGATGCCGAAGAAGCTGAGATTGATCGGTTCTATGAAGATCTATAACACCTTCTAGAACTAACATCAAAAAAAGATGTCCTCTTCATCCTAGGGGATTGGAATAGCAAAGTAGGAAGTCAAGAAATCACTGGGATAACAGGCAAGCATGGCCTTGGTGTACAGAATGAAGCAGGACGAAGGCTGATAGAGTTTTGCCAAGAGAACACGCTGATCATAGCAAACACTCTTTTCCAACAGCACAAGAGGCGACTCTACACATGGACATCACCAGATGGTCAATATCGAAATCAGATTGATTATGTGCTTTGCAGCCAAAGATGGAGAAGCTCTATACAGTCAGTCAAAACAAGACCTGGAGCTGACTGTGGCTCAGATCATGAGCTGCTTCTTGCAAAATTTCGGCTGAAATTGAAGAACGTAGCGAAAACCACTAAACCATTCAGGTATGACCTAAATCATATCCCTTATGAATATACAGTGGAGGTGAGGAATAGATTTCAGGGATTAGACCTCATAGACAGAATGCCTGAGGAACTATGGACGGAGGTCCGTAACATTGTTCAGGAGGCAGCACCTCAATCCATCCCAAAGAAAAAGAAATGCAAGAAAGCCAAGTGGCTGTCTGATGAGGCTTTACAAGTAGCTGAGGAAAGAAGGGAAGCGAAAAGCAAGGGAGAAAGGGGAAGATATATCCAACTGAATGCAGAGTTCCAGAGAATAGCAAGGAGAGACAAGAAGGCCTTCTTAAATGAACAATGCAAAGAAATCGAGGAAAACAACAGAATGGGAAAGACTAGAGATCTCTTCAAGAAAATTGGAGATCTGAAGAGAACGTTTTGTGCAAAGACGGGCATGATAAAGGTCAAAGAAGGCAGGGACCTAACAGAAGCAGATGAGATTAAGAAGAGGTGGCAAGAATACACGGAAGAACTATACAGGAAAGATCTTAATGTCCCTGATAGCCATGATAGTGCGGTCACTGAACTTGAGCCGGACATCCTCGAGAGTGAAGTCAAGTGGGCCTTAGGAAGCATTAGTAACAACAAAGCTAGCGGAGATGACAGTATTCCAGCTGAGCTATTTAAAATCCTAAAAGATGATGCTGTTCAAGTGCTGCATTCAATATGCCAACAAATTTGGAACACTCAACAATGGCCGCAAGACTGGAAAAGGTCAGTTTACATTCCAGTTCCAAAGAAGGGCAATGCCAAAGAGTGTTCAAACTACTGCACAGTTGCGCTCATTCCACATGCCAGCAAGGTGATGCTCAAAATCCTACAAGCTAGGCTTCAGCAGTATGCGAACCGAGAACTACCAGAAGTACAAGCTGGGTTTCGAAGAGGCAGAGGAACTAGAGATCAAATCGCCAACATTTGCTGGATCATGGAGAAAGCAAGAGAATTCCAGAAAAATGTCTTATTTCTGCTTCATTGACTACGCTAAAGCCTTTGATTGTGTGGATCACAACAAACTGTGGCAAATTCTTAAAGTGATGGGAGTACCAGACCACCTTACCTGTCTCCTGAGAAACCTGTACGAGGATCAAGAAGCAACAGTAAGAACCAGACATGGAACAACCGAGTGGTTCATAATTGGGAAAGGAGTATGACAAGGCTGCATATTGTCACCCTGCTTATTTAACTTATATGCAGAGTACATCATGAGAAATGCCGGGTTGGATGAATCACAGGTCGGAATTATGATTGCTGGGAGAATTATCAACAACCTCAGATACGCAGACGATACCACCCTAATGGCAGAAAGCGAAGAGGATCTCAAGAGCCTCTTGTTGAGGGTGAAAGAGGAGAGTGCAAAAGCTGGTTTGAAACTCAACATTAAAAAAACTAAGATCATGGCATCTGGCCCTATCACTTCCTGGCATATAGAAGGGGAAGAAATGGAAGCAGTGACAGATTTTATTTTCTTGGGCTCCAAGATCACCGCAGACGGTGACTGTAGCCATGAAATTAAAAGACGCTTGCTCCTTGGGAGGAAAGCTACGGCAAACCTAGACAGCATAGTAAGAAGCAGAGACATCACCTTGCCGACAAAGGTCCGTCTAATCAAAGCTATGGTTTTCCCAGTAGTAATGTATGGCTGTGAGAGCTGGACTGTAAGGAAGGCTGAGCGCTGAAGAATTGATGCTTTCGAACTGTGGTGCTGGAGAAGACTCTTACGAGTTCCCTGGACTGCAAGGAGGTCAAATCAGTCAATCCTAAAGGAAATCAACCCTGAGTGCTCATTGGAAGGACAGATACTGAAGCTGAACCTCAAATATTTTGGCCACCTAATGCGAAGAGAAAACTCTCTGGAAAAGACTCTGATGCTGGGAAAGACTGAAGGCAAAAGGAGAAGGGGACAGCAGAGGATGAGATGGCTAGATAGCATCACCGATGCAATGAATATGAACTTGAGCACGCTCCGGGAGAGAGCGCAGGACAGGAAGGCCTGGCGTGCTATGGTCCATGGGGTCACGAAGAGTCGGACACGACTGAACGACTGAACAACAACAACATCATGAGAAACGCCGGGTTGGATGAATCACAGGTCGGAATTAAGATTGCAGGGAGAATTATCAACAACCTCAGATACGCAGATGATACCACCCTAATGGCAGAAAGCGAAGAGGATCTCAAGAGCCTCTTGTTGAGGGTGAAAGAGGAGAGTGCAAAAGCTGGTTTGAAACTCAACATTAAAAAAACTAAGATCATGGCATCTGGCCCTATCACTTCCTGGCATATAGAAGGGGAAGAAATGGAAGCAGTGACAGATTTTATTTTCTTGGGCTCCAAGATCACCGCAGACGGTGACTGTAGCCATGAAATTAAAAGACGCTTGCTCCTTGGGAGGAAAGCTACGGCAAACCTAGACAGCATAGTAAGAAGCAGAGACATCACCTTGCCGACAAAGGTCCGTCTAATCAAAGCTATGGTTTTCCCAGTAGTAATGTATGGCTGTGAGAGCTGGACTGTAAGGAAGGCTGAGCGCTGAAGAATTGATGCTTTCGAACTGTGGTGCTGGAGAAGACTCTTACGAGTTCCCTGGACTGCAAGGAGGTCAAATCAGTCAATCCTAAAGGAAATCAACCCTGAGTGCTCATTGGAAGGACAGATACTGAAGCTGAAGCTCAAATATTTTGGCCACCTAATGCGAAGAGAAAACTCTCTGGAAAAGACCCTGATGATGGGAAAGACTGAAGGCAAAAGGAGAAGGGGACAGCAGAGGATGAGATGGCTAGATAGCATCACCGATGCAATGAATATGAACTTGAGCACGCTCCGGGAGAGAGCGCAGGACAGGAAGGCCTGGCGTGCTATGGTCCATGGGGTCACGAAGAGTCGGACACGACTGAACGACTGAACAACAACAACATCATGAGAAACGCCGGGTTGGATGAATCACAGGTCGGAATTAAGATTGCAGGGAGAATTATCAACAACCTCAGATACGCAGATGATACCACCCTAATAGCAGAAAGTGAAGAGGATCTAAAGAGCCTCTTGTTGAGGGTGAAAGAGGAGAGTGCAAAAGCTGGTTTGAAACTCAACATTAAAAAAACTAAGATCATGGCATCTGGCCCCATCACTTCCTGGCATATAGAAGGGGAAGAAATGGAAGCAGTGACAGATTTTATTTTCTTGGGCTCCAAGATCACCACAGACGGTGAGTGTAGCCATGAAATTAAAATTAGAATTTAATTAAGAAATTAAAATTTCTTTCTGGGAAAGACTGAAGGCAAAAGGAGAAGGGGACGGCAGAGGATGAGATGGCTAGATAGCATCACTGATGCAATGAATATGGACTTGAGCACGCTGCGGGAGAGAGCGCAGGACAGGAAGGCCTGGCGTGCTATGGTTCATGGGGTCATGAAGAGTCGGACACGACTGAACGACTGAACAACAACAACAAGCAGGTGTTAAAGAATCCATTATTCTGGCAGGCCTTCCCTCTTTAGAACTCTTGTTCCTTTTGCTGACTTTTGTATACTGTTTTTAAGCAGTGTTGTTTTAAGCTGTGTTGTTTTTATTGTTGGATTTTTTGTTAAATTGTTTTAGTTCAAAGTTTTTATTTATATGTTGTTTGTGTATATTGTCTGTGTGCTTTTATGTAAGTGGTTTTTAAACTTCATATATTGTGTTTTAATGTTTTAACTTTTGTAAACCACCCAGATAGCTTTGGCTATGGGGCAGTATAGAAATGTAATAAAATAAATAAATAAAATTAATATTTAATATTTACAAGAAACTCTGGAAGAGGCCATTCGCAGCTTTGGAGTAAGGTGCCACCAAAATGCTGATGACACCCAGCTGTATTGCTCTTTATCACCTAACACCAAGGAAGCAGCTGAAACCTTTGAATGATGGTTAGATAATGGGCTGGATGAGGGTGAACAAGCTGGGGTTAAACCAGACAAGATGGCGGTATTGTTGGTCAGTATAAAGCCTGGCTCAGAGATTGGAATTCAGTCTGTTCTGGAAGGAGTTGTGCTCCCCTGGAAGGATCAAGTTCCTAGTTTGAGAGTGCTCCTTGATCCTATGTAGTACCTGGATCTTCAGGTGGCAGAGGTGGCAGGGAGTGCATTTGCAGAATGATGTTTGGTGCGCCAGCTGTGACCCTTCCTGAATTACTCTGACCTGGCAACATATATACACGCCTTGGTGACCTCACATTTAGACTACTGGAATGCACCCTCTACATGGGGCTGCCCCTGAAGACTGTCCAGAAGCTTCAATTGGTGTGAGATGCAGCAGCTAAGCTGCTAAGCAGTGCACAGTATTGGGACCATATTACACCTGTCATGACTGACTGACATGGGTTTCCAGTTGCTTTCTGCGTGCAAATCAGGGTGTTGGTTTTAACCTTTAAAGCTTTAAACAGTTTAGGACTTGGCTTTCTAAGGGATCACCCATCTCGTTAGGGCCCGTCCAGTTATCAAGATCTGCAGGAGAGGCCCACTTGAGGACACCATTACCTGCAGAGGCCCGTTTGTTGGGCACGTGTAGCTCCCAGACTGCGGAATGCACTCTCTCAGGAACTCCCATTAGCCCCTACTCTCTTGTCTTTTAGAAAGGATGTGAAGGCACATCTTTTTAGTTTAGCCTTTTATATTATGTAGCTTTAAGGTGTTTAATGTTCTTGTTTTCTTTTATTTTGAGATATTATTGTTTTAAGTTGCTGTGCACTGCCTTGATGGCTTTTTAGCAAATAAGGCAGTATATAAATGTTAATAAAATAATCATAATCAGGGCAAAGCTCTCTCTGATTCAGAGCACCACCTCCCTGTCAGGGTGGACACTGAGCCCATAGAATCCCAGAGTAGTTCTGATTCGGAGGAAGAGCAGTCGCTCCTGGGAGAGGAGCGCGCCCCTTTTTCCCAGGGCCTGCAGCTGACAGAGTTTCCTCCCACCCACATTCCTAGATTAGAAAGCAGTCCAGGGAGTGACCCAGCACCAATAGCAGACTGGTTGGATGCGCGGCGCAGACGCAGAGAGCGGCGCCAAATGGAGAGCGAGGAAAGGAGGCGTAGCGCCCGGTTGGCACTCAAAGAACGGTTGCGCCCAGAGGATCCAAGGGAAAAGGGGAGGGATTCTCCCTAGTCCTTATATTCAGGGGTCTGCCAGTAATTGCTTTTCAAACGGGGACCAACTGTTCTAACTTAGGGCATAGGGATGCTGCTGCTCAGATCTAGTTGCTACCTGTAGAGCTGTTAAGTTGTAAAAGAAGAATAAAGCTTTGAAAAGAATCCCTTTGTCTGTGTCTGGACTTGGCTACTGGATTAGACTGAGAGCCCTCCAAGGAGCCCTTGACACTCCCACAGTGGACAGTCCGTTGCTCCTGAGAACCTTGCAAGCAGGGCATGATAGTGATGGCCATCTGCTATCCTTTGTCCCAGGCATCTGGTAATCCAAGGGACCCTGCTTCTGAACAGGGAAGTCCCATGGTTTTTTTTTTTATGCCATTGATAAAACTTGCCTCTGTGAACTTGCTTCATTGTTTTTAAAAGCGATGCTAAGCCAGTGATGGTCACATTCTTGAGGCCATGAATTCTGTAAGCTGTTTATGTCTGGTATGAAGAAATGCTTCTTTTGGGTTGCCTTGAAACTACTCGGTTTTATTCAGCGAGCTTGGACACTAGTGGTTTGAGGAAATAATTTCTCTCTTCATAGCTGTATAAACTTCTCACATGCCTGCTCTTTTTTGCTAAACTGAAAAACCCACATCTTTCACCTTTTCTCATAAGGGAGACATTTAACCATCCTCTGCCCAAATGCCTCATGTGGGTGTGGTGGTTCTGAATCAGTCCAAAAGTATTTTGGATTGCATTGAAAGGAAGGAGGAATGACAGTTATCCAGGACAGATTAAGTGATAGAAGAGAGTGTGTGGTAAGGATGTCCACTTTGCAGCTGAATGGGATTGATGTTGTTTCTTTAAAGTATGTGTAGAAATAAATAGCCAGGTTTGGCAGGCTTGGAGCTTAACCTTGTGTGTAGCAGGTTTAACATTCCAAGGAAGGGCTATGTGTCAGTCAAGAGAAATCTCAGAACTAAAACATAGAACAGCATAGAATATCTCCATGATGCCAGTCTTATATATTTTTAATGGAATGTCATAATTAAAGTTCATAAAATTAAAATATCTTGAACTTTTAATCAACACATTTTGTTCCCTGTGTTTCGACTTTAACATATGTTGTGTTTGTAGCTGATTTTAACACTCATGTTCATGTATCTTTGTCTTTTACTTGCATTCAGTCTTGTGTCAGTCTTAATTCTTTGCACACAGGCCAACCGCTGTGGCGTTAATGGGCTCTAAATATATTGTAAGTCACAGTTTCTTGTCTGTTTTCCCTTGTATATTTTTCAGGTTCTCAAATAAAGTCAGGAATTCTGGCCTTGAACTCTGTGTTTCTTTGGGTATTGAGAATTAACAGTCTCCTCAACGTCCATAAATTCCCCTGTTTTTTGATAATGCAAGTTGGTGGCTCTGTACCCTTATTTGCAAGCTGTTGCTTTCTTGTTGGAATTCAGCTGGCTAGGTGTGTAACTCCTTTCCCTCCCTTCCAAGACAGGAGTATAAATGTGTTTTAAAACTCACCAAAGATACTGGAAAATCTCTAACAGCTCTCTAGTAAGTACGGGAGCAGTCGTGAAGCCTCTAGACATTGTTTGAGGGGTCATAGGATACTGGGGATTCCCCCTTCTGAGGTTGGAAACAGTGCTCCAACCTCGGAAGGGGGAGTTGGAGATGCCCTTGCAGCTGGCATGGAAAGGACTGTCAGAAAAGCAACCTTGGAGGGGGGGAAAGGGGGTGTTTTGGTGGGTGGAGAGGAGAGGAGGCCAGAGAGGCCAGGATATGGACTCTCCCAAGGCCTCTCCAGCCTCTTTCTTTCCCCCTCTGAAGTGCTATTGCTAGATGGGCTAACAACCCCATCTAGTGAAATCTGCAGAGCAGGAGGCTGGGGACGTGATGGTCGCCTCTGCTGCTTCTCCTGCCCTGCACTGGATGATAGGAAGCCTCTGGGTTTGGGGATTTCCAGTCATTGAGGGCACAGTCTGTAGGACTGTGCTCCAAGTATATTTCATGGATGGCTTTAATAGTCAAAGGTAACACAAATGTTAGTCTGCCAGCGGAGCTGTGTGTGTCATGTGTGAGCTGCACAGGCTTCCAAAACTGCTGATGTTCTTCCTCTTTCTTCAGTTAACCCATTAAAATTATTAGAGGAACCAAATGCCACTTAAAAGTGCAAATGAACACATTCTAATTAGGTTAGGTATCCCTATAGGGAATCTTGAAAAGGATTATTCCCTTAGAGGGAATCATGGAACTGCTGCTTGAAAACGGTCAACCCTTCCCCATGGAAGATCAGGGACATCTAGATAGTGGCTGTAGTTCTAATGTATTTTTTATCTATTTACATAATTTATACCATAGAATCATAAGAGTTGGAAGGGAGCTTGGAGGTCATCTAGTCAAATTTACTACTCAACGCAGGATCTGCAGTGCAGCTGCAGCATCCAGTCTTTGCTTAACTACCTCCAATGAAGGAGAGCCCACCACCTCCCAGGACTGTCTGTTTCATTGTCTTACAGCTCTTGCCATTAGGAGGTTTCTCCGAACATTTAGCCAAAATATACTTCTTTGCAATTTCCACCCCTTGGTTCCTGCTCTCTGGAGCAACTGAGAACAAGCCTCCCCTGTTGCCTGCATGATGACACTGCAGGTATTTGAAGACCGCTCTCTGCTGCCTCTGAACCTTCTCCTGTCCAGGCTAAAGATTCCCAGCTCGTTCAACCATTCTTCATAGAACCTTCAACATAAATATGTGTTCCCAGGGTGGCTTACAAAGTAGTAAGAAAAAGTACTTACTACTTTACTCAAAGTAGTAAGAAAAAAGATACAATAAAAATAGAAAATAATAAGCATACAAAACTATCACAACAAACTCAGACAACAACAGTAAACTTAGACAGTATAATCAAAAGTTGTCTAACTTAAATTCTAATGTTAGCTGTTTTTAAATGCTTTGGAAAACGGAAATGTTTTTGCCTGGCGACTAAATGAGATTGCCAAGCAGGCCTCTCCACCAAGGAGGCCATTCCAAAGGCTGTGGTGTTTTTGTGTGGGAGGTGAAGGCTCAAAAGTGTGAAGGCCGCCTTATTACTTCATATGTTCTGGGCTAAGCCCTGGTATTGAAACCTTGTTTCAGGGTGAGCTCTGGCCCAGAGCAAAACCTGATAACTTGTGGGATTCCTTCAAAACTTTTTGAAAATTGTGGAAGAGTGGATGACTGAAGAGCTTTTTCTTGGCTATAAGTTTCTGCAATCCATCTCTTTTGGCAACGCTTGCTGCTTTTCATGATGCTAGCTCTGGCTAGTTTGATTCCTATAATTTTTCGTTAAATCTGTAAGTGAAAACCCTGATAGCACTCTCATTGCTACTGTAAATTGACTCATTGCACTTCCATTAATCCTTGGGGTCCACAGTCAGAGATGTCATTTCAGAGCTTGTCTGGCCCCTGCAGAAACAATGGCCTTGCAGAACGAATAGCAGTATTGCAGCTGGACCCAGTAGAAGAGGTATTGCACTAACTCGACTCTTTCCCCAAGGCCCCTTTCCCACTTGGAGTTCTCCGATTATTTATGGAAGGGAAGTAATGGTTCTCCTCAGCACTGGTGAGACTTGATTGCAGAAGTTGTTTCAGGCTGTGCGCTGAAGAAGTCTACAAGAAGCAAAGAAGCCGGTAGACTTCTGGCTGGGACCAATGTCGCTCTGGCAGCTTCCCACGGGTCTCCGTGGGAGCTTTCTCAAACAGCTTTTTAAAAGGTTGAAAAACCTTTTCATCTCCCCCTGGAATTGAAGGGGTGGGGGCAAGGCAGTAGCTCTGGACAACATCTTGGAGAAAAGTAATCCCCACAAGATAGTGGGGGGGCTGGATGCCAGGATTATCTTCCCAGAGCTTTACCAACGCAAACAGCTGCACTGAGACTCCTATTTTATAGGAGAAAACAGAGCTGACGTATTCCATAATAATATATGCTTTAAGAAATATTAACAACCTCTGAGGGAGGATTTAAGAAACGTTAACAATATCTGAGAACATCTGAGGACCTGTAAGATTTGTTTGAGAGAAACATGTCTGTGCTGAGGAGAAGAAAGGAGCCGGCATCTACTCCCCCAGCATCCTCTGTGTCAAAAGTGTTGAAAACAGAATAAATAGGGGAATTATTTACGCTGATAAAGGCTTTATCTTCGCAATTTATCGAACAAGTCAAAAGGTTGGATTTAATCCAAAATTCCATCACCGCCCTGCAAGGAGCTGTAGATTTAATTAATGCGTCATAGCAAAAAATGGAGACGAAAATTAATGATCTTGAAGACCGAGTGGCAGGAAATGAAACTACAAAATATTTACGTAAGATAAATCGGCGAAAAATAGGGAACACAAATGGCGGCCGCCGTAGCCGCCGCCATTTGCGTATGCTGTTTTTTTTTTTTTTCCAGGTTAGCCGTGATAGGTTACGTAAATTCTTACGTAGCCTATCACGGTCCAAGGATGGCAATGGCGGCGGCAGCAGCCCTGCCGCGGCTGGCCAGGAGACCAGCTGCCGCCGCCGCCAAATCTGCCCCAGGTAAGTGCCATCCCGGGGGGATTCCGCGGGGGGGCAGGAGGCCGTTCCGCCACGGATTCTGAGGGGCCGGATTCTAAGATAAATCGATGAAAAACAGGGAACGCAAATGGCGGCCACCGTAGCCGCCATTTGCGTACGCTGCGTGTTTCCCCCCCCCCCAGGTTAGCCGTGATAGGTTACGTAAATTCTTACGTAGCCTACCACGGCTGTCTGGCTGGATGCAAATGGTGGCTGCACCAGGCCGTCCACAGCCAGAAATCCGGCTGCGGATGGCCCTGGCCAGCTGCTGTGCGGCCTGGCTGTGATGCGGAGCTGGCCATCGAGGATTCCGGGGGGGAGGACTGGATCGCCTCCCCCCCGTCGAGGATTCCGCGGGGAGGGACAGAGCAAAGGTAAGTGAGTTTCATACATCCCTAGTTAGCAGTGGTTTGCACCTTGTTGTGAAGCCTCTGTATTTACATTCATAAAGCCGTCTCTTGACTGTAGATGTTGACAGTGACATGCCTACCTCCGCAAGAGCATTCTTGACCTGGCTAGATGTTGTGAAAGGGTTCCTCTTCACCATGAGCAGAATTCTGCGGTCATCCACTTTAGTTGTCTTCCATGGTCTTCCAGGCCTTTTGCTGTTGCTGAGCTTGCCAGTTAATTGCTTCTTTCTCGAGATGTTCCAAACTGTTGTATTGGCCATTCCCACTGTTTTTGCTATCTCTCTGATGGGTTTACTTCGTTTCCTCAACCTAATGATGGCCTCCTTCACTCGCATGGACACCTCCTTGGACCTCATGTTGGGAGTTGCAGTGAACAGCTACCAAATGCAAATGTAACACTCAGAACCACCTCCAGGCCTTTTATCTGCTTGATTGGTCATGGGGTACCCAGGAAACAGGCCACACCTGGCCATGCAGCTGCTTGTCAGCCATTCGTTCCATCAGTTATGAGCCACCAAGGATGGGTGTGTGTGTGTATGCCACTGGCTGTCCTTCCTGAATGGTTAGTGCCCCACTTATGTCAAACCCCTTGAATTACAGCTGAAAGTCCTGACTTCACTCCCATCTGGGTGTGTTTCCTTTCAACTTCAATGTGGTGGTGTACAGAGGCCAATTGCCAAAACAGTTATCCTTGTTCCAGTATTTCTGGCCCTGACTGTATATCGTCAGCATAGAGACTAAACTCTTTGCTACCAATCTTTACCCACTTTAATATATTTTCTGTTCTAATAGCTTGAGCAAGAGGCTCTATAGATAACGCAAATAACAAAGGGGATAAAGGGCAACCTTGTCTAGTGCCCCTCCTTAGATAGAATTTGTCTGAATTGACACCATTCTCAGAGACACAAGCACTGGGGCTTGTATAGATCATTTTAACCCATTCAGCAAATGGGCAGCCTAAACCAATTTTATCCAAAATCTGTAACAAGAACTTCCATTCTAGGCAGACAAATGCCTTTTTGGCATCTAAAAAAATTAGTCCATATGGTTGTTTAGATTTATTAACAAGATGTATTATATTTCTTAATTTTCTTATATTCGTTGACAATTTATGATTTTTAATAAAGCCTGTTTGATCTTCCGATATGTAATTAGCAATTATTCCATTTAATCATTTGGCAAGGATGGATGTCCATATTTTAAAGTCTTGATTCAAAAGAGCAATAGGTCTATAAGACTCAACTTTTGTAATATCTTTACCTTTTTTCGGAATCACTACTATACGAGCTTCCTCCCATGCTTTTAAAAGAGAGTGAGTAGTCATGATCTCATTCAGTCCACCTAATAATGGTTGTTCTATTTCCATTAATACCGTATAATATTCTGGTGTAAAACCATCCATACCTGGGGCTTGATTGTTTTTTAAATCCTTAATTGTGTTACGCAATTCTGTTAAGGTAATAGGCCTCTGTAATTTATCTATATCATCTGGTGTTATGCTTGGTAGTTTGCTTGTATTCAGATATGATTCAGTGTTCTCTCTAGAGGGTTGTTCTGAAGTATATAAACTTTCATAAAACTTTTTGAACTCATTTGCTATATCTTTAGATTTAGTATAAACTGTACTTTCTTTATTTGCATAACCATTGTGCTATGTTGTTTTGTCTTTAACATATAAGATAGTACTTTATTGGCTTTATGGCCTTTTTCGAAAAAACGCTGTTTAAGATAACTTTTTCTCCGCTTGGTCACAAATCAATAAAACTAACTGTTTCGTAACACTTTCCAATCTCCTATGTATACTATTTGAACATGTCTGTTTATGTTCTTGCTCTAATTTCTGAATTTTATTTTTTAAGTCCAGTGGTTTTTTTTCCTTTTGCTTCCTTAGGAAGCATGTTTTTTGTATTATCAGTCCTCTCATATAAGCTTTTGAAGCTTCCCAAACGGCTGATTAAGTTAGTTCAGAAGTGTTATTAAACTGAAAACATTCACGTAATTTAATATTTAATTCCGATACATTTTTTTGATTTTGCAAAATAAAATTATCTAACCACCATTATGCTTAACTGCTTATTAACTGCTCTTCTCCAGACAGCCATTCTACATAAATAGGGTGGTCTGCATATATATATGGTTTTATTGATACAGGTGATACTTGTTTAATTATATAGGGAGAGGCAAAAAACGTATCTATCCTTGAGTAAGAATTGTGAGGAGGAGAGAAAAAAGTATAATCTCTTTCCTGAGGATTTAAATATCTCCACACATCAGTAAGATTTTCTTTTTTAAAGATTTTTTTATAAAACAATCAGACAGCTTACCGCTACAGATTCTTAAAGATGATCTATCTAGTTGAGGGTTGACCACTCCATTGAAATCCCGTTCAATAATAACTTCTTTGTCCAAATTAGCATTTATTATATTATTCAACTTTTTATAAAACTCCTTTCGATGGTTATTCGGAGCATACACGCATCCTACTAAATAAGTGTTACTTCCCCAATATATAGTACCAAAAATAAATCTGCCTTCTGGATCAATTATCTCTTCAGAAAACTTAATTTGAGAGGGGTTTTTAACTATAAAGGCCACTCCCCTTTTAAAATTATTTACTGAAGCAAAATAGACTTCCCCTAAATTTAAACTCTTTAATAATTGTTCATCCCCTTTTTTTAACATGATTTCTTGGAGAAATATCAGATTTACTCTTTCTTTTTTCAACAGATAAGAATTTCCTCCTTTTATTGGGGGAATTTAATCCTTTAACATTCAAATATATAATTCTAAGTTTATTTGACATTTTTTATTACTAAAAAGAAAGAAGGAAAAAAAACAAGAAAAAATATCAATATGGAAACCAAGCAGATAGAAACAGTCAAACTATGAGGGGTTTACAGAAGCTGTTGGTAAATCCCTAATAACCTCTAAAAGTTGTTTTGCCTCTTCCACTGACTGGACCATAACTCACTCCTTTCCCATCCAAACATTTAATTTAAATGGGATTCCCCAACGAAATTTAATTTTCCTTTCTTGTAAAAAGATTGTCAAAAACTTCAGGTCTTTCCTTTTTTTTCAGTGTCTCAGGGTGTAGATCAGAGAGAACCTGAATCTCTTTGTCACCAGTTTTCAAGGTGTTTCCCAACCAGATCTTTTTTTGTATGGCTTCTTTAGTTTTAAGACTGGTAAATTTAAAAAATGTCCTGAAGTAATTGCTTATGGTTTGCATAAACTGAGTTAAATAATAGGCTGATTCTGTTTCTATTGCATAGCAAATATCTGGTTCAAGAAATTCTTTTATGCATTCCTCTAAGAAATTGGTAAGATTTTGTCCTTCTAGACTTTTTATTCCTCCAAGTTTCAAGTTATTAATTAATTAATTAATTAATTTAAATTTATTAATCGCCCATCTGGCTGGTCACCCAGCCACTCTGGGCAATGTACAGCATATAATAAAAGAGTTTAAAACAATAAAATTTTACAATAAAAACATTTTCTAAAATACCCTAACCCACCCCAAATGCCTGCCTGAACAACCACGTTTTTAATGCATGGCGGAAGCTCATTAAAGAGGGGGCATGGCAGAGTTCCCTAGGGAGGGAGTTCCACAGAGTGGGGGCCACCACAGAAAAGGCCCTTTCCCTCGTCCCCACCAGTCTATCTGTCCTGGATGATGGGACAGAGAGAAGGCCATCCAAGGCTGATCTTATTAAGCGGCCTGTCTGGTGTTGCTGGAGGCACTCCTTACGATAGGCTGGGCCGGAACCATATAGGGTTTTAAAGGTCAAAACCAACACCTTGAATTTGGCCCAGAAAACAACTGGTAACCAGTGCAGCTCCTTCAGCACTGGAGTGATGTAATCTTGTTGGCGGCTGCCTTTAATCAGGCGAGCTGCTGCGTTCTGTACCAGCTGCAGCTTCCAAACCTTCTTAAAGGGTAACCCCATGTAGAGCGCATTACAGTAGACTAAACGAGAGGAGACCAGGGCATGTACTACCGATGGGAGCAGATGGTCGGGAAGGAAGGGGTGCAGCCGCCGTATCAGATGGAGTTGATACAGTGCTGTCCGGCTCACAACTGACACCTGAACCTCCATGGACAGCTGGGAGTCCAAAATGACCCCCAGGCTGCGTACCTGGTCTTTCAAGGGTAGCCGTACCCCATTCAACACCAGGTCAGCATCCCCCAGCCTTCTCTTGTCTCCCACCAAAAGTACCTTGGTCTTGTCAGGGTTCAGCTTCAGCTTATTCCTCCCCATCCAGCCACTCACCGTCTCCAGACATTTGGACAGGGATTCTACGGCCAACCTTGGTGAAGATTTGAACGAGAGGTAGAGCTGCGTGTCATCCGCATATTGATGACACCGCGCCCCAAACCTGATGATAGCTCCCAGCAGCTTCACATAGATCTTAAATAGCATCGGGGAGAGGATGGAACCCTGTGGCACCCCACAAATGAGCGGCCACAGGTCCGAAACCTCCTCTCCCAGTGCTACTCTCTGGTACCTGCCGGAGAGGAAGGACCGGAACCACCACAATACGTTGTCTCCAATGCCCAACCCCTCCAGGTGGTCCAGGAGGATTCCGTGGTCAACGGTATCAAAAGCCGCCGAGAGGTTGAGGAGAACAAGGAAGGAGCATTCACCCCTATCCAGAGCCCTCCTCATATCATCCACCAAGGTGACCGAGGCCGTTTCTGTCCCATGCCCAAGCCTGAAGCCCAACTGAAATGGGTCTAGATAATCGGTTTCTTCCAAGTGTGCCTTCAACTGCATCGCCACCACCCGCTCAATCACCTTGCCCCAAAATGGCAGATTTGAGACTGGGCAAAAGTTGTTCAGAACTTGGGGATCCAAGGAGGGCTTCTTTAAGAGCAGTCTTATCACTCCCTCCTTGAGGGCTGATGGCATCACTCCCTCCTCAAGGGAGGCGTTCACCACCGCCCTGATCCCCTCACCCAGTCTCTCTCTGCAGCCCATAATGAGCCAAGATGGGCAAGGATCAAGTAAGCAGGTGGTCGGCCTTACAGATGAAAGCACCTTGTCCACTTCATCAGAAGGAAGAAGCTGGAACCGATCCCACAAAACCGGTTTGCCACAGGCCGCCTCTTGCTCACTAACTGTATCCACAGCGTGTGGAGTAACACTCCTAATCTGATCAATTTTATCTGCAAAGTGCCTTGCCAAGGCCTCACAGGAGGCCTTAGAATGCTCCAGTGGTTCCGGAGCCACAGGACCGACCAGGCTCCGGACCACTTGGAACAGCCTCCTGGGGCAGCACTCTGCAGACGCGATAGAGGCAGCATATTCCTTTTTTGCTGCCTTCACCACCACGTGATAGGCTGAAGATACAGCTCTAGCCCATGTCTGATCGTCTTTGGAGCGAGACTTCCGCCACCAGCGCTCTAGCCGTCTCACCTCCTGTTTCAGAGCTCGTAACTGCGGATTGAACCATGGTGCAGTCTGAGCCCTGTTCAGGGGGAGAGGGCGTTTCAGAGCCACCCGATCTAATGCCCCAGTGATTGCAGCATTCCAGCCACCCACCAGGGTCTCGACCGAGTGGCCGTTGGCATGCCCCAGAGAATCCCCAAGCGCGTTTAGGAATCCATTCGGATCCATAAGACGCCTGGGGCGGACCATTTTAATGGTTCCTCCACCCCTGCGGAGGGGTTGCGGAACCGAGAAGTCCAACATCACCAGATAGTGATCTGACCATGACAAGGGGGTGGTGGATATACCCCTGACTTCCAGATCACTCCCCGCTTCTCCAGAAACAAACACAAGGTCTAGTGCATGACTGGCTACATGGGTGGGCCCAGTTAGAATAGGGTGCAGCTCCCAGGAAGCCATGGTCTCCATGAAGTCCCAAGGTGCTCCTGTGAGGATGGCCTCTGAATGTACATTGAAGTCCCGAAACACCAATAAGTTAGGGAACTGCACACGCGCATCAGAGACCACCTCAAGCACCTCGGCCAGGGAGTCAGCCGTGCAGCGGGGTAGACGGTACATGAGCAGAATCCCCAGACTGCCCTTCGGGCCCAACCTCCAGTACATGCACTCAGCAACCTTGGTCTCCCGGAGAGGGGGTCTGGTGAAGACCAAGGACTCTCGGTAGATAACAGCCACTCCCCCTCCCCGATCCCCAGCCCTCGGCTGCTGTGCATACGAAAATTCAGCGGGGCACATGGCTGCAAGCGTTGGAGCAGCAGCCTCAGCCAGCCAGGTCTCCGTAATACATGCCAGGTCTGCACCCTCGTCCAGGATCATGTCATGGATGAGGGAGGTTTTCTGGGTAACAGACCTGGTACTGCAGAGCAGCAAACGAAGGCCAGAAGATGGGGTCACGCCTCCCCCAGCCATCCTTTGGCTCTGGACAGGCCCGGAGCAGGGGACAGATACTACACATCTCTCCCTTGCTCCCCTTACCTGGCATGGCCAGCCCCTAGCGCTCCGCCAGCGCCTGCCGCCCAGCCTCGGTATGTTCTGGCCCCCAACGCTCCCCCCACTGCCTCCACCAGGCAGACACAAGCCCCCTCGCTCCTGCCTATCAGGCAGGCTACCCTCCCCTAAAACACAACAGAATCCCCCAGAAATTAAAAACAAAACAACAACAATTAAAAAATCCCCTTAAAAATAATGCCAGGCAGGAGTCCAGAATAGTGGCGGAGGCAGGAGGCAGGAGGCAGGAGGCAGGAGGCAGGAGGCAGGAGGCAGGAGGCAGGAGGCAGGAGGCAGGAGGCAGGAGGCAGGAGGCAGGAGGCAGGAGGCAGGAGGCAGGAGGCAGGAGGCAGGAGGCAGGAGGCAGGAGGCAGGAGGCAGGAGGCAGGAGGCAGGAGGCAGGAGGCAGGAGGCAGGACTCTTCCCCAGTGGTGGCAGCTTCTCCTGCAAGCCCTGGCTCTCCCAGGCCACCTCAGCCAGCCAACTTATGTAGCCCTTCCAGGGAGGGGCAGGTGGAGCAGCACAGCTGGCTCGGTACCTGGGGGCCTGGTCCTGCAGGGACTGGCGGTCTGCCAGGCAGAAGGCTGCAGGGAAGGCCTGGTGTTGGTGGCGGCAGCAGCAGCAGCAGGCCCAGCAGCAGCAGGCACGCCTCTTCCCCCATGGTGGCAGCTTCTCCTGCAGGCCCTGGCTCTCAAAGTTACATTTCTGCGTCTCATAATCTAGTTGTTCCATTCTTACTCTTAATCTAACCATTTCAGTTTTAGAATCATGTAGTTCAGCAGCTATTTCCTGAAGAAATCCTTTCTGGTCGCTTTTTTTCTTTTTTTTTTTTAATAGTACAAGTTCTTCATTATGAGTTTTCAGTGTTTTTTCTGTGTCTACAAAACATTGTTCCAAACCCTTAACTGCGGGTAGATATCTCACTTATTTTAAATAATATTTCTTTATCGCTTTCTTTAATCAGATTTGTTAGTGATACTTCTCCCTCTTTCTGTTTCTCTTCTATCTTTTTCAGTAATGTTTGCTCAGTTTCCTTAACTTTTTCTATTGCACGCACTTCACATTCTTCAAATTCTTTAGTTATGATTGCTTTGATTTCCTCTGCTAATGAACTAGATGTTCCTGCTTCATCTTCATCCTTTTCTGCTTTTTTATCCTTCCTACCCATCATAAAAAATACAGGATTCCCCAAATGTAAGACCTGTTTCCATTCAATTTATAACAGTTATAACAGTTAATTCTGCAACTAGTTCATTTAACAACAAAATTATTCAAATATGGAAAATATCAAATGTGAGGAATTTGTTAGAAATTAAAGTCATAAATAATAATCACTTCATTATATTCCTTTCTATCAGTCTTACAAATTTATAAATCCTCAATAATAAGTCCTAGAAAATTAATGAACCCATTTGTTAGTCTTACCCATTCGGCTTACAACATAGGCTAAGCTGAGGTCAGTCAGTTACACTCCCAGCTCCAGTTCAGCTCCGAGTGTGGCTCTAAGTGCGTCGCTGAGGCGTGCGCTGAGGCACTGGCCTCAGCTGCAAGTGCTGCTTTTATGTGGGCAGCAACCCGGAAGCTGGTCTCCCCTCCAACTGGTCTCGCTGCCACGGTTGCGCTCTCTCCTCGCCCCTTCCTCTCCAACAGAGCCGTGGGGCAGCCGGTCCCGCAGGTGGGGTGGATGGGGCAACTTGGCATTGGCAAGGCTCCTGGCGCGTTCTCGTTCTCTCCCCTCAGCCGCTCATATGTTCTTAGTCCAGGGTGGCTAACCAGAAAACGATAAAACACAATAAAAACCAATAAACAAAGGGAAAGCCACTGGGTAGAAACAATTAAAAGATCTTGAAGGGAATTGCCATAGAATGTACTGATCTATGTACTGATTGATCTAGCTGGCTGCCAGATGGAATTGGAAATACAAAAGGAGGAAACAAGATGCAAAGCAGATGCTATTCTAACTGGGTAATTTAGCTTAATGCACTTAGGATCAGAATTAAATGTTTACTAAGGGAATAAGCAAAAGGAAAGTAATATGCTGGGATTCATAATTCAACCACTTAAGGCCTTGTCTTTCAAGAGGAGCCTTTGAGCCTCAGGCTGGATGTATTTCTGAAATAAACAGTGTGAGTGCATTTGGTCTCTTCCTGTGAACATTGGTTTAACTGCGGGCATCTCTTAAAGATACATTAGTCTCCCAGCAGCTCTTCCTGCTGTCAACAACCTTGTGGGGTAGATAATGAAAATAGAAAGGCATTGACTTGGAAAATCAAAATCTTCCTCTGAATGGAAGATGGTGCATGGCTGGGGGTCACTGAAGTTGCATTACTTGATGCAAGATGGTTGTAGAAAAATTCCATCATAGAAATGGGAGCAGGCAAGAATGGAGTCCGTTGTCACAGGGAAGGCAGGACTCCTTTTGGTTGTCCTGAGCAGATCAGAGAGCCCTATTTTTATCCATCCTATGTTTTTATTGGCCTGGGGGGCTCTTATTCTCTCCCACACCACCATGTGCTACTGTACAGGAAGAATGCAAATCTTTATTTTTTCCTTTCTAAATTCTTGTCAAAGGAAGCTCCTAATGGGGTACTTACTCTTGCCGGGTGCTGGAGGTATCTGATGCTTCTTGGGACACTCTTGATTCTGTACAAGCTAATAGTTCTTGGAATTCCAAGGTAAAGGCCTCAGGCAAAGTGGCTGAGGATCCTTTTTTTGTCCTTTGACAATCTCATAGGGTATCCTCTGGTTCTCTTATGAGCCCATAGTAGGTTTAAAATGGAATCATGAAACTCTCAGTCACTGTAACCATTAACCAATTTCTGATCTAAATTCATAGCGCCTAGTGTAGGGCTCCCAGTGTTTTTCCATGAGTTCACCATAAATATGCTTGTATATTTATGACTACTGAATGGATAATAGCAACCTCTTGACACTCTTGAATTATCCTCTCACATTCACAAAGCCTTAGGGAGGAATACACACTGGGTTTAAACTACTCTTCTCAAGATGAACTTTGCCTCTTAGCCCAGTTAGGAATAATTTTTAGAAATGTGCTCAAAAGATGAATGAACCCTAGAGAGAGGAATATCAGCAATAATTGGAAGATGCAGAAAGCATACAATTTAATGTCAATATATAGCATTCAGAGATGGGGAGTGAATTGTGGGATGGGATGGGGTGGGGGTGGTCTGGAGCACTCTGTACTCTGCAGCAAAACATCCCCAGGTATCAGGCATGAGATACTGGACAAGATGGGTCATGAGACTCTCATTGTCTGCATGTTTCACATTTGTTGGCCTCATCAGCTCTTTCTGAGAGGTCGCACCATTATCTAAAATATTTCTGGGCACTTTGGCAGTGATATCACTGACACTGTATTGCTGGTGAGAGTCAGTTGGCTGCACCAGAAAAGGCTCTTTTTTCTGAGGAAAATGAAGGCTTTGACAAGGGATCAGTCTGGCAAACTCAGGTGATTGGACTGGGTTCCTGAGGGTACAAAATTTTGGGGAGAAGGACAGTGATTAGATCTGAATCCTTCCTGGTTAATAGCCAGCATGTTCCCATGCGTGGAGCTCTTGTGGCACCAAAGATAGCAGCCAGCTCAAGTATTGACCTTCTCGGTGGCTTTTGCAGCTGAGCCTTTTGGGGAATGGCACATGATGGTTACCATCCCACCCACCCTGTATCAGCACTTCCCAGCCTTGAATGGTATAGCTTCTTTGCACCCAAGAGAATGGTGTCCGTCCTCCTTCTGTCTCTGCACCCAAAGAATGGACTCTGAATTGGCCCAGAGTGTGGAATCTTGCTGGGAGGCTACGTGTTCTAGGTGGTGACTTGCATGCTGGACTTTCTCACACAAATGTACTACTAATAATGTAGCTATGCACTAAATTCATGGCTCATTATTGGAGATGGGGTAAAGGAGAGCCAGCAGGTGAGGTGAGATGAGGGCAATTCAGGAAAGCCAAGCATGTCTATAGGCACCAAGGACAGTCTGGGTATTGGATCCAGAGCAGGGCTGTTTTATTAGGTGACAGCCATAGCCTATCTTTGGGCTGCTGGGTAATCCCAGGTTTTGGGCGCATTCCACATTTGGCTAATGGCAGCTGTTCAACTCAGGTATGCAGGATATCAGAACTTCTTGTTTTCAATGTTTGCTACTGTCATCTCTTCTCTTTGACGTACTCATCTCCCCCCTCCTTCCAAATGTCTGGTTCTTCCACTTATTCGGATTTCTTCACGGGAGATAGGGGAGCTCAGTGAGAAGAAGGTGAATGAGGTGGAGAGACTTGAGTGTTGTTGACATGTGGACAAGTTGGGGTAGCAGGAATGCATGGGTTCTGGGCAGGAGGAGTGGAGGAGACTCTGCTTGGTAATATGGAGTTACAGCTAGTTTTACCCTTGGTTGGTCCTCTTAACATTCTGCAGCCTTCCCCAACCTGGTGTCCTCCAGATGTTTTGGACTACAACTTCTGTCATCCCTCACTATTAGCCATGCTGGCTGATGGGAGTTGTACTCTAAAACATCTGGAGAGTACCAAGTTGGGGAAGGCTGTTCTAGAGGGTCAGAACTTGGCCTCTAAGACCAGAATTTGTGTTGTAAGTAATTTATGTCATTGGGGTTGTAGCGGGATGGTGGGGGTGGGGAGGGAGCAAGATTTACAACAATATTCCAAAGCTTGTTTTTAGATGGATTCAAGATTTTAAATGGACAAAGGTGGATGCATTGAGAGTATTTCTTGTGGCTACTTTTTGTACCTCATAATAATCTAAAATGTAGATATTTGTTTATTTATGACATTTCTATACCGCCCCCATAGCCGAAGCTCTCTCAGGTGTTCCTGAGTTGATGTGAAGCATGGGGTAGGGAAGTCCCTTCCTCCCCAAATGGCATCCCTGACCAGAACAGTGGTGTGATCTTGTCTAGGCAGGGCTGTTGTTGCCGCTGGATCAGAGCATCTTAATTGCTGGTGCTGTTTGGCATTGTCTGAAATGGGCTCAAGTTTCCCTAATTGCTGCCTAGGCTGTTTCACTGTACAGAACAGGGGGCTGCAGTCTGCTTGCATGGCCGGCATTTCAGTCTTCTCTGCCCAGCTCCCTGCACTCCTGGGCATAATTCAAAGAGATGGCCTGACCTATAGAGGCCTACATGTTTTGGACTATACGTCTCTTAGAGGCAGCACAGCAGCCACCGCCTGTACATCACAGGATAATTTATCCTGACAGACGATTTAAACCCCCAATAATAATGATAATGATATTGCTTGTGATCTCAACCACAGCAGCAGCCCTAGTGCACTCCAGGCATCGTGCCACTGCCTTGGTAGGCCTTTTGCTAGTGGCCTTTGTATACTAGCAGTCCCATGTTTGTCTCCCCATAAATCTCTACAGGATGCATATTTAAATTAGCCCGTTCAATAAGCCACTGTGCTGTCATCTTTAATGCAACAGCAATAAAGCTTGTTGGCTGCTTTCTGCTTATTTGTGCATACCGAGTTTAAATAGAAATGTGTGAGAACTGTCTAGAGGTCTGAAATGTATCCACCATGGCAATTGGCAACTACATAAATTTGTCACTATCTAGACATCAGAGCTTTTCAGCCTACCATGAAACATATTATGAAAGAGAGCAGCACGGAGAAGCTTGCAAAGGAACAGCTTGGTCAGGCGAATAGGGACCCCCAGATGGCACACTCTGCTCTGGACTGGATTTCAGAAGAGGACTGTGGCTTTGCTGCCACCTAGAGGACAATGGATGTATTCACTGCAAACCTTTTGCATGCAAGTCCCACTGAAATAAATGGGTGATTTAGAGCATCAGTTGGATAATAAACTGAATGCAGAGCAGTGTGCCAGTAACTGCTTGCTGAACTCATCCACCAGGAAGGGGCATGTTCCAAACTGGAGCACTGTCTATTCCTTATCAGTCTATTCTTCTCTAGCTTGATGGTCTATACCTCTTCCTGCTTACCCCTAAATGCATACCTGAAAAGTGTACCCATCCTTTTCCATGTTTTCTTCTGGCAGGATGCAGGCAAGATCTGGTAATAATAGATGCTGAAAAGCATCCTGAGGTACTCTGCTGTTGCCTCAGGCTGACAACCAATTGTTTTCAGAGTTCTGTTTGCACTCCATATCTTAAAGATGCTTTTCTTTTTAATGCCATTCTAGATCATGAAGTCCCCTTTTGAAGCTGGTCTGGGTGGTGGTGATCACCAACTCCAGAAGGCTCAGGCCAGGGACTCCAGTTTGTTCAGGGCTGTGTTTGGGTCAAGAGCCGCACTTCCAAGGTTGCACTACATCTGTCTGTCTAGGGAAGGGGAAGGAAGTGGTTGCTCACCTTTGCTGCTTTTAGCCCTGGACTGGTCAGTTGTTGCACCAGACTGATCTGCAAGGGAGGGGAGGCAGTGGGGAAGCTGGTGAGGCAGCTTGTCACTCTTTTTCCAGAGTTAATGCTGAATTCAGAGGAGACAGAAGTAGGGCTCTGGCGGTGCTCCTGGATTGTCCCAGTGGCAGTGGTGCCAAGGGTGCTTATTTCCAGTTTAGGCTGGTACACAGTGGTATCCTTTCCTAGACAGGAACCAGCAAGCTTCAGTAACTCATGCTTTAGTCACATCCAGTCTAAATTGCTGGATCTATGTGGCTTATGTGGGGCTGCCTTGCTTTAAAGAATGCAGAAACAGCTGGTTCAGAATGAGTCCACCAGATGGTTGACTGAAGTGGGCCAAAGGGAACATGTGATGCCAGTTCTGAAACAACTCCATTGCCGTAATTCCAAGTGCTGGTGTTGCTTAATTCCATGGCTTAATAACACCTGCTGTTGTGGACCATTGCTTTTGAATGGTCTGGGTCCAGGCTACCCGAAGAGCCCCCCTTTCTACTCATACTTTTAAGATCTTCCTTTGCGGTTCTGCTTCACCATTTGAAATATCTTGAGGGTTAGATGGGATGGATAGAGCCTTCTTAAACAGTGGCACCACAGCTTTGAGACTCCCATCCTGGTGGTTGTTTTGCTATCTCATTGCTGACATTTCCACACAGGCTAAAGCTGTACTCCATTCAGAGGGCTTTGGGGGACTGCCAAGCCTGAAGCAGCAGCCACCTGGCAGGAGGAAGAGAGGGAGGTAGGGAGTTTGGTTGTTTGTGACATCTTGCTGGTTTCCCAGCCTATCAGTCAAACTGAGTCCACCCTCTGCTGTCTCCTAGAGACAGATATATAAGGTGTGGCACGCAGAGATAGTGCCTCTCCATGCGCCTCAGCATCGCGCAAAGTGTGACGCAAAGTGCACACTTAGTGACACACTTGGAGACGCACGCAGGAGTGCACAGCAGAATCCCCCCTCCACCTTGGAAGACGAAGGTACAACAGCAAAAACAGCACCAGGAACATTTACTCCTGGGGGGAGGTACTACCACCTAACCTCCTCCAGTGTGTCAATCTGTAATACAGGAGAGCATCATCAGCTAACCATAACCTGGAATGTCGTTTTAGTGGGCCTGAAATGTGTTTACTGATGGAGGAAGCTGGGACCGCTGTAGATGTAGTGCTGGGCAGAGGGTGTTATGGTGGTGGGAGGCGACGACGTCGGGAGAGGGGAAGGTGACTGAGACACCTGCGTGCTCTATCCCCTTCTAGTCCACCTTCCAACCCCAGTAATCCTGGGGGGGTTGCCTACAGTCCCCTCTAGCCTGAAGGTGCTGCTGATGAATGCCAGGTCGGCTACTTGTAAAGGGAATATCATTTCTGAGCTTATAGCTGAAGAACATGCTGACCTGGCTTGTGTTGCCAAAACCTGGTTGGATGAACAGGGAGGAGTCAGTCTCTCCCAAGTGTGTCTGCCAGGATTTCTTGCGCAGCACCAAGCTCGACTAGAGGGGCGGGGAGGGGGGTAGCTTTTGTCTATAGGGATTCCATCCTTCTGGTCAGATTCGCTATCCCAGGTGCCTATAGAAAAAGGTTTATTATAGGGTGTTTTTTTTATATATTGGCCTGACGCATTTCCAGATGAAAACTGGAAAATATTTCAGTCCCTCTTCCATACATCGGTGTACAGAAAACCCCCGGTCAGAAATTCATATTTGTCATATGACAGTTTTCACCCTCATTACATTAGAAACAATTTACCATACGGTCAATTTTTAAGAATCTGTAGAAATTGTTCCTCAATCCAGGTGCTTGAACATGAGTGTGATTTACTACAGAATCAGTTAACAGAGAGAGGATATCCTACTGCTGTGATAGAACTGGCAAAAAAAGGGGCATCTTACAAAAGCAGGACAGATCTAATGAATAAACAACGGCTGCAAGATGATGACAAATTGCAGTCTCACATATGATGGAGTTACCAAGGAACTTCAGAAAAGTATCTATATTGGCACTTGCTGCAGGACCTGCTTGGTTCCGCAAACAAACCCTGCATTACTTTCAAAAGAACGCAGAACCATTTCAGCTGGTTCTTCCTGGTGCTACGACACCTAGAGGGCATCATCCATGTGGCCATTGTATATTCTGCAAATACACTAAAAAATGCCAGACTTTTATGAACCCAGCAGACAAGAAAATATATGAGATTAAACAATTTTTCACCTGTAGTAGCGCACGTGTAGTCTACGCTATTGAATGCACCAGTGATAGAATTTATGTTGGCCAGACACAAAGGCCACTTAAGAGCATCTCAGCAACATACAGAACAAGAGAATGGGGTGCCCTTAGGCAGTCCTTTTTCACAAGCACACTAGGGGCTCACCTTTGGGGTAACAGGAAAACAGCATGAATCTAAAAACAAATTGCTCCTTAGAAGAGAAATGTTTTGGATTTTAAAGCTTGGCAGTGTTTCTCCCATAGGATTGAAGGAGGGTTGATTGTTTGCCATTGTTGTAAACGTGATAACAATCCTCTTAAGTTTTTTCGGAATCAGAAAAGGCAGAGAGGAGTTTTTGTTCTCCATATGTAGCATCCATGTTTTAGGCCAGTGTTGCCAATTAAGGGCGTTTTATCCAAATAAACTAGCCCAACGGACCCTTTCTGCCAATTCAAATGGATGAGGTTTGTCTGTCTTCGTACATTAACTACAAGATAAGGTGAGTTTGTGGGCATTAAGCAAATAACTTTCTTAGGAAAACTGTGGGTCATACAAGATTATAATATAATTTTTGGTGAGTCTACAATCTGTTTGTAACTGGCACAAGAAGCAAGGGAGTAAAGTTGTTGTTAAGCTGTATATTAAACAATTTTCTAGTATGGACATTCCTAAGCTCTCTTTCTTTCCTTATTTGTCTTTCTGGTCATTCAAATAAAATTTCTTAACCATTTAAGGCAGTTCTAAAGAACAACAGATTTTCACAGGAGAAGAAATGCCTGTTGTAAAAAAAAAGTTTTCCTGTGAAATAAGATAATATGAGGACTTCAGTTTGTTTGATTATCTTAGGAAATGGTGGCATAATATACGGGAATTATAGTTTAGCTTTTTTCTATGATAATTTTTTTCTTTTAAGAGTATGCTTTAGGGATGCCATTTTTGAGAGCTATTTACAAAAGGTACACGTCCATTACTACAAATTTACTTCATTAAGCCCACCCTGTTATAAAGTTAGTTCAATACATTCCATATGATTTGCTGTTAATATGTTTATAAAAAAGGTGTCGGTCAGTTTCAAGTGTGCAATATAAGATAGACAAGTCATTGGTCTGGTCTTATGTGAGGAAGGTTTTTTAATACTATAATCAAGTATTGATGTTTTATTTTTTTAATATGATAATGCAGTTAAAGCAATCCTGATGTTCTCATTTGAAGTTTTCATATATACAGACAATAACAAATCTCTGCACTTTGTCGTTCCCAGTTTTTTCCTTGTAGGTTTTAATGTGTGCAAAAATAATGGTTTCTTGATTTTTACATGAATGTTAGAAATATTAATCATGTATAGGTTGAAATGGTTTGTGAAATTTATACAATTTTATAGTAATTATTTTAGAAGCGTTTGGGATGTTTTTATATCGGGGAGGGGGAGTGGCTGTTATCTACCGAGAGTCCTTGGTCTTCACCAGACCCCCTCTCCGGGAGACCAAGGTTGGGAGACCAAGAGTGCATGTACTGGAGGTTGGGCCCGAAGGGCAGTCTAGGGATTCTGCTCGTGTACCGTCCACCCCTCTGCACGACTGACTCCCTGGCTGAGGTGCTTGAGGTGGTCTCTGATGTGCGTGTGCAGTCCCCTAACTTAATGGTGTTGCGGGACTTCAACGTACATTCAGAGGCCGTCCTCACAGGGGCGCCTTGGGACTTCATGGAGACCATGGCTTCTTGGGAGCTGCACCATATTCTAACTGGGCCCACCCATGTAGCCGGTCATGCACTAGACCTTGTGTTTGTCTCTGGAGAGGCGGGGAGTGATCTGGAAGTCGGGGGTATATCCACCACCCCCTTGTCATGGTCAGATCACTATCTGGTGACGTTAGACTTCTCGGTTCCACAACCCCTCCACAGGGGTGGAGGACCCATTAAAATGGTCTGCCCCAGGCGTCTTATGGACCGAAATGGATTCCTGAATGCACTTGGGGATTCTCTGGAGCACGCCAACGGCCACTCGGTCGAGACCCTGGTGGGTGGCTGGTTGGTTAACATAACCAGTTAACAAAAGCTGTTTATGGATTCCAGTTCATGGGGCTGTAACAGAGATCTCACTCATTTTTGCGTTTAGCCATGCCTCCGCCATTTCATGATTCGGGAATTTCTTCATCTGATCTTCAGAAACAATGCACAGTGTAGCCAGATATTTTAAGTAATATTGTAAATTCATTTGTTTTGCCAGATTTTTCACCTTGATGAAGTCTTCTTTTCTCAGCAATTTCTTTAATGTAATCTGGAAATTACATAACTTTATCTTGTTTCCAAAAAAGATTTCCACCCCCTCTTGCCAAACACAGGATATAATTTTTTGTGGAGATTCTTGCAAATTGGACTATAATTGTATAGGCAGTCCCTTTGGCATTTGGCACATGGAATGCCTGCTCAATATCAAGTAAATAATCAGATGGCATAGGGAGTATCTCATGCCAAAGCTTATCTACAAAAGTAGACAAATTTACATCAGTAGGCACATCCTTAATGCCAATTATACGTACAGTAGCTCTGCGACTAAAAGCCTCCAGTTGAGAAATTCTGACGAGTGAGTTGTTCAACGCTTGTGATGCAGTTTCGTTGGCTGCCACCCTATCTTCCAGCTCGTTAACCTTCGCCTCCATTTTTTTGCAAATAATTGTTAATTAAATCCACAGCCCCTTGCAGGCTGGTGATGGAATTTTGAATTACATCCAACCTTTTAGCCTGTTCAGCTAATTGGGAAGACAAAGTTTTTATCAGAGTAAATAACTCCCCTATATTTTCAGTTCTTGGTGCCTTTGCCAAAGGAGGTACAGGGGGAGTGGGCGGAGATGCATTTCCTTTTTTTCTCCTTGCTGTAGCCATGTTTCTCTTCAAATAGATCTTGTAGGTCCTCAGATATCCTCAAATATTGTTAATATTTCTTAAACCATTCCTCAGACGTTGTTGGTATTTCTTAATCCATAAATTAAATGGAGCACATCAGCCCTAATTTCTCTTATTTAAATAGGAGATTCAAAACAGCTTTTGGCGATGATGAAGCTCTGGGAGGGTAGTCTTGGAATCCAGCTCCCCTGCTGCTTCGCCGAAGTGACTAATTTACGAAGACTTAATCCAGATGCTGCCTTGACTCCCCTTTTCATTCCAGGGGAGAGATAAAAAGGTTTTTCAACCTTTTAAAAAGCTGTTTGCGATAGCCTGCCATGGAGACTCCGTGGGGTGCTGCAAGGGTGACATTGGCTCTGATCGGAAGTCCTAGCAGTCAGCTAGTTTTGAGTGTCTGTACCTGGTGTTGGGCACAAAATCCTGAGACAGGATCAGGATTTTGTTGGTATACTGCCCACCCTGCTGCCCAACAGTCTCCCTGCCTGAGCTGACGGAGGTAGTCTCAAGCATGATGTTGAGGACCCCAAAGCTTGTGGTCTTGGGGGACTTTAATATTCATGCCGAGGAGCACCATGTCAGGATTCGTCAGGAGTGGCTCAGGATTTCATGGCCACCATGTCAACCATGGGCCTGTCTCAAATAATAGTTTGCCCAACACATGTGGCAGGACACACTTTGGACCTGGTTTTCTGTGCTGGATTGGAAGAAAATGATCTGCAGGTGGGGGAGCCAGTGGTGACTCCTTTGGCATGGACAGATCATTATCTGGTCAGGTTTGACCTTCATGCCACCTGTAACCTCTGCAGGCATGGCGGACCAAATTTGATGGTCTACCCTGGAGACTGATGAATCCAGATAAATATATGAGGTCTCTTGGGGGTTTTCCTGCAGGCTTAGCCGGCAGTGCTGCTGAGGTCCTGGTCACCGCTTGGAATGAGGAGATGACCTGGGCTATTGATATGATCCCTCCCAAATGTCCTTGACCTAGTTGTAGAACCAAGTCAGCTCCTTGGTATTCTGAGGAGCTGAGGGTGATGAAACAACTGTGTTGACGATTAGAGCACAAATGGAGGAAGACTCGGAATGAATACGGTCGAACACAGGTAAGAATCCACTTACGATCTTATTCTATGGCGGTAATGGCGGTGAAAAAATCCTTCTTGGCTACCGTTGCATCATAGAATCATAGAATAGTAGGGTTGAAAGGGGCCTACAAGGCCATCAAGTCCAACCCCCTGCTCAATGCAGGAATCCAAGTCAGAGCAGCCCTGACAGATGTCCAGCCTCATCTTGTACGCCTCCAGTGTGGGAGAGCCCACCACCTCCCTAGGGAATTGGTTCCATTGTCGTATTGCTCTAACAGTCAGGAAGTTTTTCCTGATGTTCAGCCAGAATCTGGCTTCCTGTCACTTGAGCCCATGATTCCGTGTCCTGCACTCTGGGATGATCGAGAAGAGGTCCTGGCCTTCCTCTCTGGGACAACCTTTCAAGTACTTGAAGAGCGCGCTCATATCTCCTCTCAGCCTTCTCTTCTCAAGGCTAAACTTGCCCAGTTCTTTCAGTCTCTCCTCATAGGGCTTTGTTTCCAGTCCCCTGATCATCTTTGTTGCCCTCCTCTGAACCCTCTCCAGCTTGTCTGCATCGTTCTTAAAATGTGGTGCCCAGAACTGGACACAGTACTCCAGATGAGGCCTAACCAGTGCTGAGTAGAGGAGAACTAGTACTCCCTGGGATTTGGAAGCTGTACTTCTATTAATGCAGCCCAAAAGAGCATTTGCCTTTTTTGCAGCCACATCACATTGTTGGCTCATATTCAGCTTGTGATCAACAACAATTCCAAGATCCTTCTTGCTTGTAGTGTTGTTGAGCCACGTATCCCCCATCTTGTAACTGTGCATTTGGTTTGTTTTTCCTAGGTGCAGAACTTGGCCTTTATCCCTATTAAATGTCATTCTGTTGTTTTCTGCCCAGCGCTCCAGTCTATCCAGATCACTTTGAATTTTGTTTCTGTCTTCCAAAGTATTAGCTATCCCTCCCAATTTTGTGTCATCTGCAAATTTGATCAGCATTCCTTGCACCTCCTCCTCCAAGTCATTAATAAAAATGTTGAAGAGCACTGGGCCCAGGACTGAGCCATGCGGTACCCCACTTGTTACCTCTCCCCATCTGCATCCGCTCAGTGTCATCCAGCAGAGCTTTTTTGTGTGGTTAAAGGCCTCTTGGGCGTAGGCCTTGGAACACAAGAACTCAAACCCTCAAAGGCTTGCTGTGACCAATTTGCCAGACACTTTGCAGATAAAATAGCTCATATTCGTGCTGACTTGGATGCCATTCTTTTGACAGAGTCAGATATGGACGGGCTGGTGCATAATCTAGTCATGGTATGGATACCTGTCAACTTGTGCAGCCTGAGGATGTGGACAAAGTGCTTGGAGGTCTGAGACCTACTATTCGCCCTTTAGATCTTTGCTCATCCTGGCTTGTGAAATCCGCCAGAGCTAGGCTGGATATTTGGACCTCTGTTGTGGTAAATGCTCCTTGAGGGATGGTGAGGTCCCCACTGCTTTTAAAGAAGCTGTGGTGAGGCCCTTGTTGACCAAATTTAGATCCTATGGTTCCAGATAATTACTGCCCTGTGTCAAATCTGCCATTCTTGGGCAAGTCTCTGGAGCATGTCATGGCCTCACAACTCCAAGCTGTTTTGGATGAAACTGATTATTTTAATCCATTCCAATCAGGCTTCAGGCCTGGTTATGGGATGGAAACATCTTGGTCGCCCTGGTTGATGACTTACACTGGGGAATGGATGGGTGGGGTACAACCCTGTTGATTCTTCTGGATCTCTCAATGGCTTTTGATACCATCGACCATGGTATCCTTCTGGATCGTTTATCTGGATTGGGCTTAGGAGGCACAGTTTTAGAGTGGTTCTGGTCCTTTCTGGAGGAGCGGTCTCAGAAGGTGGTGCTGGGGGACTTCTGTTCCAGCCCATGGCCATTAGGCTGTAGGGTTCTGCAAGGTTCTATCTTGTCCCCCATGCTTTTTAACATCTACATGAAACCGCTGGGGGAAGTCATCAGGAGGTTTGGGCTGAAATGTCATCAGTATGTGGATGATCCTCAGTTCTACCTCTCGTTTCCATCTGCACATCCCAGAGAGGCTGTGGAACTCTTGAACCAGGGTCTGGAGGCTGTTTTGGGATGGATGAGGGTGAACAAGCTGAAACGTAATACAGACAAAATGGAGGTACTGTGGGTTGAGAAACTATTTCGGATGGAGGTTTACAACTGGTCTTAGATGGGGTTGCACTCCCTCGAAAGACCAAGTGTGCAGTCTGGGAGTCCTCCTGGACTCTGAGCTAACTGGGGAAGCCTAGGTGGCTGTGGTGTGCAGGAGTGCTTTTTACCAGCTTAGGCTGGTATGCCAATTGTAGCCCTGTCTGGAGAGGATGGACCTTGCCTCAGTTATCCATGCACTAGTCACATCCAGGCTAGACTACTGTAATGCGCTATACGTGGGGCTGCCTTTGAAGATGGTTCAGAAACCAGCTTGTGCAGAATGCGGCTGCCTGAGTATTGGTGGGGCTGAGGCGATTCGATCACATTATGCCTATACTGCACCAACTGCACTGGTTACCAGTGCATTTCTGAGCCCAATTCAGAGTGCTGGTTTTGACCTTTTAAAGACTTAAATGGTTTGGGACCAAGTTACTTGAAGGACTGCCTTCACCCATATCAGCCTGCCTGCCCTTTAAGTTCAAAAGGAGAGGCCCTTCTCATTTGCCCTCCTGAGAGCAGTCAGGTGGGTGATCACATGTGAGAGGGCCTTCTCTGCAGTGGCCCCACACTTTTGGAACAAGCTGCCATCAGAAGTCTGCCATGATCTGTCACTGCAGACTTTTAAGAAGGCCTTGAAAACATATTATTTTACCTTGGCCTTCTCTTGATATGACTGCTATTGTTGCTGTTAACACTGTTGCTGGTTTTATTGTTGGCTTTTATTGTTGTTTTTATTATTTTTATATTTTTATTACTTTTAATACTTCAACTGTTTTCTATGTATTTTATTGCTGTAAGCCGCCTTGGGAAGAAATATTTTAAATAAAATAAATAAATAAATGAAGGGAACCCCTTCTCTGGCTGCTATGCTGGATTTTTTCTGCTAGCTTTTCCTTCTTGCTTAACACCTGTTTAATTGACTTTTTTAAAAAGTTGCTCAGTTATTTTTGCATCGCATGTTCTAATTGTTTTCATGTGTTCAGTCAGATGTTAATGTTGTTTGCAGCCTTATTGTTCCGCTTCAAAAAAAGCAGCGTATAAATACTTTAATACACAAAAGTAATATTGAAAAGGCTGTTGCAGCTTGCCCAGACTACTTGCCATGGATAAGAGGGGAAGCAATGAGTTTAACCCCTGGGAAGGCAAACAAACGTTAAAAACCAGAGGTGGCATAGTTAATGGATGCTTTAGTTGCGGACAATCCTATCTTAGGGCAGATGGTTGAAGTAAACATCTAGTTGGGAGTATTGCTGCATTGCACATTGGTGGGAATGGAAAGGCTGGCTATAAATGTGTTAAATAAATAAATTCTCTGCTTCTTTGATTTCTGCTACTTGGCTTCACATCCTCATCCTGCCACATCTCTTAGGGTAAATTTTGTTTGCCTTTGAGCACATGAACTACTCTTGCTACAGGTGTTATAATTTCTAGGTTCTGACTCCTGTCCAACTTTTTGGCGTTTAAATATAGATGGTGACTTGAACAGCATATCCACAGGGCAGCGGGGGAAGGGGGATTTCTTGTATTCTTCTTTACGAAGAAAAGTATCCCCCAACTTTTCTTCATAAAGTTGGGGGATACTTCTGTGCTATAATTCAAGCTGTCCTCCTTGTGTATCTGTACTTGCTCTGAAGTGTGTGTGTGTGCATGTGTGTGCACGCACTTACAGCCTGGATCTGCCACGGGCAGAAGGACTTGGCAGCTCTTGTTCTGTCTGTGCTCAGTCAGGTGAGGCCTTCCAGGTCTCTTTGGAAAAACTAGTAGACTGGTGGGAGGCCATACTGTATCTAGAGGTTTAAAATGCAAGCGATTTCTTGTTTGCAGCACTAGGTGGCAATGCAGTTTCAAAATGTGCTTCTGTAGCATCATGTTCATGTACTGTATCTACCAGTGGTTACCCCAGGGCTGCTATGTCCTCCTTACCTTTTCACATGGGCAACACTGCTGTAGTGTTTTCTTTCCTGTTGCTTTTACATAGACCCACCTGCACTATTCTTGCCTGGACTGCTATACTCACTACCTTTACACCTGCCTCTGGCAGGAAGGTGGACAACTGTTTTCTGCTTGCTTAGCATTCCATCTCTTGTGATGTGGTGGCCTTCACTGTTGCATTCCTTGTGCTGTAAGTTTGTATCTTCTGTTAACTTAGATTAATTTGGAAGATTTATATCCCCTTTCCTCTAATGAATCACGATGGCTTTCTCTCCTACCTCCATCTCCAAGCCAAAGTTACATGCAAATTTTTTTTAATTAATTAATTAATTAATTAAATTTATTAATCGCCCATCTGGCTGGTCACCCAGCCTTACAAATGCATGTAAGGAAGCCAGAGAGCTTTGGCTACTGGGCAGTATGGAAAAGTAATTCAATCAATCAATCAATTGCAGCTTTTCTGGGACAGGAGGGAAGCAGTTGCTTAACACTTTCCTTGCTGGGTGTTTTTCTGCTCAATTCCTCCCCCCCCCCCCCCGGATTTGAAAATGAGTACCTACCCTTGAAAATGTGGGGCTTTGTTACATTTGAATGTAACTGATACAGTGCTCTTCAGTGCACTTTTCCTCTTTAGTGACAAATGGCTGCCCCATCATGCATCAAAGATTTATTAAAGATAAAATTATCAAGCATATAGAAGGACACGTCTTGCTGAAGAGGAATCAACATGGCTTAGTCCTGTCTTACTAACCCTTTAAAGTTCCTTAAGAATGTCAACAAGCAGATGGATAGGGGTGATCCCATAGTCATTGTTTACTTGGATTAAAAACAAAATGCTTTTGACACACTCCCTCACCAAAGGCTCCTGGGCAAACTTAGCAGTCGTGTTATAAGAGTTAGTGTTCCATAAGCTGTCATGTTATGGATCAGTAACTGGTTAAATAAGACAAAGCAGAGAGTAGGGATGAATGGTGTACATAGGCTGGTGTACATAGGCTCACTGCCTCTGATACTGGAGGTAGCACAGAGCCATCAGCATTGGTAGCCATTGATAGTCTTCTCCACCAGGAATATGTCTAACCCCCTTTTGAAGCCATCCAAATTGGTGGTAATCACTACATCCTGTGGTAGTGAATTACATAGTTTAACTATGCTCTGTATGAAGAAGTCCATCCTTTTATCTGTCCTGGATCTCTCACCATTCGGCTTCATGGGATGACTTTGGAATCTAGAAAAGGAGAAAAATGTCTCCCTATCCACATCCTCTACAGTATGCATAATTTTGTACACCTCCATCATGTCTCCCCTTAGCTTCCTTTTTTCCAGGCTAAACAATCCCAACTCTTCTAACCTTCCGTTATACACTGAACTGCATTTGCCATTTAGATGCCCATTCTCCAAGTTTGGAGAAAACGTTTTGGAGCTCTTCACAATCCCTTTTTGTTTTAACCATCCTAAATAATTTGGTGTCATCGGCAAACTTGGCCACTTTACTCCTCACTCCTAATTCCAGATAATATATGAACAAGTTGAAAAGCATTGGTCCTAATACAGTTCCCTGTGGGACCACACTATTTACATCCCTCTATTGGGAGAATGTACCATTTATTCCTCCTCTCTGCTTTCTGTTCTTTAACCAGTTACTGATCCATAAGAGGACCTGTCCTCTTATTCCATGACTACTAAGTTTTTTCAGGAGTCTTTGGTGAGGGACTTTGTCAAAAGCCTTTTGGAACTCCAAGTAAACAATGTCTACATGTTTATCACCCTGTCTGCATGTTTACTGACACTCTCAAAGAACTGTAAAAGCTGAGTGAGAAAGGACTTTATGGAAGCTGTGTTGATTCTTTTTCAGCAGGGCTTGTCCTTCTATATGCATACTAATTTTATCTTTAATAATGTTTTCAACCAATTTACCCAGAATAGACATTAAGCTAACCAGTCTGTAATTTCCTGGATCCCCCCTCAGTCCCTTTTAAAAATTGGTGTTACATTAGCATCTTCCAGTCCTCTGGTACACTGATCTTAGGGACCTGTTTCATATTTTGGCTAGAAGATCAGCAATTTCATATCTGAGTTCTTTGAGAATTCTAGAATGGATACCACCTGGGCCCAGTGATTTATTTACATTCAATTTGTTGATAAGGTTAAGAACTTCATCTTTTGTTGCCACTATTTGCCTCAGTTCCTCCCTTCCTGAAAACATCAGTTCATGCACAGGTTCCTGTCCTATATCTTCTGCAGTGAATTCAGATGAGAAGAATTCACTCAGATTCTCTGTAATCTCCTTGTCCTCTTTTAGTACCCCTTTAGCTCCGTTGTCATCCAAGGTCCAACTGTCTCACTAGCTGGTTTTCTGCTTCTGATTTATTTAAAGAATTCTTTATTGTTGGCCTTGATATTGTTAGCAATATGCATAATGCTTTTTTGCATCTCTTATTGCCTCCTTGCATCACCTTTGTGTAAACTTGTGCTCCCTATTGTTTTCCTCACTTGGGCAAGACTTCCATTTTCTGGAGGAAGCCCTCTTTTCTCTAACAGCATCCTTGACGCTGCTCGTTAACCATGCTGGTGACCTCTTGGACTTGGTGTAACCTTTCCTAACCTGTGGTATATGTTCTAGCTGAGCTTCTATTAGTGTTGTTTGGAATAACCTCCAAGCACTTTGAAGGGATTATACTCTCTTGACTCCCCCTTTCAACTTCCTTTTCACCAATTCCCTCATTTCAGAGAAGTTTCCTCTTTTGAAGTCAAATGTGACTGTCTTGGACCTCCCGGGCAATTTTCTACTGAAATATATATTAAATCTGATATAACAACATTTCCATTTTGTACTAGGTTCTGGGCGACACCAGTTAGGATTAAATACAAGGTCATCTCCCCTCTGGTTGGTTCCATGACTAACTGTTCTAGGGCACTGTCATTTATGGCACTGAGAAATTAAACCTGTTGGTCATGGCTGGAATATGCATTTACCCAGTCAATGTGGGGGTAATGAAAGTTACCCATTTTTACAACACTTTCTCCTTCGGAGGCTTTCCTGATTTTGTTTTCCATTTCAAGGTCACCCTGAGCATTCTGGTCTGGGAGACAATAGCATGTTCCTAGCACTAAATTAGTTTTGGAGCCTGGTATTGTCACCCACAGCACTTCTGTGGAGCAGTCTACCCCTTTTTAGGTGTTCTTGTCTGCTTGACACTATGCCTTCTTTGACGTACATAGAAACACTATGTTGGGAGTTGGACTCGATGGCCTTGTAGGCCCCTTCCAACCCTACAATTCTATGATTCTATGATTCTACACCTCCCCCAGTACGCCCTTCCCTGACGTTCCTGTGGAGATGACCATATCCTACTGGTTCTTTCCGTTCCACCAGGTTTTCCTAATGCCCACTATATCCAGGTTCTTCTTTAAAACCAAGTGCTCCAACTCTCCCATTTGGGCATTTGCATAGAAACACTTATACATGGTGTCCCTCCCCAGATGCCTTTAGTGTGTGCATCTTTTGCTATGGCACTTTGGCCTCTTTTATTGGCTATCATATTCTATCATGTACTCATGGCCCATTTCCTCCCTTTCTACATTTGGGCAATCAAAAACAGAACCATAGAATCATAGATTCATAGAATAGTAGGGTTGGAAGGGGTCTACAAAGCCATCGAGTCCAACCCCCTGCTCAATGCAGGAATCCAAGTCAGAGCATCCCTGACAAGTGGCTGTCCAGCGTCATCTTGAATGCCTCCAGTGTGGGAGAGCCCACCACCTCCCTAGGTAATGGGTTCCATTGTCGTATTGCTGTAACAGGAAGTTTTTCCTGATGTTCAGCTGGAATCTGGCTTCCTGTAACTTGAGCCCGTTATTCCGTGTCCTGTACTTTGGGATGATCAAAAAGATCCTGGCCTTCCTCTCTGTGACAGCCTTTCAAGTCCTTGAAGAGCGCTATCCTTTCTCTGCTCAGTCTTCTCTTCTCAAGGCTAAACATGCCCAGTTCTTTCAGTCTCTCTTCATAGGGCTTTGTTTCCAGTCCCCTGATCATCTTTGTTGCCCTCCTCTGCACCCTCTCCAGTGTGTCTGCATCCTTCTTAAAGTGTGGTGCCCAGAACTGGACACAGTACTCCAGATGAGGCCTAACCAGTGCCGAGTAGAGGAGAACTAGTACTTCCTGTGATTTGGAAGCTATGCTTCTATAAATGCAGCCCAAAATAGCATTTGCCTTTTTTTGCAGTTCTTCTACTCCTAACTGTCACCCTTTTCCAAGGAGTATCCTCTACTTCATTTTTCCTTGCCTCAGCATTTTCCTTTTCTGCCTTAACTTGCTGTTGTTCTTCTAGCTTCTGTACTTCACTTTGCTGCTGTAGTTCCACCATCCTAAGAACCCTTCCTCTTCTCTTATTCCCTTGAGGGTTGACACTCACTGCTCTAGTCCTCTTACTTTTTCTTCCAACAATGTAATCAACTTGCACTTGTTGCACATGTAGGCCATGTTGATCTCAGGCAAGAAGACAAACATTGCACACACCTTGCAGGTCACCACCACTGGAGTGTCTTTTCATTCCATAGTCTCTGTTCCCTTTATGCTTCTAGCTTTCTGATTGGACTGGGGTAGCCTGTGGTTTGTCCTCCATGCACTGGAGGTTAACAACAGAGTCCCACTGATGTGGAAGTGTGTGTTAACAAGAAAAAGAAATTTTAAAAAATTGTTAGGGGCATCCCCCTTGACCTCTCTTGCCGAACTCCTGTTTGCTCTCTCTCTTTGCTCACTCTGGTCGCTCGCTGTCTGGGAGCTTGCCTATTTGTATAGTTCCTAGACCAGCTGGAACAGCTTCCTCTGCTCTGCTCTGCTCTGCTAGGAGACAGGAAACAGACTGGAACTCCCCGTCCACACAGCTGCTGGGAGGACTCAGGCCACGCCCCTTCAATTCGGTTGGAGTTCCGGAAGACCCTGAATGGAGAGGACAGTCCCCTGGGCTTACTCCAGCCTACTCACCACTTTGCCGTTTGTCTCTTCATTTTAATCTTCATCCCCTTGGGATGATTTAACCTGAACCAGATGCTTCCCAGCTCCTGTCAGCTTTCCCCCAGGGTTTAGTTTAAAAGCTGACCTGCCATTTTTTATGTTTAGTGCCAGCAGTCTGGTTCCACTGTGGTTCAAGTGCAGCGTGTCCCTCTTGTACAGGCCCAGCTTGTCTCAAAGTGTTCCCCAGTGCCTAACAAATCTGAACCCCTCCTCCCTGCACCACCTTCTCATCCACACATTGAGACTCCTCAGCTTTGCCTGTCTAGCTGGCCCTGCGCGTGGAACAGGTAGCATTTCAGAGAAAGCCACCTCAATGGTCCTGGATTTCAACCTCCTACCTAGCAACCTAAATTTGGCTTCCAGGACTTCATGACTACATTTCCCTACATTTCCCCAACATGGACCACGATCACTGACTCCACTCCAGCACTATCTACTAAGTTGTCTAGACGGCACGCGATATCTGCAGCCTTTGCACCAGGCAGGCAATTCACCAAGCTATCTACAAGCCCATTACAAACCCAGTTGTCTATGTGTCTAATGATCGAATCTTTCACTGCCACAAGCCCCTCTCCCCCTGGAGGCACATCCTTAGTGCGAGAGGATATTTTTTTGCCTTCCGAGGAATGGTTCTCTTCTAAAGGATCATTTCCCTCTTCCTCACAATGACACCATCCTTCCCCGAGATCTGCATTCTCCGTGACCGCAGAGGAGCTGTCACCCACAGAGTGGGACACTGTCATTAGTCCCCAGAAGGTCTCATCCACCAACCTCTCTGCCTGTCTTAGCTTCTTCAGGTGAGCAACCTCAGCTTCAAGGGAATGAATCTGTTCCCTGAGAGCCAGGAGCTCATTACACCAAGCACACACCGACGACTTCTGTCCAGCAGGCAGATAGTCATACATGTGGCACTCAGTACAATACACTGGATAGCCCCCACACACCTGCTGGCTTTCTACCTTCGTAACTGTTTTTAAAATTATTGTTATTACTACTATTATTTTTGGGCTTGTTTACCTGGAAAACTAAGTTGTTACTAGGAGAAGGTGGGCCATTTATTTATAGTTATTTACTTACATTTACTTACTGTTGGTAGGGAGGGGAGAGTCAACTGCCCTGGCCTCCTTGCCCTATTGCTAAGCTCGCATAGGTGCATATTTGCTGGCGCTTCGTCACTGGGGCTCCTCGTAAGCCTGCCTCCTTATATAGATAGGCCCAGTGGATGCTGCAGCCAGTCTGGAGGGCCTCCTTTGAATAAGGGAGGACAGCTGTGTGTGAACTCCTGATCAGCACTAACTTCCACTGGCTGGGAATGTACGTCAATCCCCCCCCCCCCCCCAATGGAGATTCCTATTTAAGAAGGAGGACTATAGAGAATAGTGAATGGGCGACCCTCTATTCACTGGGTCATTGGAGGGGACAGCAGACAAAGGGTAGGTGATCTGGGAAGGATAGAGTTTCCAGGGACTGAGTCTTTTTTCTCTGTGTGTTTTTTTTAACTAAATGATAAGCTGAACTTTTAAACTTGTTTTATTTAATAAACTGCTCTTTAAGGCCTAAAACCTGAGCCTAAACTGAGCCCAATCTGAAGCTAGCCTCCACTTTTTTCTGTTTATATGCAGACTCTTCAATAGTTAGTCCTGTACAGTGGCTCTTGTCAATATAGAGCTACTAATTGCTTTTATTCCCCCTTTCTAAGCTTGAGATTAGTTAAAAGATGTAGCTGAGGTTCTTTTCAACCACTCAGGAATCACTGTTAGTGCAAAGCCTCAAGACCTGTAAGTTCTTGCTGGATTCCCCCTGCCCCCATATTTAGGTCTTTACTGTAAGTTTGTAAGGGGTTACCCCTCTGGAATATAGCTCCCTGTTGCTGTGACCTTGTTTTGGCTTCAGCTGCTATTTATGAATTATAAATTACCTGAGGCAATTTAATAGATAATTAAATAATTTCACTTACCTTCCCATCACAGAGGTGCTTAACTCGCTTGTTTGCTGATGCTTTGTCACTGGGGCTTCTTGCGCTCAGAGAGCTTAAAATGACAAATGCAGTTCAGTGTAAGCAAGTGTAAAATTATGAACGTTGGGGCCCCAAATCCCAAATTCACATATATACTGATTGGATCCAAGCTGGTGGCAATAGACCAAGAAAGAGATCTTGGGGTTGTGGTGGATGGCTCCATGAAAATGTTGACCGGTGTGCAGCTGCTGTGAAAGAGAACAAGGTCCAGCTGCAGAGAAGCAATATAGGGAGGGAGAAGGATTATGTTGGGAGTTGAGTGAGTTGTCCTTCCAGTAGTAGACCAGGAATGGGAGAATGAGCAGGGGAAGACAGTGCAATTGTTTTGGCAAGTCCAGTCTCATCCACAACTTTGTCTCCATATCTGCACACTAGATCATTTTAAGATGCCATAGTTCATTCTTGTTTGCAATCTCTGTTTGAAAATCCATATGTGAAAAAGTGCACTATAAATTACTAATAAATACCCCTGAGGTTAAGGCAGCTGTGTGACTACATGCCAGAGGAAGAGGGTGAGCTGTACAGTGAGTGTGCATGTGTGTGCACGCACGCATTAAGCAGTCTTCTGAAGGGGCTGAGTGATTATTTTAAACATGGATGCCTGCCAGTTTGCTTCTGGGCTACAGCAGTCCATTTGTCTTGCTGGGATTGTAAACTGCAGTGTAAGACAATAATTAGGGTTCATTAGCAACTCTTCTTGCTAGCGGTGGCTTTTGTGGTTGAAGTTAACTTGAGTAATTCATTATGCCTTAAATATTTAACAAGGGTTATTATAGACACCTATGCTGTTTGTGGCTTATGTAGGTCAAGCTCATGGTAACCTTATGAATAGTTCAAAAGCTTACATCCTCTGTGCAGGACCCATTGAGATCATGGTCTTACATAACCCTCCTTCACTTGTTGGGTTGGATCTGTAGGCATTCCTAATGGATTATGCATAAGGTACTTCTCCCCCTCACCTTCCTTGCCATTCTCCCATTTCTTAATTTCCTTCTCATTGTGGTAAAACGTGATTCATCTGTCACAAGCAAATGGAATGGTATTGCCCTTTGCCATTCAACTGGTTGCAGTAAGGGCAGCCACAACAAGGCTGCATAGGCCCCTAGAGCCATGAAGGCCACCTGTGGAGAGGCGCTTGCATTTTAAAAGAATCCATATTGGAATTTCAGCACATTGAGTTGTAGAGATTTCTCTGGAAGCCTGGACTGATGAGATGTGGTTGCGTGGTGGTTCCTGTACTCTAGAGTGGAGCACAGGGCCATATCAGTTGTCAATGACAATCCCGAAAAAATCACTTTGTCTTGCTCCATGTTGTTTTGTGTGGGTTGATATGTGGAGGGCAGATGAATGAAGGGCTCTACCTTCGTGGCAGAGGGAGGATGGAAATTTGACCAGTGGCAAATTGTTTCTTACTCTGGTGGTTCAATCTGAACTTACTGGGATCATGAAGAAATTTTCTTCACCTGACTATTGAGTCCTCTGCCCCACTATTTCTGGGAATTAGGCTGCCATGTGGAGCAAGTGTGGGATTGCACTTAGAAGAAACTGCCTTTCGCTGATTGATCTTGCTTTAGGCTCTGGGTCTAACTGATCAGCATACGTGATGGTTGGTTATAGGATGTTTTTTTGCAAGACTTGCTTGAGTTACATAGAAGTACTTTGTTACCGAATGTGCTCCTCTTAGATGTAGCTACAAATCTGCATATATACTGGAAGACATGCATTCACTAAAAAGGGACGTTTAGACTTTGATACCAGGGTGTCTGTGGCAAAGGGGGCAACCCAAAGCAATCCACACACGCTTACGCACACATAAGCTTCAGAAAACCAAATGGTGTATTTGTTGATTACAAGCATGAATTTAAAATGCAGAAGCTGATTTGAGGAAAAATAAGTTGGTAGAGCAATTGCAATTTAAACATGAGAATAATCAACCTTTAAGACTTCCATGAGAACTGATATCGTGGTGAAGTGTGGTCTCAGGGGGCTAAACTAGGCTGCTGACATACGCTGGCTGTTCAGTAGGGAAAGATTTTGGGGTGAGAGGTTGCAAGGAGGGGATAGGGAGCTCTGGAGTCACTAACACTCTTGGGAATGAAAAGGAAAGGTCTGGAGATGAATGTTGAGAGCAAGGGAGGGGGAAGGGGCAGAAAGGGGATTTGTGCTGAGGCGCGGTGGTGTGATCAGACCAGCTACCGAGGTGCAATCACTGTAACTACAAGGGAGGGGTCTGTCCAAAGTTGCACACAGACTCAATTGCTTTTCTAGTGCTCTGTGTACTTCCTCTTGTTTCCTCAGCCCTGTCCAGTCATTACTCCCTCGGTTGTTGAACTTCATCATCAACCTGTCAGGGTGGAGACTGAGCCCATAGAGTCCCAGAGTAGTTCTGATTCTGAGGAGGACCAACCACCCGTGGGAGAGGAGCTCGCTCATCGCTCACAGGCACAGCGTCAGGGAGAGATTCATCACTTGGCGCTAAAACAACGGTCGCGTCCCGAGGATCCCCGGGTAAGAGGGAGGACCTCTCCATAGCCCATAAGTTCAGACTGTTCCCGCTCTTCCTCTTCAAACGGGGACCAACTGCCTTACCCGGAGCTTAAGCTACTCTGCTAACTACCCCAGTGCGTTTCCTTGCTTCGTCCCTGGTGATTAGCATCTGAAAGCATCATTAAGTTGTAAAGGAATAAAGCCTTGGAAAGAATCCCTTTTGTCTGTGTCCTGAGTTGGCTATTGGAGGGGATGTAAAGAGGCAGCTAGGGCGCTCCTGACACAGTCATCTCTTCTAGAAGAGTGGGCCAACTGTGAGGCCCAAATCATGAGTGAATAAGGAGGAGACCCAAAAGGGGTCTCAGCTGCAATCCTTTCCACTAGCATACCAGGAAAGGATGCACTCAAGGGTGAGGCTTTGTCCAGATCAGTTGACTGTAAGAGCTAATTAACACATGCATGCAATAGGAAAGGGGCTGGAGGAAGTCCTCTGGAGATAGGCAGGGAGGTCACAGATTCCTTTTCCTGGGGTGAAGCCCAGTGCTGTAGACAGATGATGATGATTAAGATTTATATACCACCCCATAGCTGAAGCTTTCTGGGCAGTTTACAAAAGTTAAAACATTAAAATACAGTATACAAAGTTTAAAAACCACTTATAGAAAAGAAAAATGGAAAATATATACAGACAACACATATCTAAAAGCAACTTTGAACTAAAACAATTTAACAAAAAATCCAACAATAAAAACAACACAGCTTAAAACTACACTCCTTAAAAACAGTATACAAAAGTCAGCAAAAGAACATGAGTTCTAAACGGGGAAGGCCTGCCGGAATAATAGAGTCTTTAATTCCTGCTCAAAAACCTTCAAAGAGGTCAGCAGGAGCATTTCAACCAGCAGGTCATTCCACAACTGAGGGGCAGCAAAGGAAAAGGTTCTCTTACATGTGGCTGCCAGTCTCACATTAGACAGCTGCAGCAGATGGCCCTCAGACCTTAGGTGGAGGACTGGGACGTAGGGGAGGCGCTCCCTAAGGTACCTTTGACCTAGACCATGTAAGGCTTTAAAGGTCAGAACCAGCACTTTATATTCTCCCAGAAACAAATTGGCAGCCAGTGTAAAGATTTTAAAACTGGTGTAATATGGTTTCCACGGGATGTCCCAGAAACCAATCTCGCTGCCATATTTTGTACCAGTTGAAGTTTCTGAACTAAATATACAGGCAGCTCCAAGTACAGCACATTACAGAAATTGAGCCTAGAGGTTACCAGCACATGCACCACCGTTAGCAGGTCCACTTGTTCCAGGAATGGGCGTAGCTGGAATATCAGCCGAAGCTGATAACAGGCACTTCTCACCGTTGCCTCCACCTGGGGTGCCAGGAGCAGGGTTGGGTCAAGAAGCACCCCCAGCTACGAACTTGCTCCTTCAGGGGGAGTGCAGCTCCATCCTGAACTGGTTGACATACCTCAACACTTGAATTAGGACCCTTCACGATGAGCACCTCTGTCTTGCCGGGATTCAACTTCAGCGTGGTCTCCCTCATCCAGCCCATTACCAACTTCAGGCAGTCATTGAGAGGAGTCATACCTTCCTTGGATAAAGATGTTAAGGACAAATAGATTTGGGTGTCATCAGCATGCTGGTAACACCCAGCCCTGAATCTCCTGATGATCTCTCCCAGCCGTTTCATTTAGAACTTAAACAGTACCGGGGATAGGATGGAGCCCTGAGGGACTCCACATAATAGTGTTCTTTGAGGAACAACTATCCCCGAGTGACACCATCTGGAACCATCCCGAGAGAAAGGAGCAGAACCACTGCAGAGCAGTACCTTCAACTCCCTCAGGCAATCCAGAATGATACCATGGTTGATGGTATTGAATGCCGCTGAGAGAACCAAAAGAATCAACAAGGATGCACTCTCCCTATTGATTCCCAGGCGAAGATCATCCACCAAGGCGACCATGGCAGTATCAACTCCATATCCTGCTCTGTATGAACCGAGGCATGTTGAAACTTGTGGTCTGAGTGGCAACCGGAAAAGTGTGGCCTTCTAAAATGAGCCTTGAAATGGTCTGATGCCTATGGTGGGGCTTGGACCAAAACAGCTAGGCTATTGCTAACATGGGTCAACTTAAGCAGTGGGAGAGAGACAGAACCCCAGTTTTCTGTGCCCTCCATGGGAGCCCTTCTCTATCTGTGGGTGTCCAAGGGTGAGCAGGATGCTGGGGTTTGCCTTGGCTGGGGCTCTGTCAGTGGAACCCGAAGGAAACTCTTGGACTCTTAAGAGTCCTGTGGTAAGAGTGCATGGAATATGCTCTTCAAACTACAGCAGGCATCAATCAAAACCAAAACAAACAGCACACCTTGTTGCACAAAAAACTGAATTTTTAATACTTCTTAAACAAAAAATTTGATGTAACGCCCACATGGTCAAACCACAACAGATCCACAAAGACTGGGTTCACACGTTCACAGAAGGAAAATAAACTACGGTGGCTTATTTTCCCTCATGGCACCTGCTGGTCACGAGCTGGCCTATTTAGCAAAATTACCCTTGCCAGGTACTGGTTGGGTGGCTGGGGTGGTTTGCAGGCCATCCTGAAACCCATGGCTTATTCTAGGCTTATTTTCCTGCGAACCCACTGAAAACCTCTTTAAGTGTTGAGAATGTCAGTTTCTGCTCTGAACAAAAGATTAGAGTATGATCCTGCTAGAGCCATCCCAATTACAAAAGGAGAATATTGAGTGTGAATGGGTGCTCCATCCAGCGGATGGGCTTCATAGCAACATTACCCGAGAAAGCCTTTTCAGACCATTAAGTTTCATACCTACACTGGGTGGGCATGCTCTGCTTATTCAGAGGGGGAAATCACTTCGGCACTGGTTCCCAGCGTATCTTAATAATTTTACATCTTGCCTAGCTTGAGGCTTTTGGAATAGTTTTGCACAGTTTTGATTGGTAAGTTAGTGTTGCCCTCCTGTACCTGACCAAGGGCTTGATGAGTATTCTCCTTTGCCTTTGTCTAACCTTTCTGAAATAACTGGACTGCTAGCTCTACAGGGCTTGTGCCCATGGCTGCCAATGCTAGGGTGTGTGCAAGGCCTCCTCTCTACCCAAGCCATCTTCTAAGAACTTGTTGTGCAGGCACTTTAGTGTAATGACAGTTGGTTTGTTCCTGCTCTGATTGCAATGCATTCTGGTCTGGACTGTGTTGGTTAATGTGTGTGTATAGAAGGAGGATTATGCTTTAATGGGCGGATGAGTGAGTGGGCTAGATTCCATGGTTTTCTGGTCACTTCCAGCCTGGCCAGGCCAGCTTTTCCATGTCAATTGTCTCATGGCTATGTCTGTCTTGCCTCAACCTTTGGGTAGCATCTGTTGTGGGGCATTGTTCTTCCGCCACCCCCACTGTTCCTTCTGAATGCCTGGGCGTGCTAGGACATCTTGCAAGGGGAAAACGGAAATAAGTGAAGGACGCCACAGCCAATTCAACCTGAGTCTGCCTCTCATTATATCCCAACACTTTTTCCAGCCATAGCCCACACGGCACGAACACTTTCAAAAGGTTCACAGCATGGCTGTGGTGCACTGTTGGATATCCCCTATTGTGGCGGCCAGTGTATTTTGTTTACAGCGCATCGTAAAGATGATTCACTTGCTCTCTTAATATCAACCAGCTTGGAGGGCTAAAATTTATCTCGCCTGCTTGTAGGGCTTGTTCCCATCGATCCGACACATGGTGCGAATCAACTGTCCTTCCAACTTGAAAGGGCCTGGGAGAGGCTGGCTCGCTTGCTGACGCATCACTTTTGTTCTTGGGGGAATTGTTTCCATTGTGTCCTCAAAAAGGAGGGAAATGAAAAGTGTTGCTCGTGGCCAGTTCTCTCCATAGTTCTCTCAGTTGGGGGGATCTTGTGGGCTAGAGCAGTGCTGGCTGCCTTGCCTGCCTTCTGGGTTGCTCTGTGCGTTTCTTGGCACTCGCTGAGGCCATAGGCTCGCTTCCCCTCAATTTTTCTTCCTCCCCACTTCAGACGATAAAAGGCATGTTTCCTAATAAGAACATTGTAACCAAAAGGACACTTCTGGAGTTCCAGTTGGAGTCAGTACCCTTTATTTCCTTTCTGAAGAAGCTGTGTCTGGAGGAGCTGCTGGCACTCGGCACCTCCTGCGTTCCCCTCCAAGGTGGCTGAGCTTATCCCTTTTAAGAGGCTTGGCCCTTAGTGAAGGCTCCACAGACTCTTGGCTGTTGTTATCCAGGGGCCCAGGTCTCAGGTCTCTGGGCATGTCGACTGGAAAATATGAGCCATGCTGCTGGCCATCCTGGGGTGTGTTCGTTGAGGCCTGCAACCTATGGATTCTCCTTGACTGTTTAGATCAAGGTTGGCTCTCACCTTGGCCTGAGCAATGCTATTGTTCATTTGCATATTCCACAACGGGCTTACTCCCTCATGTCTCTCTCTTTGCACTTGTGTCCAGTTGGTCCTCCTCGGTCCATTTCTGCAGGCTGAGCGTGTTTGGTGCAGCCTGAGCTGGCTGGCATCCAGTGTATAAACGCTGAGACCCAGGTCTACCAGGTCCACTTGATTGTGGGTTCCTTCTGGGCTGTTTATTTTGGTACAATGGCTAGTAGAGATCTTTGAAGATATCAGATGGGAGCCCTTTTTTTCTGGGAGCCAATGTGGAAGACTAAAACCTCTGTTTCCAGGCGTGAGAAATTAATAGTAAGAACTTCACTTGCAGTAGCTTAAACCTGTTTTTCAGGAAGAATGTTTTGTTCAAAGGAAGCAGGAGGACAAGGGAGTCCTGAGGTTCAGCAGTCTTCCTAAGTAGAGATGGATCCCCCAAAGGGCACTTCTGCAAACTCTGCCAAAATAGAACTGAGTCTGGAATGGACTTGAAGTTTGCTCTGCTCAGCCCAGCTGTCAGCACTGAACCTCTGTAGTGAAGTCCCAAATAGATTAGCATGTGCAATTCAGGCTGCCTTTACACTAAAGAAAACCCCCTAGTCCTCCCATTCTGGAGCCTTTCCGCATTTAGCATGGGCTCCCAGACAACGACCACACGATGGCTGTGAGGGGAAGCTTTTAATTTTCACAGTTCCATAGAACTCAACATAGTGCCATCGAGTGGCTGTTTTAATAGTCTTACTTTCTGAGTTCATTAGTTCTGGATCTCTTTGAGATGGAAAAGCCAGGAAATACCTCTGGATGTGCCCTGGAGGTTAAGGATATCATGAAAAGGACCCACAAACTTCCATGAGTGAGCAATCTCAGTAGCAGGGTAAAAGCTCTGGGTAAAGGAGATTGTCATGAATGGAGAGGAGAGTGGTATGAATGTGCCTCCAGGTACTGGTTTAGGTAAAACACAGCCAAATTATCTAAGCAAGTGGGGAGGTGTGTGTATTATTTCCTTCAGGGCTAACAAAGACAGTGGATCTGGAAGAGCGACCTAGTTAGCTACTGTTGTTGTTGTTCAGTCGTTCGGTCATGTCTGACTCTTTGTGACCCCATGGACCATAGCACGCCAGGCCTTCCTGTCCTCCGCTCTCTCCCGGAGTGTGCTCAAGTTCATATTCATCGCATCGGTGATGCTATCTAGCCATCTCATCCTCTGCCGTCCCCTTCTCCTGTTGCCTTCAATCTTTCCCAGCATCAGGGTCTTTTCCAGTGACTTTTCTCTTCGCATTAGGTGGCCAAAATATTTGAGGTTCAGTTTCAATATCTGCCCTTCCAATGAGCAGTCAGGGTTGATTTCCTGTAGGACTGACTGATTTGACCTCCTTGCAGTCCAGGGGACTCGTAAGAGTCTTCTCCAGCACCACAGTTCGAAAGCATCGATTCTTCGGCGCTCAGCCTTCCTTATAGTCCAGATCTCATAGCCATACATTACTACTGGGAAAACCATAGCTTTGATTATACGGACCTTTGTCGGCAAGGTGATGTCTCTTCTTCTACTATGCTGTCTAGGTTTGCCATAGCTTTCCTCCCCAGGAGCAAGCGTCTTTTAATTTCATGGCTACAGTCACCGTCTGCAGTGATCTTGGAGCCCAAGAAAATAAAATCTGTCACTGCTTCCATTTCTTCCCCTTCTATATGCCAGGAAGTGATGGGGCCAGATGCCATGATCTTAGTTTTTTTAATGTTGAGTTTCAGACCATCTTTTGCACTCTCTTCTTTCACCCTCAACAAGAGGCTCTTTAGATCCTCTTCGCTTTCTGCCATTAGGGTGGTATCGTCTGCGTATCTGAGGTTGTTGATAATTCTCCTGGCAATCTTAATTCCGACCTGTGATTCATCCAACCCGGCATTTCTCATGATGTACTCTGCATATACATTAAATAAGCAGGGCGACAATATGCAGCCTTGTCGTACTCCTTTCCCAGTTTTGAACCAATCGGTTGTTCCATGATTGGTTCTTACTGTTGGTTCTTGACCCTCATACAGGTTTCTCAGGAGACAGGTAAGGTGGTCTGGTACTCCCATCTCTTTAAGAATTTGCCAGAGTTTGTTGTGATCCACACAATCAAAGTCTTTAGCATAGTCAATGAAGCAGAAATAGATGTTTTTCTGGCATTCTCTTGCTTTCTCCATGATCCAGCGAATGTTGGCGATTTGATCTCTAGTTCCTCTGCCTCTTCGAAACCCAGCTTGTACTTCCAGTAGTTCTCGGTTCACATGCTGCTGAAGCCTAGCTTGTAGGATTTTGAGCATAACCTTGTTGGCATGTGAAATGAGCGCAATTGTACAGTAGTTTGAACACTCTTTGGCTTTGCCCTTCTTTGGAACTGGAATGTAAACTGACCTTTTCCAGTCTTGTGGCCACTGTTGAGTGTTCGAAATGTGTTGGCATATTGAGTGCAGCACTTGAACAGCATCATCTTTTAGGATTTTAAATAGCTCAGCTGGAATACTGTCATCTCCGCTAGCTTTGTTGTTACTAATGCTTCCTAAGGCCCACTTGACTTCACTCTCGAGGATGTCTGGCTCAAGTTCAGTGACCGCACAATCATGGCTATCAGGGACAGGAAGATCTTTCCTGTATAGTTCTTCTGTGTATTGTTTCCACCTCTTCTTTATCTCATCTGCTTCTGTTAGGTCCCTGCCTTCTTTGTCTTTTATCATGCCCGTCTTTGCACAAAACATTCCCTTGAGATCTCCGTTTTTCTTGAAAAGATCTCTAGTCTTTCCCATTCTGTTGTTTTCCTCGATTTCTTTGCATTGTTCATTTAAGAAGGCCTTCTTGTCTCTCCTTGCTATTCTCTGGAACTCTGCATTCAGTTGGATATATCTTCCCCTTTCTCCCTTGCTTTTCACTTCCCTTCTTTCCTCAGCTACTTGTAAAGCCTCATCAGACAGCCACTTTGCTTTCTTGCATTTCTTTTTCTTTGGGATGGATTGAGTTGCTGCCTCCTGAACAATGTTATGGACCTCCGTCCATAGTTCCTCAGGCACTCTGTCTGTCAGGTCTAATCCCTTAAATCTATTCCTCACCTCCACTGTATATTCATAAGAGATATGATTTAGGTCATACCTGAATGGTTTAGTGGTTTTCCCTACGTTCTTCAATTTCAGCCGAAATTTTGCAAGCAGCAGCTCATGATCTGAGCCATAGTCAGGTCCAGGTCTAGTTTTGACTGACTGTATAGAGCTTCTCCATCTTTGGCTGCAAAGCACATAATCAATCTGATTTCGATATTGACCATCTGGTGATGTCCATGTGTAGAGTCGCCTCTTGTGCTGTTGGAAAAGAGTGTTTGCTATGATCAGCGTGTTCTCTTGGCAAAACTCTATCAGCCTTTGTCCTGCTTCATTCTGTACACCAAGGCCATGCTTGCCTGTTATCCCAGTGATTTCTTGACTTCCTACTTTAGCATTCCAATCCCCTATGATGAAGAGGACATCTTTTTTTGGTGTTAGTTCTAGAAGGTGTTGTAGGTCTTCATAGAACCGATCAACCTCAGCTTCTTTAGCCTCAGTGGTTGGGGCATAGACTTGAATTACTGTGATGTTAAATGGTTTGCCTTGGATTCGTACTGAGATCATTCTATCGTTTTTGAGATTGTACCCCAGTACTGCTTTTCCCACCCTTTTGTTGACTATGAGTTCTACTCCATTTCTTCTAAGGGATTCTTGCCCACACTAGTAGCTTTAATGGTCACCTGAATTAAATTCGCCCATGTTTGTCCATTTTAGTTTGCTGATTCCCAAGATGTCGATGTTCAATCTTGCCATCTCATGTTTGACCACCTCCAGCTTACCTTGATTCATTGATCTGACATTCCATGTTCCTAAACAATATTGTTCTTTACAGCATCGGACTTTCTTTTCACCACCAGACACATCCACAGCTGAGTGTCCTTTTGGCTTTGGCCCAGCCGCTTCACTCTTTCTGGCACTACTTGGAAATACCCTCTGCTCTTCCCCAGTAGTGTATTGGACACCTTCCGACCTGGGCGGCTCATCTTCCGGCGTCATCTCTTTTTGCCTTGTGATACGTTCCATGGGGTTTTCTTGGCAAGAATACTGGAGTGGGTTGCCATTTCCTTCTCCAGTGGACCACATTTTGTCAGAACTCTCTGCCTTGACCTGTCCATCTTGGGTGGCCTTCACGGCGTAGCTTATGGCTTCACTGAGTTACGCAAGCCCCTTCGCCACAACAAGGCTGTGATCCATGAAGGGGTAGCTACCGTGTCCTGGGACTAATAGTGGTAAGTTAAAATAGAATGCAGTCTAGTCTATTCCCCCTTTAACTTCCACCAATCATCTGCTTATTGGCTTTTTAATTGTGTTTTTAATAGCTTTATTTTTATGTTTTAACTGAGATTTTTAAAATCTGTATTTTACTAATGTTACACTCCTTGAGTGCCATTTTTGGCGGAAAGGTAGGTTATGAATTTCATAGATAAAAAATGAATGTGACCCATGGAGCCCCAAACTGCCTATGGCATGATCATTTGAGATCATATCCTTCCATCCCTTTTTACTCTCTGGGGACAGTCCAGCATTTTGGTTAAAACACCCCTCTGTCAAGTCCAGATTCCTTGAAATGTGCCCTTGGATGCTGCTGGACAGTTCTCTTGGGGAGATTCTGAAACCTGTGTATCACCTGCTGCCTATTTCAGCAGGATTTTGGTATCTGGGGTGGCATGGGCTTTGGTTGGCATCGGCTGTTGGCTGGTTCTGTGGTGTTTTATTCTAGGGATTTTTGCTTACCTTTTGGTGTAAAAGTACTGTGGCCTTGCAGATTAGGAGAGAGAGCCAAATTTCATTAGTTTATAACTCATCTGGAAAAAGAGCCAGCCTGTTTTGGGTCTTTTTCCATTGTGTCTGTGACATGATTTGCATGTAACCAATGTTAGGCATAAAGCCAAGTCTAGGCCCACCAACCAGCCCCTCAAAAAGCTCTGTTGTATGAAGTGCATGTTTGCAAGATCTGATGTTGCTGCAGGTAGATGGAGGGTGCCAAAAAAGAGAGTCCTGTAGTGATGCAAATGATAGCCTCCCTTTCCCAACTGCGGAGGTCAGAGCTGAGATTACCAACTGGAAAGCCACCTTGGACACTTCGTTGAAGGGCAGTGTATAAATGATGTAAGTAAATTTATCCAGTCAGTTAAAAGTGTAATCCAGACAAATGGCTTTTGAGCTCTGGTGGGAATGCCAGACAGCTGCTGTCTGCCTGATTGTAATGGAGCAGCTTTTGATGAACTTTTTGTGGCTGGTTGTGCCAGCAGCTATGTTTGGTGCAGCTGCCTTGGACACTGATGGCATATTCAGTTCAGGTACCATAGGAGAAGATGCCAGTGTTGGGGCTCTTGATGATGAGCCTGCCACCCTGCTTGCTGATGGTGTTGAGGTGCAAACTCTGGATTCGTGGCCAAATCCCACCTGCAAATACTTAGTTCGTGTCCCAAAAATTCTCCCTGCAGCTTGAACTGGATGTTGCTCTCTTCATTTCCTGACCTAAACTTTATGTAGCTCTTCCAGTAATTGTTTTGTGTTCTCTGGACAGAAGAAAAATCTGTGTGCTAAGGCTGCTTGCTTGTGCTACCTATCACCATGTACAGATATTGAATTAGTATTCATCTATTTAATAATTTTACACTACCCAATAACTAAAGGTCTCTGGGTAGTGTATAGGTAAATTAAAATACATAAAATACAAACTAAGTGATGATAAAACAGCACAAAATAAAATCATCAGCATCAATGCAGCTCATAATGAATTCAAAGTAAAACCAGCAGCAAAAATAAAACAGGGTAGAGATCTTAAAGAACAATGATCGTAAAATGCTTGGGAGAACGAAAAGGTCTTAATGTGGCACCAAAAAGACCATAGCATAGGTGCCAGGTGAGCCTCTCTGGGGAGGGCAGGGCATTCTATAGACTGGGCACCACCACTGAAAAGGCCCTTTCTCTGGTAGCCACCTCATCTCATTTTACAGAGCCAAACTGGGGGGATCATGTAGAGAATCCCTCCAGCATGTTCTACCCCAGTTTAAGTGTGTCGAAGTCCTAAGCATGCCTAGTTGGGGCAGAGCTCAGGATCATGAGGCACTGGAGACAGGGATGGAAACCTCCACTACCCCATGGTGGGGGGGGGGGGGGCGGGGGGGAGATAGAGAGAGAACTGCAGCCAGCGGTAGGTAGGTAGGTTATTTCTAAAAAGTTTTTCTTTTTTAAACTGGCAGCTGTGAGGAGGGCAATGTCCTGGGAGCCCCCAACCTCTCACTGTTCTTTTCCTGCTTTTTTCTAATTTAATTTTTTTTAGAAGCTGGCATGCTGGGTGTTTGCTAGCAATCGTCGGATAGTCATTGTGCCTGGGAGCCCCCTCCCCCTTGCTAATTTTAAAAAAGTTTTTAACATCTTTTTTTTAAACTGAGCTCCGATTCACCTTTCTCATGCAATGTGTCACTGCTGGAGCAGAAAAATGTGGGTTCTAAGCAGTGCTTTTGTATGATTGTATGGGTTAGACCTCCCCACCCCAAACCCTCTGCTTCGCACTCATGAAGAAGTTACTCCGAGTGTTGTGACCTCTGGCTCCACCTATTATTGGCCCCATGGATTGTGAACCCTGGCTGTCCTGCCTTCTGCCCCACCAGCCCCAATGGGCACCAGCTGCCTCTGATCTTTAATTCCTGTGCCCTGCTGTGACTAAAGCTGCAATCCTGTGCACACTTCCCTGAGAGTAACCCCACTGAATAAAATGGGACTTACTTCTGAGTAAGCAAGCATAGGATTACACTGCATGCCTACGTACATGTAGTTGAAACAATATCACATTCTTCCCCTGTTTATCCCTGCCTCCATTTCCCCCTGTCCTTCTGTTTCTCTTGTGACAAGTTTTAGATTGTAGGTTCTTCAGGGCAGGATCACTGCCTCCTGTGCTCTGCAAAGCATTATGCTCATTTATGGTGCTATATTAATGAAATGAATTAATTCAGTAACTAACGTAGGGTTTTTTTGGTCTGCTGATACTGCTAGATGTTCCATGAAGATTAGAACTTACTCCAAGCTAAAACGTGTTTCTTTTTCATGCTGGGGAGATAGGTTTGGGGCATCCAAACTCTCATTGACCTCTTCCAGGGCATATTGTGACAATTTGCATACTTTAAGCAGTAGTTTACTATTTGTTCCACTTTATTTTTAACTTTTCTAATAAACAAAATGCTAATGCTTTTATGTAGCTTAATGAGAAAAAAATGTCTGAGGATTGCAAACTACCATAGCATTTTTTGCCTTTTAATTGAAGTCCAGGCTTTTGTTCCACTTATTAATTGAAACCAAAAAGCAAGACACTTTTGTCCCCAGGAAGTGATCATGCTGTCCCGGTACATGGGTTCCTTGGAGCTGCTGCTTTCTCTACTGCCGTCTCCTGTCTTAATGGATTTCAAAGGACAGTCGTAGCGAATCCTTTGGAACTGGCAAAGTGATGAAGAAGTGAAAATGGCACATTCAGGTTTGCGTCTATCATGAGACCCTCCAGGTTAGGCAGTCTCTGCTCTTTGTGTTCACCAAGCTGTGTTGTGACCAAAACCACCGCTTGTACTCTGCTCTTTCCCCAGGGAGCTTAAAGTGAAGTACTGAGGCAAATCCTGTTCTCTCCCTATAGCCACCCTGCAACGTGGCTAAACAGGGCTCCCATGTTCTAATCAAACGTGTGAGTGCCACAATGTCACACTGGCTCCTTGGGAGGCTGCAGTGGTGTGCCTCTGTAGCCTTGGGTGACTTGAAGCTCACAAGTAGGATGACAGTGAGCTTAAACTGCAGAATTTCAGGTCTGAAGGGACCCAAAAACTTCAGTGGCCCTGGCTCCAAATTGGGACCCACAATTCAGACCCCAGGTGTGTGCCAGGAGCAGAAAGCTCAGGAGAGAACATGGCTGAGGATGTTCTTCTCTCCCAGTTCTATGAGCATATAAATGCATTCAGACATGGACAGCAAGTCTTTTATTTCCAGCAGTAAGTTCTTCTGGCAGCCAGAGAGAGTTGAGAACATAAGAACATAGGAAGAGCCCTGCTGGATCAGACCCAGGGCCCAGCTGGTCCAGCATTCTGTTCACACAGTGGCCAACCATCTGTCGGTGGGAGACCCACAAGCAGGACACAAGTGCAACAGCACCCTCCTGCCCATGTTCCCCAGCAACTGGTGTACAAAGCCTCACTGCCTCTGGTACTGGAGGTAGCACAGAGCCATCAGCACTGGTAGCCATTGATAGCCTTCTCCTCCAGGAATTTGTCTAACCCCCTTTTAAAGCTATCCAAATTGGTGGCCATCATTATGTCTGTGGTAGCGAATTCCATAGTTTGACTATGTGCTGTGGAAAGTACTTGAGAGATGCCTTTCAAACGTTCTACTCTGTTTTTGGAAATGTGTTGAATCACCATAGTTTTCAAAGTAGTATTTGTCTTTTCCTGAATTATTTTCTAAATTATTTCTGTCCCTCTCTCTGCCCAAAGGCACCGAAAGCAGGATATATATATATTTTAGTTCATCTAGTTTGATATAGCTGGGCAGACATGTTGGGCACAGTCCGGCAGGAAATTCTCCTCAGGCCCAACTGGCATGGATAAGAGTAGTGCAAGGAGTAGTGCCCTCTTGTGCAGCTCCCATTCATTTCAATGAGGTATGTGCAGGAGAACATTCTGGTGGATTAATGCAAAATTATAGCTGACACAATGGCCCAGTTTGGATGATTCTGTCTCAGCTGCAGTGGAGATATGGATGAGCCTTTTGCCCATGCACAATATCCTTTTTTCTCCTCCCTTTGTGGAAGCTGCAATTAATCCAGGGAATCTCTACCTAGCCATAGCAGCAATCCTACCAGGATAGGTGGCCATCCCTGAACTTGGAGGTGACCGCCTATCCAGTGAAGGGCAGGAGAAGCGCGAAGGGGATCGTCTGCTCCGCGCTTCAGCTGCCCTGCATTTGCAGCTAGACGGCTGATTTCAGTGGTCTAGCCGCAGGAAGGTGGAGCAGGGGAAGCAGCTGCTGGATGAAATGTTGGATGTGTCGTACCGGCATTTCTGCCTTCCCCGCTTCAGGCATTTCTGCCGCCCAGAATGCCCTGTTTTCACAGCTCCGCACTCCTCCTCTGAGTGCGGAGTGTGGGGCCATTCTGTGCTGCCTACGAGGCAACGCGGGAGGGGGGGAAGGTCGGTTCTCAGGGAACTGACCTTGGAGCATGGGCTCCGAGGTTGGTTCCCAGGAACTGACATATCCTATGGCTGTCTAGCCGCTGACTAGTGGCCATAGGACTGCACCCTTAGTCTGTTTCATCTGAACCAGGAACCTATGATTACCAACTTTTGTTGAAATTTTACAATAAAAAATAAATAATAATATCATTACCAGCTTCGGAACAAGCCAGGGTCCTAAACCAACTTCAAACCATAATTTAAGATCCTGCCTTGTCTCCATTGTGAAGAGACTTCCCAGTTTAATTGCGGCTTGCACAAAGGGAGGAGCAAATAGGCTACATGCATGGGCAAAAGGCTTGCTCATATCTCACCTTAATATGATCATCCAGATGTAGCCAACATCTGGCATTGCAATGAAGGTGACTGTGCTTCAGATTAACCTAAGCTATCACTAGATGGCAGACTCCATCCTTTTTTCTTTTCTTTTTTAAAGACACAAACTTCAGATAAGAATTTTCATCATAAGGTAATTATCTCATCTTAGAAAAATAGGGGGTGGGTGGGACATATATGGGACCACAGCCTCTTCAGTGTGTATTTTAAAAAGGTTAAACATTTCCTATCTAGTATCATCAGAGGAACAAGAAACTGTCAGTGTATTCCCCCCACTTCATTTGGTCATTATTGTCCAGGCTCTCATGTGGCTGATCGCATAAGTGTAAGTTCAGAGAAAATACTTTTAAAAAATGTTGCCATGTTGGGGGAGGAGTCCTCAATTTGGGCCACTGGCAATAAAGGAGCAATACTTGCACATCTCTGAGGGGACGCAGAATGGGAGCTACAGGAGGTGATGCGACTCCAAAGAACTCGTGCTCTGTGAGGAGTGTCAGGAGCAATTTGGAGGAGCCCTTGCTCATTTATTTATTTATTTATTTATTTTATTTCATTTCTATACTGCCCAATAGCCGAAGCTCTCTGGGCGGTTCACAAAAACTAAAACCAAACAACACACAATAAAACAATTTAAAATATATAGAACATTAAAACCACAATATAACAATACAACCACAATAAAACCTAGCAGCCGTGCAGGAGTTTAAAATACAGATTTAAAACAGCAAAGATAAAAATTTAGAAAGCTAAAATGCCTGGGAAAATAAAAAGGTCTTCACCTGGCGCCGAAAGGAGTACAATGTAGGCGCCAGGCGAACCTCACTAGGGAGCTCATTCCAGAGCCATGGTGCCACAACAGAAAAAGCCCTCCTCCTAGTAGCCACCCGCCTTACTTCCTTCGGCAGGGGCTCACGGAGAAGGGCCGCTGATGATGATCTTAAGGTCCGGGCAGGCACATATGGGAGGAGGCGATCCTTCAGGTAACCTGGCCCCAAGCCGTTAAGGGCTTTGAATGTTAACACCAGCACTTTGAATCGGGCCCGGAAATGGACTGGCAGCCAGTGCAGCTGGAAAAGTACTGGCGTAATATGAGCTCGCAGGCCAGTCCCTGTTAACAACCTTGCTGCCCTATTTTGGACCAGCTGAAGTTTCCGGACCGTTTTCAAAGGCAGCCCCACGTATAACGCATTGCAGTAATCCAGACGAGAAGTTATCAGAGCATGGATAACTGTAGCTAGGCTATCACTGTCCAGATAAGGGCGTAGTTGGTATACCAGCCTAAGCTGATAAAAAGTGCTCCGTGCCACTGAGTTCACCTGTGCCTCAAGTGACAGTTCTGGATCCAAGAGCACCCCCAAACTACGAACCTCATCCTTTAGGGGGAGTGCAACCCCCTCCAGAACAGGTTGAATATCACCTAGCCGGGCAGACGAACCACCCACTAACAGTACCTCCGTCTTGTCTGGATTGAGTTTCAGTTTATTAGCCCTCATCCAGTCCATTACCGTGCCCAGGCACTGGTTCAGAACAGCCACTGCCTCACTTGGTTTTGATGAGAAAGAGAGGTAGAGCTGGGTGTCATCCGCATATTGATGGCACCTCAGCCCACACCTCCGGATAACCTCCCCCAGCGGTTTCATGTAGATGTTAAACAGCATGGGGGATAGAATAGAGCCCTGTGGAACCCCATGGCACAATTGCCATGGCACAGAGCAATAATCCCCCAGCACCACCTTCTGGAATCGGCCATCCAAGTAGGAGCGGAACCACTGTAGTGCAGTGCCTCCAACTCCCAACCCAGACAACCTATCCAGAAGGATACCATGGTCGATGGTATCGAAAGCCGCTGAGAGGTCCAGGAGAATCAACAGGGTCGCACTCCCCCTGTCCCTCTCCCGGCAGAGGTCATCCCACAGGGCGACCAAAGCAGTTTCCGTTCCAAAACCAGGCCTGAAGCCCGATTGAAATGGATCTAGATAATCCGTTTCATTCAAGAGTGCCTGGAGCTGTCCTACAACCACCCGCTCAAGCACCTTGCCCAGGAAGGGGATGTTGGCCACTGGCCTATAATTGTTAACATCCTCTGGGTCCAGGTTAGGCTTTTTCAGGAGTGGTCTAATTACTGCCTCTTTTAAAGCAGCAGGCACCACTCCCTCTCTCAAGGAGGAATTTACAACCTCCTGGACCCAGCCGGACAACCTCATCCTTTTTTCCATCCTGAAAAGTATATTCAAATCTACCTTGAATACTTTAGATCCCCAATGTGGTGCTTTCCAGATGAGTTATTATTATATCACCCTTGACTGGGCTGGCTGGGGCTGATGGGAGCTATAGTGCAAAGCATCTGGATAGAAAGCACCACGTTGGGGAAGGGTGCTGTAGATTGCTAGGGTACCGCACAGATCCTTTCTTTAAGACTTCTGATGTGTGTTGACCTGTGGGAGAGATACCATCCACCAGTCAACACCAGCTTTTCAGGAGTCTTGTCCACCTAGCTGACTCCAAGGGCAGTCGCGTCTGAGCTCTTAAAAGCAGGATGGTATGGGTCCCGGTGTCAAGTGGTGGACATGGGTACCCATGAAGTACCCATGTTCCAGTGACAGTACCTATGTTCTTTTTTTTTTTTTTGGATATAATAATTTTTATTATTTTTTTTTAAAGAAAAACACAACAACATAAACACACAATACACATACACTAAAATATCTCTTAAGATTGTAAGATATCTACCTTTGGCTCCTCTTACGCAACAAATGCTCATTATTATTCTCTAGTTCTTATCTTAGTTGTATATCATACACATGCATAGATCATTTTTCTCTATTTCTCATACAAATTCTATAAAAGGTTTCAAATCTAACAGAAATTTAGTTGTTGATCCTTCTTTAATTATAATAGTAAGTTTTGCCATCTTTGCCAGCTCCATCATTTTCATGATCCACTCGCTCACAGTTGGTATTGTTTCATTCTTCCACTTTTGTGCATACAATAACCTTGCAGGACAGTACCCATGTTCCAGTGACAGTCATAGTGGTAACTGCTGCCAAATTGTACCACGTCAGCTTCCTTTCTCTCATTTCAAGGGTCTTTTTACAAGTGATGCTAAAGTAGTATTTTGAATTTTGTGTGTCTGACAAGCACCTGCATACAGCTAGATTTTTGGTTGATCAAATCCAGGATTGTCTACATTTCTTGGCAGTAACTCCCCAGGTTCTTCTTGGGTGGGATCTGTCTCATTTCTCTGATTGGAGATCCTTTTTACTGGGCAAAGGCAGGGGTTGAATTTGAAACATTTGCTCTGCTACAGAGCTATAGGTCCTCCCATCAAGTTGAATGGGGGTGGGGGGACCCGCTCTCTGACATCCAGTTCCATTTCAAGTTCGTCCCTTTCCTCCTTTCTGTATTCCATCAGCAGTACTTGGAATATTTTGTGTTAAAAGATGTTCTTAGCACTACTTAAGTACAATGCTGTCAAGGGCTCCTTGAAGGCCTCTCTCAGTCTAATCCAGTAGCCAAGTCCAGACACAGACAAAGGAATTCCTTTCAAAGCTTTATTCTTCTTTTACAACTTAACAACTATACCGATCGCAACTAGATCTGAGCAGCACAGTACCTATGCCCTACGTTGGAACAGTTGGTCCCCGTTTGAAAGGGAATTACTGGCAGACCCCTGAGCTTAAGGACTAGGGAGAGTCCCTCCCCTTTTCCCTTGGATCCTCTGGGTGCAGCCGTTGTTTGCGCGCCAACCTGGCATTATGCCTCCTTTCCGTGCCCTCCATCTGGCGTCGCTCTCTGCATCTGCGTCGCGCATCCACCAAGTCTGCTATCTGTGCTTGGTCACTCCCTGGACTGCTAACTAAACTAGGAATGCTGGTGGGAGGAATCTCCGTCAGCTGTTGGCCCTGGGAAAGAGGAGCGCGCTCCTCTCCCAGGAGCGACTGCTCTTCCTCAGAATCAGAACTACTCTGGGATTCTATGGGCTCAGTGTCCACCCTGACAAATGATTTCCACACTGAGTTATTGTCGGGGTAAATGGGATAAGGGTCTTGTCTTAGGATGTGTGCTAGACTGTTTTCTTCTGCTGGCCGTTTGCGCTCTATGGACAATATGGAAAGCCAGGGGTCCAGTCCTGGCCTGGCCCCTAATTTGCCTCATTAGGCCTGCCGAAGAGTCCCAAGTGTGTGATATTGCTGCAGGTACTGGACATAGTTGGTGCCAGCAGTGTACAAAATACACTGTAGAAATGAGGTGCTGTGTGGCCAGAGTGTTTATGATTGTACAAGTTTACAATCTAAAAAGACACAGCATACAAGGAATGGGAAAGGAAGAGGTAAAAATTAAGTAGTTTTTCAGCAGGGCTGATGCACTGGCCTTGCTTCCCTTCTCATCTCCCTGTACAGTCTGCTGGAATAGCTGCTGATTTTAGAATGGTCTACATTACATAGATCTATTGCGGTGGTGTGGAGGGGGTTGGAACTTGACAAAGGAGGAAATGGGATCTTTAAAGTGGGGCAAAGCATTGTGGCAGATCAAGCAAATCTTTCATATTTGCATGATCTTACTCCTGCTGCTCGATTAGAGAATTCTATAATCAAATACTGCCAAGAGAATTCTGGAATTAAAAATAAGATTCCAATGCCTAAGCCACCCAGTATGGTCTTCTCACCCAAGAATAATTAAAATGTCTCATCTCTGAGGTTTGCCAGATGAGAGACAATTGTACCAGTCCATTAGAAATAGATCATTAGTACCTTTTACTGATTAGCAAGGAATCCAGATAAGGAGGTGTCAATGTCTAATTTATGGTTACGACTTTCACATAATAGAGTATCATAATGCTGTTAGGCCAGATGGGCCATTGGATAAGTGACCAGGAGGCCTCACTCCAGACGGTAAATATGTAAGAAAAACAAGCTCACAAGACAGGATGATGTCAAGAGAATAGGTTTGCATCAAAGACATACCTGTAACATGTCAAAGAAAGATAAAATGTTTGGATAAGTATGTTGGTATGCGCATTAATCGCGATAAGAAATTTCAAATTTGATGATCTTATTTAGACATATGAAGATTTAAAGTGGAAAGGTTACCTTTGGCATTCCTGGGTAAGAAATATAAACTGTAGTAAAAAAAATAGTTTGGACATATTTTATAGCATCCAAAGAGTATATAAAAGAGACTCGGAAAACACAGCAGTGGGCGGTATCCTTTAGGGTCAGCTCTCCCTAACAAGTTGCCTGTAGAATCAGCCCGGTAAGCTTGATATTAATTATAATTGGGAACTGGCAAATGCACTTGACTCTGCTTAGAAGCCTTGTTTTAGAATGATATTAGATGTTGTGTGTTTGAATTTATGTATGCGTAAGCTCTTATATTTAGTACTGTTATGTTAATACTTTGTAGCCAGTGTGGTGTAGTGGCAAGAGTGTTGGACTAGGAGCTGGGAGATCCGGGTTCTAGTCCCCACTCGGCCATGGAAGCTCACCGGGTGACTTTGGGCCAGTCACAGACTCTCAGCCCAACTCACCTCACAGGGCTGTTGTTGTGAGGATAAAATGGAGAGGAGGAGAAGGTAAGCCGCCTTGGGTTCCTTGCAAGAGGAAAAAAGGCAGGGTATAAATGCAATAAATAAATAAAAAATAAATAGTAAAAAGACAAAAAAGACAAATCTTGTGTGAGAGATTGTTTCGTAAGAATTAGCATTCTGTATTACCCATATCAGAGTGAAGTACTGAACTGGCTCTAGATGGTATCTGGTTGTAAGACAAATCTGACTGTGCACACACTAGACAGGTGATCAGTTGCCAGCATCCTGTCAATATAGTCTGAGAGAATCTCTGAACCAGGACACAATCCCTTTTTGTTTTAACCACCCTAAATAATTTGGTGTCATCTGCAAACTTGGCCACTTCACTGCTCACTCCTAATTCAAGATCATTTATGAACAAGTTAAAAAGCATTGGTCCTAATACAGATCCCTGTGGGACCCCACTATTTACTTTCCTCGATTGGGAGAATATACCATTTCTTCCTCCTCTCTGCTTTCTGTTCTTTGACCAGTTACTGATCCATAAGAGGACCTGTCTTCTTATTCCATGACTGCTAAGTTTTTTCAAGAGTCTTTGGTGAGGGACTTGGTCAAAAGCCTTTTGGAACTCCACGTAAACAATGTCTACCGGATCACCCCTGTATACATGTTTATTGACACTCTCAAAGAACTCTAAAAGGTTAGTAAGACAGGGCTTTCCTTTGTGGAAGCCATGTTGATTCTTTTTCAGCACGGCTTGTCCTTCTATATGCTTACTAATTTTATCTTTAATAATGCCTTCAACCAATTTACCCGGAACAGATGTTAAGCCAACCAGCCTGTAATTTCCCGGATCCCCCCTGGATCCCTTTTTGACAATTGGTGTTATACTGGCCATCTTCCAGTCCTCTGGTATAGAGGCTGATCCTAGGGACCCGTTGCATATTTTTGTTAGAAGATCAGCAGTTTCATATTTGAGTACTTTGAGAACTCTAGGATGGATACCATCTGGGCCTGGTGATTTATGTGCTTTCAATTTATCAATAAGGTTGAGAATATCGTCTTTTGTTGCGACTATTTGCCTCAGTTCCTCAGACTCCCTTCCTGAAAACATCAATTCAGGCACAGGTATCTGTCCTATATCTTCTGCAGTGAGGATGGATGAAAAGAACTCATAGAATCATAGAATAGTAGGGTTGCAAGAGGCCTACCAGACCATCGAGTCCAACCCCCTGCTTAATGCAGGAATCCAAGTCAGAGCATCCCTGACAGATGGCTGTCCAGCCTCATCTTGAACGCCTCCAGTGTGGGAGAGCCCACCACCTCCTCAGGTAATGGGTTCCATTGTTGTATTGCTGTAACAGTCAGGAAGTTTTTCCTGATGTTCAGCTGGAATCTGGCTTCCTGTCACTTGAGCCCATGATTTCGTGTCCTGCACTCTGGGATAATGGAGAAGAGATGCTGGCCTTCCTCTCTGTGACAGCCTTTCAAGTACTTGAAGAGCGCTATCCTATCTCCCCTCAGCCTTCTCTTCTCAAGGCTAAACATGCCTGGTTCTGTCATTCTCTCCTCATACGGCTTTGTTTCCAGTCCCCTGATCATCTTTGTTGCCCTCCTCTGAACCCTCTCCAGTTTGTCTGCATCCTTCTTAAAATGTGGTGCCCAGAACTGGACACAGTACTCCAGATGAGGCCTAACCAGTGCTGAGTAGAGGGGAACTAGTACTTCCCGGGATTTGGAAGCTGTACTTGCATTAATGCAGCCCCAAATAGCATTTGCCTTTTTTGCAGCCACATCACATGGTTGGCTCATATTCACCTTGTGATCGACAACAATTCCAGATCCTTCTTGCTGGTAGTATTGTTGAGCCAAGTATCCCCCATCTTGTAACTGTGCATTTGGTTTCTTTTTCCTTGGTGAAGAACTTCGCATTTATCCATACTGAACTTCATTCTGTTGTTTTCTGCCCAGCACTCCACTCTCCCGAGATCACTTTGAATTTTGTTTCTGTCTTCCAAGGTATTAGCTATCCCGCCCAATTTTGTGTCATCTGCAAATTTGATCAGCATTCCCTGCACCCCCTCCTCCAAGTCATTAATAAAAACGTTGAAAAGCACTGGGCCCAGGACTCAGCCCTGTGCTGCCCTGCTTGTTACCTCTCCCCAGTTTGAGAAGGTCCCATTGATAAGCACTCTTTGAGTCCTATTCTGTAGCCAACTGTGGATCCACCGGATCGTTGTTTCATCTAGCCCACTTTGAGCTAGTTTGCTCATCAGGATATCATGGGGCACTTTGTCGAAAGCTTTGCTGAAGTCGAGGTATATGATGTCCACAGCATTCCCACAGTCCACAAGGGAGGTGACCTGATAAAAAAATGAGATCAGATTCATCTGGCAGGATTTGTTCTTGACAAATCCATGTTGGCTTCGAGTAATCACTGCATTGTTTTCTAGGTGCTTACAGATGGATTGGTTTATCATCTGCTCCAGAATTTTCCCAGGGATTGATGTCAGACTGACTGGTCTGTAGTTCCCAGGTTCGTCCTTTCTCCCCTTTTTGAAGACAGGGACAACGTTAGCCCTCCTCCAGTCATCTGGCACTTCACCCATCCCCCATGATTTCTCAACAAGAATAGACAGTGGTTCTGAGAGCTTCATTCAATTCATTCAGCTTCTCTGCAATCTCCTTGTCCTCCTTCAGTACTCCTTTAACTCCATTGTCATCCAACGGTCCAAGTGCCTCCCTAGCTGTTTTTCTGCTTCCACTATATTTAAATAATTATTGTTGGCCTTGATGGTCTTAGCGATATGCTCTTCAAAATGCTTTTTGCATCCCTTATTGTCTACTTGCATCGCCTTTGTGTAAGCTTGTGCTCCCTTTTGTTTTCCTCACTTGGGCAAGACTTCCATTTTCTGAAGAAAGCCCTCTTTTCTCTAATAGCATCCTTGACACTGCTTATTAACCATGCTGGCGACCTTTTGGACTTGGCACTATCTTTCCTAACCTGTGGTATCTATTTTAGCTGGGCTTCTTTTATTGTGGTTTTGAGTGATCTCCAAGCATCCTGAAGGGATTTAATCCTTTTGACTCCCCCTTTTAGCTTCTGTTTCACCAGTTCCCTCCTTTAGAGAAATTTTCTCTTTTGAAGTCAAATGTGACTGTGTTAGACTGGGCAATTTTCCTCTTAAATATATATTAAATCTGATAGCACTGTGATCACTGTTTCCAACTGTTTCAACAACATTTACATCTTGTACTAGGCCCTAGGCAGCACCACTTAGGATCAAACCCAGGGTCGCCTCCCCTGTGGTTGGTTCCATGATCAACTGTTCTAGGGCACAATCATTTAGGGCATCTAGAAATTTAAGCTCTTTCTCATGACTGGAAGATGCATTCATCCAATCAATGTGGAGGTAGTTGAAGTCGCCCATTATTACAACACTTCCTTGTTTGAAGGCCTCCCTGATTTAGTTTTCTGTCTCAAGGTCAGTCTGAGCATTCTGGTCTGGGGGATGATAGCACGTTCCTAGCGCTAAATTAGTTTTGGAGCCTGGTATTGTCGCCCACAGTGCTTCTGTGGAAGAATCTGTCCCTTTTAGGTTTTCTAGTCTGCTCCACACTATGCCCTCTTTGACGTACAGAGCAACACCTCCCCCCGTGAGCCCTTCCCTGTCCTTCCTATAGAGTTTATATCCAGAGATGACCGTATCCCACTGGTTCTCTCCACTTCACCAGGTTTATGTCATGCCCACTATATCCAGGTTTTCCTTTAAAATCAAGCACTCCAGCTCTCCCATTTTGGCATGGAGGCTTCTAGCATTTGCATAGAAACACCTATATATCGTATCCTTCCCCAGATGCCTCTGGCATGTGCATCTTTTGCTATGGGATGTTGGCCCCTTTGATTGGCTGTTACGTTCTACCATGTGCTCCTGGCCTATTTCCTCCCCTTCTACATTTGGGCAATCAAAATCATTTTCATCTTCATCTCTTTGGGATGATATAACCCGAACCAGATGCTTCCCAGCTCCTGCAGGCTTTAGTTTAAAATCTGCAGTACTGTGCCATCTTCTAGATGTTAAGATCTCACAGCCCATCTCTACACCATGGATGTTCTTGTCTACCCACCAACTTCTTCTCTGATTGTATTATCCTCTGGCTGTGATGTTCCAGATGCTCAGACTATCCTTTGTCATGCTCCATCATCTCATTCTTTCCTGCTTCCCTCTTCAGGCTGCATGAGCTCTGCACCTGCCTGCTTAATACTCCATGCTCTCCCACCATTCCAAACACAGATATACTGAGGTCTTGTTGACTCTGGTCTCCTATATGGGCCTCTGTGGACTTCTGTTCTGTCCTCATCTCCTTAAAAGGTGTGGGGGGGAAAGACACCTTTCGAAGCTCTGACACTGGTCCTAGCTGCCTGGTCCAGCCCTGAGGGGGTGGGTGTAAGACTAGGGTCTAAGTGCAGGGAAGAAAGCTCCCTCAGATTTTTAAACATTATCCTCTGTAGCCTTGTTGTGCTGAAAGCAATTGGAATTTGGATGATGGCAGTACCTTGCCAGAGTTTGGATAGAATCATAGAATCATAGAATAGTAGGGTTGGAAGGGGCGTACAAGGCCATCGAGTCCAACCCCCTGCTCAATGCAGGAATCCAAGTCAGAGCATCCCTGACAAATGGCTGTCCAGCCTCGTCTTGAAGGCCTCCAGTGCGGGACAGCCCACCACCTCCACCAGGTAATTGGTTCCATTGTCGTATTGCTCTTACAGTCAGGAAGTTTTTCCTGATGTTCAGCCGGAATTTGGCTTCCTGTAACTTGAGCCCATGATTCCGTGTCCTGCACTCTGGGATGATCAAGAAGAGATCCTGGCCTTCTTCTCTGTGACAACCTTTCAAGTACTTGAAGAGCGCTATCCTATCTCCCCACAGTCTTCTCAAGGCTAAACATGCCCAGTTCTTGCAGTCTCTCTTCATAGGGCTTTGTTTCCAGTCCCCTGATCATCTTTGTTGCCCTCCTCTGAACCCTCTCCAGTTTGTCTGCATCCTTCTTAAAGTGTGGTGCCCAGAACTGGACACAGTACTCCAGATGAGGCCTAACCAGTGCTGAGTAGAGGGGAACTAGTACTTCCCGGGATTTGGAAGCTATGCTTCTATTAATGCAGCCCAAAAGAGCATTTGCCTTTTTTGCAGCCACATCACATTGTTGGCTCATATTCACCTTGTGATGGACAACAATTCCAAGATCCTTCTCGCTTGTAGTGTTGTTGAGCCACATATCCCCCATCTTGTAACTGTGCATTTGGTTTGTTTTTCCTAGGTGCAGAACTTGGCCTTTATCCCTATTAAATATCATTCTCTTGTTTTCTGCCCAGCGCTCCAGTCTATCCAGATCACTTTGAATTTTGTTTCTGTCTTCCAAAGTATTACCTATCCCGCCCCATTTTGTGTCATCTGCAAATTTGATCAGCATTCCCTGCACCACCTCCTCCAAGTCATTAATAAAAATGTTGAAGAGCACTAGGCCCAGGACTGAGCCCTGCGGTACCCCGCTCGTTGCCTCTCCCCAGTTTGAGAAGGTCCCATTGATAAGCATTCTTTGAGTCCGATTCTGTAGCCAACTGTGGATCCACCGGATCGTTGTTTCATCTAGCCCACTTTGAGCTAGTTTGCTTATCAGGATATCATGGGGCACTTTGTCGAAAGCTTTGCTGAAGTCGAGGTATATGATGTCTACAGCATTCCCACGGTCTACAAGGGAGGTTACTTGATCAAAAAATGAGATCAGATTTGTCTGGCAGGATTTGTTTTTGACAAATCCATGTTGGCTTCGAGTAATCACGGCATTGTTGTCAAAGTGCTCCCAGATGGATTGGTTTATCATCTGCTCCAGAATTTTCCCAGGGATTGATGTCAGACTGACTGGTCTGTAGTTCCCAGGTTCCTTCTTTTTACCCTTTTTGAAGATAAGGACAACGTTAGCCCTCCTCCAGTCATCTGGCACTTCCCCCGTCCTCCATGATTTCTCAAAGAGAATAGACTGCAGTTCTGAGAGTTCTTCTGCCAGTTCCTTTCTTACTCTAGGATGCAGTTCATCTGGCCTTGGAGATTTGAACTCATTCAAAGTAATGTGGTGTTCCTTGACCATATGCTTATCGATCTCAAGCTGCAATCTTGCCCCTTCAGCCTGTACTTTGCCTTTGCCAGGGGGGTCATAGACCCTCTTTTGGGAGAAGACTGAGCCAAAGCAGGAATTGAGCACCTCTGCCTTTTCTTTGTCATCTGTTATCATTTTGCCATCCTTATTTAATAGCTGAACCACCACTTCTTTCCTCTGTCTTTTACTATGCACATAGCTGAAGAAAGCCTTTTTGTTGTTTTTAGCATCCCTTGCTAACCTCAGCTCGTTCTCTCAGCTTTAGCCTTCCTGACGCCATCCCTGCAATTCTGTGCTATCTGCCTGTACTCTTCCTTTGTTTCTTGGCCTTCTTTCCACTTCCTATATGTGTCCTTTTTTGTTTTCAGGTCATCCCTAAGCTTTTTGTGAAGCCACATTGGCTTCTTCTGTTGTCTTCCACCTTTTCTTCTTGTTGGAATTGTTTGTGATTGTGGATATTAGGATCCACATATCCTAATATTAATTAGGATATTAATATTCTGCTGAAATGGTTTTGGGGTTATTCAGATGACCCACATGTGTGATGCTTTTGTTCCTGTTAATGATGAAAATATTATCTGTGAATCAGCATGTGATGAAAGCTTCAGTGGATCCTGGTACTATGTAAGAACTGTAGCCATCATTTAATAATACAGGTTTTCTCCTGCATATATTGGTGACTCCACCCCTCTAAGTTCTTTATCCCTTGAGTAATTCCTTGCACTTCTGTGATTTGGGAAGTGAAGCAGGAAGAAAGCTGAGCAGCAGATGGAGTGAGATGTGTGTGAATAATACTCTCATGCTTGCAGTAAAAAGGAGGATGTATGAAGATAAAATCGGCTCCTTCTCTGTCTTGCTCCCAGAGCATGATGATCGTAATTTCGCAGTTGAGAGTGAACTTTGAAGGTGTCTGGTTATCCATCGTCTTGTGTTTCTCATCCAGGTCTGTCTATGATGGCGAGGAGCACGGGCGCTTCATGGAAAAGCTTGATGCTCGGATTCGGAATCACGACCGTGAGATTGAGAAGATGTGCAACTTCCATTACCAGGGCTTTGTGGATGCGATTACGGAATTCTTGAAAGTCAGGGCAGAAGCCCAAAAGCTCAAGGTAAGGAATGAAGTTCAGGCAACAGTGATGCTGCCCTTTAAAGAGACCATTTGGGATAGCTGTGACTTGATACTGAACGTGTGGGAGGGGACCAGAACCCCAGATGAGACAGTCTAAAGGAGAAATGTAACTTACTGCCTTGAGTGCAGACTAGTTACGTACCGTTACGAGACTGGGAGGGGAGGTAACTTTTCCTCCTGGCAGGTGTCATCTTTACATCAGCTCCCCAGGAAAAATAATTCCTGATAGGCTGCCACCAGTCAGAATAAACCTCCTGGCACACCCTAGACTGTCCAGCTGTTTTTGGGAATTTCCGAGCTGTCTTGCCAAGGACCCTTCTCTTCAGCCCAGCCTTAAGAAAAAATAACAAGAAAAGTGCTCTGGATGTTCCTTCCCAAAGCCCAGAAACACAGAACTTAACAAAGCCCTTTAAAACATACTACAAACACAAGCGGTAGCTTTGTAACCATGTGGACTTCCACGTGGGGAAGAGTTTAGTGAAAAATCCGTTTTAAAACATTACAGCCAAATGTCTAAATATAAAAAGAGCATTTATTTGGAAAAAGGGGGGGAAACCAAAGGGAAGGCAATAATCACACACATGCATAGATTTCCAAATAGAGCATTAATCTAACTAATCTATTAGCATATGACCTACTTGAGTACAGTCTTGGGTTCCAGAGAAAATGTAGAGTACATTGTAGAGAGGATGGTCTGAGAGAGAGCACCGTGTCCTCCGCTGAGATGGCATATGGAAAGCTCCAGAAGGACTGAATTAACCCTTCTGTAATGGGGATCTCAGTTCAGCAAAAGCCAGCCCTTCAGCAGAGACTGATGGTTGTTTTGCCCAGTAATATGATTGCCTCCATTTCTGATGTCAGTGGTCTAGCCAGCAAGTCAGAAAATTACCTATTAGCTGGATCCACTTTCTTAATTGCTGTACTTACATCTCAACAGCCCAAGTGGGTTTGAGCCAGTCAACCTATTACAAATAAAGAATGAGGTTTTGGTTGCAGTTCTGATGACAAAAAAGTGAGATAAGGTGAGAAGTCTGTTTGGGTGGCCCAGCAGGGTGCCAACTGACCAGATGCTCCAGGGGCACTGTGGAGCTATATTGGAATTAGGGATTTATCACTCACATACCTAAGTTGGAACAATATAGAGAATATAGCAGCACCTGGAGGTGGATGCAGGCGTACAAGAGAACTGCTGCTTGTTGCTTACTCTTACTAGAACTGCTTACAAGTAACACATCCAGCTTTAGCTTCCTTAAATGTCTACAGAGAGCAGGATAGTAAAGTAGAACTTTGTTCTATGCAGAGCATGATCTGTTACTATCTCTGGTGGTTTCAGGGCTCAAAGTGCTGTACAGTCTCTGCCACAAACGTGAAGTACAGCGGTTTGGCCTAGGCGAACACATCTTTGAGTGGGAACTTGGAGCAGGTGTGCTACGTTACTTGATGAAAATTCCATGGCAAGGATGCTTTTGAATTCATGGCATATCAGTTTCACATAGTGGATAGTAGGTTCTTTTGGAGAGGCTTGTCAGGGTTTGCTGAAAGTTATAGCAGGTGCAATCAGCTAGCATCTAGCCATAAGCACGAATCTCAAAACATATGGCTTCAAGGCTGGGGCACTCTGCCTGCCTGCTTGTATGAGCCTCTGTTTCTCCTGCAACCATGCAGGTTGCTCTTTGTGCCTAATGGTCTACTTGTCTTCTCTGTGACAAAGAGAACCCGCCTTTTGCATGCCAGCTGTCCCACTACATGAAGGAGGGTTCTCATGGCATATAACACTGCAGGTTCTGCTCATGATAAATTAGTCAGACAACCAATTTACCAGGAGCAGCCACCTAAAGCTATCAAGATCTGCTAGTCATGCTGTCTATATGTGACTACCAGAGCAGTATGCCTCTGAATACCAGTTGCTGGGAAGCATGAGTGGGAGGATGCTATTGCGCTCATGTCCTCCTTGTGGTCCTCTATAGGCAGCTGGTTGACCATCATGGAAATGGAATGCTGAACTAGGTAGGTCTTTTGTCTGATCCAGCACGGTTTTTCTTATGTCCTTAGAAGCGGAGGAAGCTATGCATCTACCTTGAGCTGGGTGGCTGTATGCACTGGCCCTCAGAGGTGCAATGTCTCATGTGTGCAGACATTGCAAGGAGAATTGCAAAGATGAGGCAGCTCTGTGGGGTTTATATCTCTCTTTGTAACCATAGCTGATTATTGTTCGGCCCTCCTTTGAAGTGGTTTTCTGGCTTCTGCCTTGGATGCTGGTAGCCACTGTATACAAAACTTTATTGCAATACTGAGCACAAGTACAGCTCTCCTTCAGTGTCCCTGGAAATGCTGCTTTAGGCCAGGTGAAGGTCTGCACCAGTGGGATTGTTGCTAAATAACTCAGGCTGCCCAAAAAATGGATACATGAGAGGATGTTCTGGACTTCCTGAAAAGTCTTGTTTCATTGCTGGGAGTCTGGAAAGCATCTGAAGACTGTTAGCCTACTCCAAGGGCAGGTGTGCTTTTTGTCTGTTTGTTTCAACTTTCACTGCAATCTCACTTCTCAAAGCTCCAGGCTGTGAGAAGCAGCAAGCCTGTAGGGCAGGTTTCCCAAGAGGGTTTACCTGCAGGTCCAGAAAAGAGGCTTCGTTCCAGTCCAGCTGCTCTCATTACGCTCCTGTTCTGCTGTTCTTGCATCTTTCCCCACTTGTGTGTGTGAAGCCAACATCTCTGTAAAACCTGTACTCTTTTATCTCAGGTTGGGACTCCTGAACTCTCATCCTGTTATAGTGGTGGCAAGATGTGATTTAGATGGATCTTTTAAAACAAATTAACACCTCTTTGAGTTGCACAGGAAGAAGGTTTCTGGGTCATTACAGCTTGCTACCTTTTTATTGGGTCCCCTTGGTAGGCAAGGCATCTCTCATTCAATTGGCCTCTGTGCTTATCTGGCCAAAATGCAGCTATGTTGCTAACGAAATAGTTGTTTTGCTTCTGTAGCCTTATTTATCCTTGGATGCCTCCCTATGAGAGGTCCTGTAATGCATGGGTCTGTTACATGGCTTTCCAAAGAAAAATGAGTACTCTGAACTTCTTTGAGGTTGATGGAAAGAAAATAAAATGGATGATTGAGATGGTGGCAGTCCAGTTTGGGGATAGACAGATCTGAGGAAAATAGGGGAGGGTACAGGGCTACACAGATAAGCAAAATGCTGCCGAAAATTTGGGTGGGTCTTAGATTTGTGTGGTCCTGTTCCCTCCCCTTTTCCTTTGGATACCAGCTCTGCAGTCATGTATTGTATTGTAAACAGCTGAAAAACTCCTGTCCATGTAGTATCTAACTCCCATGTGTGTATGTAGATGCAGAAATAATCAGAGAAACTCAACTTTCCCCTTGCGCCTTCAGGCCATGTGAGTAATTAGTGGTGTTTCTGCCTCTGTCTACTGCTGAATTGTAAACCCTTTTGGGGTTGGCAGGATGAGAGCTTCCAACTGTTTCCTTTAGTCTTTGTTTCAGTGCTGTCTCTAGCTGGCAGCTTCAAGCCGTAGTCCCACATCTGCTCGCACAGTTGCAGCTTCTGGGTCATTGGGCTTTTCCTGTGGAAGTTGCATGTTTCATCAGTACATGTGCATCAGATTTCCACTTTATACCAGCATGTAGGTGCAGGCTCACATAGGCCTATGCATATTGGTCGTATGTATGTATTTATAGTACTTATATCCCTCTTAATATAATAGTCCCTGAACAACCAATAAGGCCTTCTCGGAAGATCTCAGGTAGGATGCAACAGTGTGTTTGACCTTGATGTTGCCTTGTAGGTATTCTATGGTGTATTGTGAGACTTGGAGAGCATCTAAGGCACTCTTCTCTGACCTTGATGTTCAGCACAAAGAGGTGCCAAAAATCATAATGAAACACCATACTACTGCTGTTCTTGTTAACCATCTCTCTTTACACTTCCTGAAACCCTCAATGACATTTCAGCTGTACTCTATTTTTTTTCCTGCATGTAGGATGAGTTTTCATAGAAAAATTGCATGTGGGCTGGTTAGGCCATGGTGTGTCTCCTGGCTCATACAATGTTGGGTAAGCCAGCCAGGGGGCAAGCCTGCCCACTGTGTGCTAATCAGAAAATGGCGTGGTTTTCTTTTCACAGAATCAAGTGACAGATACCAACAGAAAATTGCAGATGGAAAGCAAAAAAGTAAGCCTTGAGTTCTCTTTCTGAAAAAGCATTCCATGTTGGCTTTGGACATGGGCTTGGTTTTGATACCAGGTGTGTTGGGGCAGGGAAACCATCTCTCCCCCCCCACCCCGCCCCGGTGAAAGGGAAGAGTCAGCATACTGTGACATGCTTGCCTCCTGGCATCCCCCTGTGGTGAAACTGCTTCTTTTGAATGTGTGTTCTACGCCTACTTGGTGAGATTTGTATTGCTCCCAGGCCAGAAGAGTGGTCAACATCCAACTTCTAGGCTGTGGACTGTGGGAGATATCAGCATGAGTAAGCTGCACTGTGGAAGAATTACAGTGGAAAGTTATCATGCAATGTGTAGCAGGAAAAAAAGTTTGACATGGAACTCCATAGCCCTGCTCCTCATTATCTCTCTGCACTTGTGTCTGATGCCTCCCTGCTCATGACCTTTACTTCTCCATCTCCACCACTTCTGTTGACTGAAAGCCCTCTGTTCCTTCAGAAGACTCCGCTCTTCCTCCCTTGCTGCCCCATATGCTTGGAGCTCCCTCCCAGAACCCCTGCATGATGCCCTCGTCCTCCTCCAACCCCACCTTTTCCAAGAAGCCTTTGGCCCACCCCCTTGTTCCCATGCCCTAGTGCAGGGACAGGTAACCTACAACAGGCAAGACTACAACTCCCATCATCCCTGGCCATTGGCCATGCCTGGAGGGCCTACTCCAGCTGAGCCCGTAAGCAATATGGGTAACTGAAACAGTGGCACATTCTTTCCCCTGCCTCCCCTTCCATCCCTTCCTGCCTGTTGAATTTTAGATTGTAAACGCCTTAGGGCAGGGACCTGTCCTTTTGTACTCTGCAAAGTGTCACCTTAATTGATGGTGCTACATAAATAAATAAAAATAGTTGCTGTGGGTGGGAAATGGTTTAGGACAGTTGTGTGAATCCATCTGAATGGGTTGCATTTTAGCAGGACTGTCCCATGAGAAATCAGCCTGATTCTAGGTACAGGGACCTGGAATGGTACTTCAGCCATGCTTGTTAACAGTAGGTACGGTCCACATAAGCCAGTAAAACACTGGCCCATCTAAGTCCAGATCCCTCAGTCCTCTCTGGCTGAATGGACACAACAGGTTCAACATCCCCTCCTGCCTGCAGCCTTTGAGCTGTGTTCTTGGGGCTTAGCTGCAAACCTGGTGAAAATAGCTCAGCATGTGCTGCTAGTGGTGAACAGGTTTCTTTCTATTGCAGTTGGTGGGAGCCATGGAAGAGCTGAAGCAGTGTCGGCTGCAACAGCAGAACATTTCTGCTGCAGTGGATAAGCTCACGCAGTGCCTTCCTGGTGAGAGACTTGTAACGGAACAAAAAACTGTGCATCTGGATGGTTCTTGATATGACACTGTGATCCAAAATTTCCTCCCTTATTGACTTCTGTATCTTTGTGTCTCTTCTGCTCTAGTTCTGGAGATGGATAGCAAATTAAGAGAGCAAATGAAATCTAAAAGGTAAGGCCATGAATGTGTGACAGATTCAGAACTGATTTGGAGGTCTTAGTTTAACTAAGGCACATGCAGAAACCTCCTAGGAATGGAGTAGCCAGTGCCATTTTTGAGTCTGAGGTAGAAAATCCAAATGCTCCCTCCCTTCTTCTATAAGGTGGGGCACCGTCCACTGGGAAAGTCCCCTGAGCAAGCCCCACTCATCTGAACGGGAGTGCACATGTCCCATTCACTTCACTGGGATGTTCACCTGCACGAGCCCCACTGGGATTGTCCTCCGTGGGTCGGAACTTGCCTTTCTATTTCTGCTGCCCCGCCTTGCTTTTCCCAGTGGGAGGGCTGCTTCTGGCAAACACCATAGCCCTTGGCCTTTCCCTGTTAAGTCAGGTAAAAGGACAAACTGGAACAGCTGCTGCTTCTCCTGCTCCAGGTTCCCTCAGGCAAAGGGGACAGATCAAACCGTTGTTGTGGTTCTTTTTCACCATATTCTATGTATAATAACACCCATTACTCTTTTTTGCATAAATCACCCAAGGAATGAGTTTTTCTCCATGTTTCAGGCAGACAAGAGAAAGAAATAGATTCCATGACCAGGGGTGGGGTGGCCAGGGGAGGAGAAGCGTTTAAATAATGAGCAGCTTTGTAAAGCCTTTTAAGGCTGAACACCTTCATTGGTTACTTTTTAATGTTGATTAAAAGAGTTACATTCTACCTTTTGATCCAGTGAATCCCAAACCAGGGATAAGGGATGGGTGGATTTACTGGCACTTTGCAAGCACTATATGATTTCGTGATGGGTTTTTCCCTTGAACTGGTCCAGTAGAGAAGGGGACACCCCCCACCCCCGTTTCCCTCCTGCTGTCTTGTGACAATGATTCCTAGAACATGCACATCTGAGACACTTTTGATGTGATGCCACTTTAAAAATGTCCCATACAAATGTAGTTCCATAAAATCATTACACCAGAAGCTTCACCACACAGACCAGTTTTCTTTTGGTTTTTGTAAAATTGTATTTGTTTTTCCTGCCATCCCTGTTTGCCATTTTACATTCTAGTTTTAACTGTTTTGTGTGTTCTTGGTATTCCTCCTATTGATGTAAGCCGCCCTGTGTTTCTTTTGAGACAGAAAGTGCACAATATCCATTACCTAAATAAATTGGATGTCAGTGAAGCAGCTCCAGTCTCCTCACACCTGTGAAGCAAGTTGCATGGGAAATATCCCGCCCCCACACCCCCCGGCTACTTTCCCAGTGGGGTCAGTTTGGCTGGAGAAACTTTCAGCCTGATATAATGCTGATTTGTTTGGCTGAGAATGGAGCCCCTTTTGTCCTAGGGTCTGCCCACTCATCCAACACCTAGTAGGGTGGAATAGCTTTTAACATTTGTCTGTGAGATTTAAGAGGCTTCCCTGCAGACATCCCTTTTTTTCTCATTCTGCACTTGGCAGCCTTTGGGCAGTGGGAGCTCCCAGGGAGTTGGCTTTCCCTTACTAAGCTTAATCCACTGCTTCCAGAGGAGTATCCCTGTTAGTTGCTGCAGCAAAAACAGAGTCTTCAAGTTGCTACAACACTCTTGTCTTTTGAATCATCTCTGTGTCCCAGGGGCCCTTTGTAGTAAAAGATGGCACTGTATAGAGTTGGCATGCAGGCTCCTTCCCTGAGTGGAGGTGAGGTGCCAGAGCTGTGGAGAGGTTGAGGAGGGCACCAGTGGAAGGCTTGGCATGCAGATGGCATGCCAGGGATGGTGGGGGTGGCTGGGGGTATGTCTGAGTCCCTGTAATCTCACCAGTTTTAGATCTCTGTCAACAGAAGGAACATTTGCTGCCCTGACAGGCCATCGGGGTGGAGGGTGGGGTGTGTGGTGATGAACGTAGACATACTCCACAGGTCCTTCTAGTAAGACTTCAAATAGCAGTGTCTCAACATGACGCTGGCCTTGCATGTGTCTGTTCCCCTGGCCTAATGTCTGGCTACTCATGTAACCTTTCTCTCCAGAGGGGGTTGCATTTTATTGGAAATAGCTTTACATAAACCTCGTGCTAACACAAACAGAGCCTTGTGCTCGGGATGGCCTCTATGGTGTTCAGTTAAAACAACTTCCCCTTCTCCCATTTGCACATTATGCAAACCCTGTTTGGAGAGGACATTGAGTAAGTTTTCTCTCTCTGTGTGGATGTGTTTTTAAACCAGCATGCTCACTTTCTGACTAGACACATTTTTAGTGATAGGGGGTGTCCTGACCAAATACCTTTGGCATGTGCTACATTCTTGCCTAATCCTTCTCTCAAGACCCACATAACTCCCCTTATTTCACCCTTGAGGTTGGAAAGACTTATCGGTCAGGAGCAAAATCTGTTTTGTTGCCTGGTAAATAAATGCAGATATTTTTCAGGCCCTCAGAAGCTTACAGCTCCATCTCCCAGTACAGATGGTGTGCGCAAATTGTTGGGGCTTGCAAGCAAGGAATTGTTGCCTGCCATGGCAGGACTGCTGTTTGCTGAAGAGTTCTCTTCAGAAAAGAACGGGAGATGCCTGAGTTCATAAATGGTCCTGGATAATGCTCCTGTAGGAAGTGAAGAGTGCATGGGAAATATTTCTTTTGCGTCGACAAGCATGCGGAAGCAGCAGCAGGCACCAAGATGGGAATGGGAGGATGGAGCTGGGGATGCTGGGAATACCATTGAGCATTTCTTCCTGGACGATGTCTGTGTCTGTGAGAAGATTCCCCCACTCCCCCCAATCCTTTATGTAGCTACATGACAACATGTTGACCCGGTTTAAGCCACAGTAAGCTGCAGCACGATTTTTGAATATTCAAGCCACAGTTTGTCGTGTAGTGCAAACCTGGGGGCCATGGGTTATGCGATGGTTAAACAATTCTCGTGTAACCCATGGCTTGTTTTAGGGTCATGCAAGGATTGTTCAGCCCTCTCACAACCCCCATTGCCTGGGTTCGGATAACATGACAAGCCATGGCTTGAATATTCAAAGTGGCTGCCACTGTGTGCCGCTGCCCACAGTGGCTTATTTGATTGTGCAGACTGGCTCTCTGAGTTGTGGTGACTACTTGCCAGATTGTACAGCAAAAGTGTTGTTGGTCAACCTCGTTGGATGGGGGCTTATAACATAGTCTGCATGTGTGACATTGCTGTTTTGATGTACATAGGAATAGCGAGGGGGGGTATCTTCCCAATGCCAGACACTGAGTCAGACACTCCCCCCCCCCAGTTAATCTAGCCCACTATTGCTGACACTGACTGGCAGCAGCTTTCCAGAGTTTTAGGTGGGCATTTTTCCTTGCCCTACCTGGAGATGCCAGGGATTGAATCTGGGACCTTCTGCATGCAAAGGATGCACAAGAAATATTGGATTGTGTCCCTTGGCTGCATTTGGTGAAACAGATTGTATACATTTCTTTGCCCATCTATCATATCCTTCACATTGGCTTAAGATGTGTTGGCTAGAATCATTGGCTTGCTTGCCACTTTGTTCATGTTTTGTGCCTCCCTGAATCCTTCAGTGGAATCCCCTTTTCTTGCATTCAGCACCCTCCCCTCATTTTTGAAGAGGCTGTCAGTGCCTCTGTTCCTTCTCTTTTACCTCCCAGCTTTTCTTTCTCTCTATACTCTTGTTCCAACCCTTTGCCCTTGTGACCTAGTGCTGACTGTGAGGCAGCTGCATTCCCTAATTGTGTGTAGCACTGGCTTGGTTCTCCTGGCAGGTGACCCCAGAGAAAGGTGTGTGGGTGTGGACCCTCCTGCAGTGGCATCGTAGTGTGGGATATAACAGGAGTTTGCATTTCAAGGAGGAACCACCATCTCCTACACAGACTATCCAGTAGGGGGATAGGCACGAGTGGCAGGCTTGGATCCTCCCTTCCAAATCTCAGTTGAAGGAGGAAAGCAGCTTGATGGGGTCCTGGTAGTATTTCTTACCTTAGAGGTGAAAAGTAATGCCAGCTGACCATCCTCTGAAGAGTTGTGGCTGGTCTGAGTGACCTTGCCTGCTTCTCTTCCAGACACTATCCTGCACTGAAGACCTTGGAGCACCTTGAACACACGTACTTACCTCAAGTGAGCCATTATCGCTTCTGCAAGGTCATGGTGGACAACATTCCGAAACTGCGCAAGGAGATCAAGGAAGTTTCCATGTCTGACCTCAAAGATTTTCTGGAGAGCATCCGCAAGCACTCAGACAAGATCGGTGAGACGGCAATGAAACAGGTGAGGAGCTGAGCTATAAAGACAAGGCAGGTGCCATATCGAGCTGTGTCACCTTCCTTCCCTCCTCAGGTACACTTGTGGCTTGTAGCTGGCCAGGGATGCCACATTTTGAGCCCCTTGTTGCGGGAGGCCCCTTCTCGTCCTTATAAGGCCTCTGATTGCCGGTTTGTATCCGGATGCATTTCCCCGCAACATATCATCAAGAACCTATCATCAAAGAAGGTGATGTTTGTTACATCATCCAGAGAGTCCATTTTAACATTGTAAAAGGCAATTGGGATATTCTGCTCTGTGTGTTTGGAAATGTGGCAGTGCTGTTGCAGCAGCTACCTGGTTCCATAAGTTCAGAGCAAGCTCCATACTTGGATGGCTTTCATTTCTGTGTCCTGTCACAATTTCAGTTTAATGTCTTTGTAAGGACAATCTAGTTAATTGTTCAAACGGGGCCTGAATTTGATGCCATCGAACCTTTCCAGTGCCTTTGCTGAAGTTAGGTGTGAAATGCTCGCAAGAAAGTTGCCCACATGAAATTTTGCCTTTGATTGTGGACGGAAGCATATGGAGTGAGGAGGAGCAGCTTTCTCTCTCTTGAGCGGTGAGGGAGAAGAGAGGAAGGGCCTGGCTGCTGCCAGAGCACCAGCTATGGGGCAGGAGGGAGTCTTGGTGGGAGAGACCATTGTATAGGCGATGCCTGCATGAGTGGTGGAAGACAGCTTGCCAGCCAGACTGGGAGCTGCACCGTGGCAAGGATGCGAGCAGCAGCAGGCAGCAAGATGGATATGGAAGGATGGAGCTGGAGGTGCTTAGAATGCCGTGGTATGGTTCTCACTAGACTCTGTGTCTGTGAGGGGATCTTCCCCCACATCCTTCATGTGGCTGCATGGCCACACTCTGAACCGTGGTGGCTACTTGCCAGACTGTGCAGTGAAAGTGTTATTGGCCAGCCGCCTTTGATTGGTGTGAGTGTGGATGATATGTGGTTGTAATGCGCATAGTCAAATAAATGATCCTGCTCTTTTCATGCACACAGTAATAGCAAGGGGTGTGTCTTGCCAATCCCAGTCCTCTCTGAACAAATTCATGGGAACACCGGAAGCTGCCTTATACTGAGTTGGTCCCTTGGTCCATCTAGCCCAGTATTGTTAACATTGACTGTCAGCAGCAGCTCTCCAGGTTTTCAGGCAGGAATTTTCCTAGCCCTACCTCGAGATGCTGGGGATTGAACCTGGGACCTTCCTCATGTAGAACAGGGGCTCTACCACTGAGCTATGCCCCTTGCCCATACATAGTTTGCTCCATTATGCAATAATAAAAGAAGTGCTCTCCGGACACTCCATTGACAGAGAAAGCCATTCTGGTGGGTTGCTCTGTCAAAAACAGACCATGGTGGTCCTCTCAAGTCCATCAAAGGCAATAAACTGTTGTAGGTACTAAAAATCTAGAAAGTGCCTTTTGTCCCTTGATATTTAAATTGGCCTTATTAAAATGATCCAGGTTTACCTGATGTAAGCAGTTAGATGCCTGATTGTTTATGGAAATATTTAATGTCTGGCCACGAAAGCAACCATGTTTCTGGAAAAGTCACTCTGTGTGCTTATGGAAAGTACTAATAGTTTTCACTTGTCTTTTGGTGCCCGGCTGGCGGGGAATGCCTCTCCCCATAAAGGTGGCCCATCTCTAGCTAAAGCTGTTTACCAGTAATTGAGAAGGAAGAGGATACCAGGCTTTTGTTACTTTAGTGCTGCTTGTTTCTTCCAGTGGCTTTTTCCATCACTACAGCTAAAGGCCCATTGCTCGTGGGCATCTTTCCTGTCTTAGGGATGACCAAAGCAAAGACGTTTTGAATTCATGCTCTCTTTGCTTAGTGCTGGAGAAGCACATCAGGAGCTGCACTGGGCCATTCATTAATTCATTCATTTAGATTATTTGTTAGCCACTCTTAAGCCACCAATCTTCAATAGGCAGTCTCAAAGTCAACACACTGGAGTAATCTAAATGAATTGTTACTACCAGTGCATGGATATCTCTCCCCTCTGTGGTTTCTCCCAAAATTTCTCCCAACTTGCTTTCTCCAAGAGGGTCTGTTCCCTCTGCATTTCAATCGACCCACTGCCCTCCTCCTCCTCCTCCTTCCTTGTGCCCTCCATACCTTATATTTTGTTGTTGGGTGGTCATTTGCCTTGGGCTATGTACGGAATTAATTGGAGAGGCTAGTTTTGAACATAAGAAGAGCCATGCTGAATCAGACCAAGGGTCCATCTAGTCCAACATTCTGTTCTCACAGTGGCCAACCAGCTGCCCACGGGAAACCCACAAGCAGGCCATAAGCACAACAGCACCCTCCTGCCCATGCTCCCCAGCAACTAGTGTACATAGTCTCACTGCCTCTGATACTGGAGGTAGCTTAGAGGCATCAGGACTAGTAGCCATTGATAGCCTTCACCTCCGAGAATTTGTCTAACCCCCTTTTAAAGCTATCCAAATTGGTGGCCATCGCTACGTCTTGTGGAAGCGAATTCCAACTGTGCGCCATATGAAGGAGTACTTCCTCTTATCTGTCTGGAATCTCCCACCAATCAGCTTCATGGGATGACCCTGGGTTCTAGTATTATAAGAGAAAGAGAAAAATGTCCCCTATCAACATTCTCCACACCATGCATAATTTTGTAGACCTCTATCATGTCTCTTCTTACCCTCCCTTTTTCCAAGCTAAACAATCCTAGCTGTTATAACTGTTCCTCATAGGGGAGTTCCTCCAGCCCCTTGATCATTTTAGTTGTCCTTTTCTGCTCTTTTTCCAGCTCTACAATATTTTTTTTTAAGGTGTGGTGACCAGAACTGTAGACAGTAGTCTAAGTAGTCATACCATAGATCTATATGAGGGCAATATGACATTGGTAATTTTATTCTCAGTTCCTTTCCTAATTATGCCTAACGTGGAGTTTTCCTTTTTTTACAGCAGCTGCACACTGGGTTGACATCTTCATTGAGCTGTCCAACACAACCCCAAGATCTCTTTCCTGGTCAGTCACCGGTAGCTCAAATCCTATCAGGCTATACTTGAAGTTGGGATTTTTTGCCCCAACTTGCATCACTTTACACTTGCTTACGTTGAACCACATTTGCTATTTAGATGCCCATTCTCCCAGGTTGGAGAGATCCTTTTGGAGCTCTTCACAATCCCTTTTTGTTTTAACCACTCTAAATAATTTTGTGTCATCCGCAAACTTGGCCACTTCACTGCTCACTCCTAATTCCAGATAATTTATGAACAGGTCGAAAAGCATTGGTCCCAATACAGATCCCTGCAGGGCCCCATTATTCACATTCCTCAATTGGGGGAATGTACCATTTATTCCTCCTCTCTGCTTTCTGTTCTTTAACCAGTTACTGATCCATAAGAGGACCTGTCCTCTTATTCCATGACTGCTAGGTGTTTTCAGGAGTCTTTTGTGAGGGACTTTGTCAAAAGCCTTTTGGAACTCCAAGTAAACAATGTCTACATGTTTATTGACACTCTCAAAGAACTGTAAAGGGTTAGTGAGACAAGACTTACCTTTACGGAAGCCATGTTGATTCTTTTTCAGCAGAGTTTGTCCTTCTATATGCTTACTAATTTTATCTTTAATAATACTTTCAACCAATTTACCCGGAACAGACGTTAAGCTAACCAGCTTGTAATTTCCTGGATCCCCCCCCTTGACCCCTTTTTAAAAATTGCTGTTACATTGGCCATCTTCCAGTCCTCTGGTATAGAGGCTGATCTTAGGGACTTGTTGCATATTTTGGTTAGACAGCAATTTCACATTTGAGTTCTTTGAGAACTCTAGGATGGATACCACCTGGGCCTGGTGATTTATTTACTTTCAATTTGTTGATAAGGTTGAGAACTTCATCTTCTGTCACCACTGTTTGCCTCGGTTCCTCAGATTCCCTTTCTGAAAGCATCAGTTCATGCACAGGTTCCTGTCCTATATTTTCTGCAGTGAAGACTGATGAAAAGAATTAATTCAGCTTCTCTGCAATCTCCTTGTCCTCTTTTAGTCCTCCATTAACCCCACTGCCATCCAGCAGTCCAGCTGCCTCCCTAGCTGGTTTTCTGCTTCTGATATATTTAAGGAATACTTTATTGTTGGCTTTGAGGTTCTTAGCGATATGCTCCTCAAAATGCTTTTTTTTGCATTGCATCAACTTTGTGCATTGCATTTGTCTGCTTGCATCAACTTTGTGCAAGCTTGTGCTCCCTTTTGTTTTCCTCACTTGGGCAAGACTTCCATTTTGGAAGCCCCCACTCTGTGGAACTCCCTCCCTAGGGAACTCTGCCATGCCCCCTCTTTAATGAGCTTCCGTCGTGCATTAAAAACGTGGTTGTTCAAGCAGGCATTTGGGGTGGGTTAGGGTATTTTAGAAAATGTTTTTATTGTAGAATGTTATTGTTTTAAATTGTTTTATTGTGTGCTGTACATCGCCCAGAGTGGCTGGGTGACCAGCCAGATGGGCGATTAATAAATTTAATAATAATAATAATAATAATAATAATAATTTTCTGAAGGAAGTCTTCTAAGTCAGGGGTGGGGAACTGGCAGCCCATGATGTCTTTCCAATCAGCCCATGCCCCCCTGCCTGGCCCCCATGCCCTGCCACAGTTAGGCTTCTAAAAAGCCTCCCACTAGAGTCAATGGGAGGCCTTTTTCAAGCCTAATGGGGGTGGAGGTATCTTCTTGAGTGGCTTTGGCCCTGACCTCTCCTGCCATGTGTCCCCTGGAAGTGCTGCCACAGGGGAATGCAGCACTTAGGGTGAAAAAGTCCCCACCCCCCTCACTGTAGGTGCAGTATGCTATGCTCCAGTTTGTAGAAGGAGTTCATGCTCAAGGCAACAGGATAAATAATTGGGTGACCTGCTCTCTGTCACACTTCAGCAACTCCTTTAAACCCACAGATTCTGGATAGCTCTGTTGCTATTCTAACACTTTGCCATCCACAGAGGAATCCCTTTGAAGAATACTTGTGAGAATCTTTCTGTGAAATGAGGAATCTATGTAAATGTTACAGGAAATATCTACAAATAGGAGAAGCAGGCTCTGCCTTTTCCTGTTTAAGGATCTGCCCTGCAAAATCAACATGGATTTTGCATGTAGATCTAACAGTTCTTGCTTGTATTACTTTACAGATCTTAATCTTTTTAGCTCCTCTTTGTGCCAGTTCTGGCAAGAAGGATGTATTGTTAATGCATGTTTGTGAGAAGCAGTGGCTGTAAACTTGGCAATTGTGGGTAGAAAATTGGCAATGTTGAATTAAGATCAGTCAGTCTGCGATAAAAAAAGTTACGATGTAGGGGATGAAAAGCAGGTGGCATGGTTTCATTAGCCAAATCTGAGTCAGCTCAGAGGTACCTGCTACTTTTGATGTCCAAACTTGTAAATACTCTGCTTGGTTTCTTTACCGCAGATGCCCATCACTGGGGCTGTGAAGGTTTGAGGGCTACAGAAGCAGAGGGGAAAAAAAGGTCAGGCTTAGAGGCCTGGAGTTTTCTGTTGGGAGGAGGAACCTGAGAGGAGTAGTTTCATTTCTCCATTTAAGTGTCAGTTTCATTTCTCCACTTAAGTTTCATTTCTTCAAGTTTGAAGCAGTAGTTTCGGTTTTGAGGGAGGAGGGTAAAGAGAGCGAGGGAGCCAGTAAGAGCAGAGACATCCAGAGCCTGAAGTAAGAGCAGAGTCTGAAGAGTGAGCAGGAAGAAGCAGCCTAGAAAAGTCTAAGGACAGCTAGGGTAAAGGAACTTGCAGTTTGCAACTTCTGTTTTCTTTTAATGCCTTTTGTATCACTCAGCTCTGTTGCATAAATACCTTTAGTTGTGATTTGCTAGCTTTAAATTTACCAGTAAACTGTTGTGGGGTGACTGACACTCTAGACACAGAGTTTAACCACATCTACAGCCCAAACCCCACATTACTAGGAAGGGGAAGTTTAAAAGAAGGAAGGTGGGACTCTTAAGGAGGCAAGAGATCCTTAAGGAGTTACTCAGGAGATCCAGGTCATAAGTGGAACCTTGACTGGGGCACACTGGGGTGGAAGGAGAGTGGTAGTGGACTGAACAATTCCTGTCTGCATGTATTTACAGTCCCACATCTTTCCTGCTCAACGAAGAATGATACCTTCCTCATTCTTTACTTGGAATGATACCAAAAAAGGATTAGGGCATTTCCCAGTGCAAGGTCACTTGGTCCTGCCCTTCTTCCTGAGATGGAACTACTTATATTAACTGCTCCTTGTGGCCTGCATTGAGAGTCTCTCTTCTTAAAGTCTCTAAAGCTTGATGAATACCACAGTCAATCCAATGAGCCATCCACTAACAATACCTTAGCCTTGTCTGGATTGAAGTTGACGTTAGTTACCTTGTCCAGTTTTTTACTGGCTTCAGTCACCTTAATAAATTAATTAATTTGTAATAATACTTTTGTTGTTGTTCAGTCGTTCAGTTGTGTCCGACTCTTCGTGACCCCATGGACCATAGCACGCCAGGCCTTCCTGTCCTGCGCTCTCTCCCAGAGTGTGCTCAAATTCATATTTACATACTGCTTAATATAAAAAACCTCTTGTGGTTCACATATAAATATTAAAAACTGCATTAAATACACTATTAAAACAATTTCAAACTACAGTAACTATATAGAAATGATACAAGGAACAGTAAGATATCATAGCATATGATTAATTGCAATTATTTACAAGCCAGAGAAAGCCTTGGTGAACAAGTGCATTTTCAGGAGGTGTTTGAAACTTAGAACATTTTGTGCCTCCCAAACTGCATGGGGGAGGGTTTTCCAGAGGGTAGGTGTCACCACTGAGAAGACCCGCCTTCAAGATATTACATGACAACATTCTGTTGGTCCTGGAACAACCAGTAAGGCCTCCTCTGAAGATCTCAGATGGTTGTCTGGTTTGGTGACGGTGTTCTACTTTAGCTCTTCCACTATCTCACATGACTTATGAAAAAGAGATAGGTGAGTGTTATTAGCATGTTGTAGACAGTTCAGTCTAGATCAACAAAGTCTCCCATCAGTTTCATGTAGATGTTAAATCGCATGGAAGATAAATTTGAGTCATTGGCACCTATAGCACAGTTTCAATGAGCAGAGCAGAATTCCCCCAGCAGGAATCAGAGAGGCAGGAACAGATCTATAGAAGTGCAGTGCTCCCAGCGCATACATCCTGTCCAGAAGCATACCACAGTTGATATTATATAAAGCTGTTCAGTTATGCTTTTTTGTATCTTTCCTTTTCATCTGGTCTCCTCTTACTCGCTGATAAGTGTACCTAAAGAGCCTTGCTGTGTTGCTCGTTATTGGAGCTTTTGCCTGTACTTATTTCTGTTGGTTCTTGTATGGGCTGTTGTGGATTCACACTTTGTCTCCAAATTTAGCTCTGCCCATTCTGCTTGGAACATTTTTCTATCTCAGGCTAGCTTCCAGTTGACAGGGCAGAAGGGGTTCTTGGAGAAGGTCTGTTCAGTTGCCTGCTGTAGCACAGCTCAGGGGGACCCTTGTCCTCCAGTTATCACTATGTCAATGAGTGTTGAACTGTCTTGAGCTAAACATTTATTGTGCAAAGATGAGATCATTGACAATATCAGGTTGAATCTCTGCAAGCCTTTGGCTGTCTTCTTCTATGGCTGAATGCTGCTAAGCTAGCTTTGCTTGGCTCTTTGCTGATCAGTGGAATGTGCTGTTGCTTTTAAGGGAAATTGCTGAAGCATTTGGTCCCATTTTCCAGTTCTGCCTGTGAGTCAATATATTGCGTCGTTCCACTGTGTGAACGTAAGCTCGGGAATGTGGCAGGTTGAACCATTGCAAGCGCAGGTAGGCTTGATGGCTTAACTGAATAGATTCAGTGTTTATACTCACTGCTAGCGACCCAGGACCACTTTTGGCCAAGAGTCCAAAAGATATTTGGCTTTAGTGGTCTTTTGTATATCAGAAAGGAATAGTGTATTGCTGAAAATTTGCTGAGTCAGAACAAAAATACTTGAGAGTGATATTGCATAGGCACTCCCCATGAATTTGGATAAAATGGCAAAAATATTATGTCCAGTTGAAATTCAGTGGGAGGTAAAGTTTTCCTGTCCAGTGTTGGAACTTCCTAGGCTCTTTAGATGAGCAGGAGCTAACCTGCTTTGTCTGTTCTTGATGGAGCTGAAGAGAAGAACAGCTCCTCCTTTTACATGAGATTATGGCTTACGTTGGCCATGCAACAGTTGGTAAATCTCTTTTTTGAATTGTTACATTGTTTCCTAAAAATAGCTTCTGGCATCTATAAACAGCAATTGGCAGATGCTGGCTGTTGTGGTAGAGAATGCTTCGTGCATTTCAGTTTGTACCACATCATTCTAGATTTCTGCAAAAAGACCAAGGCAGCCGATATTGGTTAATATGAGTCTTGATGCGAGTTGAAAGTTGTTTTGTGGTGGTCCTGATGCTACGTAGTGCATCATTTTTAGACAGCCTTCTGTGGTATTGAGCATGCATTGGTTCTCCCTTCTAAAAAGGAAGCTGTTTGTAGTATCTGTGTGTGTTTGTGGGATAAATTGTGCTTAAAACTATTGGAAAATTTTCCTTTGCCCCATTAAAAAAAAAGAGTTGCTTTCTTCATTGGAAAAGAAAAAAAAGTCCATAAGGGCTTCTAAATAAATACACATTGAAACAGAAAGTTCATTCTGGAAGCACAGATGCCATGTTTATGGTTAGACACATCTCTCCTAGGGTTGCGCTTGGGGAAACCCAGCTGTGCCAGATGGCAGCTGAAGCCAGTTGTGCACGGTGCTGATTGGTTGGTGGCAATGATGTCATGATCCCAACTCCTCTAGTTGCTTCTCAATTTCCAGAGCAGTTTTATAACCACTTAAAATGTCTGTGTTTTAAAAATAAGGTGCTGACTGAATCTTAATTGAGTAAAGATATAGTTTTTAAAAAGGCAGAGCCCACCTGAAATGGGGGGAGGGAGGAGATTGACAACTTATGACACTGTTGAAATTGCTGGTAAGTGTGTTTGTCTTTTACGAAGTGATGGTGACGTGATGCCAGGTCCACCCCATGGGAAGAGAAAACATGGCAACTGCTTTTCTTATTTACTTTTGGATGCCCTAAGAAAAATACTATTTGTTACATCTAACACTTTGAGGATCCCCCCGTATTATTCCTAAGTCTATGGCGCTTGGGCACATGACACAAACTGAGTGTCCTGAACTTGCCTTGTGCTCTGATCTCCTGACCTTTTGGGGGGGTTCTTAAATGTGGCTTGGGAGAAGGTTGTTGGGAATGGATTACGTCTCTTTAACCCTTGATGATATCTGGTATGTATCTTTATTATATAGTGTTAACATCTGAGGTATGTCAGGCATGTGGAAGGGGTTACTCTGAACATACATCTCCAGGACCAGAGGCCAAGAAGAACCACTTCAGAAGTCCTTATTGGGTAAAGTTAGTCACGACAGTCCAAAGTGTCCACTCTGCCTCTTCAGGCAGGCAAATGGAAGAGTGTGCTCTCTCTCTCTCAAAGGGGCCAGCGGTCAAGGTTGCTTACATTTTGGAATTAATTGTTTACTCATTTCCTTTATGATGAGGGGCATGATCTGCTGGGAGAGTGTCCGGCTTAAGCCCCGTGGAAATGAATGAGATCTGTACAAAAGCTGTACTATGCTCTTGTGCATACATTATTTAAGAACACAACAGTTGCCATGCTGGATCAGACCAAAGGCCTATCTAGTCCAGCATTCTGTTTCTGCAGTGGCAAACCAGGTGCCTGTGAGAAGCTGCCAACCAATCTACATAATCCATCACTGCGCCTTGTGGACCAGAAGGTACAACAGAGATCTCTGCAGTGTAATCTCTTCTTCCCCCACCTCCCATTGATTCTGATAACTTCCTGGGGTATTCTTTTGCCAGGGAAGAGGCATGTTGCCATTCTTTCTCTAAGAGACTTGGGTAAGGTGATAGATCGGTGTCCTTCATTAACTGGCTCTTTGTTATCTTGATGTCAGATGAAGAAACACATTTTGCTGCTGATAGTGGCTTCCATGTGTTTGGACGGAATCTAATGAAGTTTTCCTCAGTCGGTTGTGCTGAAATGCCTGTGGTCGCCACAGCAAGTTTAGCATTGCTCATCATGGAATCCATTTGAGCTCCATTTTCAGCACAAATGTGCTCTTTCTCCAAAGCTCCCATGTGTGCTGCTTTCCACTCTTTGCTTGAGAATGTGGTAGATGGAATGACATGTTCGCTGAATGCTGTTCGCATTCCAGATGCTGATGGCTGGCCTTTCAGTGGCCCGGAACAATGTTTAAAAGTGCCATTTGAACAGTGTTTTTAATTATCCAAAAGCCGAAGATTTTCAGACCTTGTGTAATCTCCTTCAACGCAGATGGAAGTTGTTGGAGCTTTTTTCCTCAGTATGTATACTTTATAGAAAATTAGATTTAACTGTTCATGCAGACAGCATCCTCATCTTACTGTTTGTCAGCCTTTTGGCAGCAGCAATGGCAAGCGTGCCATTGTGGCTTCTTCACTCCATTTGCTTGCCTCTTAGCAGCCATGGTTTTGCCATCCTCCTAGGGTTCATGGCCCTGTTGCTTCAAGGTTACATTTCAGATGGGCACTTGAAACTTTCTTAGAGTCTTGGTGGCCAGTTAGGACAACTAGGGGCCAAGGTCTCCTGCTTGGGAATGTTTCCTATACAACCGCTTCTGAAATGAATGGCTATTGCTTCAGAGCATAAGTGATGAAAGCAGAATGTCACTTCTGTATGGGTTTCTTAGGGGTTGTCAGAATTAGGATGTTTGCTGGCTTCCCTGCATGGTAAGAAGGATCCAACCAACCATCCTCCTTGGGAACAGTGAACTAGCAGAGATTCCAGGCAAGGAGCCTGCAAGCAGAGGTGACTGATCCAGAAGGACATAGATTGACTGGAAGAATGACCACTTCAGTGGAGAAACTGAGAGGTGCAAAACACAGTTCCAAACAAATCATCTGCTCCCTTACCAGAGGTCTGTTACTCAATTAACATCACAGCTGTACCTCGTGTCAGAAAGAGGCATGGCCTCACAGGCATTTTCTGTGCAACACATGATTAACTGGCATTTTGTGTGTTCACTATGTTGTTGTTGTTCAGTCGTTCAGTCGTGTCCGACTCTTCGTGACCCCATGGACCATAGCACGCCAGGCCTTCCTGTCCTGCGCTCTCTCCCGGAGTGTGCTCAAGTTCATATTCATTCCATCGGTGATGCTATCTAGCCATCTCATCCTCTGCCGTCCCCTTCTCCTTTTGCCTTCAGTCTTTCCCAGCATCAGGGTCTTTTCCAGGGAGTTTTCTCTTCGCATTAGGTGGCCAAAATATTTGAGCTTCAGCTTCAGTATCTGGCCTTCCAATGAGCACTCAGGGTTGATTTCCTTTAGGATGGACTGATTGGACCTCCTTGCAGTCCAGGGGACTCGTAAGAGTCTTCTCCAGCACCACAGTTCGAAAGCATCAATTCTTCGGCGCTCAGCCTTCCTTATAGTCCAGCTCTCACAGCCATACATTACTACTGGGAAAACCATAGCTTTGATTAGACGGACCGTTGTCGGCAAGGTGATGTCTCTGCTTCTTACTATGCTGTCTAAGTTTGCCATAGCTTTCCTCCCCAGGAGCAAGCGTCTTTTAATTTCATGGCTACAGTCACTGTCTGCGGTGATCTTGGAGCCCAAGAAAATAAAATCTGTCACTGCTTCCATTTCTTCCCCTTCTATATGCCAGGAAGTGATGGGGCCAGATGCCATGATCTTAGTTTTTTTAATGTTGAGTTTCAAACCAGCTTTTGCACTCTCCTCTTTCACCCGCAACAAGAGGCTCTTTAGATGCGGGCCCTGGGAAAAAGGGGCGTGCTCCTCTCCCAGGAGCGACTGCTCTTCCTCCGAATCAGAACTACTCTGGGATTCTATGGGCTCAGTGTCCACCCTGACACTACCCTTAGTATTTAATGTGGCAGGATGATCTCAGTCCAGGACCACTTCAACCTCTGCGGCTCTTTAATGTTATCTTCTCCCAAATTTAATTTATAAACTGACATCTGCATACCTAGGAGCCCCCCAACTATGTAGAGGCAGCTCCCTTAGTTTTGGATGGCCACGTTTTGCTTTCCAGCTGATAGGCAGTCAACCACCCCCATCGCTATTATTATGAGATTAGCAGCCCAGCCAGAACGTCTCCTTCTCCAGTGAGGCTTCTGTGGCCAGTGCACACATTAGTATGTGGAATAGTGAAGCCAGCTCTGGCAGAGTGAGCCTGCCCAGCACTTGACCTGACAGTCCTGCTGCCCCGAAGGAGGACATCGGGTTCTGTGGGCTCCTCACATATCAGAAGGAAACATGGACAGGCTATGTCACAGAGGAAATGTGAAGCCTAGATTGGGCCTGAGCCTTTAAAGAGGTGGTGGCTGCCTGCCATACGTCCATAGGAGAACTTAACGAGACAATCGTGCTTTTGTGGAGTCCCGAAATGTGACTTCCCTGTGGCTGGGCCTTGGACTTGAAACCCTTATAGGCCTAGCCTTGAATTTGAAACTGCATTTAAGCCTGAAACTTGGATCTCCCTTTAACTAGGCGTGTGCTTATCTGGCAAGTGCCTCTGGGCACATGTGGGATGCTTTTCATGCATTGCAATAACCTCAGATTTGGGGGACTTGGCTTGCAGATGGGGTGGGGGAAAGGGCCATGAGTTGGTGACAGAGAACATATTTTATATGCGGAAGACCATTCAGTCCCTGGCATTCCAGGTTATCAGTGCTGGAAAAGCCTCTGCTTGAAACCTTGGAGAGCCATTGCCAGGTGGCATAGGCAGCAGCACTGGGCTGGATGGACCAACCGGCTGACTTGGGAGAAGGCAGCTTTGTAGCTCCATGTGAGTTCAATCACCTCTTTAAAAGTTAAGTACAAGATGAAGGCTCTGGATAAAAATTCCCGGGGAGGAGGAGAGGATGCTGGGGCGATGGTGGTGGCAGATTTGCAGACGCCAATGCGTTTCTGATCTCTGGGCACACATTGTTGGAGGCTTTTTTTTGCCTCTATGTTTTTCTTCTGATTCTGTTTCACTCCACATCACAAGATCAGAGCACAAATGTGCTTATTATCATAAAAAGTATTTTTTATTTGAACACTTCTTGGCTTTCTGTGGAAAACCTCACATGTTTGTTTAACAGGAATTCTGTGCCTTTAAGTCTGTGTTTATAACACTGTTATAATTTACAGAAATGTATTAACAGGTACTCCTCTGTATTGTTTTTTATGACCTCAGAAAAGAAACTGTGAAACCCTGAAGGTTCCATTGATCTCAGCCACACGTTGCTACTGTCCACATGACTTGTGCAGCACATTGTGGAGGTGGCACCTGGCCCTCGGGTGGTACGTGCCCGTGGCTAGTGGCCAAGCTCTGGTAGGCTTCTCCTTCTGTGAGTTATCTGCTTCAAGGTGTGCCGTGACTCCAGAGGGCCTTTTATACCGCAGAGTTGGGAATGGGCAGGCTGTAGCCTGCAGGGGATGTGAAGGGATGGGATGGGGCTCTTTAGCACTGGGTTCTCTTCATTGCTCTGGAGTTCCTAAATGGGGGAATATGTGTTCTAAGTGTGTGATCCTTCATGTGCTTAGCTGGGAATCACTTCAGCTGAATTTGGTGGTGATGCTGACTTCTAGCTACAGGGTTCCCCAGATATGGGTGGAGGGCAGCTACCCTCCCCTCTTGTAGTGAGCAATCCTCATGGGAAGTGGCGAGTCCTTTTCCAGGCAGCTTTCGAGTACATGGTGGTCTCCTTGTTCTGGATTCCCCTGAAGTTTGTTGCTGGGGTGAGTTCCTAGAGTCGATAAGGATCAAAAGAGAAGCCTCCTTGGGACAACCATCTTGTCAAAGGCTCCTTGGAGGCCTCTCTCAGTCTAATCCAGTAGCCAAGTCCAGACACAGACAAAGGAATTCCTTTCAAAACTTTATTCTTCTTTTACAACTGAACAACTATACCGATCGCAACTAGATCTGAGCAGCACAGTACCTATGCCCGAAATTGGAACAGTTGGTCCCTGTTTGAAAGGGAATTACTGGCAGACCCCTGAACTTAAGGACTAGGGAGAGTCCCTCCCCTTTTCCCTTGGATCCTCTGGGCGCAGCCGTTGTTTGTGCGCCAACCTGGCACTGCGCCTCCTTTCCGCGCCCTCCATCTGGCGCCGCTCTCTGCGTCTGCGTCGCGCATCCACCAAGTCTGCTATCTGTGCTTGGTCACTCCCTGGACTGCTAACTAAACTAGGAATGCTGGTGGGAGGAATCTCCGTCAGCTGTTGGTCCTGGGAAAGAGGAGCGCGCTCCTCTTCCAGGAGCGACTGCTCTTCCTCAGAATCAGAACTACTCTGGGATTCTATGGGCACAGTGTCCACCCTGACACATCTAAGGGATGAGGCTCTTGAACAAGGCATTACCTAATGCTCTCTCTCCCCCGCCCCCCCCATTACCTGTGGTTGATATATCCAGAAAGGACTGAGCCCATGCCATTGTTGTAACCAGACAGCGAAAAAAGCTACAAGTCTGCTTTTGGGTGTATGGGAGCTCCTGTAGTCCCCAGCCAGAGCTGGGCTGTTTCCTGGCTCCTAGGCATCTCAGCTATTACCTGGAAAGCATTGCTGACTGCCATGTCTGGATATTGTTCCAGCTCAAGAGATCCAGGCCACTCTTCGTTCCCTTGTGGTACTTTTAGAGCAACCCCACCACTACCCATTGCCATCTGTGGCAGGGCAGAGGTGTGCTCCAGAGGTGAGCAAGTTGTGTGTGGAACATAAGAAGCTGCCTTACACCAAGTCTTTCCAGCCCTGGACTGTCGACACTGACTGGCAGCCGTGGCTCTCCAGAGTTTCAGGCAGGATTCTCTCCCAAATCTACCTGGAGAGGCTGCCAGGGATGGAACCTGGGACCTTCTGCATGCCAAGCGGGGGCTCTGCCACGGAGCTACGGCCCCTCCCCAATACGTTATATATATATTTAGGTAACTTATTGGCACAGAAGATAGCATTTCAACCATTTTTGTCTCTGGGACCCATTTCTGGCTTAAGACCCAGTTGAGTAGCTGGTATGTTTGCAAGCTGAGGATGTGTGAGCATTAAAATGAATTCACCTGTACATTCCAGAGCAGCTCCCAAGTTGCCCTCTGTGTGACATGACACTGCAAAAGTGTCCCTGCTTGAATGTCACATAGCAAAATCCTTCGGCGAGGCAAACTCTTGCTCTTTTCTATTAAAATGGAGAATCTTTTATTCTGCTGACAAATTCAGATTGCCAAAGCCTCTTTGACGTGGTGGGTTAATAGTATACACCAGCTGAAGTTTGAATGGCTTTTTACAAGAGATGCTGCAATATGTATCCCTTTCCCCCACCCTTGAATCTCCAAGGAAAGTGGGTTTGCAGCATGGAGAGGAATGCCCCCTTCACAGCTGTGGCTGGATGTGTTTGAATTAGAGTCACCCAATCATGGCAGGCCTTGAGTGTGGTTTGCTGTGGAGGCAGAAAGGCTTAGAGGAGCCGGGCACTTTAATAAGTACTTAGTGGTCTCTTACAGAAATCGAAGCCTCTCTCAAGGCCCATAAGAGCGATGCCCTTGGCACCAAGGACGGTGGAAGGAATGTAATTGGAGCCATACATTTGAACAAGGCCCTCCGTGGGCATTTCAGCTGTGCCTGATGGTGGCTCAGATTTTTACTAGTACAGGCCTAAGGGGGCTTTCCAGCGTGGTTTATCTTGAACTTGGCTAGTCTTGCATGTTGCACAGACGGGAGCCTGCCCCTTCTCTTGTCTCTGGTTCAGCTGGATCCGAACCCCTCACAGCCTTGATACTGATGACCTGGGTGCTTCAGGCCTTTAAAAATCTTGGCATACATGACCCTTTCCCTTAGTTTCCCTGAGCAGCAGCTGGGCAGCTTGGGGGGCGTATTGCCATTTCACGACCTTCCAGGGATGTGTCTTGTCCTGATCGCAAGAAGGAGCCCATGGGACACAGCAGGGTGGTAGTCACAGCACCACGGAAAGCTCCTGGCGAGCAATATGCTCTTACGCAGTCTCCCAGGTGCTGCTCCTTCCTTGCGGCATGGAAGGCCTTAAAGGGGCAGACCTCCGCCTTGGAGCCTAGCACTCCTCCATTCTGCCATGCCCCTCCAAGTGCGTTGCCAGGTAAACATGAGGATGTAGGTCCCCATGCAAAGGAAATTGGTTGCTCAGGAAGCGCAGGCACTAAGGTTGCACACTCCGGAGGCCCTGATATCAGAGCCCTTGGATTGAGAGGCCCCGATCCGATGGGCTGAAGGTTTGATTCGGGCCTGGTTAAGCTCCTGGGGCCTGGGTTGGTTTCAGCACCTCAACCTCTGATGCTGCTGGTACAGCTGGCTCATCTGGGTTAGAGCCCATGCTGGTGATCAAAATGGGTGCGCTGAGAGGGTGGCCCAGTAAGATAGTGGAAACACCCAGGAAGAGAATCTTTGCACCGCAGTTCAAGATCCAGAAACTTGCTTGCCTCAGATGAGCTGCAGTCTCTGAGAAGGCAGGGCTGGACGCAGGCTCAGCATTGGTTTCTTCAGCAAGTGAGTTCCAGTGCAGGAGGGACTCTGGAGGTGGCTGGAGAGTGAAGGGGAACAAATGAAGTAGCTAGTTGGAGATGGGAAAGAGATGCTCACCAAGTGGCTCATGACACAGCTTGACTTTGCGGCTTAAATCCTCCACCTCTGCCTTTTGTCTTAATCTTTGGGGACAGGAGCCACCATCCCCGGGCTCTTAGCCTCCCAGCGTTGGCTCTGTGGCTGCTGACGCTTCTCTGCCTGGTTGACCTTTTTCAGCACTTCTCTCTGCTGTATGTAGTTGAGCCGACCCTGAAACAGGCCCCCTGGGTGTTCTCCTGTCTAAGCAGACAGCAGTATAAACAAACACCCTGTCCTGTCCTGAGCACGCTCGAGCCGCTCGGAGCCTTGTTTTCGGCTCTGACCCCGCAACCTTTCCTCCGGTTGGCAGTGTGCTGGCGTTGACAGTCCGGGTGGTTCAGCCAAAGTTGAGAGCGACTTTGCTGAAGGAGCAGTGGCTGGGATGGTATGTGTTATTCGGCAGGACCCCCCTTGAGGCTATGCTTTGAATCTGGTGCACATTTCAAAGCATGTGTTAAACTTTATGTGATACTGATTAAAACGGAGGGCTGGGGGGTGAACTGGCACAGCCCCACAGCCACATCTGCCAAATGACATGCAAAGAAACGCCTTGCTGCAGCTGAGAAGGGCTGAGAAACTCATCTGAGCTGCACTGAGCAGTGAAATGGGGGAAGTGATGGGTTCAAGGATCTCTGTGCGTGCTTTACCCACGCATGCAGGCGATTTGCGTAGGTTGGGAGGAGTCCTCTGCTCACATGGTATTTCCATTAAGTGCCATTTATTTGGCAAGCCCATGTGGTAGTAATGGTGTGTCTTTTATCATGTCCTCCTTGCTCTGCCTTTCAATTCCAGAGACCTTAAAGGAACACAAGTCCTATGAGGACTTGTGCTGAATCTGGGTGAGATCCGGCAGTTCGTATGTTTGGGAATGGAGATGGTGTCACCAGTCTGTAAGTGGCTCTCTAGGGTTTCCCACAGGAGAGGTGTTTCCCAACAGCTCCTACCTGATCCTTATAGCTAGAGATGCCAGGGACCGAAACTGTGACCTTCTGCAGGCAAAGCAGGGGCTTTGCCACGGAGCTGTATGGCCCCTCCCCTTCTTCCCTGCTGTCTCCCACGGTGTCCAGGTGGTGTTCCTTTTGATTTTAATTTCCATTTCCATTTTGGAATACAAAACCATGGTGATGTCCTTGAATTGTGTTTCTAGCTACTACCCTTGGGCTTATGTGTGTTTCTAATATGTCTGTGACCAACACTGGCTAGAAGTAAAAATGAAAATGCTTCCCCAGGTCCACTCGCCAAAATACAATTCACCAACCCCTGTTGCAGTGCCTCAGACATTCCTAAATCAGGAGCCCCCACAATATCTCCCTTGTGGGCTGGTAAAAATTTCCTGTGATCCTTGTGGACCGTTAGAATGGTTGATTTCCCTGGTGCCAAAAAAATTTCAGTAAAGTTTGGTAGAATAACTATCTGAGAACTGCCACCATTCCTCACCCCAAAAGGCCAACCTGAGTAGGAGCAGTTAAACCCAGAGTTTGGGAAGGGTGGCTGCATGGGCTGCTCTACACCCCCTTGCCATTTGTCCTTGATGCAGGGAAGCTGACCGTGGATATGGTAACTGAGCAGCAGCATTTGTGATGGCCAGGCACTCACAGAAATGCTGTTTTTGGTTCTCTTTCCATCACAGTGTAGCAGCAAAATCCCCCAAGCAATGCCCCTCGACTAACAGAGCCACGTTTTTCACGTGTTTCATGCGCATGATCCTTTCCCCAGAATCAGTCCAATAATGTGGATTCTAAAGAATCTGTTTTCACTTCCCCGTCCCCAAAGCTTTTAGTTCCCATGGCTCTGTACATATGTTTGGAAACATGCCAGTTGTTGACTGACAGAGCATCCTGTCCTCTCCAAGAAATGCCATTTTTGTGCCCTGCATAAGGAGAAGCTCTTCCATTGTGCCCTCTCCATTCCCTCCCTCCCTGGGCATCCATCTCCTGACCCCACAATTTGTCATGCTGTTACACTGCTTTCATTCTGAATTTTGCAAAAACATGAGTTCATGCTAAAGCATGTGAATTGATGTCATATTTTTGCGAAATAAGCAAATGTGAATATCTCATGGCAAACACGCACAATAATTCAGTCTTCATTTAATGATACAATATTAGCATGACGTTTGTTTAGCATGGTGCTGCCATGAGTGTAGGAGGTGAGATTGTACCTAATGCGTATGCAGAACTTATACATTGAGGCATACGGTACACGCTTCGTGCAAATGTGTGGAAGGGAGCACTGGTGGGTTTTTCCTTAAATGAAAAGCAGTTGTGGGAGGGTGCGTGTGTACACATTTGCCAGCCATTTCCTACTCCAAATCTCCTTCCCCTCCCCAAAGCCGAAGAGCAGCTGTTCATGAATGTGAAGTGATTTGGGATTGAAAAACAGCTGGCAATGAAAGTGTCAAGTACCCCGTCACTGCTGTGGCTTAGTTCAAATCTGCATCCTCTGAGAGCTGCTTTTCTTTTAAAGAAAAGGCTGTTGGAGCTTCTTTCCACGCATTTGCATGTAGTGTGTAGTTCACCCCTAAGAAAGCTGTAAATCCCATATGGGCAGCCTATAGCCTTTCATGTGGCCTGCGGGTGCTCACATCACTGCCACTGGGAAGGAAGTTATATTGGGGGAGTCATCCCTGTGCACCTTCTTCCCATGTAGATCATGCTGCTCCCAGCCCACCAAATGGCTCTTTGGCAGGCTACGGGGAGTGCAGTTGCAAGCAGGGGGAGGCATATGGGGAGACTCTAACCCCACGTGCCTTTCTTCCCCTGTAGATTGTGCTCCTCCAAGCTGCCAAGCAGCTGTTCAGCAGGCTGGACAGAGCACGATGTCTCTCTGATGGGCTGGAGCAGGAAGAGCGTTTTGAAAGCCAGGTTCTCACTGACTGTTATCCCAGCATGTTCCCTGCTTTCAGTACTAAGATTGGAGGGCAGGGGAAGAATGAGTGGTGTATGTCTGTTCCTGTATCTGGAAACTGTGGCGAAACTGTGTGTGCATTTGTGTGTGTGTGTGTGTGTGTGTGTTTGAGGGCGAAGGCTGTGCACGTGTGTGTGGTCCCTGTGTAGCATGGGCTACGTGGGGAAGAAGGTGCACAGGGATGACTCTCCCAGTATGCCTTCCTCCCTGGTGGCAGGGTCTTGAGCACCCCCGCAGGCCACATGGAAGGCTCTCGGGGGCCAAGGTTGCCCTACATGTTCAAGCTGGCACTTTGAACTAGGCCTGGAAGCTCCTGCAGAGACTGGTGTTCCATGTTCCCCGTGTTCCAGCCCATCAGAAAGCGAGCCACACTTTTCTCCTGCCTCAGCCAATGGCCACTGCCTGCCCTTCTTTAGAGAATGTTGCAGTCATTCCTTGAGGTTACCAGGGCACGAATGATGGCTGTTTGGTCTGAATGTCAGGAAGAGGGTTGCATCTTTTTCCTGGAAGAAGCTGGAGAGTCTGGTGCTAGGGCTTTTGGATTTCTTCTCCTGGCTTTGTTGCTTGATGGCTACATGACTTTGGTGGGCAAGTTGCTTAACAGTACTGTGACACTGTCCTTTCCCTTGGGAATGGGATTACCACCCACCTCCTGGGAACGCTGTAGAGCCATTATTCATTGGTATTTTGAAGCACTCTGCGAGCTCTGGAGGATGAGTGATCTCTCTGTGTGGTAAACCAAACTTCTGCTGCCCCGGCTGCTCTCGGAACCATCCAGGAACAACGTGGAAAACAAAAGAGCAGAGATCTATTTGGCCGTCCTCTAGTTCTTGGCTGATGGAGGGGTGTAACCACAGGGTGCTGAAAACATTAATGAGTAGAGTTGTAGGAAAAGGGAATTTGGCTTCTCTGGATCAAAGAAATTTGTTGTATATTATAAATTTTATATATTAACGAGTGAAAAAGGATTTTTATGTCTTTCTCCTGTCCTGTTTCTATTAGCAGCAGATAGAAATATGTTTTTAATAACCTTCCTTATTGCTTGCCAAGTTGGCAAACAGAATTGTTTTCTGTTTCATCTTATTTCAGGGTTGGTGGCATTGCCTTGAAGCGAATAACCCTCTTGGTAGACTTTCAGGGGTTGTGTTAACCCCTGAGGGGCAGAGGACATTGCACAAATGCCAAAGATGCAATTTCTGGGATCTCTTGGCAGAGTCTGTGGGAGAACTGGGCTATCTCTGGAGAGCAATCTATTCAACATGCGGTTGAAAAGCGGAGGATTGGGTTTTGCTTGGACACTTCTGTCACAGCAGAGCGGCTTAAGGCCCAGGTTTTATTAACCACCTTTGTGTGTGCATGTGCTTATTATTGGGCCAGAAACCTAAGCAGGTTTTTTGGCTCAATAAACCTGACTCTTCAAAGCAAACTAACAAACAGTCTGTTAAAGTTTCTCTCTAGTTGCAGCTGGAGATTGCATAGCTAGCTTTTGTGGCTACTGCACTGTAGGGGTGTGAACAGAGGAGCCCTGTAGCTGGATCAGGCCAAAGGTCCCTTTACTCTGGCTTCCTCTTTCCAACAGCAGCCAGGCAGATGCCTCCAGGAAGCTCACAAGCTGGCCGTGAAAACTATGTGTCCCCCCGGGGGGGACGGGGATGGCTGGTCTTTAGTGGCATTCCTACTTTGAACATAGTGGTGCGTGCAACACATACCCTCTCTTACGTCTGCATGCAGGTTGTTCTCCCAGGTGGTTCTTAGCAGGCATGAGTTGCTCTCAGTATCTTTGGCCAAACCATCCCAACACCACATTTGTGTATTGGGGAGGAAGAATTATTGCAACCCTTCATTCCTGTTTTTTTTTGTTTCTCTCGCACACAACTGCTTGCTTTCCCACAACCTGACAAGCAAGGCTGAAATAAAATGGGGTAGAGGGGGATGGACAGTTGAGGCATCTGGTGAATGGTATTAGGTTTAGACATAGCTCAGGATGCTATCTCCTTGGTTTTGGGCAAGGTGTGCACACTTAGCCTAATTTGATCTCTCAGGATTGTTGAGAATAAACCTTAAGAATATGAAAGCTCTTTTTATAATGAAAACATGCTGTGGAGAAGAGAGAGAATACATCTCCTAGGCCCCCCACCCCACCCCCTAATTGCTTGTAACATTTCTTGTTGGAAGGGGAACTAAGTACATAATGAGCCCTTTCAGAAGCATGCATTTATGTATATTATCATGAGTCCATCTTGTCCAAGCAAGTGCCCAGGGTGGTGTAGTGGTTAGAGTGTTGGCCTAAACTGCGTTCACATCTCCACTCAGCCACAAAACTCAGTGGGTGACTTTGGGCCAAGAGACAATCTCCCAACCTAACGTACTTCACAGTGTTATTGTGAGGATAAAATGGAGGTGGGGATGAGAACCACGTGCAGCACTGTGCTCCTTGGAGGAAGGTTGTGATACAAACGTAATAAATAAACCTTGTTGCTAGGAAAGGGGGCTGCTCTGTGGTCATGTGAATGAGCTCAAAATATGTTTCAGGCAGCCCCTTGTGAGCGACACATGAAGTGGCTCTTGAACTTAGTTGGCCCACTGAGAAAGTGAAGCTGCTTGAGGAACCCTGGGCAGCTGCTTCTGAAAAATGTGTAATGGCCATCTGGAGACCACTGAGGAAGCAGAACCCTAGAGGCTGTGAGAATTTAGGAACTCTAAAACACCTCCTGTATGATCTTGCTCATCCATTGTCAGCAGGAGGGAAGAGACCCTTCTGTGCATCCCACCACCATCTGGAGCATGGCTGCTGGGAAAGAGGGACAGGGCCTTTCTGCAGCAGTACTCAGAATGTGCAATCCCCTGCCCTGAGAGATTCACCTCTTTATTTAATTTATTTTGGTGGTCTTCCATTGCTGTTTGAAGGTCCTGTTAAGTAGCCCATTTTCTTTGTCTAGCTGTAGCACTTCAGTTAGTTTATTGCTGTTGTATGTTTCACTGTACTGTTTTAATGCTACAAGTGCCTTGAGCTAAAAAGAGTGTAAAATTGTGCTAGGAACATCAAAATAAATCGAAATGACCATTTGCCTTGAAGGCCAGGCAAGTACCTTCATTACTGAGCAGGTCCATCTCTTCCATGGCAAGGTACACAACTCAGCATATTTGTCTTCTGCCTCTGCTTACCAACTAGGATCTGTCTCACTGATGCCCAGGTCTCACCTCTGTTTGAATCAGTGCTGAAATGAACTCTTGGAGTCCTCAGGTCTGACCTCAGCTGAATCCCTTGCACCAATGATGCACTATTTGCAGGTAAGCCAGTGTGCAAGGGATTTGCGCACCTGCGGTTCTCTGTAAAGTAAGAACACAAGAAGGGCCCTGAAGCTGGATCAAACCAAGAGTCAAGTTTCTCTAGAGCAGCACCCTGTTACCAACTGTGGCCAGCCTAGTGCTTCCAGGACTACCATAAACAGCACATGGAAGTAACAACGTCCTTCCATTGATGCTTTCCCTCAACTGATATCTGAGGCACGCTTCCTCTGTACATAGTAGTTCCACTTGGTATCATGGCTAATAGTAGTTTATAGACCTGTCCTCCATGAATTTGACTAATTCCCTTTTAATAACTTAGGAGATATTATCTGAATTGGCCTCATTTTTTTCTCCATTCAGCACAAGCATTTCTTGCTTCCATTCTTGTCTGCTGGGACCTTCTTGGGAGTGGTATGGCTGTAATCTCCTTTCCAAAGTGGTAGCCTTTTACACAGGGGCTAGAGACTCATTCCCAGGCCGTGTGCTCTTCTCATATTAGTTGCATCTGATGACTATGTAGGGGGTCTTTGCCCAGCTTCCATAATGGTTCCTTGCATCTTAGCCGGACAGCATGTTTACAGTGGAGCTTTATCACAAACAGTGCTTTTCACAAGCACTGAGTGATGTGCATTTTAAAAAAATGCAACGAGGGTTTTTGCCAGCCTAGCCAAGTTCTTGTCACTCACAGCTTCCTGGGCTCAACCGTTTCTGATTGACTTATACAACAAAACATTCCCTGTGTGGATTAAGCTGCCGAAATGCCCCCAAGGCCTTGTTTATAGGTCTACGTTCTTTCTTTAAAGAGCGAAAGTGAGTATTTTAATGGTTTCCATATTCCATAAATCTCCTGAAGTAGGACAACACAGTTGGGCGATGTTAGATGCTTCTCATTACCCTTAACAGGAAAAGCCTGACTAAAATGTTGGCAGATGTGTGTGCTTCCACCCCTCGAGGTGAATCTGTCCAGACTGGAAGATTCAAGAGGTCCAGCTCTGGAAGCAGGCAATGAATGACGGCCAACGGATGCGTGTGTGTTTGCTTTCAGGAGATCATTCTAAGGGAGATTGGATTTTGGAAACGTACCCTGTTCCTCTGCCCCCCCCCCCGCAATCTTTGAATGTTATCGTTTGTTGCTTAAGACTAGGATCTTCAGTTGGTGGGTTGGCACCCACTGCCTGGTCCTAGCCTGACCTAAGGTGGATTGCAACAGGAGCCCTACCGTCAAGTGGGTTTCCAAATGTATGTTTGGGCTGAAGGTGGGTCCCACCAGATCTGAAACAGCTGAAGACGCTTGCCTCAAGGCATCTCCTCTGCTTTCTGAGGTGGGTGAAGTGAGGCTGGCTATTTGGCTTCATCCTTCCTTGTCCTCATAATTATGAGAGAGGGTTTTCTAGCTGTGAAGCATGTCAGGTTGTTCCTGATGGCAGCTGCTGGTGTGTGCGTGTGTGTTCTGCTGCTGTTGTGAATAAATGGCTGCCCAACCAGAGCCCACCTGGCAATTCTTTCTTCAGTGGGAGGGGAGCTGGGGAGCTTCAAAAATGGCGCTTCTTTCTGGTCTGTTGGTAAACTAGGGCTCTGAAAATGTACAGGCTATGGCCAAATACATGACAGTGGCTGGCCTGTGTGTTAAGGTCAGGTCTGCCGCTAAATCCCTATGAAGTTGGATAGGGAACTTTATAAAGTTCAGCATGGTGTGTGTGCGTGCGCGCGCGTGTGTGCGTACATGCGCACAGAACCCTCTCCGTCCTCGTGTCCCTCTCTCCCCTTGAAGCTGACTATTTGTCTTCCCAATGGGGGTTACTTTATTCTTGGAACCGTGCTGGGAGACAAACAGCCAGAACTGTGTGTGGGGAGGGGGCAGAGAGGGGATCAGTGCCCCCTCCTACCTGCTCACCCTGCAGTTTAAATCCCCCCTCCTTGCTTTATAGGAATCTGACACAACCCAAATCGGGTCATATCACCATCACATTTGGTCATTGAGGGGGGTGATGGCATAGCCAATCACAGCTTCTCTCTTAATTCAGAGAGTAGACGCCAGTTCTGCAAGACAGAATTGCTGTTGTAGAGAGAGATCCATTACTTGGTGATCCCACTGATGATCACTGATAGGGGAAAACTGTCTAGAGTGGGGCTTCACTGCTTTCCCTTGAAAAACAGACACTGACATTGGATTGGAAAGTAAGTGTGTGTGTGTGTGTCTTGGTTGCACAAACTCACTTCCAGAAGATGTATAAATACCAGTGTGGAGTTCTCTACTATCCAGCCTTAACAGCTCAAAGCAATGTGTCTGTGCAGCCTTCTGTATCCTTGGATCTGTGCAAGTATAATACGAACCCTCCTTCGGACCTGAGTGCCCCACTCAACTGAAATGTATCTGTCGGGTTGGCAAGGGTGAAGAGCAGGTCACTTGATGCCTTTGTTCTCTCTTGGTGCCAGGGCTGTGGGCTCAGAGATGGATAGCCAGGTTTAATCCCCCCATGTCCTGGTGCAAGCACCCCTATTCATCTTCAGGAAGCAGATGCCATGTAGGATCTGGAGCTGTCCATGAAGATCTGTCTCCTCCTTCACTAGCCTGTTCAACAGAGCTCCCCATCACTGCATGGCCACAAACTCTTCAGGTGTTCTGTGTGTGTGCTGTGCATAGGTAGCCAGATGTGGGGTGTTGCTGGTATGGGACTCAGCAAAGCCCTGTTCCAACAGCTGGAAACAATTGAAGAGAAGCCCATGTTCTTTTATTTAACAAGACAAAGACTATTGTGTCCGGGCCTCGTGCATGAAAGATTGTTCTCTGCTGTGTGGTGCTGAGGGATAAAGGATTGAAACCTCTGGTTTGAAAAATGGCTTTGCCAGACAAAAGAGCACAGCGCTGCCCGATCCAAATGTGCAGTGTGGGTTGAAATTGTTCTCTGGTATGCAGCAGGGTCGTGCTTTGAATGTCTTGCTGACATTTTGATCCAGCGGGGAGCACTTGGAGAGGTATTTAAAGTGCATTTCACAAAAGGAAGTGCTTTGTAGTGCTGGAGCAATTCTTTTAATGTCTGGCTAAAAGGTGCATTCAGAGTTCAGATGCCAGACGGGACTTTAGAAACTATCAGAATGGGTTGTAACATGCTAAAAATTAATGGTGTGTTTTTCCTTCCATACATTTTGGTGGCTCCCCAGTTTTCCTTTAAAGCCATATATGACGTCCATACCAAATGACCTCCCCCACCCCCTTCTCATTCTTCCGAGTGTCCATCTTGTCTTCTCTTGTTGGCTTTGCAACCCAGTGCTTTGCTTATTCCTTCCCACAAGTGTTTAGGAATTGCATTTCCCAATTATCCTTGAGGTGTCTTTGATTACTGTGAGTTCCTGATAAGGAGAGAACATGAACCCTGCTTGTTTTCTTATGCAGGCCTTTCCTTTTGGATGAAGGTAGTCTTTCGAAGTTTTAGAATTTTAAACAGAAACAACCTGAAACATCTTCTGACCACCAAGAATGTCTGTATTAAAGTGTGTGTGTGTGTGTATATATACATATATACATATATACATACATACGTGTGTGTGTGTGTGTGTGTGTATGTGTATGTATATATATATATGTGCACAACTCCCTTAATGACAGAGTCAAGGCGTGTGGTTAGGGAAATACAGATGTAAATGATTGCTACCCTTGATGGACAGATTGGTAGCATCAAATGTGCACTGATGCTCTGATTCTGTGGAAGCTACAGATGCTGTGAACGTGGTTCTACTCATGTAGCCACGTAGTTTTGGATGGAATTATAAGTGAGGAGATGGCGCTCCCCAAGTGCTCTCCAGGCAAAACACTAGATAAATTTAAATGGTATTTGTAAAGCTATGGAGAATATTTATTGTAAATACGGCCAGGGGCTGTAGCTCATGGACAAGTCCGTGTTTTGTGCGCATAGGAAGCCTGTGGTCAGTCAGTCCCTCATGTTGCCACTTTAACAAGATTTCCGGTAGCCATTCTGTTCTGAGTTAAACCTCTGGCTGGTAGTGTGGTTAGTACTGGATAGGACCATCAGACTGACTTCAGTAAAAGACTTGCTCGTAAAATTTGCCCCACCCTGTCGTATAGTCATTCCCGAAAATATTAAGCAGATGTGATTAAAAATAAATATACTTAACACAGCTGGATTTCACCATATGCCTGTCTGTAGCTGCTAAACCTGCTTACCCAAATGAAAGCTTATTGCACCACTGAAGGATACTTGAATGTTGATGGACTAAGATACAGGCAGCAGCCTCAAAGAAATGTCTCAATACTTTTGCAGTTTCTGCTTGACTAATGGCTGGCGACTCATTTCTGCCTGTCTTGTAGCTCAAAAGCTGCACCTTGTGTTATTACTGTTTTATCACGGTCTCCAGTTGACTGAAAGCAATTGCAGTGATCAGGTTTGAATTCTGAGGCCACTCTTGGGCTTGGAAATTTCCTTCTCTCTTTCTCTTTCTCTCTCTCTTTTATATGTCGTAAGGCTAAACCAGAAGTAGCATAGGCTTTGTTTTACCCCAAAGCTGCTGTTGGGCTGTGTCACCTTTGCTGATCCTAGTAATTATCTGGCTGTCAGCTGGACTTCCTGCCATCAGAATGGAAGTTGGTTTACTCCCGAAGTGGCTTGCTGCCATTAGGCATGTTGAAACTATGCCCTTGATGCGTGAAAAACCCTTCACCTGGAGGCATCCAGTGCAGTGTGAGGGGCATTCCTTGTGGTTGCTGTATTGTTTCTGGCCATTTCTTCCCTTGGAGAAGTCCTTTGGTGGTAAGAGAGAGTGAGGTAGGATATAGTACTTGAAATTGCTCATTTGGTTTGTTATGACCTCAAGTTGCGAGGGCGTTAGGTATATGAGTGCTGGCTCTGGAGGACCAGCGTAATGTTTTAAGTTCAGTACGTGTAACAACTGTCTTGCCCCCTTCTCACCAAAGCAGGTTCTGCAATGAAGCACATGGGTTCTGAGCTTTGGCACAGAGCTACGGGCATAGTGTCTTTGGAGATGTGCTTCACGTGTGATATTAAAGGTGTCTTGCTCTTTGTGTTTTGCTTGCCTTACTTGGACTTGCATAGGTTCTCCATAGATTGAGTTGGGGATTTTAGCATTCATAACCCTTGAGCTATAAAGAAGTTCATAAAATCGTATAATAGAATCAGAGTTGGAAGAGACCTCAGAGGTCTTGTAGTCCAGCACAGGAAATCCCTGAGAGGTGGCCATTCAGCCTCTACTTAAAAACCTTGAATGAAGGAGAGTCCACCACCTTGTGTAAACAGTCTGTTTTGCTGTTGAACAGTTCATACCCATCAGGAAATTGCCCTTTCCATAGAATCAGATTTTGCCAATGGATTCTTCCATCCCACTTCACCCTACACATGGGATGCTGGCTATTGTGGACTAAGCAGGTGAGTGTATTTCACCAGATCTGCTTTTGGATCTCCTGCTGCCCATCAGAGGAGGGCACATCTTTCCCCTAAACAAGTGAAGAAGGTGAGAGAAAGTTTTCCTTTGAGATAAAAGGGGGTGGCCAGTGAAAGCTTGACCTTGCAAATAGGTTGGTTAGTTATCTACTGGTCTGTGGACAAACAAGGAAATATTCTGCTTAGATTTGGGGAGAGAACAAAAGACCTAGGAAGGTATCTCTTCCAAATCCCGTCTGTCTTTCCTTACATACAGGATCCACACTCTTGCAGGTGTGTGGCAGAACAAGGTAGAGGTGACAACCACAAGTGTCTCCTGTCTCATTTGAAGTACCTCAGAATTCCTTGGAGATTTGGGCAACTGAAGGATTGTTTAAGCAATTGGGCATATGGAAGTTCAAGAGAATAAACACCTTCATCTTGCCTTTCAGTTTAGTGGTTATTTTTTCCTTTTGCAAAGTGAATGTTTCTAATTTGAAGGGAGCGAAAGTTTCATCTGTTCGTTTGTTTTTCCATGGGTCAGAACTCCAGGAATATAAGAAATTAGTGCTCTAATCTAAACACACCATTAGTTGGCTCTGTTCTTGGCTTCTTGGCACAGATTTCTACCCACACCAAAAACAATCTCCCCCTTCCTGTCATTTGGCTTTCAGCTGCAGTTTGGAAAAACTGTCCCTCTATGGACTGATTCACATGTTGCATATGCTAGCTGCATTCCATGCAAGAATCTCATGTTTCAGTTTACTTGCAAGTAACATAATGTCCAAATCACTGGCACATGAGTTTTGTCCATGCTCAAAACCATGTGCTCTAAGAGTCTACTTCTGAAGTACAGATGTGGTACTGGGGAGATCTGGATTGGAGTGGTTAATACACAAAGCTATTTTTATTTTATTTTGTTTATTTATTGTTACATTTATATTGTAACTTTTTCCCTTGGCAAAGAAAACAAAGCGGTTTACGTAGTCCTCCACCTCTCTGTTTTATCCTTTGCGGTTGTTATGCCTGAATAGAGTAGACTAGCATGAGTGCAAAGGATGGTGCTGTCCATGTCAGTCCTGCCCCCTCAGTTTAATTGATGAATTAATTTAATTTGTGCCCCACCTTTCTAGCAAGAAAATGACACTCAAGGTGGTTTACAATCATAGATAAATAAAAACTTGATTAAAACAATAATAAAACAAATACATTGAAAACACAACCATAACAGAATAAAAACAGTACCCAGTCCAACAGTCCTGCTAACATGCCAAAAGCCTGCTTGGATAAAAAGGTCTTTGCCTGCTGATGGAAGGATAGCAGAAAGGGAGCTTATCTAGCCTCCCTTGGCAGGGAGTTCCTCAGCCTGGGAACAGCCACCGAAAAGGCTCCCTCTTATGTCCCCACCAAACGCACCACTGAAGGTGGCAGTATTGAAAAAAGGGCCTCTCCTGCAGTTCTTAAGACCTGGGCAGGCCTGTACGGGAGAAGGCAGTCTTTCAGGTATCCTGGTCCCAAGCCATATAGGGCCTTATAGGCCCTGACCAGCACTTTGAATTCTGCCTGGAAATAGACTGGTAGCCAGTGAAGCTGTTGCAACAAGGGAGTCCCATGCTCCCTGTGACTGGTCCTGGTCAACAGGGGGACCGCAGCATTCTGGATCAGCCGGATCAGTTTTCAGAGGCAGCCCCACATCGAGTGCATGACATAATTCAGATGGGAAGTAACTAAGGCACGCGTGACCGTGGCCAGGCCAGACATCTCTAAGAACAGGTGCAGCTGGCACACTCGCCTCAGCTGCACAAATGCTCTCCTGGCTACTGCCGAAACCTGGGTGTTCAGGGTCTATTCCAGAGCACACCCAAACCATGAGCCTGAGTCTTCAGGGGGAGCGTAACCCCATCCGGCCTAGGTTGAGTCTCCCATTCCCTGATCTGCCTTCAATTAACCAGGAGCAACTATGTCTTGTCTGGATTATGCTTCAGTTTGTTCACTCTCATCCAGCCCATTACTGACATCAGTCACTGATTTGGGACTAGAACTTTCCTTGGATTTAGATGGAAAGATAGAGTGGATTGGCACATCATGCGAAGCCACCCTGAAAATAAGCGGCCTTGGGTTGGTTGTTCACTGAACAAGCTGTGGTACTCATGACAGGCGTGCTGTGGCTTGTTTCCCCTCTCATTCCCCCTCAGTCCTCCTGTTGGCTCAGGCACATATCCCAGGTGCCTTTGCAGCAGAACTCTACGTTGCCTCAGTGCCTGTGTCAGCACCCTTTCTGCAATTGGTCTACTGAGGAGATCCCCCCCCCAATCAGATCGCCAAATGGAATGCATTTTCAGAGCCGTTATGAATGCGGGAATGCATTAGTCAGTTGTTTTTAATTTACTTCTTAGTGGAGTTTTTCTCTTGCGCAAGACTGCCTCCCCAATATTTAGCCCAGCATAGTGATATCCCTCTCTTGTCAATGTCCTTGTCAATTTCATCCTCCATTTCTGTGCTTGCCTTGCTAGTGAACACCTTTTTAAAAAAGGCTGCTTCACGTTACACTCAAGTAAGAACACTCGCCTGCAAAGCACCTTTTCTCCTCTGGCCGCCAGCCATTATCGGCTCCCTCCACCCACCTCATCAGATCGCAAAAATGAAAACTCCAAGCCTGCAAGTCTGCTTCTCCAGTATTTAGCCAAGCATCCCCATATTCCCTTCTTCCATTTTGGTGCTTCACTTGCTAGCTAGTGAACACCTTTTTTTTGTAAAGGCTGCTTCACCTTACTCTGAAGTAAGCAGCCCCACCCCCAAATTACCTTCTCCTGCAGATGCCAGCTGCATTTGGCTCCCCCCCTTCCTGCTTATTGCTTCCCTCTATTACTGTCAGGGTGGAAACTGAGCCAACAGAGCCCCAGAGCAGTTCTGATTCTGAGGAGGAATGGCAATCCGTTGGAGAGGAGCTCGCTCATCTCTCACAAGCACAGCAGCTGGCAGAGATTCCTCCTGCCAGCATTCCTGGGAGAGACAGTGACCCTGGCAGTGAGAGAGCGCTGGAAGGGGGCTTGCTGGACGCTCGGCGCAGATGCAGGGAGCGACGACAGATGAAGGCGCGGAAAGGAGGCGTAGTGCTCGCTTGGCACGCAAACAACGGTCGCGTCCCGAGGACCCAAGGGAAAGAGGGAGGATGTCTCCCTAGCCCATAAGTTCAGGGTCTTCCTGTGGTTCTCCTTCAAACGGGGACCAACTGCCTTACCTGGAGCTTAGGCTATTCTGCTATCTTTCCCCAGTGCTGTTCCTTGCTTTGGCGCTAGCAACTAGTATTCTGAAAGAGTCATAAAGTAATAAAGGAATAAAGTCTTGGAAAGAATTCCTCGTCATCTTTGTCCTGAGCTGGCTATTGGAGGGGACTGCAAGAGGCAGCTAGAGTGCTCCTGACAATTACCACCTGTCACATGTACATATGAGTTACAGAGCAATGAGCAGGATTGCTAAAAATACACAAACGTCATGGTAGAACAGTAACACGGGAGTGGAGAATTGCACAAATCTCAAGGCAGAGCAGTAAACAGGCAAAAAGTACGCAAACGTAAAGGCAACTGTCATTTGCTCCTGCGCACTTGTGCAGAAACAAACAAAAATAAAAGTTGCAGAAGAGTTCAGGACATTTCTGTGGTGTCCTTCCCTTGCTATTCTTAGGAGCATGGGGTGGAGGACTCTGAGAAGGGACGAGGGAGGATGGCAGCGGCACAGGCGAGATCATGTGGCATGGCAGGGGTTTTCGCGGCTCTTGCTGCACGGCTCTGTAGAAGCTCCCAACAACCCACAACAGAGTCACCCTGCCATGTTTGGACAACACAACAAGCCACCATGGGTATCAACAACCCTAAAACAAGCCATGTGTTCTCAAGGTGACTAGTTTGTGAAAAATAAGCCACCCTGCAGAAACCGTGCCAGGTTTGCACGACACGAGATCACCCATGGTTTGTTATGCAAACCCAGTCATGGAGTTCGGTGTCATCAGCATGCTAGTGGCATTGAACCCCCAAACTCTAATCAATCTCTCCCAGTGGTTTCATATATATGTTAATTGCATGGGGGATAAGATGGAACCCTGCGGGGCAGCACACACCAACAGCCATGGTGTCGAGCACGAATCCCCCAGCACCACCTTCTGAAATCGCTCCTCCAAGAACAACCCACCATATAACCATCTCAGACAGATGCCTCAGAAGGATACTGTGGTTGATGGTATCGAGAGGCACTGAGAGGTCCAGCAGAACCAACAGGGACACACTCTCCCTGTCCAGTTTCCAGCATAGATTGTCCACCTTGGTCAAGGTGACCAAGGCAAGTTCTGTCCCATAACCTGGCCTGAAACCAGATTGAAATGGATCTAGATAATCCAAATCATCCAGAAATCCCTGGAGCTGAGAAGCCACCACACTCTCCAGCACCTTGCCCAGGAATGGAATATTGGAGACTGGCAGAAAATTATCCAATATAGTAGGATTCAAGGAAGGCTTTTTAAAACAAAGGTTTTACCATCACCGCTTTTAGGCAAGATAAAATCACACCTTGCCATAATGAGGTGTTCACCATTACCCTTTCCACTCAGCCTCCCCCCCCCCCCAGCCACTTTATAAGCCAGGAAGAGAAAGGGTTCAGCACACAAGGCTTCAGCCTCACCTCCCAAAGGATCTTGTCCCCATCCTTGGGCTGAACAAATTGAAAAGTATCCCTCATAACTAGACAAGCAGGGGCCAGAGTTACATCTTCCGGATCTGTATCAACAGTGGCATCCAAGTGGACACAGATATGATCGATTTTATTTTCAAAGTGCCATTCAAATTGGTCACAACAGGCTATTGAGTGGTCCAGGCCAGAGCATAATAGGACAATAAAGCTTTGTTGGGTGACTCTGTGCAGACATCATGGTGGCAAAGTACAATTTCTTAACTGCCCTCACTGCCACAAAGATTTTCAAATGAGCCATAGCCCATATTCGATTGGACTTGTTCTGAATTTTCTGCCATTATCGCTCTAGTTGACGTCTCACTTATTTCATTGCCTGCAGTTCCAGAGAAAAACTAAGATCCTGGCATCTGGCCCCATCACTTCCTGCCATATAAAAGGGGAAGAAATGGAAGCAGTGACAGATTTTATTTTCTTGGGCTCCAAGATCACTGCAGACGGTGACGGTAGCCATGAAATTAAAAGATGCTTGCTCCCTGGGAGGAAAGCTATGGCAAACCTAGACAGCATAATAAGAAGCAGAGACATCACCTTGCCGGCAAAGGTTCATATAATCAAAGCTATGGTTTTCCCAGTAGCAATGTATGGCTGTGAGAGCTGGACTATAAGGAAGGCTGAGCGCCGAAGAACTGATGCTTTCAAACTGTGGTGCTGGAGAAGACTCTTACGAGTCCCCTGGACTACAAAGAGGTCAAATCAGTCCATCCTAAAAGAAATCAACCCTGAGTGCTCATTGGAAGGACAGATACTGAAGCTGAAGCTGAAATACTTTGGCCACCTAATGAGAAGAGAAAACTCCCTGGAAAAGACCCTGATGCTGGGAAAGATTGAAGGCCAAAGGAGAAGGGGACGGCAGAGGATGAGATGGCTAGATAGCATCACCGATGCAATGAATATGAACCTGAGCACACTCCAGGAGAGAGCGCAGGACAGGAAGGCCTGGCGTGCTATGGTCCATGGGGTCACGAAGAGTCGGACACGACTGAACGACTGAACAACAAGTTCCAGAGAGCTCATTTGGCTCCAGTCCATGGAAGAGGATGCTCATGAGCGATCATGTCAACCACCCTGGCCTATTTCTCCATTCCAGAGGTCAACCAGGGCTTTGACAGAATTGCCTGCCAAGGTGAAATGGAAATCCCCAAGAACCATCAGAAAAATATCTATATCCACCAGTCTCCTGGGGAAGACCATCTTAATCAGCCCCCTGCCTCTGCAGAGGCTCGTAGTCCCAGCAAGTCTAAACCTCACCTGGTATGGATCTGTCCATGACAACAGAACTATAGAAAGTTCCTCCACTCCTAGATCACCATTGTCCCATCCTACGCAGAAAACCAGATCCAAAGTGTGCCCTGCAAAATGGCCAGATACTAATTGGGGCAGACCCATGGTTACCGTGGAGGCCATCAAATCCTGAGCCGCTCCCAACAAAGTGGCCTCAACACGTATGCTGAAGTCCCCCAGCACCATAAATTGAGGGGACCCCAGCACCACCCCTGAGACGGCCCCTGCTAGCCCAGGAAGCAAGACTGTTGGGCAGTGGGGCGGCATGCCAACAGAATCCCTATTCTGTCCTGGACATCCACTTTCAGATGGTTTCACACTCAGGACTGGAAGATTGTGGGATGGGGCACCTGGACAGAGGGACAGAATCATGATAGACCACCTCGACTCCGCCCCCACCCAGATTTTGCCTGCTGCATCACGGAGAGCCCAGGTGGACAAAGCTGGGAGAGATTTACTCCCCCAGTCTTATCCAACCAGGCCTCTATTATATAGACGGCTCTGGACGGCTGCTTTCCCATTCACTGACCTGGCATTCAACAGCAGTATCTTCAACCCAGGGGAACTCCACCTGGCTGGGCTGGTTAACCATCTACTAATAGTGCCTACACCTTGGCTGGATTGTGTCTCTGTTATTGGCCCTCACCCAGTCCATGCTGTGCCCAGGCACCTACTGTCTGCCCCCCACCCACCCCCACACACATACAATGAAAAGGATAGATCCAGCTGGTGTGGGGGTCTGGGAGTAGGCACATTGCCTGTTTTGGATGGGGTTGCACTCTTGAAAGATCAGGTTCGTAGTCTGGGGGTACTCCTAGATCCATCACTGTCGCTTAAGGCTCAAGTGGCCGCGGCAGCTCGGAGTGCCTTTTACCAGCTTTGGCTGGTTTGCCAGCTATGGCCTCTTCTGGACAGGGATAGCTTGGTTGCAGTAACCTCAAGACTGGATTACTGCAATGCAGTCTATGTGGGGCTGTCCTTAAGGCTGTTCTGGAAGCTGGAGCTAGTGCAGAAAGCAGCAGTTCAGCTGTTACCAGGAGCTGCCCCTTTTCAGCATGCAACTTCTTTGCTGTGGGAACTGCACTGGCTGCCTGTTTGCTAGGCAGGTTTAAAGTTTTGGTAGTAGTGTACAAAGCCCTAAACAACTTGGGGTCAGGATACCTGAGAGAGCCCCTTCTCCCTTTCCATCTTGCCCAGTCACTGAGGTCATCAGAGGGCACGTTCCTGATGGTTCCGTATGGACCTATGGCCCAATTGGTGTCCACCTGGAGAAGAGCCATCAGAGTGGTGACCCCCTTCCTATGGAACTCTCTGCCTTTGGAGATCAGGCAGGCGCCAGCATTGTGTTGTTTCTGGTGCCTTCTGAAAAATCTTCCTTGATTGACCGGCCACAGTTTTATCAGAGTTCTGCTTCTCTTTAAAAATAATAATTTTTAAATGATGTTTTATTCATTATCCTATTTTGTATTTTTATTGTTTACTGCTCTGGAATCTGTCTAGATGTGGAGCAATATATAAATGAAATAAATAAATAAATAAATAAAAGTTGGTAGGAACCTCCACTTATCAACTAAATTACCTCAATTCAAAGGCTGTCCTTGCACGCCAGTATTCTATTTCACCATGATGCCAGCCATGTGGAAGAGGCAGTCAAATGCTAAGAGGTAACCCCCCACCCCATCAAGTATCTGCACCTAGTTCTATCAAGCTGCCATCTTTATGAAACCTTTGTTTGTTCTTTATTTATTTATTGTAGTTTTTAATCTGCCCCGTAAACAATATTGTTGGGGGAGCTTGTTTGAGCGTCTTCTGCTTACATGGGTGGTGGCTGCAGGGCAGCAGTGCCTTCCATACCACACATGGCTGAGAGCTCAAGGAAGCCCATTGGTTCAAAGTGCCAAGCAAGAAGTTAAACTTCGACCCTGGAATTCATTAAATCAAAGTCTTAACCATTTGTTCCAAAGAGCCTGAATGCTCACTAGCTTCCATGGCCTGGTGAGGATGAACGAGTGGTTTGGTGTCAGTGCTGCCGTCAAGCTTGAAATTGCAGGGCTCCATGGGAGGTTAAGAGTTCTCTGTTTTAAGAAATCATATCTTTTACCATTGATACCAGTTGTGTATATTGTGCAAATTGTATTGGCTGTTTAGTTCAGCATCTTAACCACTAAGCCACTGCGGCCCCTTTAATTTGTGTACTCTTGCATAGTTTGGGTTTCAGTGCAAAATTCTGCACTTCTGGGCACCAGTTGGGGAAAGACGCAGCACAGAGGACTCTAGGCCAGAAGCCAGTTTAGGTGTTTGCACACAGAGTGTGCAGGTAGGCAAGTCCCAGCAGCACCCTATGCTCTGTGCTCAGTGTCAGTAGACCAGACGCTAGGAAAGGTTCCTTCAGTAAAAGGCCTTCCTCTCTGCTTTCACAGTGGAGAATTATGAGTGCAGGCAGCACACTCCGTGAAAGTGCCTGGCTGGTCCCAGTGGATGATGGACTGCCAGGGGGAAGTGGGGCATCAGCCCAGTGCCAGCCCCTCTGTGCCTGAAGCACTGGAGGGAGCTGCCTGAGACTGGATCAGACTATGTGATCATCTAGCCAGTGCTGTCTCTTTTGACCAGGCAGTGGCTGTCCAGGATCTTGGGCATAGAGAGGGAAAGAGAGAGAGACAGGGTGGGGTGGTGGTGGTGGTGGTGAGGTTTCCCATCAGCTGCTGTTGGAGATAGTTTTAGCTGGAGGTACCAGGGACTGCACCCAGGACCTTATGCATACAAAGCTTGTGCTCCAACACAGAGCTATTGTCCTTCCTCTGTTTCTGAAGGGCAAGGATCAAACATGCATTGACTGCATTTCAGAACTTGTTCACAACTAACATTCAGAAGAATCATAGAATCATAGAATAATAGGGTTGGAAGGGGCCTACAAGGTCATCAAGTCCAACCCCCTGCTCAGTGCAGGAATCCAAGTCAGAGCATCCCTGACAGATGGCTGTCCAGCCTCATCTTGAATGCCTCTAGTGTGGGAGAGCCCACCACCTCCCTAGGAAATTGGTTCCACTGTCGTATTGCTCTAACAGTCAGGAAGTTTTTCCTGATGTTCAGCCGGAATCTGGCTTCCTGTGACTTGAGCCCATGATTCCGTGTCCTGCACTCTGGGATGATCAAGAAGAGATCCTGGCCTTCCTCTCCGTGACAGCCTTTCAGGTACTTGAAGAGTGCTATCCTATCTCCCCTCAGTCCTCTGTTCTCAAGGCTAAAAATGCCCAGTTCTTGCAGTCTCTCCTCATAGGGCTTTGTTTCCAGTCCCCTGATCATCTTTGTTGCCCTCCTCTGAACCCTCTCCAGTTTGTCTGCATCCTTCTTAAAATGTGGTGCTCAGAACTGGACACAGTACTCCAGATGAGGCCTAACCAGTGCTGAGTAGAGGGGAACTAGTACTTCCCGGGATTTGGAAGCTATGCTTCTATTAATGCGGCCCCAAATAGCATTGGCCTTTTTTGCAGCCACATCACATGGTTGGCTCATATTCAGCTTGTGATTTACCACAATTCCAAGGTCCTTCCTGCTTGTGGTATTGTTGAGCCAGGTATCCCCCATCTTGTAACTGTGCATTTGGTTTGTTTTTCCTAGGTGCAGAACTTGGCCTTTATCCCTATTAAATATCATTCTGTTGTTTTCTGCCCAGCACTCCAGTCTATCCAGATCACTTTGAATTTTATTTCTGTCTTCCAAAGTATTAGCTATCCCACCCAATTTTGTGTCATCTGCAGATTTGATCAGCATTCCCTGCACCACCTCCTCCAAGTCATTAATAAAAATGTTGAAGAGCACTGGGCCCAGGACTGAGCTCTGCGGTACCCCGCTCATTACCTCTCCCCAGTTTGAGAAGGTCCCATTGATCAGCACTCTTTGAGTCCGATTCTGTAGCCAACTGTGGATCCACCGGATTGTTGTTTCATCTAGCCCACTTTGAGCTAGTTTGCTCATCAGGAGATGATGGGGCACTTTGTCGAAAGCTTTGCTGAAGTCGAGGTATATTATGTCTGCAGCATTCCCACGGTCCACAAGGGAGGTGACTTGATCAAAAAATGAGATCAGATTCGTTTGGCAGGATTTGTTCTTGACAAATCCATGTTGGCTTCGAGTAATAGCATTGTTTTCGAGGTGCTTACAGATGGAAGAAGGTCATCTTGTGACAGAATCTAGGGCAAGGGAAGTGGATTGGGGTGGGGCTGGATGGCCCCACCCATCCTTCAGTAGCCCATATGACATAGGAGAGCCCCACCCCGCCATCATTTGCTCTTGCATCCACGCAGCATGTCTGCTGCTACACGCCAGCTTCTCCCATTAGCAGAGGACAATGTGCAGCAAAGCTGCCCTGACTGTGTTGGTGGCTGGAGGAGTGATTTGGCCAGAATGCTTTGCCCATACAGTTTCCTCCCCAGTGGGGAAGGTGCTGTGTGGGCAAGTGTGTGGGGCTCTGAGTGTCGCATGAACAATATTGACCAGCGCTGAGTCCCCCACTGCCCGCATCCCCTATTGTTATCTCCGATCTGTAATCAGAAATTACAGCGGAAATTTCCCTGCGTAGTACTTGCAGGGGAATCCATGCTGTTACCTCTGAAGACAGACTGAAGATAAGAGTGTGGATTTCTCCAGGAGCCCATCCTCTGGATGAATTCTTGAAGGCGCTGTGGGCTAGAGGTTCCCCTCTTCTGCTCTAGAGTTTGCTCTTGTACAGTTTGCATGTATCATCCCAGGGAAAAGGCCTAGTAAAATGTACTTTCCTCTGTTTACATGCACAAGGATCTCTCTCTCTCTCTCTCTCTCTCGCATGCACGCACGCACGCACGCACGCACGCACACACGCACATTCTCCCCGCCTCCCGACATTCTGCTTGGCAGCCGCTTTTTTCATTTCAGAGGTTGGTTCTTTCCTGGTCAGGGCTCTCAGTTGATGCACTGGCTTAAGGCATCTTGCATAGTGAGTGATTGCAAAGAATGATGGGCAAGCACAACAAAGAGGAATTTGGGAATAGTCCCCTGGAACTTTGCTGAACATCTTTTCTGGGTGTATAAAGAATGCAAAGCATCAAGATGCACGGTGGTCCTCCCTGAAAAGCCCTTGTGAGTTGTCTGCCATCTTGTCAAGGCAGTTCTGAGTTGATGTGTGATGCCTTCCTCTGAAGCTGTGGTATTTTCCCAAAGAGGGGGTTCTTTGGGAGGTATCCATCTCATCTCCTTTTGGCTGCTGATTTCTGTGGCCCTTTTGAAAGCTGAGGGTTTAGAAGTTTAACAATGAGAATACCTTGAGTTCAGTGGCATGTGCAGAACAAATGTGAATTGAACGCCAGAATAATTCCTTCAAGAACTGGGTGTATTGATGTGGTAGCTTGCTACTACACTGTTTACACTAGAGAGCTAAGCGGGATTTTGGGGTTGCTGGGAGGTTGACAGCTTGTGGTCCTGCGCAAAGTTTCCGCCTTTCGTGGGGATGAAAGCTGAAAAGCCTAAATGGTTATTTCTAAACAGTTTGAAAGTTTGCTCCCTTTCCAGATCCAGAGAGCGCCTGCCAGGATTGTGGTTACTGCCGTGGTAAAACTTTGGATGTGAAAGAAGTTTCAGAAGTCTGTTTGCATTAAAATAACAAGATAAAGGACCTTGTGGAAGTTGGCGCGGGGAGGGTCTCAGATGTGATGCACTTGAGAGCGGGTTTATCTCAAGTGGATTTCTTATTCATCTCTGGCTGTGGGGGAAACCGTTGGCTAAAGGCTAGCATGACTCTTTGGATGGGGTGGTGGGTGGTGGGGGAATCAGTTTGGATACTTCGTTGTATGTGAGTGTGGGGTGTAACTTTGGGGCCTAGCTTTGCTGTCTTGGTATTTACCACAGCCATATATGTTTTTGGTACAGGAAAGCAAGTTACTTCCCAGTGTAGCAAATTATGCTTGTAACCGCCTTGATAACTTGAGCCATGAGATACTGAAATGACTCATGAAGCTGAAATCTTGATAGTGTTCCTTTCTTAACAAAGAGAAGGGGCCATAGTTCAGTGTTTCATATGCAGCATGTCCCAGGTTCATAGGAGCAGAGGAAGCTGCCTTGTACTGAGTCAGGCCGCCGGTCCATCCAGCCCAGCATTGTCGACACTGGCTGGCAGCAATGGCTCTCGGGGGTTTCAGGCAGGATTCTTTCCTTGCCCTACCTGGAGAAGCCGGGGATCGAACCTGGGACCTCCTGCATGCAAAACGGGGGCCACTGAATTCGTCGTGTGTGCAGTTAGAAAGGATCCCAGGTAGCAGGGCTTGGAAAGGCTCTGTCTGTGGCCTTGGATAATTTGCTGCCTGTTGGAATAGACACACTGGGCGACAGACAGACAGATGGATGCAATAAGTGGCCTGAGTTGGTATAAGAGAGCTACAGACCTCTATATTGGATTCCTGACCGTATCTGAAGTTCTTTTAGGATATCGAGTGTGGTCTGAAGAGGTCATATGCACATCACATAAGCTTGTCTTTGCTGTACCACTTCGTGCCACGTTAAAGGGAATTAGTGTTACTGCAGCATCTCTTCTCTGGTGTGTGACTTGCAGCCTGACACACTGAGATGGGGAAAGAGTGATCCTGTTATATTGTCTAGCTCCGCCCCCACCCACAGAATAACATGGCTCCATGTAATCTGTTCTTACCACTCATTTGGTACCTTTGGCTTCTCCTCTATGATCTGGTCCACTTTACAGACTGGCAAGCTGCCTAGGCTGGAATTACATTCTGTTACAGCACCATGACAAAGGCCATGGAGGTCCAGAACAGTACTTCGATGCTGTTTCCTCAGTGGTGGTGAATGGCAGTTAATTCCACTTCCTCCCCTGCAGAACATCCTTGGCTTTAGCTCAGAGCAATCATGTTTTACCCCTAAAGGTGGCCTGAAAATAATTTTAAATAAATAAAAAATATTTGGTGGGGTTAAGTAATACTTAACTATGGAGGAGTTGTTGAGATGTTTGTTTTATTTTATTTGTTTAAGTGTTGCATCTGTGTTAAAACTAGGAATCCAGGATAAACTAAAAAGAAAAATGAAAATCAGCCACTCTGCAACCTCAGTATGGGCGTCTTTGCCTTTGATCCTGGTTGCCACAGGCACTCAGTTGACAGAGGCAGCTTGCTGCCTCCTCTGTCAGTTGATCTCCTCTCCAGCTTTGCCTTAGTACTGCAGCTACCATCCTGCCTGCTGTTCAGTCTCCTTGAGTTGAAACCTTGCCTACTCACTGTTGTCCTTGTTATTTTAGCTTCCACTCATTATTGGGTTGCACCCCAGTTCTTCTTGGGGGTCTCTGTACCTCACGCATTTGCACAGACTGCCGTTCGGCAAATTCTATTCTAGAGCTGAGAAGCTTTTGGCGGGAACCTTCCCCCACCCTAGTGTGCGTGCTCAAAGGGCAAGCTTCCTTTCAGTTCTCCTTTGCCCCCGAGCAGCCTCATGGGCTTCTCTCTCCTGCGGGGAATTGAGCTGAATCAGTCTAATATTTCTTTCAGTTTATTCTTTGTTTCCTCTCTCTTAATGTTTTTCTGCCTGGTTTTCCACCATGGCATTGATACTCTAGATCTTACTAGCCTTATGGGACTGGAGGTTGCTGCAAAGGTGGAAGAGGGGTCTCTCACTGTTCCAGCCTGACGGTATTACGGACCTTATTTATTACTTCATTTATTTGATTTATACCCTGCCTTTCCACCAAAGAAATGGTGCTCAAGGCAGCTAACAATAATAACAAAAATTACAATAAAAATATAGCTAAAACGGTAATAAAATAAATACATTAAAAACACAATTTAAAAAATCGGGAGTAGTATTGGGGATCTCGGAACCGGCGTGGTAGATCACCTTCACCCTCACCTAGTGCTCACTGACATGCAGTATCCACTGTGGTGTCGAGACTCCCCGATTCAGACATTCTGCATCATGGAGAGCTTTTGGGAACCTCTGCTACCCTTGTACCCAGAGCTACTGTGGAGGTGGCATGGTGCCCTTTGTTTATTCCGCCTCCAGGAGCAGCAGTCATCCCTGCTGCTCTGGGAACCGAGCAGAAAGAATGGGACCATGCTCTCTGAGCGTGTGCACTAGGGTGGGGGGCAGATTCCTAACAGAAGCCTCTCAGCTCTAGACTGCTCCAAAATGGGGCTCTGTGCAGGCACAGAATCCATATGTGTGAATGCAGAGATGACCACCTGAAGAACCACAGTTTCAGCTAAGCAATCTGTAATCCTCTTCTGCTAAGTTCGTGTGTTGCCACTTTCTGTTCTAGGGTGCTAAAGGGCTACACCAGAAGTGAGGGGAAAGGGACATCAAGGAAGACCATGGGATTGGGGTGGGAGAAGACAGGCTGTCACTTTGCGCACTAGATGTGCTGTGCCACCGGTACGGATCTTGCTAGTCTCTTGGGTGGTGGACATGCAGGTGCTGGCCATGCTGAATCGGCACACCCAAACCCTGAGAAGCCTCCACTTAGGAGCACCTTGGAAATCTGCAGCTGAGGAGTCCATTGTTTTCTTACTTGAAATTGGGGCAGGGTGGCCTCAAGCTAGGGTGCGGTACTCCATAGGTTAGGTTCCCCATTATGGCGCAGAATTGTACTTCAGGCAATGGGGAATTTTTAAAAACGAGACTTCTTCTTTAAGTTAATTCCAAGAAAAGGGTCAGGATGTCCCTCTTGTGTATCTCATTTGCCTATCACTTCTCTGCATCCTTCTGAGGAGGGATTGTGGAAATGCGGGTCATGAAGGCTCTGGATTGATGACTCCTTGGAAGATAACAAAAATAGGCGGACCTTCCGCTGGCTTGTCTTTCTGTGTTGGCCTTTGCCCTAGAAGGCACAACCAGGCAAATACATGATTTGGGTTGAGTGATAACAAAAGAACATAGTGTGAATCCCTTACACAGTATGCCTCAAATTTAGGCAGGGGAGAAGAAGCTGTTAAATCGACAAACTTGAAGAGCAACTCATTCTTCTGAATCGGAAGGCAAAACTATCTTTGGCCACTCTCAGAGTAAGCTAGACTTCTTATCTAAACCATGTATAAATAAACCTTGGCTTCAGAGCCAGCGTAGTCAGTGAAGCTGTCAATGGATATATCCTCTTGTGAGTTTGATCCTTACAAGCAATGCATTCTGGAAGCCAAAAGTTAAACAGACTTTCTGTGATAATTCAAGCCTGTGTCTTAGGCCTTTTGAGCAGCTTTTGTCAGCTCCATTCAAAATCAGTGCTTACTCTTCCTCAACATCCCTCAAATTGCACAAAACAGTTGTGGATGAAAGGCAGAGGCAAAATTGGTAATCATCACTGCACTGAAGAGTGTTGCTCCTTGGAAGGAGTTTGAAACATCATAAACCTTGGTTTAACATGAGACTCAAGAGAGCCTCTGAACAATGAAAGCCAGGACTTTGAAACACTTCAGAGTGGAATTGCAGTATTTTTTTGCCTGTTACCTCAATAAGGGAACGATCCCATGGCTCCTAGACAGTGGCCATAGGACAGTTCGGATTCCCATTCCAGGTCGGAGACAGCACTCCAACCTAAGAGTGGGCATTGGAGCTCCCTTCCCCTCTCAGCCAGTGTGGAAAGAACTGCACTGGCTGCCTCTCTGAGGTTGGGAGCACAACCTCGGAGAGGGGGGAAAGGAGGCGCTTCAATGGGAGGGGAGGAGACTGGAGAGGCCAGGATATGATCTATCCTGAGGACTCTCCAGCCTCCTTCCTTCCTCCTCTGAGTCGCTTTTGCTAGATGAGCAAAAAAGCCCATGTAGCAAAAATGCAGGGCAGGAGGACAGGGACGTGAAGATAGCTTCCGCCACTCCTCCTGCCCAGCATAGGATGACCGTAAGCCTCCAACTTTGGAGGTTTATGATAATCGCAATAGGACTGCACCCTACAGGACTTGATTTGGTATCTTGCAGTTACCTGTCAACAGCATCATACCCTTGAAGGTGCTATAGGGGCTCTTGAATTAGCAATAGCATGTACTTGGTTATCCTGGTCCCTAACTGAGCCCATACCTTGAGGAAGAGAATGGAATGTGGGGAGTCAACTGTGGCCAGTGGGATGACATCTTCAGATGAGTTGTTCTCTTTTTGTGTTAAGCACTGTAGATTGTAACCTCTTCCTAAAGGTGGTCAAAGAGCAGTTGTCAGTGGAAAAGTTGAACTCCTTGTTGTGTGCATTGGAAGACGTGATCCATATTAAGTTCTGAGGAACAAAAAGTGGTGTATTAACTTGCTTAAAGAGGTGGAGGGAGGGAAGAAATTATACCGCAATGATGGCAATTATCAGACGTTGGATAGTATTTACTAGAGTTCTCACCCTTCAAAAAGACCTCCAACTCTCCCACCAAGCTCCATATTCTGCAAGATATACCAATGATATTTTTTCCTTTGGCAGGTGTGTGACTGTTAGAAAAAGTGCTTTATTTCAGAACATTCTTGATGCATCCAGTAACTTTCCTAGCTCCATAGAGCCTCCATAGGAAGGACATACTCTTCATTCTTGCCAAAAGCACCCCCCCCCATTTTTGCTGCCAGGATCCCCAGCTCTTCAATTGTCCACAGAAGATATGTAGCTTCTGATTTCAAGCTGTACTGTTGGAGGCTGTCTTTCATTTAGAGGGTGTGCATTGATGTGTTTGGCCTGGCAATTAGTTGCTCGCCTGGCTAGTTGTCTTTTCCTTGAAAATAACCTCTCCGTTCGTGCCCCAGACGTCCTTTGAACTGCATATGGAGAAGAACAGGGGAAAGCTTTCTGTTCACTTTCTGGAACACAGCAAAACCCACACAAGGAGTTTCTCTCCCATTTTGGAGTTTTCCGTTTCAGAGGGATTCATCATCAGTGAGGAATTGTGGCAGTCCTGCGTCCATGCTGTTTGATTCTTGCTACACTGCAGGGCTCTGAGACTGGCAAGTGACAAGTATGGAGTGTGGGCACATGTGAGGTTCAAATCTGGCCGTGCTCTCGCTGGGGCAAGGAACTTGGTGTTGACATGCGCTAAGCTTTTAGTTTGCAAATGCTTATTCTTCCCAAGTAGATCTCTTGTTTTTGAAGATGCATTCTGTGCCTCCCATGCTCTCTAGAGCTGACAGGCATGGAGGTGGTAGCAAATGCTGAGACATTTTAAAAGAACACTTATAAACGGCCTCTTAGGGGAGTCATGACCCCTTGACCTTGTTGATTTGGAGGAGGGAGGCTGTCTCCAAGTGCGCCTTCACTACAGCTGCAATGCAGCACGTTTAATTAATACTGGAACAATTAGCTTGACAAGTAAATCAAACTCGATTTGAACAATAACATTTTCCCAGACATTGTGTGGTGGCCAGATGTAAATGCAAACTATTTTGTAAGGGCTTGGCTTTCCCCACACTGCTGAGGTTACTTGCGGGTAAGTGGTTGTTTGCCTTTGAGCAGGCTGGAAATTGGGGCTGTGGAGATGCCTGGGGCTGTTCGTCTTGGGGAAACCTTGGGGCTCTTTTAAACGTTTTTTCAGCTTGCAAGTGGTGGCAACCATCAAAGAATACAGAATACCAGGGTACTCTGTGTTGTACTCTCACTGAACACAGGTCTTAAAAAGAAAACACTGGCAAGGAGTCTGTGCAGAACTGTGTGTGTATATACACACACACACATATATCCTGCCATCAGTGATGACTGAAGTGGTCTTTGCAGGGTAGGAACAGCTAGCAATACTGGGCCACATCCCTTCATGGTTCAAACCAAAGTACCATCAGGACTGTGAATCTGCAGCAGGTCCTTAGCCTGGGACTTTAGGGACATTGGGCAGGGATTCAGTCTATGCATTGCCACAAGGGTCTGGCCACAGGGATCATGAGATGACCTGACAGTCCTTCAAGAACTATCTGGAATGCCTCACCAGCCAGAGCAGATCACATAACAATACCGAGCCCTTTATATAAGAGCTTCCAGATCAAGTCTGCTGCTTTGGACCGAGCCACAAAGGGACCCATCTCGTTCCTGCCTTGCTGCCCCATAGAACCTCCACTTAGTTGCCCTGCTTATGTGGCAGGAGCTGTGTTTGATAAGAACCTGGCTCACCCAGGGCTCACTGGGTCTTCCTGCAATTCCTTAACTTGGCCAGAGCTCAGTGGGGTTACCTAGCATGAATACTTACCAAAGCCCCAGGTATGGTGATGGTGGGGGAATTCCTCTTCTTTCTCTGGGATGCTGGCATTTTAAAACCTTCTGGCACAGGTGCTAATACAGCAGAAAACATATGATGAAAATCTCACTGTATGTATATAACTTGCAGCAGCCCGAGGTTCCTGGTGAGAAAACCTAGTTGGTTAGATTAGCTGATCTTTTATGGCAGCTCCTAGCCAAGGTCTCAATAGTGCTTCATGTAGCTCTGGCATGCCCTTGGGCAAAAGAGCAAAACCCGCAGTGGGTCCCTATGTTGTGCAACGATTTCATCAAAGTATATCAGACTCTCTACGTTGCTTAAGACTTCACTGAAGAGCCGGGGATAGGATTGCCTCTAGAAACTAATGAGTAACCAGTATCGGCCCACCCCAGTGATACTGACAGCTGAAGCTTCTGATGTGCCTTTGAGGGCAAGCCCGGCATGGTTCCATTGATGTGCATTCGGGAACTGTGGTGGTCAGGACTGGGTGCAGCAAGTACAGGAGGCAGGTAATGGCCCATCCCACCATTAAGTACCACTCTTCTGTGCCATCCCCATGGCAGCATTTTATAAGTATGTGGACTGCTGTCCCTATCCCAAGGAGTGCTTTTTTTGTTACACAAATGGGTCAGAATCAGAATACAGGGCGTACAAGATATTCCAGATCCTCCCTGATGCCCCACAGACTCTCCAGTTGGCACCGCTTGTGTCCTACAAAGCAGACCTGCGTAGCAGTAGCTCCGCCCTCTTTCTTGAACAGGAAGTGTGTCTGGTCTGGTTCAAATAAAGAATGGAAAGTACAGAACATTCCGTTTAGGTTGCGAAATGAAGGCAAAGTTCTTTTTATTATTTTCCTCTGGGTTTAATATGGGATTTTAACAAGGCTTAGAACAGTGGAGGTATTGCAGGGGACACTGCTTAATACTTGCTAATATTTTTCTGCTCCTTAGAAATAATTCTAAAGCGTTCAGACCTTCAAGGGAACAGCTGTCCTCCCTCCCCTCCCGCCAACCGCTTTCTGCAAAACATTTTTGCATATTGAAAGACAGTAAGGCAAACCTAAAATAATCCCTGGAGTTTTTAGGTAAAATGGTTACTAGCAAGGTTCTGCCGTCTTATATGTACATATAAGCCAGCATAAACTGGTTCATTCTCCTTCACCATACCTGTGTCCCTTTTGCCCAGTTTTGTCTGCTCTGACTGGCAATAGCTCTCCAGGGACTCAGGAAGATGTCTTTCACTTCACCTGCTACTGATCCTTTTTAACTGGAGCTGCCAGAGTACATCCTTTTATCATGTAAAACATTCTTGACTTGCACCTGTTTGAGCTGCTGTGAAATGGCTAAATCCTGTAACTGATTTTTGAAAGCCAGCAAATGTTTTAAAATGCTCCCTGTCCCCTATTAGTGGATCCCACATCCCTCATTCCACATCAAGGGCTGTTGTCTGGTTCTGTAATAACTCCCATTTTGAGGTTTTCAGCATTCAGTCCAGCTGAAGCGCTACAGACTAGGAAGGCAATGGGGGGTGGGGGGAGGCTCCTTCAGTTACTAGAGAACCTTGGTGGGATGGGTGGGGGTGACATGGGATTGTGTGGGTAAGAAGCATCTCTTTCACTCCCCTCCATCTCAAATGCACTTAATCGAACTTTTTCATTTTTCTTGTAGCTTGGTGGATGCAGGAAAGGAAGTGGGATCTACAAAGTCTCTTTGGGCAAAACCTGTGCTTTGTGTCAGGCTCCCGTTTTTCTGGCTGAGAATATTTTGCTTCAAGTGTTATGCCTTTCTAAAGCTTTAGATAAACACAACAGAGTGCAAATGCCACTATCACCCTTTTTCTCTGAGCAGTTCTTTACATGTAAGAAGCCAGGGCTGAAAACCCATGCAAGGTTTGTCATGTCGTTGCTCAGCCTTCCGAGATGGATGAAAGGACCAGTGAGTCCCTGGCCCCCCATAGGACATTGTGAAGCAGGCCTCTGGAAGCCAGCAATATTTGTGAAAGGAAACTAGCCCATGACTTGAAATGTTTTGGCGTCGTCAAATGGTCCTGTTAATTAAGCACGTGTGGAGGGGACCAGCCACTTGTGCCCATGACGGCTGCTCCCTTGCTGGGAGGAGAAGCCTGCCTCACAGGGCACCAGAGCACAGCAGGAGCTGAGCCAGTTTGTACTGGAGTGAAGATAGGGCTGGGAAGGAGCAACTGGGGACAAGTAGAAGGAGGCTGCTGGTGTTGGTTCAGCCATTGTTCCTGCCAGACTATAGATCAGCAGATGATGTTTCAGTGGATAAAATGTCCCTTCTGTAGCCTGTCCGATATAGCAGTGGATGGTTCATCTTCATTAGTTAGATTTGGCAAAGGACCTGCAGTTCATGAAGCATTGCTAGTCAATCCCCTGCTTGGAATGGCATAACGTACCTTTTAAAAAGCAGGCTGTGCCTACCATGGTGAAAAGGCACAGTGATACCGAGCAACTTCTCCTGTATGCACCCCCTCTTGTGCTCCATTCAGTGTCTGAGGCCCTGCTCCATGGGCCTCCTACCAACTGAAGTTCAGTGGGTGTCCACAGGGACTAGATACTTGTCAGTTGTGGCACCATCGGTATAGAGTGTCCCCCCCGAGAGGCCCGTCTGGCTTCAACACATCCAGCCTGCCAGCATTTTTTCCAAGCACCACTGCAGTCCCCAGGCAAAAGGTCTTCCCTGATCAGCAGCTGATTGGACACAAGCCCTTGCCCCTGCCCTGGTGCCGAGAGAGCTGAGGAGGGGCGTATGTGCACGTGCGTGCATGTAGCTGGCATGATGTGGCTCCCGGCATCCTGGCCTGGGGCCAAATGTTCCCCATACCTGACTTAGTGCTTTGGGATGTCAGATAAAACCCTGGTCCTTCGGGGTCACATAGATCTCCTGTTTTCCTGCTCTTCTCTGGGATTCTTCCCCATTTTGTTGACTTACTGGTCCTTGAGTTTTGGCTGAAGTGATTCCCCCCCCCCCCCCCCGCTGTGGTGTATCTTTTAATTATGTAGCTTGATGTTTCTTACTAGCTGCTTTGAGTTACTTGTAAGATAAAGTCGGTGATATATTTTTAAAAATAAACTTAAGACTTAAGCCTCAATGAGGATAACATCCCAACTTACGGGGCTCCTAGAGAATTCGGCTGTGGGAGACACAGGACACATGTTACAGGCCTGCTATTGACAGCTGTTTGATCAGGGGCAGATCAGCCGAGGGGCGGCTTCTGTGGGCTGGCATTTTTGCCAGAAGCCTGTCTTTGAGTTCTACAGCCCCTTTCTCTAGAGGGAAGAGCCTGGAACCTGGGTGTTACATCGTCAGCCGGCAGGCCCCAGAAGAGTCCGCTCTACATACCTCCACATATTCCTGTTAAAACTGTGCTGTTGTGCAGATTTTAATCATAAGCCACCTCAGAAGTCTGTCTAGGTTGAAAAGCTGGGTATAAATGTAATAATAGAGTAGGTGTGTCACAGTTTTGCTGTTAAGTGATCTGGGCTATTGAGCTGTATTTCTGGACTACAACTATTTATGAGCCATCTCTGTGTGTACTGAGTGCAGAGCATTGTATATTGCCTCTAGATCATTCTCTGTCTTCCCCAGGCAAAAAGGAAAGGATAGAAGAAGTGCCAGTTGCTGCATTCTGTCTCAGTCTAGGGTGACGGAGTTGTGGGAAACAGGACTGGGTTGTGCAAAGGAGGGGCTGGGACCAAGTACCTAGGGCCTGGCTGAGCTCTCAGTGCTTCCTGCTGCTAAGTCCTGTAGGGCCAAGTTAAAATGGGTATAATTTGAGGCCACCCGGGGCAAAGTTTAGCTTAGACCCACACGGTGCACCCCTGGCCCCAGGAGAAAGTAAAATTGCTGCGCCAGAGAGCCATGTTATGACGGGAGCTAAACGCAGCCACCGCCCCTGACCTGGAGTGGGCTGTCTGCCTCCAACAAAGGAAGCCTGTGTGTGTGCGGATGGCAGGCTGGCCCTCTGTACAGAATGTGCCTGCCACAACGGTGGGCGTTCTGTTAGTGTTCGTAAAATGCTCAGGATGGTAAAGTAGCAAGTGTCTGAATGGGTGAATTGGTCTGCCCTGAATTGTCCAGATAAACATAAACTCTGGCTATGACAGAGACGAACTGTCTGGATTGCACCTTAGATTGGTTGGTTACAGCAAGTCTTAATTTAAGAGCCAGTGTGGTGTAGTGGCTAGAGTGCTAGACTGGGAGTTGGGAGATCCGGGTTCTAGTCCCCACTCGGCCATGGAAGCTCACTGGGTGACTTTGGGCCAGTCACAGACTCTCAGCCCAACTCACCTCACAGGGTTGTTGTTGTGAGGATAAAATGGAGAGGAGGAGGAGTATGTACACCGCCTTGAGTTCCTTGGAGGAAAAAAGGCGGGATATAAATGTAATAAATAAATAAATAAATAAATAAATAATTATTGTTATCGTTGTGTAACAGTTTGTGTTTATAGAATGTTTCTTATATCTGCCCAAAGTACTCTGCATGAATTCTCAGCAATCCTTCAAACTGCCTGGTAAAGTTAGGCCAGCATTATTATGTCCATGTTACAGATTTGAGCTGGGTTTGAGGCTCTGTTTAGGTGTGTGTAACTTCCTTGAGGGTCTCTTCAGATGACCCTTTGCCTCTGCAGATCTGTCCATGGGAGCTTTGGGAGTGGCTGTGGGGCTTGTGATTCTTCCTCTTTTCCTCTAATGCTGTGGCGAAGGAAGGACAGGTCTTGCCTTTACTTGGATGTGGGATCTCCCTGGCCCCACAGGAAAAGCTACTAGACCAAAACACGCATGAGTCCAAGTAGATGCCAGCCTGGCTAAACAGCAGAGTCAAGGGAGCTGTCAGTAACAAAGAGAATTTTCTTGAAGTGCAAACTTCAAAATAAATAAATAAAAACAAACTCTAGAAATGTAAATTTTCAGTAAGGTGGACCAAAAGGGAATTTGAGGAACAAATTGCTGAAGATAGAAAAAGCAAACAAAAATGATTGAAATACACCAGAAGCAGGAAACCAGCCAGAGCCAGTGTGACTCTTAAGATAACAGATGTGAAAGGAATACTGAAAAAGGCAGGGAAATCTCGATCTTTCCCCCATGGATTGGCCCTGGCTTTTTCTGTAGCATATCAAGGTATTAACATGTCTGAAAACACACAAGGGAACCATAGTTGCCCTCCAGACATTACAGTATAGGTGTGCTCAATCTGCAGAGAAGATGCCCTGAGATGGAGGGCAGGATGACCCCCCCCCACACACCTTGGTTGTCATGTCATGCAACAAATCTTGCTAAGCAGTGTTACCTAGTTCTTCTCTTCTCATTTACTTTCTCTGATCCCCATTTAATGGGGGAGAATTTATATTTTTAGTTTTCATCAAGCTCTGATCACATCTCCAGGATAACACTGGCAGTGGAAACTATTATTTGCTTGTTGTATGAGGGCTGGCATAGTAAGAAAGAGGGGGCTACTGGAGAATCAGAAAGAGTTTAGTGAAACTTTGAAGGATGGCCAAAATTCAAAGGGAGTTTCTTTTGAAGACATAGAAAATTATAGCTCTGGCATAAACCACAATAAAACCCATTGGAAATGATTTCTTATCAGGAATGCTGACCAAATGTGAGCCACAGGTCAGGCGGCTGTGGCCAGAGAGGTTGCTCTCTGGAAGGCAGCCTCAGCTCAGATGTTCCTGCAATCCGGGCCACATGGGCTGGTTGATGACATTTCCGTGTCTTTGGAATGTGGAGGTAATAGCCGCTGCTTTCTTGGCTCATACTTGGGTTTGGAAAGAAATCCTCATTCCAGATGTTGCATTGAGCAGTGGCTGTGCGAAGCTGGGAGTGTTCCCTGAACTGAATAAACGGCTGCTAGGACAATAATGGGGTGTGGGGAATAAAAGCTGGTGTTCATTTGTGAGCTGCCTGAGGAGGCACACTTTGTATACAGACAATTATGTAAAAGAGTTGATTGAAGCTTTGAACTTCCAGTCGTTGTGGTCATGTTTCTGGAAACTATTCTGCTCTGTGATTGCAGGTATGGGGAGGAGGGACACTTAGAATTCTTAATACTGAGGTGGAATCTTCCCTTCTGTGAGAGCTGAAAGACGTTCAGTGTGACCTTCTCTTTGGAGAGCCAGTTCTTCCTGCTAGCTCTCCAGAGACCTGCAGGAAAATCTGTAGATTCTTCTGTAACTCTCCAGTCTTATTGCCTTCTCCTGCCAACCTGTGGCAGCTGAAACATTGCTGTGCATTGCTGCAGTTACTGTGGCATCCTTAACCCTCACAAGCAACTAGATTGCAAACTAGCTTGTTTGACCAGTTTGCTAGCTTAGTGGATTGTGGGAATGTTGTGGGTGTAATTTATCTTGATTTTTGCAAATTATTTGCCCAAGTTCCCTCTGATATTTTGGCCAGTGAACTGCCTGGGAAGAGAACTTGCAGCTATAATGCAAAGGTCACTGATAGTGTGGGCTCATTGCCCTGTGGAAGTGAAAAAGATACATTTGATGGTAAGAATTATAAGGGAACTTAAAAAAACAAAAACCAACCCAGCAAATATTTATTTTTATTTAGGAAATATTTAGAAATAGTTATTTCTAGAATATTGTGTACCGTTCAGGTGTTTCTGCCTTTTAAAAGGATCTATTTATACACAAGGGACAAAAAAGGGACAACTTAAGTTACAAGGGCGTTAGAGCAACTTTATTACAAAGAAAGGCATAAGCAATTAGGAATTCTTAGCTTAGTAAAAATATTATTGTGGGAGGTCATGATAACAATTTATCAAGCTTCTGATAATGGCTTGACTACAAAAAACACATGCACAGGGCATCTGGCTTGAAGGGCACATGCGTGAGAAATCACTGATTTCAATATAAAATCCAAGCAGTCAGCAAGAAAGCATTGGTGCCCTGCTTGAATGTGCCAAACAAAGATGGAAACGATGTCACTGTCGGTGCCCCTATGGTTTCCCCTGGCCATATCAAGGCTGGCCCTGAAAGAGAATCTATAACGTGATGGTAGTATTCCATTGGCAGCTTTTGATAGAGAGTAATTTAGTCCACTAGATGTTCCAGCACAGCTGAGACAGTAAGAAATTCCAAGAATCTTTTTCCTTTCATTTTTTCTCCCTTCTTTTCTTTTGTTGAAATTTTATAATAAAAAATTAGTCATTAAACAAACAAAAAAAAAATCCCAGGATTTGTTTTCTGGCTCTGATTAAACTTGTTGTGTGGCCTTAAGAATATAATCAAATTCTACTTCTGCTTTGCCTTGGCTGTATATAGACGACATATAGTTAATGTTTGTAAAGCCGTTTTAAAGCTGAGCTGTGTTAGGCACGGCCTCACTTAAATATTCTCATTTCCATTAGAGACAAAGTTGGTTTGTGACTGGGAATGTCTCAGTTCTATATTGATGATTTTTCTTGAATGTTGGCCATTGCTGTGATATTTTCCCATACCAATTTCTATTTTCTTCTGGATAGAGTAAAATACTTAATTTTGACACTAGAACATTCCTAAGTCATTAAACTTGCAATGTTACAAGAAAATGAACTGAGGCCTGATTCGGCTGAGGATAACTTGTGATTTCAGGGCAGGAGAAAATTGAACATGGTCAGCATTGGTTGCTTCAGGTGTGTGCCCTTGGTTGGGTTTGGCCTGTGCGTGCTCTTGTTCCATTGTTTTCTTCTAGCTGATGCAGCTGGCCTCCATTATTTCCCCTTCTCCTTCTTTCTCCCTCTAGTGGCTTGCAGCTTGTGTAAATATCTTCCGTTTGGAAGGAGAACAAGCAAGTAAACACCTTCCTTTTTGTATAGACCAACATTCAGCCATTTTAGTTTCCAGAAAACTTAACCCAGTCCTCCCATGGGCTGTAAACGTAGGAAATGCAAGTGGCTGCGGGAGTGGTTACTACTGAGGTTGGCAAGTGGGCTGAATAGTGAATTGAGCTTAGGCTTCCATTAACCTCTTTTGGGAATTCCTTTGGGATTTTCATGATGGTTTCAACTTGTACTGATTGTGTGTATTTAAGTTTTTCTGCATGCATTGTATCCTGTGGCTGCAGATTGATTTGGTATGGTCCATAAACCATGTATTGAAGACGAAGGAATTTGCGCCAGCCTTTGGAGCATTAGATTTCCCTCTTGGGGCTGCAAGAAAGTCTAGAGTGTTAGGAGAGGAACCAATTTACGTTGCTTGTGAAATATAGGCTGAACTTCAGTTCAGGTTTCTCTCTACAGTTCAGATTTGCTTACCCTGCATTAATTGGCCATGCTGCCAATAGGAGCATAGGGCTAGCGGTACACCCTCATATCGGCTTGCTACTCATTGACTGAGGCTGTTCTTTGTGGTAGGTGATCCATGATTGTGAACTAGTAGTTGTGGTTAGCTTTCTACGTGTTTGAATTCACATAGGTCATCATGATCCTATGAAGGTGGCTTGCAATCTCATTTAAGTCCATGACTTGGCTGAGACTGTGAGGGCATCTGGGGGCCCTTCCTGATGTGGAAAACAGGTTTCTAGAGTATCAAGTGTTGAGCAGCTTTTGTGTCAGGTATACAGTTAAAACTGTATCAGGCAAGTCCTTCGGAAATATTTGTGCAAGGATCAAGAAGGGGACTGATGGTTTGCTTTTCATAAAAAGGTATTGGGGATTTTATGGGGTCAGGTGAATTATAATATATCTGTCTCTTATTTTATTCTTACCATAGCCTGGGGAGGTAGATTAGAATGAGACTTGTCCAAAGTTACCTCGTGGATATTATGGCTAGGTGAGAGTTGAATTGGAACATGGGGCTCCCCCTTGCAACCTCCTCTGCATTGATCCACATAGGCTGTTGTGATTCCATTGTTTCTCTGTTAAAGTGGGAAGTTCCTTGGAGTGAAGGAGCAAAACAGCTCAGTTTCCTGGGTTAGAGAAAGGATAGACTTAATGTTGAGCTGAGGAAATGCATTTTACCTCTGCAAGGTAGATGGCTGGTGTCTTGCCAATTATTATTATCTGGAGCCCTCTGAAACCATAGCTTCCTGGGGATGAGTTTGGATGATAGGTCAATTACTGTCTGGTGTTTGTGTGCGGCAGCTCAGAATATGCAGAGTTTTAGAATTAGTTGGAAAGATCCTCTGGTAATTGCTATAGTCAGGTTTCCTAGACTATCGTTACTAAAACTGTGCATGTGGGGTCTTGCTTCGTCCCATCCTGCTGTTCTAGAGGTGATCACCTGTTCATGGTGGCTGCTTGCACCGCCGTCCTAGCTGCTGTTTCCTGATGAAAGCGTGCATGGACAGTGTGGTCATAAGGTAACACAATGGTTGGATTTGGGGTACTGACAGTCCCTGCAAGCAACAGAGAAAGGTGCAGAAGGCAGTGGTGATGGGAAGGGAGGAGTAGACTTTGTGTGGCCTGCTGGGGCCCTGCGGAGGAACAGGGTCTGAGCTAATCTCAGTCACTCTTAAGGTGTGTGTGGGGGGGCAGATTACACTGCAGCATTGGTTCTTCCCATTCTTCTTCATGGTCTCTGTGCATCACACATATGGGCTCTGAGTCTGTCCAGAGCCTCATTCAGGAAAAACATCTATAGCTGAGGAATATTTCTGGCGGGAACCCTCCCCCACTGTCACACTGCGCATGTCTGAGTGGGTTCCCACCTATCTCCTCAGTTCCTTTTCGACTGCTGTTGCGGTTGCCTCTTTGGGAATGCTGTCTGCAAACTTCTGTGAAATTTTTAGGCGGAGGTCTTTTTCATCTTCTGCTTTTTCTTATTCTTGTTCTTCTTCTTCTCTTGTTCTGTCTAAAAAAAAAGTAGTTAGTATAGTTATTTGTCATTTTCCTTCTTTGATGTATGGCACTGAAGGCGCCCTTCAGAAAGTATGTCCACTGCGGCGGTAAACTCCCCCCATCTGATGGACACTCGTTGTGCCTCCTTTGCCTCAGGGAGTCTCATGTTGTAGCGACAAGCCATCATTGTCAGTCTTTCTCTAAAAAATTGCTTGGACTGATTAAAGCGATTTTGTGGAAAAGGGCATTGGAAGCAGTGGATACCTGAAAATCTCAGCCTCAGTTCGGTGCCTCCATGCAAGTCAAGATGCATGTTGTACCGCAGCTTCACCTCCTCAATCAACATCTGAGGTGGGGCAGACAGACCCCTCCTACACTGGGTTGTTGTTGGCTTTCTCGGTGACTCATCCGTGGCCCTAGGGCTCCATGTGGCGAACTATCAGGCCATGAGGTTGCAATATCAGCTCTTTTTAAGGGAAAAGATGGATCCTATGTGTACCTACCTATTAGATAAACAGAGAGAGTTGGCCAGGATGTTTCAAGCGGAAGCAGTTGAACTTTCCCGTCAACAAATTACTACAGTGTGTCATCGGGCCAACTGTAATGCTAAATCCATGATAGGCTCTGTGGCTCTATGGCGCCATGCATGGCTTCGTTCAGTTGAACTAACACCAGATGCCCGGTCTAGAATTGGAGACTTACCCTTTGATCAGAAGGGCTTATTTAATTCTAAAATGGATGACCAGATGGACTCTGTCCAAAAAGCAAGAACGACGGCAAAGAGGATTTGCATAGGACAGCCCCAACAGCAACGATCTTACCAACCAAGGCATTGGTTTCAGCATCGGCCATACTTTCAGAGGCAATCTGCGGATCGTGCCCCTCAGTACCAGTAGCAGCAACAGAGGAAGCAGTTCTCTTCCTCCAGGTTTTGTCAGTCTTGAGCTAAGACCGACTCTACTTCGAAGTGGTGTCTTTGACTCAAACATTTCAAATACCTCCCTGCTTCTGCCCACTTTAATTGCTAGAAACCGTCTTTCTCTTTACCTACCAGCATGGCAGGCAATCACATCAGATGCTTGGGTGCTGGCAATCATTCTATGGGGATACAAAATAGAATTTGATGCCCCCCCTCCCATCAGAATTGTCAGAATAACTCCTCCATCAGAACCGTTACATCTTGAGACAGAGGTGCTTCTTTGAGAGGGAGCCATCGAGCGTGTCTCCTCGACTCAGACACACAGGAGTTTCTTCTCTCAGTACTTTACAGTTCCCAAAAGGGATGGAGGGCTGCATTCAGTTTTAGATCTAAGACTCTTGCATGAGTTTATCACCCCCAAAAGACTCCGAATGACTACGCTTGCAACAATCCTCTCCCTCCTTTGGAAAAGCATCTGGTTCACGGCGATGGATCTCAAGGATGCGTATTTCCATATCGGTAGAGAGGAAGAGTATCAAAGATACCTGTGTTTTGCAATTGGACCCGACATGTTCCAGTTTCGTGTGCTACCCTTTGGGCTAGCAGCAGCATCACAGGTGTTCACAAAATGTATGTCGGTAGTCTGTGCTCACCTCTGTGTCAAGGGCATAGGGATCTACCCTTATTTGGACAACTGGCTCCTTGTAGCTCCCTCCAAGGAGTTTCTGGATTGTGCCATTGTAGTTGTTTTGAATCTTCTCAATGCTCTGGGCCTCTGCCTCAACAAAGAGAAGTCAACTTTATTTCCCACTCAGGTTATCAGTTTAATCGGAGTGGAATTGGACTCGAGGACAGGTTGCACGTATCTCCCTCGAAAACGCTTGGACCAGTTAATCACCTTAGCAACTAATCTTTATCAGCAATGGCAAGTGTCGGCTCGCACCATACAGCGCCTCTTAGGTCACATGGCCACAAGTGTGTCAGTGGTGGAGTGGGCATGCTTGAGAATGAGACCATTGCAGAACTGGTTTATCCGAGTTTTTCCCGACAACAACTATGCTCATCAAACCTGACTCTGAATATTGGACCGCATTGCCTGTTCTCTTCACTGGTGGATGGACCCAAACAATCTCAGTCAAGGCATACTGTTTGTTCAGCTGTCTCCATCTCGAGTGCTCACCACGGATGCTTCTCTCCGTTGGGGAGCTCATTGTGGACAGTTACGAATTCAAGGCCATTGATTGAGAGCAGAAAGACAGGCTCACATCAATTTTCTAGAATTGCGGGCAGTGTGGAAAGCTTTACAGGCTTTTGTCACCTATCTGCAGGACAGACACATTCAAATTCTTACAGACAACACCTCTGTTCTTTGGCACCTAAACAAGCAGGGAGGTGCTCATTCATCCAAGCTGGTGGGACTCAGTCTCAAAATTTACTATTGGGTTGTCCTGAGAGACATCTGCTTGACTGCGATTCATATTGCCTTAGTGGACAACACTCTGGCAGACTCCCTCAGTTGGACTTACCGAGCATCCCACAAATGGGAACTGTCTTCTCGCATCCTATGTTATCTATTTCGATGGTGGGGGCAGCCAGCGGCAGACCTGTTTGCCAGCCCGTCGAACGTGATTTGCATAATGTTCTGCTCAAGGGTGGGATTGGGCCATTCGTCATTGGGAGACACCTTTCTCCTGCAGTGGAGCGCTGCACTATTCTGTCTTTTTCTAACATCAGAACTGTTTGAGCCTATGGCTACTATTGACCTACACCTACGGTCATGGAAGGTGGCCTCTTTAGTGGCTATCATGTCTTCTTAAAGAGCATGTGAATTGTGTGCCCTCCACATCGATGTTCCTTTTACAGTTTTTCACAAGGACAAGGTTGTCTTTCAACCAGATTTCACCTTTCTTCCTAAAGTCGTTTCTGAATTTCATCTCAATGAACCTATTGTGCTTCCAGCCTTCTTCCAAATGCTGTCTTCAGATCTGGAGAAATGTCTCCATAATCTGGACGTTTGAAGGGCATTGTTGTTGTTGTTCAGTCCTTAAGTTGTGTCCGACTCTTCGTGACCCCATGGACCATAGCACGCCAGGCCTTCCTGTCCTCCGCTCTCTCCCGGAGTGTGCTCAAGTTCATATTCATTGCATTGGTGATGCTATCTAGCCATCTCATCCTCTGCCGCCCCCTTCTCCTTTTGCCTTCCATCTTTCCCAGCATCAGGGTCTTTTCCAGTGAGTTTGAAGGGCATTAGCTTTCTACAAAGCTGGAACTGAGTCATTTCGAAAATCACAAAGATTATTCCTCTACTATGCAGGTCCAAAAAAGGGGTTGCCTGTGTCATCACAGAGAATGGCTGCCTCGATAGTTCAGACCATTACACTGGTGTACCAACTCCGTGGGCAGGAGCCTTTTCATCAAATCCAAGTGCATTCGACTTGGGCTATGGCTATGTTGACAGCCTTTGGGAGAGGGGTGGCTCTGACGGACCTTTGTAAAGCTGCAACATGGTCTACCCCATTGACCTTTGGGAAGCATTATAAGCTGGACGTGCACGTGCTCGATCGGACTGGAAGAACAGTGCTGTCTTCTGTGTTCCAATAGGACACCTACCTTCCTCCAGTAAGTTGGCTTGGTAATCGCCCATATGTGAGATGCACAGAGACCACGAAGAAGAAAGACAGGTTACTTACCTGTAACTGTAGTTCTTCAAGTGGTCATCTGTGCATTCACACAACCCACCCACCGTCCCCTCTTCGGTGCTAATACCTTATGATGTTGATAACGAGGAATCCTCGGTTCCAAGACTAATTTTTTTCTTGAGGTCTCAAGGAATTGAGGAGATAGGCGGGAACCCACTCAGACATGTAGAGTGGGACGGTGGGGGAGGGTTCCCACCAAAAATGTTCCTCAGCTATAGAAGTTTTTCCCGAATGGGGCTCTGCACAGGCACAGAGCCCATATGTGTGAACGCACGGATGACCCTAAGGAGTGGCTCCTCTTTGCTCCCATGAATGCTTTTTCTATGGTTATTTTGAGACTTGAACAGCTTCCACCATTGCTGCTTTAAAGGCAAAGTGGGAGTGTAGGTGAGTGCGTATGTACCACAGCAGCTTGCTACAGTGAGGGTTCCCCTGCAGCCCAAATGGAGCCCTGCTGCCATCCAGTCACAGCTGGCTTTGGCTGCATGCTGTCTTCGGAGGTTGGTTGGGGTCTTGTATACCAGCTTGGCCACTAGTTGACCTTCAGAGCTGGGTGGAAATGATTGTCTCTAAAAATGTCAGGATGAGCTTTTTCCTCCATCTGTAGATGGTTAATTACAAGTTCACACAAGATATTGTCAGAGGGCATCTGGATTTGGTTCATCAGAAACAGAAGTAAATGTTGAGAACATATTTTTCTACATCCAGTTTCACTTGTTGTGGATATTTGGCATACTTTGCAACCCACATCTTTGGGCTTTCGATTAGGGTTCCTGGCCCAAGAGTCCTGTGACCACTTTGGGGGTTCTTTTGGTTTAAGTGCCCTGAAATAGTAGAGACTTTTCCTTGTGCAAAACTTAAAAGTGCTCATTTTTTTTCAAATTGTAACCATATTTTTCATTAAAATCAGTTGGAGCCCCAATAAACAATTGATGATGAAAATTTTCCCAATGCTTGCCACGGTGTTTTTTCTATGTATTTTTTTAATTGTTTGAAGAAGAAAAATTTCAAAATACACATCTTGGCTTAAATTAAGAAAAAAAATCTGATCTAGTAAATCAGAAAAATGTACATATATTTAGCCCTTTATTACAATATAATTAAAACCTACTGTGTGTGTAAGTGCAAGAATATCTCTGCAGGGGTGTCTAAATTCTTCTGCATTACGATTTATCTTGAGAACTTCTGTTTCTGATTTGTTTGAGTTCCCTGTTGGGAAAACAGCTCAAGGGGCGAGGCCAGTGTGGTGGGTACACTTTTCTACTTGTGTGTGCTGTTTGTATGCATGTTTGTTCACTGATATAGAATGAGCGTGGGCAGTGTGTGATGCACACCTTATCATGGGGTGATCTGCCTTAGTACATGGCTTGGCCTAGGAGCCTCATGCTCTGAGAGAGGAATTTGGCACTTGAAACAAACCCCTCCATTGCTGGGAACGAAGGTGCTGGAGCCCTGTGGCTTGAGCCTTGTGAATGATGTGCTTCGCGCAGCGTTGGAGGAGGTTTTGGCCTTCCCTTTCCCATTACTGTATTCTGCAGGCAACTTTTAAAAACTGTGTGTGTGTGTGTGTGTGTGCGCTTGGAAGGATAAAATATGCTCTTCCAGAGGCACAAATGCTGCCGCCAAATGTCTCCATTGCACCTTACTGCTTGGTAATGGTGCCTCTGGCCTTGTATGATGCTTGTTGGGTGGTGAGGGGGCCAGGTGGAGCTGATTTTATTCCATTAAGCTTCTGTCTTTGCTGTTGAATTGTTGTGACCTGCTGTTAGGTTCCATGTGGGTGGAAAGGTGGGTTATAATACATTGGCTGATTTGAAGTGAACATGGCATGTGTATCCCACTTTTGAAAGGACCAGGGCCCTGTAGTTTGAGTGTGTGTGTATGTGTGGAGGCATCTGCCTTCTCTTTCCCTTACCTGTTGAGCTCTGGCATGGAGGCAGCCACTTGCTTGGTGGGGGGCTCCAATGTAATGTTTTCATCCACTGGTATCATGTTGCATTGGAATTGGGTCTCCATGTGGACTCCCCTCCCGCACCTGAAAGGATTAATGATCAGAGTGCTTCCATTCCTGTGTGTGGAGCTTTTTTGAACAACCTGTGGAGTCCTTTCTATGTCACTCTTGTCACCTGGCAGCTGCTTTTCCATGAGTGATTCTCACATGGCTGTGCGACATGCCAATGCTATGGTCGAAATTGGCACCACCAGCCCTTGCCCGCGTGGCTGGATCCTTTAAACACTCCCTCAGCTGCCCAGGAGCTTCTCAAGGAAAAGCAGCTTCCACCCAGGTAGGGCAACATTCAAAGGGCCTTTGCATGGGAGGACAGAGGGCACAATCTGGCGGAAGGTCTCCTGCGCATATCCCATCAACATGAATGGGAGATATGCAAGGGCATGGTAGGTGCTCTCTCGCAGCTCCCATTCATGCCAATGGGGCTAGTGCAGGAGATCTTCCTGCTGGATCAAGCATGGCCCTTGTGACATGTATGCTTCACAGAAATCATTCCCTTTACTGCTTGGAGGGAGAAGGGTGGGAAGAGGCTACAGTTGCCTCAAAGCAGCTTTTCAGCAGCCCAGAGATTCTAAACTAAGTGGAGTGTTCCGAAGAAACAAGCGGTCATGTTGACCTCAGTGTTTTATGTTCTCATTCCACAATTGACAATATCCGTCCACCTCATGTTGTCTCTGATGGATGCACATATATTTCTATAATGATGCAACAGCCCATGTTGCCCCCTTTGATGAAGATCCCACATGCAGATGAGACCATGTCATGAGAAGGGATCTTTTCTTGAATCACCCAGAGATATTCGCTGGAATTTGGCCTAGTGTTAAAGCCTGGGTTGATGGGATGTTCTGTGGTGAATAGAAGGCCTTGTGGTGATTGGGTGTTTTGTTTTTTTAAAGAAGAAGGTGAGATTAACTGTGAACGCTGCTTTGACCTACTCTACGGGCTGGTGACCTGAGAACAATCTTAAATGTTGCTGAGGGAATCCCATTCTTGATAAAGGAAATACTTAAGAGTTAACATTTTTCTCTGTACTTCTACAGGGCACCAAATCACCTCTTCTCATCTCTTCACAGGCTAAACATGGAGCTTCTCTGGGCAGGCTTCATGAAATTGGAGTGCTCTTGTTCATTTAGAGAGATGGAGTGGCTATTTAACTAGCCCTCAGCAATCATACCAAATTCTTCCTGAGCTGGTGGTGGGTGCATGATGGGGGTGAGGGTGTTTACACATTAGTAATTTGTTATATTATTATTATTCTCCTCACTTCACCGCTGTTGTACTTGGCACAGTACAAACATAGAAATTAAGATGGGAGACAAGTGGCTGTAGAACAGCTAAACAGAAAAAAATAGGATTTAAGGAAGATATTTGAAAATGGCATTTTAGGTGGTTTTGCTGCTGTGATCGGAAGGGAGGATGAAGCTCTGAGTAGGTCCTGATATAGTGAGGACGTGAAATTGGAGGTTATCTAGCTTGTCCCATTGTATAGTAGTTACTCCTCTAGAGATGAAACAGAGCTGGTGATCATCCCATCTGTTAGCTTCAAGACATCCTGTAAGAGCTGCCTGTATACACTGAATAACACTCCCAGTAGTCTTGTCACTCAAGCAACTGTGAGCTGCCACATACAATATTTATGTAAAGATAATCTGCAAACTCTTACTTGGGAGATGGATAGTGCTGCAGTAGTGTGCATTTACCTGTGTGCAAAATTCTTGACTATAGCCACTGCCACAAATTCTGGATCAAAGTGGAAAATTTCTTCCATCAGCGCCACCTTGAGAAATTACTCTTTTCCAGTGGATCAGTTCAGCAGCAGGCAATTGTACTGGGCCCTCCTGTACTTCCTGGCTGCCCAGCAATGTTGAGTTCAGCACTTGCATTTGAGATTTACACCTAGGCACCATGTGTATCATTCACTGGGAGGAAATCCAGAGAGGCAAGAACCACTAGCACAAGTGAGGTTTATGGCTCATAAATTAAAATTGGAAAGATGGAGAGGTTTGACTTGTGGTACTTCCAGAGTTATGTTTTTGTCATTACTACATCTATAATATGTAGGTCTCTTTATTTGTTTCCATAAAATTAACCAGTAAGCTTAAAATGAAGAGAGAGACAGAGACAGAGAGAGAATAATAGGAACCAGGCAAAGTCTGCTGAAAACTGTACTTGATGAATATAGTCTGTGGCGTTGCTCTTCCAATCATGTTTTATAGCTGAGAGCCACATGCAAGATGGTTATAAAAGTTTTACTAGACAGAAGTAGCAAGGCTAATTTTCAAACGGCAATTTCTGAAGGAGATGTTTGCTTTGGCATTTTATATGCAACTGCTAGTTCTGCAGTCTTTCAGTGCAAGTTAGCACCCGGATGCCTTGAGAGATGCCTTACTTTAAAAGTAAGAGAGGTCTAATACACCTTTGCTAAGCACCTTGAAATCGTGGAACGAATTTGTTCGTTAGAATGGAAGGCAGTAACAAGTGCTGGCAGTTTGGTTTGTAGTTCATGAAGTGGCTGGCATTTTAAAGGGTGCATTGAAACATGGGACCTCTGGAAGGATGTGGCATAATGTGTCAACCTCTGGGTAGAAAACAGAACTATGTAAGCAGCTACCCTTTATAAGGGTGTGTGGAATGGGGTTTATGCATGCTGTTGGGAAATTAGAGCCTGGCTATTGTGACATCCTCTAATGTACAGGTGTGTGTCATAGAATCTTCAAAAAAGCTGGTAGGACAACAAACCATCAACTCCCATCTCCTCCTCTCCCCCATACCTGTGTCAGCCCCTACTGATCCATGCTGTGAACAATCGGGACCTCTGAGTGCCACAAGAGCTCAGGACGAGCAGCATTTCTCTGCCCAACGGTGTCTGCAGGAAAATGCAGAAAGGATGTTTTCTAGGTTCAGATTTTCAAATGAAACATTTTGTGGCCGAGTAAACACTTCCATTATATCTAAAAAGAAAGAAAAATGCACACATTTGGAGCAATATTTGTTTCAGCGTTGATTTTAAACTTGACCTGTTTAAATTTGACCTGTTTACATTGAACATAGAGAGTCAATATTGAGTGTTCTAAAATGTGAAGTCCACCGTTTTCAGACTTAGGGAATGTTTTGTTGTTGGTTTTGACCCATCTGCAGTTGGCTTTTACCAGCAACAAAAAAGCTCAAACTTACTTGGAAGTTGGAACTTGTTTTGCCTGCCTGCCTGCTTTCAGATTCTTGTTTGCCTTGGAGGCCAGTGGTCTTGACAAACCAGTGTCTAAATGTTTTATTTAAAATCTAAGCCACCAAAGAACTTCAGAAATCTGGTTATCTTCATATTTTTAGGATTTTTCTCCTAGAAAGATTGCCCTGAGGCATGACCTGTCCTATGCTGTAAAAGGGACAAGCCAAAAAAAGCCCTCCCCGTGTTGTGCGGAATGGCCGGTGTGGCTTGCTGGCAGCTCCCTAAAGAGCCAGTGCATTCTGGCAGCCATCCACTCTGCTTTCAAGGTGTGTGTGAGTGTGTGGATGCATTTGTATTTGTATTGCATCTGTTGCAGGCCATGGACAAAGGGAATGGGGAGGCCTACAAGATGTGGGCTAGAATAATACAGCCGATCCTGGCTTAAGTTTAGTTTCCTTCAGTGTTAGAAGTCGTCATTTATTTTTTGGACTCTACTAGGTTTCCATCAAGCCACAGAACGGGAGCAAGGGTGGAAATTGGTATGTTTGTTGCTTCCATGTGTTTGAGAAGGAAAGTGACTAACCTTTCAATTATCCTGGAATGGTGGAGGAAGAGGGAGTGCCTTTGAAGCAATTCTTTATGATTGTGAATAAAGAATCAAAACCCTATACGGTTCCAGCCCAGCCTATCTCAAGGAGCACCTCCAGCAACACCAGACAGGCCGCTCAACAAGGTCAGCCTCGGATGGCCTTCTGTCTGTCTCATCAACCAGGACAGCTAGGCTGGTGAGGATGAGGGCGAGGGCCTTCTCTGGTGGCCCCCACTCTGTGGAACTCCCTCCCTCGGGAACTCCGCCATGCCCCCTCTTTAATGAGCTTCCGACATGCATTGAAAACTTGGTTGTTCAGGCAGGCATTTGGGGTGGTTTAGGGTATTTTTAGAATATGATGTTTTAATGTTTAATTTTAGTGTTTTAGATTGTTGTACTGCTGTACATTGCCCAGAGTGGCCGGGTGACTGGCCAGATGGGCAATCAAGAAATTTAATAAATAAATTAATAAAATAAACAAGATGCCTATGTTTGAAGATTTCTGTGCCTCGCAGCTCTGCAAAAATATGCAATCTACATGCTGCTTCTTGACGGCAGAACAGGCAGTGTTAAGAGAAACCACACGGGTTGGCCTTAACCATCTAAAAATATAGCTTAGAGACTGAGTAGCACTATATAATGATGATAGCTGGAGATTTGGATCACTTAATATAGATTTTATGTGCATATTCTGGAACTATGATAAAATGTAAAACATTCACTGGAGATTGCAATTTATGAAATGACAAGTATACAAAGAGAACCTTCAACCTTTTTGTCAGGTTATTTTAAAAAATTGTTGACAAAGATGATACGGAATTGATAATGAATTTCCTCACTTTATTTCTGTTGGGAAAAGAATATCCTTCCACCTTCCAAAGGATGGCTCCATCAGATATAAGACCTTGCCATTTGATCTCATAGGTCACAAAATCGACATATTTTAAGGTTTGATAAGGGCTAAATATCTAGCAACCATTTTATACAACATGGGTCTTGATAATATTTTGGGGAGATGAGTTTTCTGATGAAGTTTGAACTAAAGAAAAAAAACACTGAGCTGCCTTGAGCCACGTTCAGTGAGCTTTGCGAATTGCTGTGTACGTGAAAAAGATCCTAATAATAATACCAATGAAGCTAACTTTGAAAACAAGATGCATGACTCACATCTCACCACATCTGTGTTGTTCTCACAGTTCAGCATAATTGACCCCCCCATGCTGTTGTCCTTCTGTGATATCCTGTCCTATGTACTGAATGGGGAGCATGGGGTGTTTTTAATATTGCCTTCTGAACATAAGATAATAGAACTATACAGCCATTCTTGAAATAGGGATGTGTGCTTTTTCTTTGTAGGAGAACAATGTGTTTTCCTCCATAGGCTTTCCATGGCAAAGAGAGAGAGAAGGAAGCATCTCCCAGGCAGGTGTTAAAACATCCTCATGAGCAGAGTGTTCTCCACATAATTGTTCACTGAATCACTAGCTTTAAAACTGGAGATTCCAGGGTAATGAAATGAGCCCAAAGGTTCACTGTTGGGCTAATCTGTCCCAGATGTAAGCAGCCTTCTAGCACAGATAATCTGAAACCTGGAGGACCTTGCAAGGGCGGGCCCTCTGTTGCCCTGAGACTTCACCTTTTATTTTGCTCCCCCACACTTACAAGGAATGCCTAACAGTTCTGATGGTGATCTGAGATTGCATGTTGGGAATTCTAAATAGAGCTAACTTCCTTTGGAGTTGTTGGGTTTCATCTCTAGGCACAGCAAACTTTTCTGAGAGCAAACAGGGTAAAGGCCATTCTGTAAACAGGATTTTTTATTCCTTTGGCCACGCTTGCTTCAGTGCTTGCAGATGATGGCTGGCATTAAACCTGGGATGCAATGGGAGTCTGAGGCTACAGGTATTGATCCGGGGATCATGGGTGAAAAGTCAGAAAAATTCCACAGTCTGATAGTTTAAGCCTCCAAAGGTGTTCTCAGCTTCAGTGTCGTCTCCCCCCCCCCCCCAGTGAAAAGCCTTTTGTCTTTTGAAACAGAATATTGGCTGAAATTACAGTGGTATTTTATAAATGGAAGAGGAATTATTTAGCTCAGTTCTGTGGTATCTTGAGTATGCTGGAAGGCAGGAGAGGAAGGGTAAGCGAGAGTGAGAGAAATGATTACGCGCTGCTTGCAGTTTTATGGGTGTGATACTTTTATCAACATAAGGTTTCAGGATTTGTAAAGGAAAGCGACCCCCCCCCCCACACACACACTGCTGCCATAGGTAGCATCAGATGGAGGGTGGGGAGAGCAGCCCCTGACAACAAATAGCTGGTATGGATGTTTATGGGCAGTGCTAAATCTAATAGTTACTACTTTGTTTACAGAGCACTGTGCTAGGTATACAGGTTGTACAGAATGTAGATATGGAGGAGAGCCCGCCTCTACAGGGCATGCCCTCTATGTCAGGTGGTCAAGCCAACGCTTGCAACCAATGGAACGGTGGAAGAGCGGCTGGGAATACTTAATGGGCAGCTTTATAGCAACAAGTCAGCAAGGCTCTGGTGATCCAAACTAGAAAAAGCAGAGAGAGTTCAAAGGCGGAAAGGGAAGCGGTGATAGATGAATGTGGGGAGGTTTTCCTAGCATGGCTTTAGCGTGATGAAGCAAAGGGGACATTTGCAGACTGGAAAGAGCAACCAATGGGGATAAGGAGCAATGAGCAAAGCGTCTTTGGCTGGCTGGTGTTCGGAATGTAAGGACCAGGAATTTCAAACAATGCAGAAACTTAAAAATGAGAGGGAGCCAGTATATAGAGTTGAGAAAGTTACTTTGGCCATAATATGAAGGTATGGCAGGGAGAGACAGTCTAAGCCTGGGCATTTTGAAAAGGTGACAAGGAAGTCTGGCAAAGAGGCAGTTGCTTGAGCTTAAAGCAGGGGTGGGGAGAACATGGATCAGTGGTATTCTAGGAAAAGTTGGAGGGCCCATCGCTCAGTGGTGGAGCGCATGCAATGCATGCATTCATTCTCTGGCATCACCTCTAGAAAGGGTCTTGAGCAGTGGGGCCAGTATGAAGGCACCAGAGAGCCTCTGCCAATCAGCGAAGGCAGTATCGGGCTAGGTAGGTGCTATTGCTGAGGAAGAAGAAGCAGGACGTCTGCAAAAGGGAGCTTTGCTTCACCAAGCTTTTGGAGTTCTTTGAGAGTGTCAACAAACATGTGGACTGGATGATCTGGCAGACATTATATACCCAGACTTCCAAAAGTCTTGACAGAGTTCCCCATCAAAGGCTCCTGAGTAAACTTAGCAGTCATCATCATCCATCAACAAAATTTATTATTTATAAAAGTGCCTAATACATACTAGGCGCTGTACCAAAATAAAATGAACAAACCACAAGTCCCTGCCCACTAGCTCACAGTCTAAAAAAGACATGAGACAAAAGGAGAAGGGAGTTGGTGGGAAAGGGAAAGTCATGGGATTAAGAAAATAGGTTCTGTTAGAGACTGGTAACTGGATAAAGAGCAGGAAGCAGAGAGTAGGGTTAAATGGGCAAATCTCACAGTGCAGGGAAGTAAAGGCTGGGGTCCTCCCCCCCCCCAATGGGTCCAAAAGGGTGGACAGGATTCTTGGAGCAGTGAGGCCACCCACCTATGCCCTCGAGCCTTGTCTTTTCTAGCTGATAAAGGCAGCCAGAGATGAACTGGTTGAGTCAGTGAGGGGAGTGATAAACACCTCCTTATGGCAGGGTGTGGTTCCAGCTAGCCTTAAGGAGATGGTGGTAGTGAGACTGTTTTTTGTTTTTGTTTTTTAAAAAAACCTCTTTAACCCCACTGTGTTGGATAAATCTTTTAATGTGTTTTGGGACAAGGTGCTTGAGCATATTGTGACATCTTTAACTCCAAGTTTTCCTGGATGAAACAGATTATCTAGATCCATTTCAGTCCAGCTTTAGGAGCAGTTGCAGGATGGAAACAGATCAGATCACCTTTGTGGATGATCTGTCCTGGGAACCAGACTGGGGAAATGTATAATTTTTCTGCTGGACCTCTCAGCTGCTTTCAGTAGCATTGACTGTGATGTCCTTTTGGACCATCTGGCTGGGATGGGTTTTGAAGACACTGTTTTGCAGTGGTTCTAGTTCTTCCAGACAGGTTGGTTCCAGAATATGGTGCTGGATGACTCTTTTTTGGCCCTTGGTTTGTGGCATTTCAAAGGTTTGGATCCTATCCCCCATGCTGTTTTACATCTACATGAAACCACTCGGAGAGATCACCTGGGGATTTGTCGTACGGTGTCCTCAATATATGGCTGACATCCAACTCTCTCCTTTCTGTTGCATTCTTGGGAACTGGTGCTTGAGGTCGGTAATAGGTTGTATGATGAACAAACTGAGAATTAATTCAGTCAAGACAGAAGTGCTTCTGGCCAGTAGACCTATTTGTTAGGAATAATGGTCCAGCCAGTCTTGGATGGGGTAGCACTCTCTTGGCGCACCCCCAGGCAGGGAAGTTGTACACTCTAGACCCAACCTTGAGCTTGGCTGTTCAGGTGGTAGCTGTGGCCGGGAGTGCCTTAGCCAGATTTCAGTTGATGCTCCAGTTGCATCTGTTCTTGGGAGAATCAGATCTGGCCCTTGTGACCTATGCCTTACTTATTTCTCAACTGGACTACTGCAGTGCAAGAGGGGCAAGAAGGTATGGCATACCCTCAGAGTCGTAAATGGCTGGGAGCCAGGCTGCCTTAAGAACTGCCTTCTCCCATATGAGCCAGCCCAGTCATTAAGATCTTCTGGAGAGGCTCTTCTCAACTTTCCAACATCTGAATTGTGTTTGGTTGGAACACGGTAGAGGGCTTTCTTAGTGGCCATGCCCAGTCTTTAGAACTCTTTTAGAGACTTCTTTTATTCCATCAAACCTTTGATGTGCCAACTTGCTAAATTATAACCTGCTGTATTTTATCTGAATTTATTTGTCTGCTTGCTTGCTTGCTTATTTATTTGATAGCATTTTTATCCTGCTCTTTAGCAAAAACAGCTCCCAACCAGCTTACAAAGATACTTCTTAAGACAATCCCTGCCCACAGACTTACAATCTAAAAGACACAACACAAAAGGAAAGAGGATTGGGAAGGTGGAGGAAAAAAGTAAGTTCAGGCACTAGATTCTTAGTTGCAAAGTACAGCAGGTCATGGGCACAGTGGAAGGGCAGCTGCTTCTCCCTCTGATGTCCTCAGCAGTGAGAAACAGTTGGTAGCAGGAAGGAGGGGGTCTCTTAGCTGGAGCTTGTATCCAGGCATGATGGAGGGTTGCCTGATTGCTGCTCCTTCTCTCTCTCCTTTTATTGTTGGAACTTATATCTTCATTGCATTTTATTGTGCTACTTAATTTTGTATGCTACCTTAATCACTTTTTAAAGTCAATAAATATTCAGAGAGACTCTGTCTCTGAAATACCAGTTGCTGGGGAACAACAGCAGGACAGGCTTTTGCTTTCAGCTTGGAGTCATTTATGTAAAGTGCTTGTAGCTGAAGCTGAAAGATGACTAAGGGGCAATGAAGATGTGCTGTAGAAACCCTGTTGGAATACCTGAGACTTGGAAGAAGAATTATCAGAAGGAGTCTGGAGGTAGGAAAGTACCCAGGAGAGAGCAATGGAAAGGAAGGAAGGAAGGAAGGGGAGCCGGGAGCGTTGAAGACCAGGAACAGGCTGGGGAGAAGATGGAATGCCTCAGAGACCAGGGAGAAGCTGGAGTGCCCCGGAAACCCACAGCATAGGCCACATTCTGGCAAGCAGGAAGAACTACGTTGGGCAGATCAAAGGCAAGTGGGTGTGTTGATGAAAAGGGTGACAGCCCCTTGGGGAGCTTCACAGGCCAGATAAGGCCACCGGGCCAGAGATTAGGAGTCTGTTTCCTGACTCCTAACTGAGCAGAGCAGAGGAAGCTGCTCCAGCTGATCTATGCAATCAGGCAAGCTCCCAGAGAGCAAGCGATCAGAGCAAGCAAACACGGAGAGCAAACAAATTTGACAGGGAGTTTGGCAAGGGAGGTCAAGGGGGAGGTCTCTAACAATTTTTAAAAAAATTCTTTTTCTTGTAACATACAAGAAATATACTATACCAGTATAGTATATACTACTATACCAGTAGGACTCTGTTGTTAACCTCCAGTGAATAGAGGACAAACTACGGGCTATTCCAGTACAATCAGAAAGCTAGAAACAAAAACGGAATAGAGAATATGGAAGGAAAAGACTCTCCAGTGGTGGTGACTTGCAATGTCTGTGCAATGTTTGTTTTCTTGCCTGAGATCAACATGGCCTACATGTGCAACAAGTGCAAGTTGATCACACTGTTGGAAGAAAAAGTAAGAGGACTGGAGCGGTGAGTGTTGACCCTCCAGGGAATAAGGGAACACGAAGAGTTCTTGGACAGAATGGTGGAACTACAGCAGCAAAGTGAAGACCAGAAGCCTGAAGAGCAACAGCAAGCTGAGGCAGAAGAGGAAAATGGTGAGGAGAGGAAAAATGAAGTAGAGGATACTCCGTGGAAAAGGGTGACAGTTTGGAGCAGAAGAACTAGAAGCCACTCTGCACCAGAATTACAGGGGACCCCGCATGAGAGCGAGCAAGAGGCTAAAGGTCAGTCAAGCAGAGGCAATGAAATCAAGGCCTACAACAAGAAGAAGAGAGTAGTAGTAGTGGGAGACTCCTTGCTGCGTGGGATCAAAACCCAAGTATGTCGTGAAGACCCGTGGACTCGCCAGGTATGCTGTCTCCCGGGAGGACGGATTAGAGACATGACTGAAGGGTTGCCTACACTCATGAAGCCCACTGCCAGGTATCCCTTTCTTCTCATCCATGTGGGAAAAATGATACTGCCAAGCAGAGTTATGAAGAAATCACGTCAGACTTTGAAGCTTTGGGAAGGAAACTCAAGAACTTTGGGGCCCAGATAGTTTTCTCATCCATCCTTCCAGTAGTGAGAAGAGGGATAGCAAGGAAAAGAAAAATACTCCGGGTGAATGACTGGCTATGAAGGTGGTGCCGAAGCGAGAGATTTGGATTCTGGGACCACGGGCTATACTTCCTGGAAGATGGACTGTTGGCAGGGGATGGGTTGCACCTCACAAAGGCTGGGAAGAATGTGTTTGGCCACAGCATGAAGAACCTAATCAGGAGGGCTTTAAGCTGAATCCTATGGAGGAGGGAGACATAAAGCTGGGGGTACAATGGACGAAGGCTCATGCACCGCAATGGAGGGAACAGCACCCAATAATAGTCTTCAAAAACATGTAGGAAGAAAGCCAGACTATAAAGCACGTGGTCTTCACTATCTATATGCTAATACCCAGAGTATGGGAAACAAACAGAACAAACTTGAACTCTTAATACAGGAAGGACATTACTACTTCATAGGTGTAAGTGAAACTTGGTGGGATGACTCCCATGACTGGAATACAGCAATTGAAGGATACAACTTGTTCAAAAAGAACAGGAGGAAGAGAAAGGGAGGTGGAGTTGCACTATATGTAAAAAATACATATCTCTGCACAGAAATACAGGAGGATGAGAAATACAGGAGGAAGTGGATTAGATGAAACAACGATCAGGTGGATCCACAGTTGGCTACAGAATCGGACTCAAAGAGTGCTTCTCAATGAGATCTTCTCAAACTGGGGAGAGGTAACGAGTGGGGTACTGCAGGGCTCAGTCCTGGGCCCAGTGCTCTTCAGCATTTTTATTAATGACTTGGAGGAGGAGGTGCAAGGAACGCTTATCAGATTTGCAGATGACACAAAATTGGACGGAATAGCTAATACTCTGGAAGACAGAAACAAAATTCAAAGTGATCTTGGTAGACTGGAGTGCTGGGCAGAAAACAAGAGAATTACATTGAATAGGGATAAATGCCAAGTTCTGCACCTAGGAAAAAGAAACCAAATGCACAGTTACAAGATGGGTGATACTTGGCTCAACAATACTACAAGCGAGAAGCTTATTGGAATTGTTGTCGATCACAAGCTGAACATGAGCCAACCATGTGATGTGGCTGCAAAAAAGGCAAATGCTATTTTGGGCTGCATTAATAGAAGTGTAGCTTGCAAACCCTGGGAAGTACTAGTTCCCCTCTATTCAGCACTGGTTAGGCCTCATCTGGAGTACTGTGTCCAGTTCTGGGCACCACATTTTAAGAAAGAAGCAAACAAACTTAAGGAGCGCCTTGAACAATGGTAGGGACACTGCTCAACAAGATTGGCCTCAGTAGGCCTTCTGTCTGCCCCATCAGCCAGGACAGCTAGGGTGGTGAGGACTAGGGAGAGGGCCTTTTCTGTGGTGGCCCCCACTCTATGTAACCCTCCCTAGTGACCTCCACCATGCCCCCTCTTTGATGAGCTTCCGCCGGGCTTTAAAAATCTGGCTGTTCAGGTGGGCATTTGGGGTTGGTTAGGGTTTTTTAGAGCAGTGTTTTTTTTGTTATTTATTTATTTGTTTGTTTGTTTAGTTGATTATGTAAATTTGTTATTAGTATTGTATGCCGCCTAGAGTGGCTGGGTAGCCAGCCAGATGGGTGGCTAATAAATAAAGTAAATAAATAAAACTGGAGAGGGTTCAGAGGAGGGCAACAAAGATGATCAGGGGACTGGAAACAAAGCCCTGTGAGGAGAGACTTGAGAGAACTGGGCATGTTTAGCCTTGAGAAGAGAAGACTGAGGGGAGATAGGATAGCACTCTTCAAGTACTTGAAAGGTTGTCACAGAGAGGAAGGCCAGGATCTCTTCTCGCTCATCCCAGAGTGCAGGACATGGAATAATGGGCTCAAGTCACAGGAAGCCAGATTCCTGCTGAACATCAGGAAAAATACCTGACTGTTAGAGCAATACGACAATGGAACCAATTACTTAGGGAGGTAGTGGGCTCTCCCACATTGGAGGCATTCCAGATGAGGCTGGACAGCCATCTGTCAGGGATGCTTTGGCTTAGATTTCTGCACTGAGCAGGGGGTTGGACATGATGGTCTTATAGACCCCTTCCAACCCTACTATTTTATGATTCCATGATTCTGTGATTACCTATCTGTGCGTTATTGGAAAAGTAAACCACATAAAACAACATTAAACAATCGGCTTTGGTCACCCTGATGGATGACCTGTTGTGGGAGAGAGGCAGAGGGAGTGTGACTCTGTTCATCCTGCTTGACCTCTCAGTGGCTTTTGATACCGTTGACTATAGTATCCTTTTTGTTCGTCTCTCTGAGTTGGGAATTGGGGGCACTGTGCTGCAGTGGTTCTGCTCCTATTTGCAGGCACAGTTCTAGGAAGTAGCATTGGGGAGCATGCCTCGGCTCCCTGGCAGTTATGCTGAGGAGTCCCGTAGGGTACCATCTTGTCTCCCCTGCTATTTAACATCTACATGAAACTACTGGGGACAGCTCCATTTCTCCGTAACATCTGAATCAGGAGAGGCTGTGCATGTTCTGAACCAGTGCCTGGATGCAGTGATGGGTTGGATGAGGATCAACAAACTGACACCGAATCCTGACAGGATGGAGACTGTATGGGTGAGTGGTTCCCAGGTATGGGTATTGGGGAGCTTGCCTGTTCTAGACAGGGCTGCAGTCCCTCAGAAAGAACAGGTACGTGGTTCGGGGTGCTTCTGGATTCATCATTGTCACTAGAGGCCCAAGTGGCTTCTGTGGTGAGGAGCGTCTATTGCCAACGCGGGTTGGTATATCAGCTACGCCTGTTCCTACGCAGGGATAGCCTGGCCACTGTAGGCTATGCGTTGGTAACCTCTTCAGGAGGCAGCAACTCAATCCATCCCAAAGAAAAAGAAATGCAAGAAAGCCAAGTGGCTGTCTGATGAGGCTTTACAAGTAACTGAGGAAAGAAGCGAAGCGAAAAGCAAGGGAGAAAGGGGAAGATATATCCAACTGAATGCAGAGTTCCAGAGAATAGCAAGGAGAGACAAGAAGGCCTTCTTAAATGAACAATGCAAAGAAATTGAGGAAAACAACAGAATGGGAAAGACTAGAGATCTTTTCAAGAAAATCGGAGATCTCAAGGGAACGTTTTGTGCAAAGACGGGCATGATAAAGGACAAAGAAGGCAGGGACCTAACAGAAGCAGATGAGATTAAGAAGAGGTGGAAGGAATACACAGAAGAACTATACAGGAAAGATCTGAATGTCCCTGATAGCCATGATAGTGCGGTCACTGAACTTGAGCCGGACATCCTAGAGAGTGAAGTCAAGTGGGCCTTAGCAAGCATTACTAACAACAAAGCTAGCGGAGATGACAGTATTCCAGCTGAGCTATTTAAAATCCTAAAAGATGATGCTGTTCAAGTGCTGCACTCAATATGCCAACACATTTGGAACACTCAACCGTGGCCGCAAGACTGGAAAAGGTCAGTTTACATTCCAATCCCAAAGAAGGGCAACGCCAAAGAGTGTTCAAACTACGGCTCAATTGCGCTCATTTCACATGCTAGCAAGGTTATGCTCAAAATCCTACAAGCTAGGCTTCAGCAGTATGTGAACCAAGAACTACTGGAAGTACAAGCTGGGTTTCGAAGAGGCAGAGGAACTAGAGATCAAATCGCCAACATTCGGTGGATCATGGAGAAAGCAAGAGAATGCCAGAAAAACGTCTATTTCTGCTTCATTGACTACGCTAAAGCCTTTGACTGTGTGGATCACAACAAACTGTGGCAAATTCTTAAAGTGATGGGAGTACCAGACCACTTTACCTGTCTCCTGAGAAACCTGTACGAGGGTCAAGAAGCAACAGTAAGAACCAGACATGGAACAACTGATTGGTTCAAAATTGGGAAAGGAGTACGACAAGGCTGCATATTGTCACCCTGCTTATTTAACTTATATGCAGAGTACATCATGAGAAATGCCGGGTTGGATGAATCACTGGTCGGAATTAAGATTGCCGGGAGAATTATCAACAACCTCCGATATGCAGACGATACCACCCTAATGGCAGAAAGCAAAGAGGATCTAAAGAGCCTCTTGTTGAGGGTGAAAGAGGAGAGTGCAAAAGCTGGCTTGAAACTCAACATAAAAAAAACTAAGATCATGGCATCTGGCCCTATCACTTCCTGGCATATAGAAGGGGAAGAAATGGAAGTAGTGACAGATTTTATTTTCTTGGGCTCCAAGATCACTGGAGACAGTGACTGTAGCCATAAAATTAAAAGACACTTGCTCCTGGAGAGGAAAGCTATGGCCAACCTAGACAGCATAGTAAGAAGCAGAGACATCACCTTGCCGACAAAGGTCCGTCTAATCAAAGCTATGGTTTTCCCAGTAGTAACGTATGGCTGTGAGAGCTGGACTATAAGGAAGGCTGAGCGCCGAAGAATTGATGCTTTCGAACTGTGGTGCTGGAGAAGACTCTTAGGAGTCCCCTGGACTGCAAGGAGGTCAAATCAGTCAATCCTACAGGAAATCAACCCTGAGTGCTCATTGGAAGGATAGATACCGAAGCTGAAGCTCAAATATTTTGGCCACCTAATGCGAAGAGAAAACTCTCTGGAAAAGACCCTGATGCTGGGAAAGACTGAAGGCAAAAGGAGAAGGAGACAGCAGAGGATGAGATGGCTAGATAGCATCACCGATGCAATGAATATGAACTTGAGCACGCTCCGGGAGAGAGCGGAGGGCAGGAAGGCCTGGCGTGCTATGGTCCATGGGATCACGAAGAATCGGACGCGACTGAACAACAACAACAATGTATTTTATCCCCTTCATGGATCACTGCCTTGTTGTGGCGAAGGGGCTTGCGTAACTCAGTGAAGCCATAAGCTATGCCGTGCAGGGCCATACAAGACGGACAGGTCATGGCAGAGAGTTCTGACAAAATGTGGTCCACTGGAGAAGGAAATAGCAACCCGCTCCAGTATTCCCGCCAAAAAAACCCCATGGAACGTATCACAAGGCTAAAAGATATGATGCCGGAAGATGAGCCCCTCAGGTCAGAAGGTGTCCAATATACTACTGGGGAAGAGCAGAGGGCATTTCCAAGTAGCGCCAGAAAGAGTGAAGCGGCTGGGCCAAAGCCGAAAGGACAATCAGCTGTGGATGTGTCTGGTGGTGAAAAGAAAATCCGATGCTTTAAAGAACAATATTGTTTAGGAACCTGGAATGTCAGATCAATGAATCAAGGTAAGCTGGAGGTGGTCAAACATGAGATGGCAAGATTGAACATCGACATCTTGGGAATCAACGATCTAAAATGGACAGGCATGGGCAAATTTAATTCAGGTGACCATTGTATCTACTACTGTGGGCAAGAATCCCTTGGAAGAAATGGAGTAGCACTCATAGTCAGTAAAAGGGTGGGAAAAGCAGTCCTGGGTTACAATCTCAAAAACGATAGAATGATCTCAGTACAAATCCAAGGCAACGTCGCGGTAATTCAAGTCTATGCCCCAACCACTGCTTCATTGACTACGCTAAAGCCTTTGATTGTGTGGATCATAACAAACTGTGGCAAATTCTTAAAGAGATGGGAGTACCAGACCACCTTACCTGTCTTCTGAGAAACCTGTATGAGGGACAAGAAGCAACAGTAAGAACAGGACATTGAACAACCGATTGGTTCAAAATTGGGAAAGGAGTATGACAAGGCTGTATATTGTCACCCTGCTTATTTAATTTATATGCAGAGTACATCATGAGAAACGCCGGGTTGGATCAATCACTGGTCGGAATTAAGATTGCCGGGAGAATTATCAACAACCTCAGATATGCAGACGATACCAGCCTAATGGCAGAAAGCAAAAGCTGGTTTGAAACTCAACATAAAGAAAACGAAGATCATGGCATCTGGCCCCATCACTTCCTGGCTTATAGAAGGGGAAGAAATGGAAGCAGTGACAGATTTTATTTTCTTGGGGTCCAACATCACCGCAGACGGTGACTGTAGCCATGAAATTAAAAGACGCTTGCTCCTTGGGAGGAAAGCTATGGCACACCTAGACAGCATAGTAAGAAGCAGAGACATCACCTTGCCGACAAAGGTCCACATAATCAAAGCTATGGTTTTCCCAGCAGTAATGTATGGCTGTGAGAGCTGGACTGTAAGGAAGGCTGAGCGCCGAAGAATTGATGCTTTCGAATGGTGATGCTGGAGATGACTCTTACGAGTTCCCTGGACTGCAAGGAGGTCAAATCAGTCAATCCTACAGGAAATCAGCCCTGAGTGCTCATTGGAAGGACAGATACTGAAGCTGAAGCTCAAATATTTTGGCCACCTAATGCGAAGAGAAAACTCCCTGGAAAAGAAAAGACCCTGATGCTGGGAAAGATTGAATGCAAAAGGAGAAGGGGACGGCAGAGGATGAGATGGCTAGATAACATCATCGATGCAATGAATATGGACTTGAGCACACTCCGGGAGAGGGTGGAGGACAGGAAGGTCTGGCGTGCTATGGTCCATGGGGCCATGAAGAGTCGGACACGACTTAACGACTGAACAACAACAATGCATTTTATGTGGGGTACCCTTGTGCTTGGTCCGGAAGCTGCAACTGAAGCAAAATGGAATGGACAGGATGTTAGAGGGGCGCCTGGCTGAGCACCCGTTACACTGGTGTTGAAGCAGCTGCACCGGCTACCTGTTAGCTGCCGAGCCAAGTGCAAGGTCTTGCTGTTGGCATATAAGCCCTGAACAGCTTTGGACCAGGTTGCCTGGCAGATCGCCTTCCCCAGTGCAGACCTGCATGAGCATTAAGATCATTGGAGGAGGTCTCAGTGGTTGCATCACGGACTGCAGATCGCCATCTGGCAGCAGCCAGGGGGTGGGCCTTCTGCATGGTGGTGCCCGCCTAATAGCATGCCCTGGTATTTGGGAGGCACCAACCATGGTGTGTTTTAGGCAGCCGTTAAAGATCTATCTCTTCACCCCAAAACCTTCCCTGAATGGTTGTGCTGCCCATTCTATTTGGTTGTGTTTACAGTGTTGTTTTAATTTATTTTAATGTTTTATTAATGCTTTCTATTAATGTTTTCGCAATTTTATGTATTTTAATTGTATTTTAATATGTATTATGTATTTTGTGAACTGCTTAGAGATACTTTTAGATATGTTCAGCGGTATATACATCTATTTAATAAATAATCAATAGGGGTTATTCCTTATCTGTTTCTTTTGTTGCAGGTGGTTATAAATATGTGTCAGTAAAGTGTGAATCTCCAACTATAGTGCCACTGAAATAGTCCAATACCTTAAAAAAAAACCCACTTTTTCTAGAGGAGGAGATGCATCTCATGCTGTTATGCCTAGGAGGGAAGGCCTCCCACACTCTGCCCACTTAGCCCAGTTTAGAAGAACATAATTAGGTTTGTAATTAAATTATATCAATCTCCATAGAGGTGAATGTTTAATGTTGCTATAGATGCTCTCCCCGCCCCCTCAAGAATCAAGTACATATATATGCAGAGAAGACCTCCCTCCCCAGTACAAGCTAAACTAGCAATCCACTATGCATTATAAACATCACTTTGGCTTTTTCATGGGGTTGTTACTCCCAGCTTGAATATAATCTTCATTTCCTTATTGTAAAATGCACTGTGAATTTCCCCTTCCAGCACTGGTGGCTTAACTGCAGTCCTTTCAAACCTTAAGGTGCTGCTAGAGAATGCCAGGTCATCTAATGGAAAAGGATTAACCATCTTTGATCTTATCCAGGGAAAACATGCTGACCTGGCCTATATAAATGAAACCTGGGGGGAGAGGGGTGTAAATCTCTCCCAGATGTGTCCACCAGGGTATCAAGTGCAGCACCAAGCACAGCTTGAGAGGCAGGATAGTTGTGGTCTGTACGGATCCTGCTTCCCTGGTCAGATACCCTGTCCACAGTCCACTCGTTTCAAGTATCTCTACCGGGTGTTGGAAGCTTGAGCCAGGATTGGGATTCTCTTGGTGTACCATCCACCCTATTGCCTGAGAAGTCCTTCTGCCTGAGCAAGTGCTGGTGTTGAGCACCCCAAGGCTTTTGGTTTTGCGGAACTTAAATATATGTGCCAAGGCCTCCTTATCTGAAGTGCCTCAGAATTTCATGGCCACTGTGACAATCATGGGCCTGTCTCAGATTATATTGAGCCCAGTGCATGTGATGGGATGCACTCTGGATGTGGTTTTCTGTACTGATTAGGGTAAAGTGATCTGCTGGTGGGCGAGTCAGTGGTGGCTCTGTTATCATGGGCAGATCATTAGCTGATCAAGTTTGACCTTCAGAGGCCCAGGAGGCTTGATGGATCCAGATGATTTTCTGATGCTTCTGGGGGAATTTGACTATTGGGCAGTATAAAAATGTAGTTTTAGCTGGCAGTGCTGCTGAGACCCTAGTCTCGATTTGAAATTAGGAAATAACTCAAATGCTATTGTTCCCAAACATCCTCAACCAAATTATAGAGCCGTAATGGGTCCATGGTATTTTGAGGGCAATGAAATGATTCACTTGACAACTAGAGCACAAATAGCAAAAGATTTGTGGCAGGACTGACAAACAGGTGAGAGCCCACGTTACGGCTTACCCTGTGGCAATGGTGGCAGCCAAGAAAGCTCGCTTGCTTCTCTGCCCCCATTTCATCTGCACAGTGTCTGCCAGTGCAGCGAGGGCCTTCTCCATGTATGTCCAGGGGGACAGGTGGTGGAACATCTTGACAGGTGGTGCAACCCTTGCTTGCCTGACGTAGACTGTGGTTCCTGTTGCCCTTAAGGAAGTAGTAGTTAGATCCTTGTTGGAAACCCTCTCTTCTTCTCCCCTCCCCCCACCCCTTTGGAGCCTGGATAATTATCAGCCAGTACCTGATCTTCCATTTTTGCACAGCGTGTTAGAGAGGATGGTGGCGTGAGGCAGGCTTGGGGTGCTGATTTTTTAAATCTATTTCAGTTTGGCATTTAGCCTGGCTTTAGGATGGAAACAAGCATTTGGGCTGCCGCATTCTGTACCAGTCTTGTCTGGATGCGTAATACGTAATTATGGTACTGTAGCCTAGCTTGCTAGCTAGCTAGCAGGGCCTTCTCCGCTGTGGGCTGCCTAGTCTCCACGTTCCGAGGGGGAGGTCTGGTGTGTTGCACTGCAGCCTGCTGGGTCTCGTTTGGCCAACGTGCCTCTCAGTTGGGGTGCCGCCCACCTAGAAGATCTCCCCCTTGATACCTTGCAGGCGCCAAATGTGGAGAATTTCTGCCTCCGACTGAAAACACATCTGTTTGCCCAGGCGTTGTCCTGACTGCTGGCGTTGTCAGCTACCCCTGGTTATTTTAATGAGATGTTATTGTTTTATAACTGTTTTATTGTTTTAATTATTTGTTGTTTTAATTATTTAATTATTTAATTGTATTTTATCATGATTCTCTCTTGTAAACGGCTTTGGGATTTTTTTAAAAAAATGAAAAGGAGTGTAGAAATCCCCTGAAATAAAAAAAAAAAATTAAAAATATAAGCAGGGAATGATTAACTGAAGTGAGGGCTGGTTTCTCTCCATACCATAGCTGCTGGCAAACCATTTTATGCTGGTAAGAAGCCCTCATAGTCACTGACACCGCCTGCACCTCCATAGATAGCATGAGTCCAGGAGGACCCCCAGGCTGCAGATCTGGTAGTCTGTGGGAGTGAAACTCCATCCCAAACCGGTTGCAGATCTCCATCCAGACATGCTGACTTCCCAACCCTCAGTACCTCCGCCTCAGCGTGTTTGTTTTTATCCATCCCCAAACCACCTCCAGATAACTGGTTCAGGCTTTCCACAGCCTCCTTGGAACTGGTAGACAGAAAGAGAGAGAGCCACATTCCATTGACACTGTAGCCCACGCCTGCAGGTGACCTCTCCCAGTGGTTTCATGTTAAACAGTATGGGGGAGGAGATGGAAACCTGTAGGCGTCCCAAAAGGCCGTAAAGTGGCCCAGCACTACCACCTGGGTCTGCCCCTCCGTAACAGACTAGAGGCACCATAACACTCTGCCTCCTAGGCCCATTCCAGGAAGATGGATACCACAGTTGATATTATCTGTCATGGACCTACAGCGCCAGGTTCCATGAATGGAAAGGGGAACAGCAGTATATTGTGCCCACATTCCTTTTTGCCCTTTCATTCCTCTGGCATTTTCCACTGCCACCAGGTGGAACTCTTTTTTTTTCTCCTCTGGCTGCCTCCACCAAACCAGCCTTTCTGGGGTGGTTAAAACTTTCTGGGGTTTAGGTATCTGAATGGATACACATGCACCACACAACACCATATCAGTATTAGGGTAACAAGACAACCAAGAATAAATGCATCCAGCTAACCTAATTAGACCTAACTATTTTATCCAGGTCCCTTCTCCGAGCAATATCTTACTGTCATTGGTCCAGTTCCAGCAGCTCTGACTGTTTCTTTCCTCTAGGACTCTGTGCTTCTTCCTTCTTTTCCTCTCATCTTCTTTCTGCTTATTTTCTTCTCCCTGTCTTCCTCTCTGCCTCTGGCTTATATCTTCTAAAATAGTTTTCTCTCTCTCTCCATGTCCAACCAATCAGGAGAGTAGTTTCTTGTTCATTTCTGCAAAATAAGTTTCTGTTTCCTGAGTTAATTTCTCTCTCTCCCTCTTTCTCTTCCACATGTGTGCACATGCACAAACATGCACACGCACACATGTGCACACACAACCCTCCCAAGATTTAGTCCCATAATACCCTAAAACCAAATTAAATACATAAAAGGGAGGACAGTTGTGTTCCTTCATTGTATCAAAAGCTGCTGAAAGGGATGGGCAACTTTTGGCTCTCCAGATGTTGTTGTACTACAGTTCCCATTGTCACTGACCATTGGCTGTGTTGGTTGGGACTGATGGCAATTGGAGTCTAGGAGAACCAAGAGGTTGCACTCCCTCTGTCCATTTCCAGGTGTAAGTCATCCACTACCACCTGTCACTACTGAGGCCATCAGAGGGAGAGGAAGCAGCAGTCAGGCACCTCCATCATGCCCAGATACAGCTCCAGCTGAGAGCCCCCTCCGTCTTGCTACCAGTTGTCACTGCTGGGGACTTTGGAGGAAGCAGCAGCCCTTCCACTGTGTTTAGACCCAACACCATGACCACTGAACTTTGCAACTAAGAACCTAATGTCTGAACCTGCTGTTTTCCTCCACCCTCCCAATCCTCTTTTTTGTTGTGCCTTTCAAACTGTAAGCCTTTCTTATCATTGTAAGCCACTCTGGGAGCCTTTTTGGCTGAAGGGTGGGATAAAAATGCTATAAATAATAAATGAATCACCAGACTGACCAACAACACACACTTGTTGAGGCCAGGTGTTCAGATCATGTTACACTTAGGGATGTTTGAGAAATTCACTTCAGTTCATTTTTGATCAGGATTTACCTCGTTTGCACCTTCCGGGCTGAACACGGAGTCAGACACAGTCTGCGGTCGAAGTCCGTACATTTCCAGGCTTGGAATGTTATTCGTAGCCCCCAAAAATCATTCGACAGCGTGCGTACATTTGAAAATTCCATATGAAAAAATATGTATTTTTTAAAACGGTGTGCAAATATACTTTAAACAATGGGAGAAGAATGCATACATTTCAAAGATGCACACAATCTACGTGTACATTTTGAAAAAATATGCACAAAAATACAAATGGATTTTCATGTGAAAAGAAAAAAAACAAGTTCATAATCTGATATGGGCAAGTTGGAACGGGTTTCAAGACAGATTTTGGAGAACTTTGGTGAGCATGAGTTTTGCTGAGTCGCACATCCCTAGTTGCACCTATATTGTACGAGTTGTATTGGCTGCTTGCTTGTTTCTGGGCCCAGTTTTAAAGTGCTGGTATTGACCTTTAGGGCACAGCCCTATCCCTTTGCTCGTAAGCCTCCGAACTCAGAGGATTATGGGCATCGAATGCAAAACAAAGGAGTGACACTCCTCCTGCTCTACCTTGTCCTTAGATGGGCTTCTTTGCCTGTCTAGCTGGGGTGCTGCGGAGGGGGAGGGAAGGAGGCTGGGGAGGCCTGGGGATCCTTGTAAGCCAGCCTCCCCAGTCCCCTCCCACCCCCGCTCACAGAAATGCCCCCTTCCTCTCCTAGGTCACAAAAGCAACCTCGGAGAGGCAGGCGGTACAGTTCTCTCCACGCCAGTGGTGAGGGGACGAGGAGCACAAATTCCTGGACCCAAAATTGGACCACTCCAACCTCTGATCCAGGAATTTGAAATATCCTGTGGTCCCCCAGACACTCCTAAAATGGTTTGGGATCATCTGGCCCCATCACTTCCTGGCATATAGAAGGGGAAGAAATGGAAACAGTGACAGATTTTATTTTCTTGGGGTCCAACATCACCGCAGACGGTGACTTTAGCCATGAAATTAAAAGATGCTTGCTCCTGGGGAGGAAAGCTATGGCACACCTAGACAGCATAATAAGAAGCAGAGACATCACCTTGCCGACAAAGGTTCGTATAATCAAAGCTATGGTTTTCCCAGTAGCAACATAAGGCTGTGAGAGCTGGACTATAAGGAAGGCTGAGCGCCGAAGAAGCAATGCTTTCGAACTGTGGTGCTGGAGAAGACTCTTATGAGTCCCCTGGACTGCAAGGAGGTCAAATCAGTCCATCCTAAAGGAAATCAACCCTGAGTGCTCATTGGAAGGACAGATATTGAAGCTGAAGCTGAAATATTTTGGCCACCTAATGCGAAGAGAAAACTCCCTGGAAAAGACCCTGATGCTGGGAAAGATTGAAGGCAAAAGGAGAAGGGGACGGCAGAGGATGAGATGGCTAGATAGCATCACCGATGCGATGAATATGAACTTGAGCACACTCTGGGATAGAGCGGAGGACAGGAAGGCCTGGTGTGCTATGGTCCATGGGATCACAAAGAGTTGGACACGACTGAACGACTGAACAACAACAATTGCACCCATATGAACCTGTCTGGGCCTTAAGGTTGGTTTCAGAGGCCATTGTGAATATTCAAGCCATGGCAGCAGTTGCTGCAGCAAACCTGGCAAGGGTGGGTTGTTCTGTGGTTAACAAACCACTCACAACCCATGGGCTGTTTTTGGTTTGTGGGTAATTTGTTAACCATAGCAACAACCTACCCTGTGCTGGGTTCGCACATTCCAATAAGCCTCAGCGCCCGCCTGCCATGGCTTGAATATTCACATGCTGCACTCCACTGTGGCGGTCCAGTCTCTCTACCCCCTGCCCCCTGACAAATTGCCCTCCTTGATAACCAGCTAATAACCTCTGATGGTCTTTATGTGTGGCTAGATTTTAGTTAAAACTTAAACCAGAAGCCATGTCAGCATGTTAAGTTTACACCTTGCAGTAATAATACCCCCTCTTATCGGACCTTGGAGGGATTTTATAACTTTCAAATGCATCCCTGGCAGAGGCCCAGCCACACTGTCGCTTGTTATTAGCTTTCTCCTCTCTCTTCCCTTGCTAGCCTGCTTTCTGTAATATTGTTCTAAGGGATATGTATTCCATTCTGAGGGATATTGTGAAACAGCATTTGAAAGTTCTGTGTCTCTGTCCATTAGAGGAGTCTATAAAACAATTGCAGCAGCGGCAACAAACTCTCAGTAACTAATCAAAACCACTGGCAAGAGCTCCAGTGAGCCTTCTGCCCCAATAAATCCTCCTCTGCCGCCACCGCCTGTACCTTATCTCCCAGCTCGTCAGGAAAGAGCCAATTAGCAGTCCCGGTTCGGAGACAACCTTGTTGGTGGGATCAGCGTGTGGAAGTGATGAGAGAGCTGAGAGGCTTGCTTGCACTCAGCACGGCCAGGCCAGTCCACCCAAAGGCCTCCCTGCCCAGCTTATTAAACCTCTTCTGTCTGGTGAGAGATTAGAAAAAAGGAACGAAAGAAGTGGGAGGCATTTGAGCAGGGAGCCCAGTTTGGAACCCAGCATCCGAGTGTGATTGGCAAGAGTCCGAAGGGCTGGCGCTGCCAGCATGTCAGGGCACACAGAGAGGCCAGTCTTTGTATAGTGTCAGTAGCCTGAGGTTGCGGGGTGTGTTTTACAGTAAGGGCCAGTGAGGTGAGCAGCCTGCTGTTGTGGAGGCCCTCTGCTTTCTACGGACCACCCGTCATCCGCCACACCAGAAGCTCTGTGGCTCCAGCATGAGAGCCCTTTTCCTGTGCTCTCATAGAATCATAGAATAGTAGGGTTGGAAGGGGCCTACAAGGCCATCGAGTCCAACCTCCTGCTCAATGCAGGAATCCAAGTCAGAGCATCCCCAACAGATGGCTGTCCAGCCTTGTCTTGAACACCTCCAGTGTGGGAGGGCCCACCACCTCCCTAGGCAATTAGTTCCATTGTCGTATTGCTGTAGCAGTCAGGAAGTTTTCCCTGATGTTCAGCCGGAATCTGGGTTTCTGTAACTTGAGCCCACGATTCCATGTCCTGCACTCTGGGATGATGGAGAAGAGATGCTGGCCTTCCTCTCTGTGACAACCATTCATGTACTTGAAGAGCACTATCCTATCTCCCCTCAGTCTTCTCTTCTCAAGGCTAAACATGCCCAGTTCTTTCAGTCTCTCCTCATAGGGCTTTGTTTCCAGTCCCCTGATCATCTTTGTTGCCCTCCTCTGAACCCTCTCCAGTTTGTCTGCATCCTTCTTAAAGTGTGGTGCCCAGGACTGGACACAGTACTCCAGATGAGGCCTAACCAGTGCCGAGTAGAGGGGAACTAGTACTTCCCAGGATTTGGAAGCTATGCTTCTATTAATGCGGCCCCAAATAGCATTGGCCTTTTTTTCAGTCACATCTTATTGTTGGCTCATATTCAGCTTGTGATTGACAACCATTCCAAGATCCTTCTCGCTTGTAGTGTTGTTGAGCCAGGTATTCCCCATCTTGTAACTGTGCATTTGGTTTCTTTTTCCTAGGTGCAGAACTTGGCTTTTATCCCTATTAAATGTCCTTCTGTTGTTTTCTTCCCAGCGCTCCAGTCTATCCAGATCACTTTGAATTTTGTTTCTGTCGTCCAAAGTATTAGCTATCCCGCCCAATTTTGTGTCATTCGCAAATGTGATCAGCATTCCCTGCACCTCCTCCTCCACGTCATTAATACAAATGTTGAAGAGCACTGGGCTCAGGACTGAGCCCTGCGGTACCCCACTCGTTACCTCTCCCCAGGTTGAGAAGGTCCCATTGATAAGCACACTTTGAGACCGATTCTGTAGCCAACTGTGGATCCACCGGATCGTTGTTTCATCTAGCCCACTTTGAGCTAGTTTGCTCATCAGGAGATCATGGGGCACTTTGTCAAAAGCTTTGCTGAAGTCGAGGTATATGATGTCTACAGCATTCCCACGGTCCACAAGGGAGGTTACTTGATCAAAAAATGAGATCAGATTCATCTTGCAGGATTTGTTCTTGACAAATCCATGTTGGCTTCAAGTAATCACTGCATTGTTTTCAAGGTGCTTACTGATGGATTGTTTTATCATCTGCTCCAGAATTTTCCCAGGGATTGATGTCAGACTGACTGACTGGTCTGTAGTTCTCAGGTTCCTCCTTTTTACCCTTTTTGAAGATAGGGACAACATTAGCCCTCTTCCGGTCATCTGGCGCTTCCCCCGTCCTCCATGATTTCTCAAAGAGAATAGACTGCGGTTCTGAGAGTTCTTCTGCCAGTTCCTTTCTTACTCTAGGATGCAGTTCATCTGGCCCTGGAGATTTGAACTCATTCAAAGTAATTAGGTGTTCCTTGACCATATGCCTATCTATCTCAAGCTGCAATCCTGCCTCTTCAGCCTGTACTTCGCCTTTGCCAGGGGGGTCATAGACCCTCTTCTGGGAGAAGACTGAGCCAAAGTAGGAGTAGAGCACCTCTGCCTTTTCTGTGTCATCTGTTTTCATTTTGCCATCCTTATTTAATAGCTGAACAACCATTTCTTCCCTCTGCCTTTTACTATGCGCGTAGCTGAAGAAAGCCTTTTTGTTGTTTTTAGCATCCCTCGCTAACCTCACCTCGTTCTCCGCTTTAGCCTTCCTGACGCCATCCCTGCAATTCTGTGCTATCTGCCTGTACTCTTCCTTTGTTGCTTGGCCTTCCTTCCACTTCCTATGTGTGTCCTTTTTTGTTTTCAGGTCATCTCTAAGCTTTTTGTGAAGCCACATTGGCTTCTTCTGTTGTCTTCCACCTTTTCTTCTTGTTGGAATTGTTTGTGATTGTGCCTTGAGAATTTCCTTTTTTAAAAGCTCCCACCCGTCTTGGACTCCTTTTCTCATTAGAGTCGCTTGCCATGGGACCTTACTGATCATGGTTCTGAGTTCATTAAAATCAGCTTTCCTAAAATCCAGGGTACGTGTTTGGCTACACTCGGCTTTTGCTTCCCTTAGAACTAAGAATTCAAGTACAACATGGTCGCTTTCCCCCAGAGTTCCTGTAACTGCTACTTTATCCACTAAGTCATGTCTTTTGGTTAGGATCAAGTCAAGGACAGCCGATCCTCTAGTTTCTTCCTCTACTTTCTGTATATGCTCTGCGATATATAGGAGCAAACACAGGCACAATCAGGGTAATGCTTTTGTCTGTTCGCCATGCCTGGCTTGCTGGCTGGGGGTTGGGTACCTGCTCATGTAAGTTGTCATTCTTCTGGTTTTCTGTGGCCTGCCAGTTGCTGCTAGGATCCTTTGTCACTTAGAGTGGTTTGGTAAACCTGATTTTGAGCCCTCCTTGACCTTTTAGTGTCTTCTTTCACTTCCCTATTATGGCCTTGCCCAGTCTTGGACTTGCTCCCGATATCCTTTCTGCCCTCCCAAATTCCATTCCAAGTCTTATTAACACCATAACATTTCTTGATCACATCATGTGGCACTGAATTACCTGAGCGAATTGCCTACAGCCTGCTCCATGTTTTCTTTAACCAATTCTCAGTCTGTCTTTGTCTTGCTGAATTCTCCCTTCTTCTGGGTCCTGAGATGGAATGAAAGACAACTCTTATTTTCCCATAGCTGTTTCCACATCTATTGAACTACACACCTTGTTCTGTGCCAGATACTTAATGTGAGAAATGGCATGATTTAAAAAAAAAAAAAAACACTAAACAAAATAACCACAAACTACATTAGGGCTGAATGGAAATGGTCAGTGGGGTGCATTTTGCAATTCCTGCCACCGAAACATGCTTCTCATTTTGGAAATTGTTTAGGTGGGGGGAGTATGGAATAGGGCAGAGATTATGTTATTACATAGCCAAATGACAACATGTAGCGTATTCAGAGTGAGGTCAATGTTCCCTACATTCGTTCTGATTTGGCTTTCTGATGATGTCACATAGCTGAAGCTGATTGACTGTGTGACAACATTATATTATCACACTGGCTGTGTGACCCTTGGTTATATCAGGAAGTAGCCCCTGTTTTTTTTTTTTAAAAGGCACACAAGCTGCAGATCCAAGAAAGAAGCAACTGCAAACAGGCAATGAACATCAGGAAGAAAAAAGTAAGTGAGGGGTTGTGGTGGGGGTTGCCTCCAAGCCCTCTTCACCTCAGATTTTCATGGGCAAATTTTTGCGTAATTGTAAAGATATATCCTGTGCACTTACTGAATCAGCTTCAAGTTTTTGTGTTCTGCTTTGATGCTTTGGTTGTGGTGGGAGATGCATGCAAGCAAGCTACAGCCAGATTGTGGCTTATTTTCCCAAACTGGGCTTGACCCTCAACTAGCCCTGTGTGAGAATGAAAATAACCATATATTGAAGGGTATGGGAAGTACGTGGTCCAGCCACCTTTCTGCATTATTGCTCAAGGTACTGGAACCAGACGGGGCTCTCTTTACACCCTCTGCTTAAAGAGGACAATAAAAAGGAGAAGGGGGGGGCTAGAGATTGATTGCTTCTGTGTGAGACGGGTGCTTTTACCCAATAGTAAAAAAAAATGCACTGGCTTTCATGTAAACCACACCAAAAGGTAAAGGTTTTCTGGTCCTTCTCCCTCCCCAGGTTGCTCAGATTTCTGAGGGTGGGATGGAGCATCGGCTGCACTTTGATGTGGTTTCCAAGTGTGCCTGTCCACTGGGCTCTTTGCAGATGCCTTTATACGAAACAGAACGCTGAGAATTGAAATGTGCTGGCTGGGCAGGCCATTTTTCTTTCTTTATGGACAGTGCCAGCGATAGCACACAGTGCTTCCTCCCTCAAACCATGAGGATAAAGGAGGGGGCGCCCCTGATGGCTAAATGGACTTCCTCTGGGCTTCTTTCAGGCTTGAGATTTTACATGTGAGGAAACTGGGCCCACATTCAGTTCGTCCATACTAGAAAAGCTAAATGGGGGGAGGGTGCATGTGCACATCCTTCTCTTTACTTAGAGCTGGGGTGCACGACCTTTGCAGCCTTCCGGGCCATTTGTGGTGCTGGCTTGGGAGTCGGGGACCACACATTCACACACTAGGCTAAAAGCAGGTGCCCCTTACTGGTATCTCTATCCCCGGAAGCTTCAGGTGGGTCTAGGAAAGAATCCTGCCTGAAACCCTGGATGGCTACTACCAATCCGTGTCAACAGGACTGGGCTAGAAAGACCAAGGGCCTGGCTCAGTATCAGGCAGCTTCTGATGTTCCACATATGTCCCCCACCTCCAGCAATTGTGACACAGATTGCTTTCTCGTCGGTGGTGCCGTGAGACTTAGTGATGGTAATTGTACTGCAGAGGTAATTATGTGAATACCAATGAGATGCCTGTGTTCTGTGGACCAAGCAACAAGGAGGTGGCACACATCCTGCCATGAAACCATGATGGAAGATTTTAAAAGAATAGATATATAGTTAGCCATTTGATTGCATTGCCCCCCTCCCCAAACTGTTGAAGTACGGAGAGCTTGCCAGAAGTGCCTCTGGATGTGGCGAGATCTCAGAGGTGGCGGAAGGATCTGCTTTCCCAAGAGAATCTAAAGGGTTTGCTAGGGTGAAGTATTCTTGTCACTGTGGCTAGCCTTCAGCAGAGCTGCAGGGTGGTCGCTGTAGTGCAAAACTTGTTTGCATTTGGCTCAGAAGACATAGCTGAAAACTCTTCAGAACAGGGAATTCGTGCATGAGAGTGGTGGTCCAGATATGGCTATTGCACTCCGATGCCTGTGCAAACAGATTTGGCCACTTGTAGACAGCTTCGCTCTGGCCCTCCTTGACCTCAGTCAGTGATGGGTTACCAATTAATGTCAGTCCTTTGCCTGATATCCACTGAGATTCCTGATTGTTTTCTCTTCTGGTCCTTGAGTCAGACGCATCTTAAGTGTACATGTGTCTTAGGGTGAAGAGATAGGAAAGGAGGGGTGGGGTTTGGGCTCTGGGAAGAAGAACGATTTGCAGAGTGGATTTTTGGGCTAAGTGGGAACAGGAGGAGGCTTCCTGGGGTGAGAGGTGGGAGTGTTTGGGGAAGGCAAAGATTGGTAAAAATCCATCTTCTAACATTTATTTAAAAGAGGGAGGTTGGTCTTTGATGGAGAGCATGATCTAGAGATTGCCATGGCTCTTCAGACAGTGCATGTAACTGCCTTGGAAGGAAACCAGCAATAGGAGGGGATTCAATTATTTTGGAGGGGGCTTAGAGCATGTTTGAAAGCATGGGGCTTGGACTCCACTCTTCCTCCAGGTAGTGAAGCACATGCTGAGTCTTCTTGACTCTTTTCCTTTTAGTTTTTCTTCAAAAATACAAATGTGAAAACTATAGCCAAGCCCTGGGGATAGCGCAAGCTTAAGCCCATGCTTTGCAGTGTTTAAGGGAACATAATGTAAAATAAGACTATCTTTGTGAAAACGGTCTTGTAATGTAAGAGTAAAACCATTTAAGGATAATAAATCTAATTAAGTCGACTCTTGTTTACTCATGGCAGGCTCTTAGTTCCTGTATCTGGGTTCAGAAAGATATGTTTTTTCTAATGCTGAGAAGGACTGAGTCATTCAGATACAACATAGTTCCTTTATAAATAGATGTTCATAGACTATATTTTAAAACATTTATTGTTGTTGTTGTTGTTCAGTCGTTCAGTCGTGTCCGACTCTTCATGACCCCATGGACCACAGCACGCCAGGCCTTCCTGTCCTGCGCTCTCTCCCGGAGCGTGCTCAAGTTCATATTCATTGCATCGGTGATGCTATCTAGCCATCTCATCCTCTGCCGTCCCCTTCTCCTTTTGCCTTCAGTCTTTCCCAGCATCAGGGTCTTTTCCAGAGAGTTTTCTCTTCGCATTAGGTGGCCAAAATATTTGAGCTTCAGCTTCAGTATCTGTCCTTCCAATGAGCACTCAGGGTTGATTTCCTTTAGGATGGACTGATTTGACCTCCTTGCAGTCCAGGGGACTCGTAAGAGTCTTCTCCAGCACCACAGTTCGAAAGCATCAATTCTTCGGCGCTCAGCCTTCCTTATAGTCCAGCTCTCACAGCCTTATGTTGCTACTGGGAAAACCATAGCTTTGATTAGACGGACCTTTGTTGGCAAGGTGATGTCTCTGCTTCTTACTATGCTGTCTAGGTGTGCCATAGCTTTCCTCCCCAGGAGCAAGCGTCTTTTAATTTCATGGCTACAGTCACCGTCTGCGGTGATCTTGGGGCCCAAGAAAGTAAAATCTGTCACTGCTTCCATTTCTTCCCCTTCTATATGCCAGGAAGTGATGGGGCCAGATGCCATGATCTTAGTTTTTTTAATGTTGAGTTTCAAACATTTATTACCAACAGGCAAATGTGTTTCAGACAATTACAGAAAGAAATTGATACTGTGGAATTTGTTGACAAATACACACAATGTCATACTCCAAGTACTGAAATTTTTCAAATATTAAATTATTCCTGGCGCCGATGAAGCTGTGATGCTCAGATGCAGGTAAATGTCCTCAAGCTGGAGATGATCAGAGACCAGCTGCCTGAGTACAGAGGGAGGAAGTGGTTCCCTCCACTACTGGTAGAGTATAATTAGAGGGTTTTGTAAGGGGGCTCTTATTGGGGTCCTGGAGATCAGATATGGGTATCTTTAGGTTGCAAAGACCCTTTAGATTATCCCCTAGTACAAGTATAAATGTCAATTAGACATTTTCTAAAATGTTCTGGACACCTGTCCTGTGTGTGTGACCTGGGTCATTATTATCCTCCCTGGAAAGAAGCAGTCTGTTGCACATGATGCAGTGTGAGCTTGGACAGGTTTGGCCATCGGTGCGTTGATTCCTCCAAGACTTTAGGAGGGATGCAGCAAATGTGTCTATGGCATCCCCGGGGCTCTGTGCTGCAGCTTGGCACTCCAGCAGCTTCATTGATCCTTGCTGGAGGCATCTTGTTCTTGGTGTTGTCTACATGGTACCATCCTCTGCAGAGGAACACAAGCAAATAAAGAGTTTGTGTAATCTGAATTTTGGCAGTGAAGGAGATGACGGATGCCGGGGTGGCGGAAGGCAAGAGTAGCAAGGGGTGTCTGTGATCTCATGCAGTGGCATACACTTGGGTTTTTGTTTCAGTTAGGGATGAGAACTGAGGGGAGAAGCCAACAGTTCCACAGAATGGGCAGGCTATGGACTGGGGTCTAAACAGGGAGGGGGAATTACAAACCCAATCTGGGAGGGAGTTTGATGGGGGCACTGAGGGAGAATGGGCAGAGTTGGAGAGCAGGCGACTTTTGGGTGGCTGGGCATAGTAGAACTGGAAGGTAGAAGAAGAAATAAGGACCAAAAGATAAGATGGAGGGAGGCTGTCGAGAGCTTTCGCGGTGAGGGCAACCCACCTCTGCCCTGAGTCTTGGCAGGCAGCTGGGTTTGGAAGAGCAGGGGGGGAAAGAGGGCCTAATATTTGTACAGTTTTGCAGGATTCCTGTGTATGTGTGTATGAATGGGGAAATGTGTTGGTGTAGATTCTGCTCTGTTTTGCCACTAGAGGTCAGGGCTGCGCCATGACCGAGGACCCTGCTGGGTCTGTCCGTCCGTCCGTCCCGCAGGGTCGCTCCTCCATCCGGAGTGAACTTGCTTTCTGACTGACTCTGACTGTTGAGAGGGCTGTTACGTTTTCGCACCTCTCCGACTGAGTTGGGGGATGCTTAATTCTCCTTTGTTTTCAGTGGTACTCCGGTATGCAGGGCAGCAAAGGGTTGCAGTTCTAATTAGTATCTTGCCATGAAAACTCCCCAACTCCAGCCTCAGTGAGAGCACCTTGATTTTGTGGGCATTGGTTACTTTGGGTGAATCTTACTTTGCCCACCCACATTTTATAAGAGTTTCCTCAATATCACCCGGTGGTTTTTTTTGGATATTTCAGGATTAAGTTTAAAATGGGGAGACTCTGCTTTGGGGACAGCACAGCAGTTTCTGGGCACAGGGGAAGATGCAGCCCCTCACACGGCCCTGTGCAGCATTGGAGGGAGAAGGTGCCAGGATCTGTTTTGTGGCCTGAGCATGAGAGGCCGGCCAGCCCTCCGCCTGGGCCCACAGCACCCTCCATCACATGGCATACTTCTTCGTGTTGCGAATATCTAAGGCTTGCAAAGCCCATTTAAAGGCTCCCATTTTGCCTTTGTGGTCCTGCAATCTGCTAAGCAGCTGTACTTATTTCTGCTAGTCCCTAGAATATTGCTGGGGGGGACGGGACTGCTGGGTGGGGCTTGCATAAACCCTCATGCTGTGCAATGTGGAGTCTCCTTTTGTGGGGTGGGGGTGCTGCCTGCCGTTTGCACTTCTGACAAAGTGCTGCGCTGGTGCTGGGGAAGCTGGACCCTATCGCTTCCCAGGGCCGCACTTGGATTGATGCACTCCACTCCCTTCCGGGGAGGAGGAGGAGGAGGAGGAGGAGCCATTTGCTCCTGCCACTGACGGTCTTCTGTGGGTTTTGGTTTTGCACCAGAGCAGAGCCTGCCTGGCTCTTGTGCTATTGTGGGGGCTGGGGGGGGGGCTGCCCTGACATTCCTCCTTCCTTCTCCTGCTGTGGTTGGGTGCTACGTGGGTCACTGTAGTGTGACCTCAGCATGGGGAATCCTGTCCTCCCTTGCCCTTGGGGAAACGCTGGGCTCACAGCTTGCTCTTCATGCTGGTGCCGCACTACTGGATTTCCATGTTCCGGAGGTCAAGTGTAAGTGAAGGAGCGAGAGCATGAGAGCAGGCTCCCTGTGCAGGATCCGATCACCCACAGGCTGACTGTCCGTCATTTCAGACTTCTGTGCAGAGTGGGGTTTGCCCCCTTAGACTTTATATAAACTCGGTTCCTGAGGAATGTCTCTGTGTCCTGATTCCCTTCCAGTCTGTCAGTGCATGCACACATATTTGGGGCGAGTGGATTTTCTTTTCTGCCATGCGCATGATGCTTTCTAACAAGAAAACCCCTGCTCTGTTTCAGACAGTCAGTTTAATTGGAAGGCTCAGTGGCCTATTTCTCTGCTGCTAGAAAAATCCCAACAGCTCCTTGCAAGCTCCCCCCATGCCCCCTTGTATTGTGCTTCCTACAGATTAAAATATTAGGTTTATGAACAAATGTGGTACAACCGGGGTGGGGTGAGGTGGAGGCAGGGACACCTCTTCCTGCCAAGTTGTCTCTTTTGTCAAGCAGTGTCTTGGGAGAATCCACATCTTAGCCTGTTGGCAGAATGCATTTTGCAGACGGTGTCAATCAACAGTGCACTATTCAGATTTCCCAGGATGCTGCAAGAATGCTTTCATGGTTCTCTGGGGCCCAGATGTGGAAGGCTTTTACTGACATGGGATAAAAAGGGGAACATATCCAAAAGTAAAGTAACCCTTGGTCCTTAATGCATCCGGTGATGGCTGCCACATCAGTGCAGCTGGGCCGCAAACTGATCACTCTGGCAGTGTGTTGGGCTCAGGAAAGAGATTTGTGAACGAGCACCATTGCAGGATTTGTGCACTTGCATAATCTCCCAAGTGGGATAGAAATGGAAGGGAGGTAAACACAAGGTTCAGTTGTGTGCAGTTCTGTAGGTTGCCATTTGTTCCACCATAAGATGATGGCAGGAGGTGCTCCTAACTGAATTCTCCATCTGATTCTGCTCTAGGCCCAGCAGCAAAGAAGCCTGGACAGTGTTGTGTCCCAGCCCGCAAAAGCGGGAGGTAGAAGACTCAAGAAGGATGCTTGTGCAAGCTCAGACCCAGAGGTCAAACCCACCAGCCCGATGTCTGAGCAGGATTCTGGGATCTTGGATGTCGAAGATGAAGAAGAGGATGAAGAGGCAAGTACATCCACAGTGCAAGTGAGGGTTGGGGTTTGGCTTGCCCAAGATGCCGGTCCCTGCATGGCGATGGCTGGAAAGGGAAGGGGGGGGGTGCGTTTTCTGGGAGAGAAGCAATTGCCCTGGATTGGGACTTGGGCCCTTGTTGTACCGTGGACAGCCACTGCTGCTGGCGGAGCTGTTCTGTTGAGTCCTCTGGAGGGTCAGGGTTTACCAGCGAACCTTGCTAAGAGGGCAGAACCCTGCTCTCCACTCCCCACGCCTTTTTGTTGTCCCCTGTTTGAATTGCAGCCTGGCCATTCTGGCTGCCCTGCCATCCCTTGGGCAGCCAGAAGATGATCAGAGAGACTCTCCCCCAGTGCAAGGCCAGGCCTCCTCTTCCCTGATTCAACAACCAGCTGGTCATTTAGGAATGAAATAAATGGAGAACAAGGGCTTCTAGGCAGTGCATGTGCATGCTCAGAGTATAAAACCTAATCACCAAAGCCCTGTTTTTGAGTTCTGCTCTTGTGTGTATTGTGTCTGTGTTTCCAGCTTGCTGCAGAACTGAGGCACCCTGCCCAAAGCCTTTCTCAGATGATGCAAAATCCCTGTGGATCTTGTTCTCATGCTGCCCCTGATCTTGTGCCAGGAGACTGGTGTGCTGTCCCTGTGCAGCAGAAAGGGATTGTGTCAGTCTTGCTGCTCCCTGAAACATTTTTGGAAATGGGTTCGAGGAGTACTCCTGTATTAGCTTTGCTGGGGGTGGGTGGGGTGGGGAGGAAGGACCCAGATAGCAAGGACCTTAAAGGGATCCAAGTAAAGCTGCCTTAAATGGATGGTCAGTGTGGGAGGGGTGGTGTAGCCTTGCTGCTTTCATAACTCAGTAAATAGCACTGTATGGCGCTGGAACAGGCTCACACTCCCTCTGTCCATTCCCAGCATAAGTCCTCCACCAGGGACCCCAGGCTTGGCCTGATCCTGGATTGGAGGGGGAAGGTGCTGTCCTTGGTGATGAAACTGGCATTGGAGTAGAGGTCTGCCTGAAGAGTGCAACAGTGCAGGAGGAAAGGTTGGATAGGGAGATGCTTCTTGTGCTCTCAAAGGACTGAAGAATTGTGCTCTCAAAGGACTGAAGAATTGTGCCTGCATTCTAGTGCTGCCCCACTGGTTCCATGGGGGGAAGCAGTGCCTCAGGTTCCAGTCGTGAGCTCCACATGGAGGAAATGGGTATCCCTTTGGAGGAGAGGCTGAAGCTCAGTGGTAGAGCACTTCATTGCCTGCAGAAGGTCCTAGTTTTGATCCCTAGCACCTCTCATTGCAGGATCTCTTTTAGCTCAGGAGAGACCTTGAAGGACTGATGCCAATCAGACTAGGCAATACTGAACAAAGACAGAATAATTGTATGACTTGCAACAAGACAGCTTCATGTTTTTTATTATACAATTTTTATCCCACCTTTTCACTCTGAACACAGATGCTCAAGGAAGCTCACATCAGAATATGAACAATATGTAATAAAGAAATACTGAGCTTGCAGCACTTAAAAAAGAGTAACAATCAACAAATCATACTCAGGGGAGTAAAAAGTAAAACCACAATCCAGACAAAGGCTTGCAGAGACAAAACAAAACCAAAAACTTTTTAAGCCACTGGCAGAAGCCAAGGCTAAAAGGATCTTCAAATGTTCTTGTAAGAACAGAAGCCTTTCTTCCATCATATCAGAATGTTAAGTTTGGAAACTGAGTCTGACTAATAGATAAACTTATATATTAGTCAGACTGAGCTGAATTGCTTTGGTGGTGTTGCAAACACAATGGGAAACTAAAGATGTAATATTTCTAGAAACCATTGCCCATAAAGTGTGGTGTCAAGATCCTACTTAAGAGTCTAAGTCTCAGAGTCTTTGAAAGATGACACTGCAGTAAGAGACCCAGTTGGTCATTTAATGAAATTCCCAGTCTTAAGGAAGGATACCTTGTGTGGGAGGCACCTCTCACCAATGCCTGTCCAGCCATTCCTTGCAAGACCACGAAAATTGTAAATCCCAAAACTTGTCGTGTGTGTGTGTGTGTGTGCGTGTGTCTGTGTGTTTATAGAAAATAAATCTATAAACAAATGTATTCCATTGCTTGACTATTCTGAAAACTGGGCAGCTTTTCCAAAAGTTTAATAGATTACAACATTCCATTCTTTCAAAGACCATCTTGTAGTTCCGTTCTCCACATATGTAGGATCCACTAATAATACAAAAATGCATTTTAGGCAAATGCATGTTTGATGCAGTTATAGAACTATGATAGGAAGCTTTCCCTTAGTTTCGTCCAGTGATGCCTATTCTAATGGCTACATAGAATCATATAAAATAGAATAGTAGAGTTGCAAGGGGCCTACAAGACCAATCTACAATGGATTGCTTTATCATCTGCTCCAGAATTTTCCCGTTGTGCTAGGTAAACTGGCTGTCAGTTCTCTTGATGGCTGTGCCTAAAGGGTACTTCTGATGGTGGTGGTGGAGCCTTCCCCAAGGTGAGCATTCTGCTGCCTTCCAGAAGGACAGAAATAACTTAACGTCTGTTCTGGGTAAACTAGTTGAAGGCATTATGAAAGGTGAAAATTAGTAAGCATATAGAACGACAAGACCTGCTGAAAAAGAATCAACATGGTTTCCGCAAATGTAAGTCCTGTCTGACTAACCTTTTACAATTCTTTGAGAGCGTCAATAAACATGTGGGAGGGGCTGATCCAGTAGACATTGTTTACTTGGACTTCCAAAAGGCCTTTGACAAAGTCCCTCACCAAAGACTCCTGAAAAACTTAGCAGTCATGGAATAAGCAGAAAGTTCCTATTATGGATCAGTAACTGGTTAAAGAACAAAAAGCAGAGAGTAAGAATAAATGGTATATTCTCTCAAGGGTGGGAAGTAAATAGTGAGGTCCCACAAGGATCTGTATTAGGACCAATGCTTTTCAACCTGTTCATAAATGATGTGGAATTAGGAGTGAGCAGTGAAGTGGCCAAGTTTGTGGATGACACCAAATTATTTAGGGTGATTAAAACAAAAGGATTGTGGAGAGGTCCGAAAGGATCTCTTCAAACTGGGAGAATGGGCATCTAAATGGCAAATGCAGTTCGATGTAATCAAGTGTAAAGTGATGCATGTTGGGGCAAAAAATCCCAACTTCAAGTATAGCCTGATGGGATCTGAGCTAGCAGTGACTGTCCAGGAAAAGGTTCTTGGGGCCGTGGTGGACAGCTCAATGAAGATGTCAACCCAGTGGGCAGCTGCTGTTAAAAAAAAGGCAAACTCCATGTTAGGCATAATTAGAAAAGGGATTGAGAATAAAACTGCCAACATCATACTGCCCCTGTACAAATCTATGGTGCAGCCACACTTGGAATACTGTGTCCAGTTCTGGTCACCACACCTCAAAAAATATATTGTAGAGCTGGAAAAGGTGCAGAAAAGGCCAACTAAAATGATCAAGGGGCTGGAGCATCTCCCCTATGAGGGAAGGTTATAATAGCTGGGATTGTTTAGCTTGGAAAAAGGGTGAGTAAGGGGAGACATGATAAGAAGTCTACAAAATGATGTATGGTATGGAGAATGTGGATAGGGAGACATTTTTCTCCCTCTCATAATACTAGAAGCGGAAGTCATCCCATGAAGCTGATTGTGGGGGATCCCCCACCTGAATCCCCCACCTGAATCAGGTGGGGGATTCAGGAGAGATAAAAGGAAGTATTTCTTCACATAGTGCATAGTTAAACTATGGAATTTGTTACCACAGGAAGTAGTGATGGCCACCAATTTGGACAGCTTTAAAAGGGGGTTGGACAAATTCCTGGAGGAGAAGGCTATCGATGGCTACTAGTCCTGATGGCTATGTGCTCCCTCTAGTACCAGAGGCAGTGAGCCTCTGTACACCAGTTGCTGGGGCACATGGGTGGGAGGGTGCTGTTGTGCTCATGCTCTGCTTGTGGGTTCCTGGTCGACAGCTGGTTGGCCACTGTGTGAACAGAATGGACTAGGTGGACCCTTAGTTTAATCCAGTATGGCTCTTCTTATGTTTCTAAGGCAGAATTAGGCCCTCTTGTTTCAGCTTTTTAAAGCAGCAAAATATCCAGGACTGTTCATCATTGAGATTTGTGCTAGGTGTGTGCATTTCTTCATTGTCCTGCTTTATCTGAGCATTGTAGTTGAGGATGAGATTTATGCAGGGCGGAGTTATTCCTCATTTGCCAACGTTGGTATCTGCTTATTAATTCTTTTTAATTATTAGTTAAATTCGGTATTAGTTAAATTTGTTATTAGTTATTCAATTTATGAAAGGCAGAGTGATTCCTCATTTGCCAAAGTTGGCATTTGCTTACTAATTTTTTAAGACATCTGGCCAAATTCCAGTATGAGAGACTGGGTTGACCAAATGTGGCTAGGGTTATTTGCCTGTGCTGCCATTTAATTGCTTAGAGGATCAGTGACCTTGGAATAACAGTCCCTGACTTCACTTCAGTCTCCTAATTCCTTTTGCTCCTCTCGTCCCTCTCCAAATTAGAAGTTGAGGCAAGTGACAAGGAGGTTGATGGCCCCTGGCAAGAGGAGAGGGGGGAGTTCCTCCCACCACTGGCATGTGACCTGCAGGGGCAAGATGGTTGCCCCCCTCTGAGAATGCGTGATTTATCATTCTTTGCCTCTCTGCTTCCCTCCTGTGATTTCCAACATGATTTCTTTCTTCTTTTCTCTCCCCCTCCCCTAACCCCATACATGTTTTGTGCCTGGATAGTTCTCCACGTTTTCAGCTGATCCATGTGTTTCTCTTGATATCACCTTAGGTGCCTGGCGCCCAGGATTTGGTGGATTTCTCACCCGTATACCGTTGTTTGCATATCTACTCAGTATTGGTAAGTGGGCTTCCCCCTCTTCCCCATGGCCAGGCTCTTCTCAGAATAGTGAAAGGAGGCCTGGAATCTTCAAGAAGCTGTTGGATGACCAGCATGTATGTAGCTGAAATTGTGATTCCCCTTTACCCTCCTGCCATAAAGTGAATGCAAAGTTATAGTGTTGATGATCCTCTCACATTCCTGCCCGAAAGTGAGCATTGCAGGCTGACACACTCAACAAAGGCAGTTCTGCCCTTACAGGTTGGCTTAAGCCAAATAACTTCCCCAGATCTACTGGAATCTTGACTTCATTGGTAGAATAGGTCCTTAAACAGGCCCTTAGTAATAATACCAGGGCTAGTGTGGTGTAGTGGCAAGAGTGTTGGACTAGGAGCTGGGAGATCCGGGTTCTAGCCCCACTCGGCCATGGAAGCTCACTGGGTGACTTTGGGCCAGTCACAGACTCTCAGCCCAACCCACGTCACAGGCTTGTTGTTGTGAGGATAAAATGGAGAGGAGGAGGAGAATGTAAGCCGCCTTGGGTTCCTTGCAAGAGGAAAAAAGGCGGGGTATAAATGCAATCAATCAATCAATAGTGGGGGGACAGGACCTGGGTTTATATAAGGTACTGTTGTGTTTTCCACCCTCCAACTGTAGTTACTAAAGTCCAGGGGCAGGGAAGTGGCAGAAATTTTGTTAAGTGTAAATGTGAACTGACAAAAGAAGAATGCAGATGGTGCAAATGCATGTTAAAAGATACAGAAGTACATGAGATGCTGATTTAATAGGAATCAAAGCTTACAACAGCATCATCCCCACAAGGCTCTTGCTTCATCAGCAATATCTTGTATGGAATGGAGGTGTTTGGAGAAGTCAGACTTCACCGGCTGGTACCTGAATATTCTTGGCCAACCAGAGGCAAGTGAGTTTTCTTCTCCACTAGCCATCAGTGTTGTGCCTGTTCAGTAGGATTAATCAGGCCTGTAAGACAGGGCATTCTTCTCTGAAGTTACACAGTGTGTGCTGTGTCTCTGAGTTGTGCATTTTCATCCATGATGTTAATACTACTGCTCTTAGTGTCTCTTCTGACAGAATTCTGTTTCCCTGGTCCCATTTTAATCCTGCATGAGACTGTGTGTCTTTTGGAAAGCCAGCAGGGAAATGTATGACCCATTTGTGCCAGAGATCTTGAGATGTGCTATGAAGTGTTGTTGATTGCTTGGCTCTGGTTTCTGAGAGTTAATGCTTTGTGTCTTGAACACTTGGCCTGAGTGTTCTTGGCCAGAGGTGGAATTTTGAGCCCAGAGTTCCCAACCCCAAGCCCCCTTCTTTATCTATACAACCTCACTGGCTCTGCTTTCCCTTCATGTGTTAAAATATATGACTTAGTAGCTTACCTACCAAGAAATGCTTCTCCTTCTTTATCTCTCCTGTCTCTGGACAACCAATTTCCAGAGGTTTTCTGCATGTACCTGGGGGTTGCACACACATCTTCCTGTTTGCTAGTGACTAAGTCCTGCTTCTTTGAGATGCATCATAAGAGTGAATGCTGAGAAATTTAACATGCTCGAAGCAGCTTTTAGCTCGAAACCAAAAGGCGCGCGATAAAAGAGTAACAAAGTGTGTTTTACAATGGTGTGTGCTACACAGCCATTGAGCCTGATCTCAGAGAGACCCAGGAGAAAGGTGATGCATTTCCCCTGACCTATGGCTAATTCCTGAATGGGCTTTCGAGGCTCCGCTCTTAGAGCACATCATATCAGCGGTCAGGCGGGCACCAGAGAAAATGTTCACATCAGCTTCAGCCGGAAGGATCATAATGTAATAGCTCCCCAAAATGCTAATATTTGTCATTTACAATAGCGTTATCGCAGTGCTTGGCCTGCAGTTGAAAAGGCCCACTTTGAATAAATACTGCAGTATTTATTATTTTAGTGAACCCGACCTTCCTGTCACCTCACTTTTATGGCTGAGCAGCTTATAAGTTCCCAAAGGATTATTTGAAAAATCCTGCTTCTATCTGCCAATCCTCCTTATCAGCAGTGCAGGAGTTCACATATTGTAACATAAGGTCAGCGCTCGGTCATGGTCTTGGAGACAGGGCCAGGCACCTGTAAATCCTTCCTTCAGCAGTGGAGGCGAAGTACAATATCAAACAGGCATGGAGACTTTCCAGGAAGTGCTGAACTTCAGCAGGAAGGGCAACTGAGGGGGGAAGAAAGCCAACCAGGGTTGGGCTGTGGTGAACCGAAAGTGGCCTTTTGCATGACTTGGGACAGCAGACGCTAGCAAAAATTATCTGTGTGTGGGGGTGGGGAGAAGAGAATCTCCATTCAGCGGCTTCTTGCCTGTAGGGAATCAGCCAATTGTGGTGTTAGCAAGAAGCCAATTGAAAAGCAGGCAGGGCCTCCAGTGGGCCCCAAACAGCACCCCTGGCAACATGGGAGAGTCAGAATGGGAGAGTCGGAATTGCTCCACATAGAAGCCAGGGCACCCAGCTTCTTCTTTTGCACTCTGGCTAGTAATCTGATAGCTTGTGGTAGGTTCACACACGCAACTACCACTCAGTCAGTGGTGGTGCACCGTAGAGTATTTCCCCAATATATTTAGAGGGATCCCACAGCCCGGCAAAGCAACAGTCTTCCATGATGATGGATTCTAAAATGTGGTCATGAGTTATCCAATGTTCTGTTCAAGAACCTGGGCTTGTCTGGGTCTGAAGCAACCTATTGGGTAACCAAGCCAGGACTGAGCAGAGACAAAAATACTGCAGCAGGTTCAGAATTTATCTGGAATGCATTACATGCTTTAAAAAAGATTTTAAGTCTTAAATTTTAAGAGCTTGTGTGTGGTTACATGAGCTGATTGTGTTGACTTGAGATCTTCAGCTAACATGGTATATTAAAGCTTAGCATTTGGCACTATATGGACATGCCTTGGAAGGGTCTATACGATTCCTTTGGTAGCATTGAGACGAAATGTAAATTACAGTTTGAGCTGAAATAAGGAGGATGCAACTGACAAAGGGTGCTTCTAGACAGAGGGCTTCTAGTGCCAGCAATCAGAAGGCCCTAGTGAGGCTGTTCTGTCTCTTTCTCCTTAATGGGTTTTCTCTGTTAAGGAAAAGATGGAAGAAGCAGTGGGGAAACATGGGAGGGTCGGAAGCAGAAGATGGCATTGTCTGGGTCCCCCATAAATGTCTGTGAGTGAGGCAGGGCGATGGCGCCATAAAAGCTTCGTCTGGAAGCACCCAAAGCTGGTATTACTACCATACCTGGCTAAATAGTATGACTTCTGCATTTATTTATTTAATTTATTAATTGCCCATCTGGCTGGCCTAGCCACTCTGGGCGATGTACAGCATATAATAAAACAGTTTAAAACAATAAAATTCTACAATAAAAACATTTTCTAAAATACCCTGACCCACCCCAAATGCCTGCCTGAGCAACCACGTTTTTAATGCACAGTGGAAGCTCATTAAAGAGGGGGCATGGCGGAGTTCCTTAGGGAGGGAGTTCCACAGAGTGGGGGCCACCACAGAAAAGGCCCTCTCCCTAGTCCCTGCCAGTCTAGCTGTCCTGGCTGATGGGACAGAGAGAAGGCCATCCGAGGCTGATCTTGTTGAGCGGCCTGTCTGGTGCTGCTGGAGGCGCTTCTTAAGATAGGCTGGGCCGGAACCATATAGGGTTTTAAAGGTCAAAACCAACACCTTGAATTTGGCCCGGAAAACAACTGGTAACCAGTGCAACTCCTTCAGCACTGGAGTGATGTGATCTTGCCGGCAACTGCCTTTAATCAGGTGAGCCGCCACATTCTGTACCAGCTGCAGCTTCCGAACCGTCTTCAAGGGTAACCCCACGTAGAGCGCATTACAGTAGTCTAAACGAGAGGAGACCAGGGCATGTACTACTGATGGGAACAGATGGTCGGGAAGGAAGGGGCGCAGCCACCGTATCAGATGGAGTTGATACAGCGCTGTCCGGCTCACAGCTGACACCTGAGCCTCCATGGACAGCTGGGAGTCCAAAATGACCCCCAGGCTGCAGACCTGGTCTTTCAAGGGTAGCCGTACCCCATTCAACACCAGGTCAGCATCCCCCAGCCTCCTCTTGTCTCCCACCAAAAGTACCTTGGTCTTGTCAGGGTTCAGCTTCAGCCTGTTCCTCCCCATCCAGCCACTCACCGTCTCCAGACATTTGGACATATGGCCAACCTTGGTGAAGATTTGAACGAGAGGTAGAGCTGCATGTCATCCGCATACTGATGACACCACACCCCAAACCTCCTGATGATAGCCCCCAGCGGCTTCACATAGATCTTAAATAGCATCGGGGAGAGGATGGAGCCCTGTGGCACCCCACAAGTGAGTGGCCATGGGTCCAAAACCTCCTCTCCCAGTGCTACCCTCTGGTACCTGCTGGAGAGGAAGCAGGTACAGTGTCTCCAATGCTCAACCCCTCCAGGTGGTCCAGGAGGATACTGTGGTCAACGGTATCAAAAGCCGCTGAGAGGTCGAGGAGAACAAGGAAGGAGCATTCACCCCTATCCAGAGCCCTCCTCATATCATCCACCAAGGCGACCAAGGCTGTTTCTGTCCCATGCCCAAGCCTGAAGCCCAACTGAAATGGGTCTAGATAATCGGTTTCTTCCATGCGTGCCTTCAACTGCATCGCCACCACCCGCTCAATCACCTTGCCCCAAAATGGCAGATTTGAGACTGGGCGAAAGTTGTTCAGAACTTGGGGATCCAAGGAGGGCTTCTTTAAGAGTGGTCTTATAACTGCCTCCTTGAGGGCTGATGGCATCACTCCCTCCTCAAGGGAGGCGTTCACCACCGCCCTGATCCCCTCACCCAGTCTCTCTCTGCAGCCCATAATGAGCCAAGATGGGCAAGGATCAAGTAAGCAGGTGGTCGGCCTTACAGATGAAAGTACCTTGTCCACTTCCTCAGAAGGAAGAAGCTGGAACCGATCCCACAAAACCGGTTTGCCACAGGCCGCCTCTTGCTCACTAACTTTATCCACAGCATGTGGAGTAACACTCCTTATCTGATCAATTTTATCTGCAAAGTGCCTTGCCAAGGCCTCACAGGAGGCCTTAGAATGCTCGAGTGGTTCGGGAGCCACAGGACCGGCCAGGCTCCGGATCACTTGGAACAGCTTCCTGGGACAGCACTCTGCAGACGCGATAGAGGCAGCATAATATTCCTTTTTTGCTGCCTTCACTGCCACATGATAGGCTGAAGATACAGCTCTAGCTAGGGATGTACGAAACACCTACCTGGCTCCGTGCTGGGCAATCCGCGGTGGGGGGGAGACGCTCCGTCCCTCCCTCCGGAATCCTCGATGGGAGGGAGGCGCTCAGTCCCTCCCCCCAGAATCCTGCCCGTCCGGCTCCGCTCTGCGGCCAAGCTGCGGAGCCGCCAGCCGGCTCCGGCCACCTGCAGCCGAACATCCGGCCGCTGGGCAGCCCTGCAGGGACGCAAATGGCGGCTGTCGTAGCTGCTGCCATTTGCGTCCCTATATTGAGCCATGATAGGCTACGTAAATATTTACGTAGCCTATCACAGCAGGGGGAAAACCCCAGCATACGCAAATGGCGGTAGCCGCCATTTGCATATGCTGGGTCCCCCCCCTGCCGTGATAGGCTACGCAAATACTTACGTGGCCTATCACGGCCTCCACAGGGACGCAAATGGCATCCCTGCGTTAGCTGTGACAGGCTACATAAGTATTTACGTAGCCTATCGTGGCTATGAAGAGGAGGAAACGAATGGCGGCCGCAGGATGGCCGCCATTCGCAAAGCAGCGCGGATGGGAGCAGGTAAGTGCTCCGTTTCACGCGCCTTTCATGGGGTGGGGGCAGCGGGGACTTCATCCTGCGTGCCTTTCGTGGGTTGGGGGGGCAGGGGCTTCATTCTGCAACGGATTTTGGGGGGCCGAATGCACTGGCATTTGGCCTCACCGAGATCCGTCGTGGAATTCTCTGACATCCCTAGCTCTAGCCCGTGTCTGATCGTCTTTGGAGCGAGACTTCCGCCACCGGTGCGCTAGCTGTCTCACCTCCTGTTTCAGAGCTCGCAACTGCTGATTGAACCATGGTGCAGTCCGAGCCCTGTTCAGGGGGAGAGGGCATTTCGGAGCCACCCGATCTAATGCCCTAGTGATCGCGGCATTCCAGCCACCCACCAGGGTCTCGACCAAGTGGCCGTTGACGTGCTCCAGAGAATCCCCAAGCGCGTTCAGGAATCCATTCGGATCCATAAGATGCCTGGGGCGGACCATTTTAATGGGTCCACCCCTGTGGAGGGGTTGTGGGACCAAGAAGTCCAACATCACCAGATAGTGATCTGACCATGACAAGGGGGTGGTGGATATACCCCTGACTTCCAGATCACTCCCCGCTTCTCCAGAAACAAACACAAGGTCTAGTGCATGACCGGCTACATGGGTGGGCCCAGTTAGAATATGGTGCAGCTTCCAGGAGGCCATGGTCTCCATGAAGTCCCGAGGTGCCCCCGTGAGGATGGCCTCTGAATGTACATTGAAGTCCCCCAACACCAATAAGTTAGGAGACTGTACCCGCACATCAGAGACCACCTCAAGCACCTCGGCCAGGGAGTCAGTCGTACTGCCCATCCCGCTGCACATGAGCAGAATCCCCAGACTGCCCTTTGGGCCAACCTCCAGTACATGCACTCAGCAACCTTGGTCTCCCGGAGAGGGGGTCTGGTGAAGACCAAGGACTCTCGGTAGATAACAGCCACTCCCCCTTCCCAGTCCCCAGCCCTCGCCTGCTGTGCGTACAAAAATCCGGCTGGACACATGGCCGTAAGAGTTAGAGCAGCGGCCTCAGCCAGCCAGGTCTCCATAATACATGCCAGGTCTGCACCCTCATCCAGGATCATGTCCTGGATGAGGGAGGTTTTCTGGGTAACAGACCTGGCATTGCAGAGCAGCAAACGAAGGCCAGAAGATGGAGTCACGCCTCCCTCAGCCATCCTTTGGCTCTGGACAGGCCCGGAGCAGGGGACAGATACTACACATCTCTCCCTTGCTCCCCTTACCTGGCATGGCCAGCCCCTAGCACTCCTCCAGCGCCTGCTACCCAGCCTCGGTATGTTCTGGCCCCCAACAGTCCCCCCACTGCCTCCATCAGATGGACACATGCCCCCTCACTCCCGCCTATCAGGCAGGCTACCCTCCCCTAAAACACAGCAGAATTCCCCAGAAATTAAACAACAACAACAACAACTAAAAAATCCCCTTAAAAATCAGCTTGATCCACTCCTGAAATAATTTCTTGCTGACACCCTGTCACATAGACCTGGCTTTGTGGTAGAGGGTGCCACATGCCTCAAAAAAAGCAGCCAATTCATGGTTGTACATGCATGACACACATAATCTGTTCACATTATAAGGCCTACCTGGAGGATCTCGCTATGAGTGGCTTTACTCATCTCCTTCTCTGTCCTTGGCCAGCCATTCCTTACTGCATTGCCGAGATTTCTGGTTGTCATCCCTAACACCCTTTTCTCTTGGATAAAGGTGCTTGGCTGGGGGGGGGGGTCACTCCGTGGCAGAGCCCCTGCTTGGCTTGCAGAAGGTCCCTGGTTTGATTGCCAGCACCATCTCCAGGTCGGGGGTCTGGGAACGAATCCTCCCTGAAACCCTGGAGCACCATTGCTGCTAGCCAGCGTTGACAAGACTGGGCTAGATGGACATTTCGGCCAAAAAAGCCCCTAAAGGAGCTCACAAAAATATACAAATACAATATTCAAACAATACACTAAAATGCTAGTTTAAAGCAGCACTGTCACAACGACTGTTTAAAACTAACAAACAAACCCCTAAACCTCGAACACACCCTTCCTTATGTCCAAAAGCAAAAATCCCCTTGGCAGAAATGCCAGAGGAGAGCTGGCATAATCCCCATAAGGTTTCCCAGGTAGGGGGTGGAACAGACTCAGTATAAAGCAGCTTTCTATGTTGACTGAGCAGAGCTCAGCTCACTGAGACAAGTCTAGAGATGAGGTTCCCCAAGTGTCTGGTGCTGCCCAAATGACAACAAGGGCAGCTCCAGCCCAAGCAGCAGAGGTGACTTCCGCTGTGCCATTGCTCTGTGCAGAAGGAATCACGTTGTTATGGGGGCCAAGTGTGCGGGCGAAGGGTGGAGATGGGTCGTGAACGAGTGTTGGTGTTGTGCTTTTGGCATTGTTCTTGTTGAAAAGGCCTGAAGTTGTCTTTGTTGCTGCTAGGCACCCTCTTGCATAGTCCTTTAGAGAAGAAGCCTGCCACACCCAGTTTCTGAGAATTTCTTGTGCAAGCAGCATGGGGAATTAGCATAGCAAGAATCAATGTTCAAATCCCAGTCATGTCAGGGAATTTCTGGCACAAGTCACCATCTCTCAGCCTCAGTGCCTTGTTTTCTAACTGGATTCATCCATGGAGGGAAATTGGTCCAGATATAGCCAGTCATGAGCAGTGTGTCTTTGTGTCCAGAAGAACTCCAGTGCAACTGGCAGGAGAGCTGTGCTCCTGCAGTTGTGCAGTCCCACTGGGCACATGTTACCCTGACGAACCTCGCTGTTGAGTTGCCTTTTGTTTGTGTTCTGCAGTGGGGACACATCGACGCTGCAGTGAGTGGGGTGCTGAGGTTGCTTGCCATCCGTCTGCTCTAGGTGGATGTTGCCAGATTCTTGCAATATTTCTGCACCTTAAAAGGGTGGCGGGGGGGAAGAGCTCAGCTGGGCCCCAAGACGTTTTTAAGCACTGGCATATTCGTAAAATGTGTGTTTAAATGGGTGCAGACGTGTGCATTGTGGCTGTTCCTGGCTCTGTCCCTGGAGGAACAAAAGTTGAGACCAAAGCTTCTCTCTTCTCAGAAATCTCTGGTGCCGCCTCGTTCATTCATCTCAGGCACCCCATCAGCCTGCCCTGGCATGTCTCTGCGTCTCCTGACTTGGCTGACCCAGCGGTGCCTGGTGGAGCTAGATAGCTATAAACACGGGGCTGAGATCATAGGGAAAGGCCGAAGGCAGATGCTTTGTGCGCTGCATTGATAAGGACACAGGAAAAACCATGAGAAAGAACGAGTGTCAGTGACCTGTGATAACCGCTTTGGACTGCATTCTAGTGGAATCTGGGTAGCAGCAGCCGGAACTGTAATTCCTCTTCCCTTCTCCCACCCACCCACCCCCCTTTGCAGTTACCCTGTTGCTTGCTTAACCCTGTGACCGGGTTTTTCACAGGAATATAATACTTCTTCCATGCTGGTAGAAAGGTTCACAAGGAGACTTTGGGTCTCAATACTGAACCTGGAGAAAGAAAAGAAAAAATGCCCTCATTGCTTCTCTAGCTGTTGCCCAAACAACAGGGACTCGGTGGCACAAATCAGAACAGCTTGAAGAATGGATTTGAGTTGATCTGAACAGATGCCTCACACAGTGTCCTTGTGAGAGTTCCTGTCGGCATGACCAGATATCTGGCAGCTCCCTCTGTCCACTTCAGAGCATGGGAACCCCCCACCGATGACTCGGAGCCTGTCTGGTCAGAAGGGGAGCACCCCAGGGTCCTGCATGATGTCTTGGCAGGAGCTGGGCCACCGCTTGCAGGTCGTGTGCGGCTGCAGCATGGCAAGGGTTCTGGAGTGCCCCTCTTGGATGGTGCAGTGCGGCCAGAATGCCTTGGGCTGGCCCTAGAAGCACCCCGGGAAAGGGCAGTCGCCTTTCCCCTCAGGGCTGCCTCCCCTGCTTTCCCAGGTGGAAGCAGGCTTGTGTGTGTGGACTGCGAGGATTGGGTGCACGGGTGCAGTCCATTCAACTTCCTGAAGGTCCAAACGTTTTGGTTTAAGGCTGATGCAGTATAACCAGATCAAGGCAGGCAACGTGGCTTGGGGTACTTGCACTCCCTTCCCAGGAGGGTGAAAGGGAGAGGCGGGTCAGTGCGAGGGGCCAGGAGATTCTTAATTCCTGCGTGTGCTGTGCAAGGCCAGTTCCAGGGAATGGCTAAATAGCCCCATGGAAAGAAGGGTCTTGGCTTTCAGAACTCCCTGTGTGACTGCAGTGGGGGCTGAGCGAGGAGGGACTAAAGATCACAGATGCTGCCTTGACTACTCTTTCTTTCCATCATTCATAATTGTGTCTTAAAATCATAGAATAGTAAGGTTGGAAGGGGCCTATAAGACCATCGAGTCCAACTCCCTGCTCAGTGCAGGAATCTAAGTCAGAGCATCCCTGACAGATGGCTCTCCAGCTTCATCTTGAATGTCTCCAGTGTGGGAGAGCCCACCACCTCCCTAGGGAATTGGTTCCATTGTCGCATTGCTCTAACAGTCAGGGATTTTTTCCTGATTTTCAGCCAGAATCTGGCTTCCTGTCACTTGAGCCCATGATACCGTGTCCTGCACTCTGGGATGATGGAGAAGAGATGCTGGCCTTCCTCTCTGTGACAGCCTTTCAGGTACTTGAAGAGCACTATCCTATCTCCCCTCAGTCTTCTCTTCTCAAGGCTAAACATGCCCAGTTCTTTCAGTCTCTCTTCATAGGGCTTTGTTTCCAGTCCCCTGATCATCTTCATTGCCCTCCTCTGAACTCTCTCCAGTTTGTCTGCATCCTTCTTAAAGTGTGGCACCCAGAACTGGATGCAGTACTCCAGATGAGGCCTAACCAGTGCTGAGTAGAGGAGAACTAGTACTTTACGTGATTTGGAAGCTGTACTTCTATTAATGCAGCCCAAAATAGCATTTGCCTTTTTTGCAGCCACATCACATTGTTGGCTCATATTCAGCTTGTGATCGACAACAATTCCAAGATTCTTCTCGCTTGTAGTGTTGTTGAGCCATGTATCCCCCATCTTGTAACTGTGCATTTGGTTTGTTTTTCCTAGGTGCAGAACTTGGCATTTATCCCTATTAAATGTCATTCTGTTGTTTTCTGCTCAGCTCTCCAGCCTATCAAGATCACTTTGAATTCTGTTTCTGTCTTCTAGGGTATTAGCTATCCTGCCCAATTTAGTGTCATCTGCAAATTTGATCAGCATTCCCTGCACCTCCTCCTCCAAGTCATTAATACAAATTTTGAAGAGCGCTGGGCCCAGGACTGAGCCTTGCGGTACTCCGCTCGTTACTTTTCCCCAGTTTGAGAAGATCCCATTGATAAGCACTCTTTGAGTCCGATTCTGTAGCCAACTGTGGATCCACCGGATCGTCTTTTCATCTAGCCCACTTTGAGCTAGTTTGCTCATCAGGATATCATGGGGCACTTTGTCGATAGCTTTGCTGAAGTCGAGGTATATGATGTCCACAGCATTCCCACTTTTCACAAGGGACGTTACGTGATCAAAAAATGAGATCAGATTCTTCTGGCAGGATTTGTTCTTGGCAAATCCATGTCGGCTTTGAGTAATCACTGCATTGTTGTCAAGGTGCTTACAGATGGATTGCTTTATAATCTACTCCAGAATTTTCCCAAGGATTGATGTCAGACTCACTGGTGTGTAGTTCCCAGGTTCCTCCTTTTTGCCCTCTTTGAAGATAGGGACAACATTAGCCCTCTTCCGGGCATTTGGCACCTCACCCGTCATCCATGATTTCTCAAAGATAATAGACAGTGGTTCCGAGAGTCTTTGCTTACTAGCTTCTGAGTGAAGCAAAGGAGTTAATTCCGTGTAGGCCCTTTGGGTGGGCTACTCTTCCAGAACCAGCTTTCCCAGGTTTCAGCGATTCAAGCAGTTGGTGCTGGTTCCACCTTTCAATTTCTTGCCTTCCCACAATGCACATTGCCATCTATCTAACTACCGGGAAGTGATTGGCATCCAGTTTTAAATCACTTTTTTGAGAGATTGAGCTGGCCTAGTGCTCTTCTGGGGCTGTTTTTACAAGTGTTGATGTTGGGAAGGTTTGAGCAGCGTGTGGGGGTGGCTTCTGACACACAGCCCAACCCTAACAGGGCCTTTACCTTTGGGAGGAGATTTTGGGTGGATGGAGCGGCGGGATCTGTGGTGCACATTTGGTTGACAATGTACACACTGCATTCCAAAGTGCAGTCTTGCAGCCACTTTACTGCCCGGATGGACAGTGGTGATGTCCTAATTATGTAGAGATGTGAGGCGCTTGCCCTTACCTTGAGACCCCACCTGACTCAGAGCTTGCTGGGGTGATGCTTTTTACTGCCAACATGAAGCAGGTGAAAACATCTGAGACTTCCCACTGAACTAAAGCCCTCTCCTGATCTGGGAAGTGCCAGATATTAGCAACATTGCACAGCATGCCTAGACAAGTTCTTTTGGACTGGATCTGGCCTTCCAGGAGTCTGAGAGCTGCATCCCGTTGGCCTCACTAATGTCACTTTGCTTCAGAGCAGCATGGAAGCAGCCAGTATGCCAAGTTTCTCGGGCCTGTGGCCGGGGTGCTGTAGGGTATCTGCTCTGGATGCTAGCTTTGCTAAGGATGTCAGATAGAAACAGTCAGTGACCTGGTTTGCATGTAACAATAGCCGATGGGTTAAACACCCATGGGCTCTTGTGTATGAGCAGGAGAGAATGGGCATGCTGCGTGCAGGACTCCTGCCACTTCCACAAAAAATCCCAACTTCAAATATAACCTGATGGGATCTGAGCTAGTGCTGACCAACCAGGAAAGAGATCTTGGGGTTGTGGTGAAGATGTCGGCCCAGTGCGCGGCCGCTATGAAAAAGGCGAACTCCATGTTATGCATAACTAGAAAAGGGATTGAGAATATAACTTCCAACATCATGCTGCCCCTATAGAAATCTGTGGTGCGACCACACTTGGAATACTGTGTACAGTTCTGGTCACCACACCTCATATTGTAGACCAGGAAAAAATGCAGAAAAGGGCAACTTAAAATGATTAAGGGGCTGGAGTATCTCCCCTATGAGGGAGGTTACTACAGCTGGGATTGTTTAGCTTGGAGAAAAGGTGAATAAGGGGAGACATGATAGAGCTGTACAGAAGTATGCATGGTGTGGAGAATGTGGATAGGGAGACCTTTTTCCCACTCTCAGAATACTAGAACCCAGTGGGGTCATCCCATGAAGCTGATTGGTGGGAGATTCAGGACAGATAAAGGGAAGGGCTTCTTCACACAGCACAGAGTTAAACTATGGAATTTGCCACCACACGAAGTAGTGATGACCACCAGTTCGGAAGGCTTTAAAAGGGGGCCAGAAAAATTCCTGGAGGAGAAGGCTATCAATGGCTACTGGCCCTGATGGCTGTGTGCTACCTCCAGCACCAGAGCTGGTGGGCCTGTGTATACCAGTTGTTGGGGAACATGGGCAGGAGCGTGCTGTTGTGCTTGTCCTGCTTGTGGGTTGCCTGTGGGCAGCTTGTTGGCCACTGTGTGAACAGCATGCTCGACTAGATGGATCTTTGGTCTGATCCAGCTTCTGGGCTCTTCTTAAGCTCTTAAACACGGAGGAGGGGAGAGGAAAGCAAAGGGAATGAGGGGCACCACCAAAATGTGAACAACTGGCAGACTGATAGACAAAGAAAAAAAGAGGCAAACCCTCAAACTGAAGCTCAGAAAATAAAAGTTTATTGCAGTCTGTGATGTGCCCAGTGCATTTCAACTGAGTGTTTTCAGGAGCAAGGAAATCTTACAGTACCCCATTCCGCTGTCCAATAGCAGTAAGTGACATAGCACATTTATTTTATTTATTTATTTAAAACATTTCTATCCCGCCCTATATCATTAAGATCTCAGAGCGGCGTACAGATAAAATCAATTTAAACAGTATAAAACAGTAAATAATTAAAAAACCTAAAAACATATTGAACTATTACACAAACTAAAACCAGCTAACATCTAAAACAATAAAACAGTTAAAACAATGTGCCAGGGAATGCATTTAGCCCTCAAAGGCTTTGGTAAAAAGCCATGTTTTTACTTGGTGCCGAAACGGGAACAATGTCTGCACCAATCAGGCCTCCAAGGGGAGAGCATTCCACAACCGGGGTGCCACAGCAGAGAAGGCCCTCTCCCACACCTCACCATAGTGTATGTCTTGTACTGGTGGGACGCAGAAGAGGGGCCCCTCCAACAGATCTCAGTTCTCGGGCAGGCGTATAGAAGGAGAGGCGCTCCCTCAAATATCGAGGGAGCGTTATTACTCCACAACTTGTGAGATGTGTGTATATATGTGTGTAGGTATGTGGGTGCTGAATTCTCTACCAGATAAACATGTGCAACATGGTGCTGGAGGCCCCGAATAAGGGAAGATAGTGTGTTTACAAAGAGGTGCATCCAAAAGGAGACAATTCTTTTTGAAATGTGCAAGCAACCCTTATTATGCTTACATGTCAGTTCTATCCTATCAGGTTGAAGATTATGTGTGTGTGTGTTTCCTAGCTCAGCAATGAGCAGACCGAAGACTTGCGGGCTTGACTTTATTTTTGACAAGAACCCCGAGGTCTGCCAATTGGAGCATGGTGCAAAAGGTCCTTGCCTAGAATTAAAAGAATTCTGAGCCCCAGGTTTTGTTTTGAACTGAGAGGACCTTGTGCCCCTTCCCAGACAAACCCTCTACTGGTTACACCAAGCTCTCTTCATTTTGGCAGAATAGCTTAGGGGGGCGGTGGCAGTGGAGAGGGGTGGGGGAGAATCTGCTGCTGTTTAAATAATTAGGAGTCAGAAGTCCTTGCCGGTCTAGGTTCACCTGGCACCTACGTTGGACTCCTTTCGGCACCAGGTGAAGACCTTTTTATTTTCCCAGCATTTTAGCATTCTAGCCTTGTAGAGCTGCTGTTTTAAATCTGTATTTTAAATCTCTGCACTGCTGCAGGGTTTTATTCTGCTTGTACTTCTATACTGTAGTTTTAAGCTTTCATATTTTATATTGTTTTATGCTGTACTTTGTGGTTCAAATTTTTATGAACCGCCCAGAGAGCTTCAACTATTGGGCGGTATAGAAATGAAATCAATCAATCAATCATCCGGAGATCTACTAGTAAATCCTGATCTCCCTTGGGCGCGCTCCTGTCCTAGCTTACCCACAGGTTTATCTGGCCTGACTCTTTAATATCCTGTGTCAACATTCAGGGAAATCAGTCATCAATTAAACTGCATTTACCACAGCTAGAAGTGCTTTGGAAGTGGCCAGCTGCATGAGGGCTGCTCATCAAGGAGCCCTTTTAAGACATTTCATGAATTAGGACTGATTGGTAGCTGTTAACGGGGGCCATTAAGAACAATGTTCAGCCGCTTCAAAGGCTCCGGCTCCTTTGCCCTGTAATGCTCAGCTGCTGTCAGGCCCTCCAAGGAGAAGTTCTTTTAGGTCAGGCCTGGGGCATGCTTCTTACCAGGACAGACACGCTTTTCCAAGGGGCCCCTCTGCTAGTAAAACGAGTGAGGGGGCTGTTTATTGTGGAGCAGCCCAGCCTGCCAGCAACCTTCAGCAGAGAAGGGAAGATTGCAGGCTTCCACTTCAGAAGCCAAGGGTGGGTGGGGAGGTATTTATAGCAGGCCAAAGGGTAGAATTATGTTATGGAAGGCATGGAGATGCCATCCAGAACACCATGCTATGTGGAGCTCCCTCTATCCAAAGGAGAAAGTGTTGTAGTAATGGGTGACTTAGTTACCCTTGTATAGACTGGATAAATGCATGTTCCGGTCATAACAAAGAGGTAACATTTCTTGATAACCTAAACAACTGTGACCTAGATTAGTTGGCCATAGAACCGGCCAAAGAGGAAGCACCCCTAAACGTAATCCTAAATGGGACCTAGTGTGAGATGTGAATGTTGTTGAACCGATTGGAAACTGATCCCAGCACTATCAAATTTAATTTATATGTAAGTGGAAAATTGCCAAGCTTTGACTTCAAAACATGAGGGGCTGGTAAAAAGGAAGCTGAAAGGGAAACTCAGGAGAGTCAGTTCTTTCCAGAAAGTTTGGGAGTAACTGAAAACCACAACAATAGAAGCTCAGCTAGAATGCATTTGGCAGGTCAGGAAAGGTAAGTCCAAAAGGTCATCAGTGTGATGAATGAACAGGGTCAAGGAAGCCATTAGAGAAAAGAAGGCTTCCTTTGAAAATGGAAGTTTTGCTCAAACGAGGAGAATAAAGAGAAACACAAACATGCCCCAAAGAACGACAAATAATTTTAAAAAATCAGAAGCCAGAAACTGGCAAGTTGGACCACTGGATAACAAGGGAGTGAAAGGACTTCTAAAGGAGGATTAAGAAATTTCAGATAAGCTGAATTAATACTTTTCATCTGTCTTCAGTGTAGAACATGTAGGGAAGATAACCATGCCTGAACTGATATTTTCAGGAAGGAACTAAGGTAAATAGTGATGACAAGAGATGATGTTCTAGACCTTATTTACAGTTTGAAAACAAACAAATCAACATGTCCATCCAAGAGTTCTTACAAGAATTCAAATGTGAAATGGATGATCTTTCAACAACACTATGTAAGGTGTCCTTGAGATCAGCCTCTGTTCAGAGGACTGTACAGTGGTTACTGTGATGCCAATTTTTTAAAAAGGGATCCAGGAAATTATAGGCTGGTTAGCTTAATGTCTCCTCTGGGTAGATTAGTGGAAAGTGTTATTAAAGATAAAACTATCAAGTGTACAGATTTTGTATTATAGAAGGACAAGACTTGCTGAAGAAGAATGGCATGGCTTCTTCAAGTGTAAGTCTTGTCTCACTAACCTTTTAAGAGTTGTATTCAAGTATAAACAAGCATGTGGATAGGGATGATCCAGTAGATGTCATTTACTTGGAATTTCAAAAGGCTTTTCACAATGTCTATCACCAAACACCTTTGAACAAATTCAGTCAGGGATAAGAGGAGAGGAGATTGTTACCTTGTCGTGGTGCTGGAGCTTGAGCACCTCAATGACATCATGAGCTAAACTGTGAAGGGACACCCAAGATGGGAAGGTCATGGCAGAGAGGTTAGACTAAATTTGATCCCTGGGGAAGGAAACGGCAACCCACCCCAGTATTCTTGCCATGAAAACTAAATGGATCAGTACAACCAGAGATATGTCGGTATACCATTGGAAGATGGGACTCCCAGGTCGGAAGATGGTCAAAATGCTACTGAGGAGGAACAGAGGATAAGTTCAACTAGCCCCAGATGTGATGACACAGCTAGCTCAAAGCCGAAAGGATGGCTAGCAGCTGATGGTGCTGGTGGTGAACGACGAATCCGATGTTCTAAAGATCAACACATCATAGGAACCTGGAATGTAAGATCTATGAGCCAGGGCAAATTGGATGTGTTTACTGGGGAGATGTCAAGATTAAATATAGACATTTTGGGTGTCAGTGAACTGAAATGGATTGGAATGGGCCACTTCACATCAAATGACCACCAGATCTACTACTGTGGACAAGAGGACCACAGAAGAAATGGAGTAGGCTTCATAATTAATAATAAAGTGGCTAAAGCAGTGCTTGGATACAATCCAAAAAATGACAGAATGATCTCAATTCGAATTCAGGGTAAGCCATTTAACATCACAGTGATCCAAATATATGCCCCAACCACAGATGCTGAAGAAGCAGAAGTAGATCAGTTCTGTGAGGATCTGCAGCACCTACTGGATAGTACGCCAGACAAAGATGTTATTTTCATTACAAGAGACTGGAATGCTAAGGTGGGTAGTCAAACGACACCTGGAATTACAGGCAAGCATGGTCTGGGAGAACAAAATGAAGCAGGACACAGGCTGATAGAATTTTGCCAAGGCAACTCACTGTGCATAACAAACACTTTCTTCCAACAACCTAAGAGACGACTTTATACATGGACTTCACCAGACGGTCGACACCGAAATCAGATTGACTACATGCTTTGTAGCCAAAGGTGGCGGACATCTATGCAGTCGGTAAAAACAAGACCTGGAGCTGACTGTAGTTCAGATCACGAACTTCTTATTGCACAATTTAGAATCAGACTAAAGAGAATAGGGAAGACCCACAGATCAGTTAGATATGAGCTCACTAATATTCCTCATGAATATGCAGTGGAGGTGAAGAATAGATTTAAGGGACTAGATTTAGTAGATAGGGTCCCGGAAGAACTATGGACAGAAGTTCGCAACATTGTTCAGGAGGCGGCAACAAACAACGTCCCAAAGAAAAAGAAAACCAAGAAGGCAAGATGGCTGTCTGCTGAGACACTGGAAGCAGCCCAAGAAAGAAGGAAAGCAAAAGGTAACAGTGATAGGGGGAGATATGCCCAATTAAATGCAAAATTCCAGAGGTTAGCCAGAAGAGATCAGGAGTTATTTTTAAACAAGCAATGCGCGGAAGCGGAAGAAGATAATAGAATAGGAAGGACAAGAGACCTCTTCCAGAAAATTAGAAACATTGGAGGTAAATTCCAGGCAAAAATGGGTATGATCGAAAACAAAGATGGCAAGGACCTAACAGAAGCAGAAGAGATCAAGTAAAGGTGGCAAGAATATACAGAAGATCTGTATGGGAAGGATAATAATATCGGGGATAGATTTGACGGTGTGGTCAGTGAGCTAGAGCCAGACATCCTGAAGCGTGAGGTTGAAGGGGCCTTAAGAAGCATTGCTAATAACAAGGAGTCGACGGTATCCCAGCCGAACTGTTCAATATCTTGCAAGATGATGCTGTCAAGGTGATGCATGCCATATGCCAGCAAATTTGGAAAACAGAAGAATGGCAAACAGATTGGAAAAAATATCCCCATACCAAAAAAGGGAAGCACCAAAGAATGTTCAAACTATCGAACAGTGGCACTTATTTCACATGCCAGTAAGGTAATGCTCAAGATCTTGCAAGGTAGACTCCAGCAATTCATGGAACGAGAATTGCCAGATGTACAAGCTGGGTTTTGAAAAGGCAGAGGAACTAGAGACCAAATTGCCAATATCCTCTGGATAATGGAGAAAGCCAGGGAGTTTCAGAAAAACATCTATTTCTGTTTTATTGACTATTCTAAAGCCTTTGACTGTGTGGATCATCACAGATTGTGGCAAGTTCTTGGTGGTATGGGGATACCAAGTCATCTTGTCTGCCTCCTGAGGAATCTGTATAACGACCAAGTAGCAATGGTAAGAACTGACCAAAGAACAACGGACTGGTTTAAGATTGGGAAGGGAGTACGGCAGGGTTGTATACTCTCACCCTACCTATTCAACCTGTATGCAGAACACATCATGCGACATGCTGGGCTTGATGAAGCCAAGGCTGGAGTTAAAATCGCTGGAAGAAACATTAACAGTCTCTGATATGCAGATGATACCACTTTGATGGCTGAAAGCGAAGAGGAGCTGAGGAACCTCATGACGAAGGTGAAAGAAGAAAGTGCAAAAGCTGGGTTGCAGTTCAACCTCAAAAAAACCAAGATTATGGCAACCAGCTTGATTGATAACTGGCAAATAGAGGGAGAAAACGTGAAGGCAGTGACAGACTTTGTCTTTCTAGGCACAAAGATTACTGCAGACTCTGACTTCAGCCAGGAAATCAGAAGACGTTTACTTCTTGGTTGGAGAGCAATGACAAATCTTGATAAAATAGTGAAGAGCAGAGACATCGCACTGACAACAAAGGTCCGCATAGTTCAAGCAATGGTATTCTCCGTAGTAACCTATGGCTGCGAGAGCTGGACCATAAGGAAGGCTGAGTGAAGGAAGATAGATGCTTTTGAACTGTGGTGCTGGAGGAAAATTCTGACAGTGCCTTGGACTGCAAGAAGATCAAACCAGTCCATACTCCAGGAAATCAAGCCAGACTGCTCACTTGAGGGAATGATATTAAAGGCAAAACTGAAGTACTTTGGCCACATCATGAGAAGACAGGATAACCTGGAGAAGATGCTGATGCTAGGGAAAGTGGAAGGCAAAAGGAAGAGGGGCCGACCAAGGGCAAGATGGATGGATGATATTCTGGAGGTGACGGGCTGAACCTTGGGGGAGCAGGGGGTGGCAACGGCCGACAGGAAGCTCTGGCGTGGGCTGGTCCATGAAGTCACGAAGAGTCGGAAGTGACTGACCGAATAAACAACAACAACAACAAGAGGAGAGGTCCTCTTATGGTTTGGAAACTGGTTAAATATCAGAAAGTAGGAATAAATGGTAAATTCTCTCAATAGAGGGCTGTGAACAACAGGGTTCCTAAGGACCTATATTGGCACCAGTGCTTTTGAACTTGTTCATAAATTATGTGGAATTAGGAGTGAGCGGTGAAGTGGCCAAGTTTGTTGATAACACCCAATGATTTTTGGTGTTTAGAACAAAAAGGAATAGAGAAGAGTTCCACAAGGAACTTTCCAGACTAGGGGGATTGAGTATTAAAATGGGTAATGTTGTTCAATGTAAGCAAGTGTAAAGTGATACATGTTGGGGCAAAAAATCCCAACTTCATATATATGCTGATGGGCTCTGAGCTGACCAAGAAAGGGATCTTGTAGTTGTGGTGGATAGCTCAATGAAAATGTTGGCCCAGTGTGTGGCTGCTCTGAAAATGGCGAATTCCATGTTGGGGACCATTAGGAAAGGCATCAGAAGTAAAACTACAATATCATAATATCTTTATACAAATCTGTGGTGCCACCACACTTGGAATACTTTGTACAGTTCTGATCACTACAACCCAGAAAGGATGTTGTAGAACTGGAGGAGATGCAGACAAGGGCAAGCAAAATGATCGAAGGGTTAGAGCAGCTCCGCATACGAGGAAATAATGCTTGGAGCTTTTTAGCTTAGAAAAAGGCAAGTAAGGGGAGACATGATCAGGATGTATAAAATTCTGCAAACTGTGGAGAAAGTAAATAAGAATATGTTTTTCTCCCTGTCTAATAATACTAGAAACCAGGGTCATCCCATGAAGCTGAATGGTGGAAGATTTCAGAACAGATAAAAAGGAAATGTGTCTTCACAAGGCGCATACTCACACTATGGAATCTACTTCCTCAAGGTGTAGTGATGGCCACCAATGTAGACAGATTTAAAAGGGGGCTAGACAAATTCATGGAGGATACTGCTATCAGTGGCTACTAGTTGTGATGGCTACATATTACCTCCAGTACCAGAGGCAGTATACCTATGTACACCAGCTGGGAAACATGGCCAAGAGGATGTGCTCATGACTTGCTGGTGGGCTTCCCATTGGGCATCTGGCTGGCCACTGCAGGAACAGGATGCTTGACTTGCAAGGCCTTTGGTCTGTCACAGCACAGTTGCTCTTAGGTTCATACCCTTATGCTGTGAAGTCATCACCTTGCCCATCTCTGCCCTTTGCAGCCGATGCTGTGGAAAGGCTGTGAGGAAGCACGCAATATGGGATATGGGAAAGTGTTGCTGCACATGACAGGGGCCGAGGGGGAGACAGTTTTGCAGGGTGCCTGTTCTTGATGGAGTACCTGTGTTTCCCATTTGTGTCCTGCTTTATTTCCATGATAGAACTTGAGGCTGCACACATGGGAATTCCAGGCAGTCTCCCATCCAAGCGCAGGACAGACTGTGACCTGCTTAGTGTCAGTGGGGCTGCTGAACCACGTGCCTTCAGACTGTGCCCTCAGTGTGAGATGCTCCAGTACAACTGCTTCTTGGAAGAGTGAGCTAGGCAGTGACAATGCGTTGAATGTGATTATGTATTATGTAGTGCAACAGAAAGGGATGCTTCTGCGTGAGTCTCTTTTTCTTACTTTGCTCCTGGCTGCTGATGCTCGCCAGGTCCAGAGCCTGCCTGCTTCACATGCTCCCAAAGTCATGCTTGCCTTTCAACTGGCACTGGCACTGGCACTGGCACTGGCACTGGCTCTGCTATGCAATAGGGATGGCGGCATTACTGGCAGTTCCCAGATGGGGCCAGTAGGGGCGCCTCCCACCTGCCCATGTCTTAACTGGGGCAGGGTGGGGCTGTGCAGTCTGATGTGCAGGGAAGCATTTGCCCTGCTACGCAAATGCGCCAGGTGGCACAGTGTAATATCCCGCTGACCCTCATTAGTGAACTGAATGAAAACAGCTCCCCTCGTCACATGTGAAGAACGTATTGAACCTGCCCTTAGAATTTATCTCTGTATAAAACTGTCTTCGCTTCCCTTGGCCAGGCAGTTAAAAGCGGAACTGTAGCTGCAGCCAGACAGGGGGAAATTAAAGGCTTTAAGTAACTGTGTGTATTTAAATAGGCATTTGGTTCCTTGGGGATGAATTGGTTTGGAAAATATTGAACTGCTGTTCCCAGTGGATGAGAGGTAAAGATAAGTCCCTGTCCCCACACAAGTATCATACATAACTCTGCCTTCTCCAACCTGGCACCCTCCAGATGTCTTGGACTACAATTCCCAGCATCCTAGCCAGCAGGGGATGCTGGGAATTTTTGTCCAAGACATCTGGAAGGTGCCAGGTTGGGGGAGGCAGACAAAGCTGGACCTAGAAACCACTTTGATGTTTCTGAGAATGAGTGTTGTGGCTCTCCTTAAGCTTTGGACTGGACTGGCAACTCCCAAGTCTCAAGACTTCACTAAGGTGTTTGGACTCAGATCTGTCTAGAATCACATGTTAAAGCTTTTCCATGTCCCTCAAGGGCCCCAAACCCCTCTCCCAGGGTTTTCTGATGAGGCTAAATGCTTCTCTGAGCTTAGGGGCTTCCTCTCCAACTCCAGCAAGCTCAGAAACCCAGATATTCATTCATTCATTCATTCATTCATTTCTGTACTGCCCAATAGCAGAAGCTCTCTGGGCGGTTCACAAAAATGAAAATCACAAAGCGCAGCATAAAATAATAGAAAATAGGAAAGCTTAAAACCACAAAATAACAGTACAACCAGAATAAAACCTAGCAGCAATGCAGAGATTTAAAATACAGTTTTAAAACACCAGAGCTAAAAGACTAGGAAGCTAAAATGCTGAAATACTGGGGGAATAAAAAGGTCTTCACTGGGCTTCACCAGATATGCTTGTGCCAGAAGATTGCATGAGCACATTCTGAAATCACTAGAGCAGATTGTGTTCATTCTCTTTCCTTCGCCAAAAGGAGCTGTTAGTTTTATATTTGGGAAGCAGTCATTTTCTCTGCAAGGTGCTTTTGGATGTTGTTCTTAGGGAAGTACTTGACCGGATCTCTTCTTTTAAGGGAGCCCGAGAAACGTTTGAGAACTACTACAGGAAGCAAAGAAGAAAGCAGGCCCGGCTGGTGCTGCAGCCCCCCTCCAACATGGTAGGGCGCTCTCATGCTTTTCAGCGTCAAAACAGCTTTGGGGGAGTCTCTATAGGGCTAGATGTCGTAAGTTGCTCTCTTCTTTTTTCCAGTGTGTGTTAATCTTGTTCTGTTTCTCCCTCCACCCCACCCCCACCTTTTCCAGCATGAAACCTTGGGTGGCTATCGAAAATACTTCAATCAGATTGTAGGGTAAGTATTATTTTTATTCATCTGCTTACACTTTTTCTCTGCTGGTTCTGTGTTGGCTTGCTCTGTGCTGCAAGTAATAGTCCTTTTTAAGAGATGTGTTTTCTCTCAATAATACTTGGAGGAGTTGCCATGAGGAAGGAAGTGCTTCCTAAGTGGATTTGAATGTACAGATCTTGTATCACAAATGTAAGGGTGGAGAGTTCTTGCTTGCTCATTTTGCAGGTTCCAGCTCTTGGGAGAATAAAGAGAATTTGTGTGCTGGATCTTAAAGCAGACAAGGGAATCAGTTACTGTGGGGAAGCTGTGGAACCTCTGTCCTTGGAAAAGGCTGGGCGGGATATAAGATTCCTTCTGCATCCCTGTCCACATTCTGCCAACATAAACAGAATGATAGCATGTGCTTTTCTGGTACTTAGGTATCTCCACTGTCATGATAAGCAAGTGTTCCACAAGCCTTAGGCTTGTTAACCCCCCCCCCTCCCAGCACAGCTGTGACGAGGAGATCAGAAGCTTTGGCTGCTATTTTCAACTAACCACAGTTTGTTGTTTTTGTGTGCAAATCTGGATAAACTGTGGGTAGTCTAAAATATGGTTTAAGGCCATCCTTCCCCAACTTGGTGCCCTCTAAATATTTTGGACTACAACTCCCAGAATTCCTGACCATTGGCCATACTGGTTGGAGTTGTTGGTGTGGAGAAAGCTGGTTTAGGGAAATATGCCAGCTTTAAACTATGGTTTCTGATTCTGACTAGTTTTTCTAAAGCATAGTTAATTAATCATAGTTCCAGGTTTGCGCATAACAACAAACCATGGTTAATTGAAAATGTAAAAGCGTCAAAACTCCTCCTTTCAGCCATGCTAAATGATGGCTTTGTGTTGCGTCTGAATCCAGTCACAGTCTCATTCAGCAATTATTACTATTTTGTGGATGCCAGAGGTCCAGGGTGCATGTAAAGCTCTTTGCCCACAAGGACTTCTCCATTTCCTTCAGTGTAGGGAGTGATTCTTTGCCTGTGGTCTGCATGAACTGAGAGAGAAGAGAGGGAGAGCAGAGCTGTTCCACCAGCCAGCTGAAAGAATTGATTTTTCCACCTCTTCCCTCCCCGTTCCTTTTTCCTTGTGAGTCATGTCTTTTTAGATTGTAAGCCTGAGGGCCGGGACTGTCCTGTTTACTTGATTGTATCTAAGCTACTCTGGGAGCCATTTTGGCTGAGGAGTGGCATAAAAATACTTCAAATAAAAAAAAAAAGTGAGACTGTCCTTGCATCGAAGTGAGTGGGTAAATCAGTTAGAACAGGAGTTCCAACTGTGTATCAGATCCAGAGCTCCAGATGAAAGCTGCTGGTGGTTGTTTCCACAACTCAGAAAGGCCAGGGTGTGCTTACAGGTGCCTAATGGAAGCTGGGATTTGCAGGACTCTGGCCCAGCTGTTAGATTCTTTCAGATTCCATGTGAACTCATGAGCAGCTGAACTAGATTTCTTACAGCTGTCTCTCATTGTCTCTCCTGGTAGGTTCTTTGTCATTGAGGACCACATCCTGCATACAAGCCAGGGCTTGGTGGACAGAGCCTATATTGATGAACTGTGGGATATGGCACTGTCGAAAACCATTGCTGCCCTCCGGACACATTCAGTGAGTAGCAGCCAGTTGGACCTTCAGCTACACTGGAAGGAAATTCCAGGTCATGGCATCTTACCATGTAGACCAGTGTTGGGGCTGTGTTGTCCACAACAAAATGACAGCTGTCAGTGGGGTGCGTCTGCCACACTGTGTAAAGCAGGGGTGGGCAACTTCAGGAGGTCTGGGGGCCATTTTCACACACCCCAGACCCCCTGCGGGTCACACCCACACACACATATACACACACCCCGCAGATGCCAAATGGGGGGGGGGGGGATAACATAAAGCAAAATGGCTTCCGGAGCTGCTATGGAGCGCCAAAAGGGTCACAATTAGGTTGCATACAAGCAAATTTGACCCTTTTGGTGCTCCGTAGCAGCTACGGATGCCATTCTTTTCTCAGTGTGTTCCAGATTCTTTTGGGGTCCTCCCTGAATTTTGGGGGGGCAGGGGGGCCACATGTTGGCCACTGCTGATATAAAACAACAGTAGCACATTGTGGTTTAGACAGAGGTTGCCCTTATCTCAGCCCTACAGCCCACATTTGAACATATTTACTTGGATGTAAGTTCCACTAAGTGTGATGCTCAACTTCGCAGCCTTTAGTGTGAAATGGTTGCAACTGGGCAAGTAGCTTTGGTCCTTGAGAATCAGAATTAGTGTCATCATTAAGACATCTTAAAGGTAGCATCTGAGCATTATTTTGGAAAAGAAATGCAGACAGAAGAGTGTGTGCCTGCACGCGTGCACACACACAGGTCTAGGTTGACTGGGTGGAAGTTAGAAATATGTTGTGATTTTTCTTCATCCTAAATGTGTCCCTACTCTGAGCCCCTTGGAGAAAAAATGGAATAGAAATATAGCAACTCAATACCTTTCTCTCTCTCTCTCTCTCTCTCTCTCGCAGTCCTACTGCTCTGACCCCAACCTGGTCTTGGACCTGAAGAACCTCATTGTGCTTTTTGCTGATACTCTCCAGGTATGTAGCCACTCTGCTCTGCTCCCTCCGCCCCCTTGCTGTGCCCACATCGCATGATGCTTTCCTCACTAGGTGGCTTGTGGGCAAATCATAGCCACCGAACCTCAGCGTCCAGCCTTCTGAGCCCGGGTCTCTTCTCCTTCTCAACATGGCTGCCCCATCCTCAGCTGCTTGCAGTGGTTGGCGGCACACAGCACCAAGAGTCATGATTCTGTATAATACTGGGACTGAATGCATGACAGATGATGGCCTTGGAGTGGCAGAAGCCAGCAGCTTGGCTGCCCTGCCCTGCCCTGCCCTGACTCAGCAACTCCGGCTCAGATGGTAGTCTGCTGTTGAGATGGAAGTGCTTCCCTCTTCCCTTTCGTGCAAGAGGTCTCCGGTTCTCACTGTCTGGAGTGCTACCCATGGTTTTCTCTGGCAGGACAGGCATGCCAGGAGTGTTCTCTGCTGTAGCTCCGGGTGTTCCACCCATCTTAGAGGTGCAGCTCCTGCACAGCCCCTGCTCCAAGCCCTGAGGCGCTGTCAGAACCAAGGAGCAGGCTCTGGAGCCGCTTCACCTGCAGCTCCCCTGCGGCGTGCACTTCACGATGCAAAGGGTGGGTGGCTCTGGCCAATGCTCCTTTGCAAACTGGAGTCACATAGGTTTGCTTGTCGGGAACCCACGATTGGCTGCAGCTCCCTGGGGTGAGGAGTCCATTTTTCTTCCATGCATTTGAATGCCTATGTCTCTCTGCCCAGGGCTATGGTTTTCCTGTCAACCAACTCTTTGACTTGCTGCTGGAAATCCGGGATCAGTATAGTGAGACTCTGCTGAAGAAATGGGCAGGAGCCTTCAGGTGAGGGTTGTTTTTATTCAGTTACTCATTTACTGCATTTCCATACCACACAAAGCCCAGAGCTTTCTGGGCAATTCACAAAGTAAAGGATAAAAAAAAATGCATACACAGAATAACACATGTTTAAAACACTGTTAGCGTGTCAAATTCAGGTCTTCAGCTTTAGCGGGAAGGTATCTTTTGAATTAAAATCTTATAGAGACCAGTCCCTACAGACAATCCTTAATGAATATAAATTGGATTCAGGATCTGAGATTTGCCCTTGGAGTAAAAGAAAGCAGTTCCACACTTTGATGCCTTCTAGAAGTCTGGACTGGTTTCAGTACCCCGAGAGAAGGTCACTTCTTGTTATGGCCCCCACGCCATGTGCCAAATTTGGCGATGCTATAACTTCGAGCCTTTTTATTGGTTGTTGTGGTCCCCCCAAACTATACTCCTGAGTATCTGATGCCCCACCTTGTTCTCCATCATCTGTTTTTCACATACAACCTGTCAACTTCCAGCATTGTTGTTCCTGGCGTATTTCCCTGCGTTCGCCAAATGCCCGTTGGCCTGACTGGGAAGTGCCCCCTCTTAAACCACCCTTGTTGTTTTCTTGTTGTTCTAAATGTTGGTTTTACCAGAAAGCTCCTGTGTCAGCTTGCCCTTGTGGCTTCAGGGCAGCGTTCTGCTGGTACCAAGAGTTTGGGTGCAGGGAGATCTGATGCTGCCTAAGGTTTTCCCTCTTTCCCCAGTGGGATGCTTTGTGCCTCAGATGTGGTCTGGGTTAAAATTGTTCTTGGCTTCGGTCGCGCTTGATGATGCCGAACTCTTCATGAGGGCTTCTGGGGGGAGGAGGGGACGGAGGTGCTGTGGTCTGTCAGATGGTGGCATCTCAAAGCCCCCCTTCACTTGTTGCCCTCCACGCTTTTACTGTGTATGTGGTGGTGTTGGAGGAGGAGGACGACTACGATAACCACTGGCACCTACCCATGTACTGTTTAGGCACCAAGTGGGAACTCTTTGGGGCTTTTAGAGAACGGCGTGCTGTTTTTTAATTTGTGCTGCTGCTGCTGCTGTGTGGTAGTTCTGCTCAGCATCCAAGGATGCTTTGGCCACAGTTTAGACTGTGGGAGGGGCCATGGCGGGCAGGAGACAGGGCGCCTGAGGATCAAGAGCGGCAGTGATGGGGTGGCATCCTCCGGATTTCTGTGGCTTCTTAACATTTCCATGATGTAGATGGTTGTGACCTGCCAAGCTACAGGAAACAATCTCCAGCTTTGCTCTGTCTGTCTGTCTGTCTGTCTGTCTGTCTCTCTCTCTCTCTCTCTCTCTCACACACACACACACACACACACACACACTCTCACACACACACACTGCAAACTCTTTTCCAGTGAAAGGATAAATGGTATCTTCCATGCACACCTGCAGTTATTTAAGATCTATAAAAACAGGTGGAATCTTGTTTATTCTCAGTAATTGGAGTAACAGTCTGGCTTAACTTTCAGGAGAAGGGTGTTCAGGGTACTATGAATATTATTCTGTCTTGGATTAAAATATTCCGAATAAATTGATAAGACAATGCACATACTGCTTATAGGTGATATATTTTAACTGGGCGTTTTGTAAGAAATTAGCTTGTTAATTTTTTATGTTTTAAAAGGTTCTTTTAAGTTTTGAGTTAAGTGTTTACATTTTTGATGTGTTCTTAGATTCCCTTGAAGAAGGGATTTTGTTCTGAAATGCATTGGGTATGAATAAACCACTTAGGAACTTTGAGAACTGTTTCTCCCCCCCCCCCCCCCATGATACAGAAATATTCTAGATTCAGATAACTATAGTCCCATCCCAGTGGCCAATGAAGAGCTGTATCAGAAAATGATCGGACAATTTCCATTCCACGAGGCAGAGCTTGAAAAGGTAATGGGGTGTGTGGGAGGTGGTGCTTAAAAGCTTTTAACTCTCCCTTAAAGTCTTTGTCAAGTTGGTCTGACATCTGTTGGGTGCTTTCAGTTCAGAGTATTGTGCCTCAGGGAAGAGGTTAAACCAGGTGACCCAGGAGATGCCTTCCATGGAGGGGCTTGCTTCAGAACCACTCAAGCCACCTCAGGGAAAAGGGCTTGGGTTAAGTTTAGAAACTCCTCCAGCTTTGGCAGACTTCATGGAAATAAAGTTTTGGTGCCTAGAGAATATGAGCAGGGTTGGTGTAGAGCAGCTTCCCCCAACCTGGTGCCCTCCAGATGTGTTGGAGAACAATGCCCAGCATGCCTGGAGGGGACCAGGTTGGGGGAAGGTGGGTGTAAAGGTAGGCAGAGGAGCATAATCCTCATCGCCACTGCTGTGAGGGCTGGACATGGGCTTTCAGGGCAGCAGGTGGGTCGTCTCGAAGGAGTCCACGTTCCGCATCAGCTAGCTGATGCCAGCCACGTTGGCGGAGCAATCGTGCAGGTGGGTAGCCCAGCGCCTGTATGCCCAGGCTGGTGTCGGTTTCCATGCACTTGTTCGTACACGGGTCCTCTGCTGCTCACATGCATGCTGCCCTGAAACCCCCAGGCTGCACCATGCCCCAGTGCACACAGTCGGGCCCATTCTGTAAGGAGATGGCAGAGCACAAGAGAAGCCAGGCTGACCTGGGAAAGGCATGCCAAAGAAGGACTTCTGGAGAGAGGAGGCATGGGATGGAGGGTGGGGCAGGTTCTTTCACAAAGAGCAACATGTCAGGAGGCCAGAGGCCAGAGCGGGACCGGGGGGCCTCAGGACTGGAATGGCAGAAGTGTTTTCAGTCTTCCAGGAGAGCACAGTGGGTGCTCTGTGGGTGGGTGCGTTTGCACGTGTGTTTCTCCCTCATTGACGTCCGTATTCCCTTGCTTGCCTTGCGTTTTGCAGCAGCCATTCCCCAGGAAGTTCCCCTTCTCCGAGTTTGTGCCTAGAGTTTACAATGAGATCAAGGAATTCATCTACGCTTGCCTAAAGTTCTCTGAAGACCTTCATCTAAGGTATGATGACCAGACACAGCTGACTCCTCCACCTCCGAGGATATCATTGCATTTTTCTTGTGCCTTTCGGTGGGCAGTCACAAAGGGCCTGTGTGCAAACACAATCGTTCTCTCTTTGATTGCCCCTTTTCCCAGGCCAGGCTCAACAGGTGGCAGCAGGGTGCATTATCTGGGGCAACTGTTGCCATTCCATCGGACCAGGGGCTTGTGTGGGAAAGCTGTGAGGTTTTTCAAAAGCCACTCAAGTGAGAGGAAGAAAAGCAGGCGTGGATCCAGCAGCCAGCCCAAGTTCAGACACATGACAGGCTGTCAGTCCAGAGCCAGATTCTGTTCTTCAAGTTCACCATCATCCAGGGGATCTCCACAAAGAGCTTAAACATAGTGTAAAACCTCCCAGGGAAAGTCCACTTCACATGAGACAGCCAGTCCTGGTCACTCCCTGACCCAGTGGTGGAGCTTTCTGAGGAGGACATCAAGCTGCCAGCCAAGCAGGGCAGGCTCCCCCCCGCCCCAGTTTCCCTCCTCTACTATCCACAGGGAAAAGCCAGGGTTAATATAGCTCCATAGGGACAGCCATGGTCTCCAGAATGTCTCCACCTGTCAGTGCAGGAGCTGTGACACCTGGCCATCATCAGGAAGGACCTTCTACTTCAGGACCAGTTGTGCACCCTCGTCCAGAACTCTCCCAGCTAACTGCCTGGAGGCCGAGTGGCAAGAGCTACCACAGATGAGTTATCTGAAAGACTCTTTGCAGTCGTTGTTGTTATCCTCCCAGAGAGCATCCACCAACAGAGTTTACCGTAGAACATAGAAAGCCTTCTACGCACGGTGCCACAACAATGGCAGGCCCCCTAAACCTTTTGAATTGAGCAGGACGTGGGTGGCGTGGGGCACAGGGCGCGGCGTGGGGAGTGGGAGGACCTCAGCCATGCCAAAGTGCAACTGAAAGAGGAGAGGCGCTGCAAGAATAAGCCCACAGGCTGTCAGATGCATCACTTATTCAGGTGACCCAATCTGGGATTTAGGAATGTTGATGACTGGTGCAAGGGACAAACAGCCAAGGTCTCAGTGTTGATTGGCTTGGACACCTCAAGGAATTTGAAGGATTCCTTTGGGCTGGCTGTTGCTTTTCTGCTCCAGTCATCCCTAGATTCAGTTTCTTAAAAAAAAAAATGGTGTACAATATATTTGGGGTGTGTGTGTGTGTGTGTGTGTATTTTGCAGCTGTGGCTGTCAGTGCAGAAAAGGCCCACCATGGATTGGGTCTAGCCCAACATTACTTTCTTCTCCAAGGCACTTGCCTGAAAGCTCTGTCCTTCTCCCTCTTGGGTTTCCCTAGGCAGGGGCGGCAAAGTGCACTCACTCTCTGGCCTGGAGGCCACCTTTACTGCAGAGAGGGGAGTGCTATTAGCATTGCTCTTTTCAGCCTTGGATTAGCAGTGCAGGATTTGGCCAGAGCAGTGAGGCAAATGAGAATCCCTGGCTGCTACTCCTCTCTTTCGAACTGCTGCTGATGCTTCTCTTCCGCCTGGCAGCTTGAATGAGTTTTTATTAGGGAGTTTGCCTGCTAAGCCGGCAGCAACTTTTTCTTTCTGTCTTCCTTTTCCCTGCCATTTACAGCGCACCCTGGAGTGATTGGGGTCAGGCTGTCCATCACAGCTGCCACAAAGGTCATGGCTGCTATTGCAGGATCTGCCGTCGCTGTCACAGGTGGCTCCCTCCCTCCCTCCCTCCCTCCCTCCCTCCCTCCCTCTGCTCAAGAGCTTTTTTCCTGCAAAGAGCAGACCCTGCGGCAATGAGCACAGAGCATGTTCTTTGTTAATTAGGATTCCAAGCAACAAATGCCTCCTCTGCAGGGGACAGAAGTAGCTCCCCCACTCCTCCTCTGCACAGGGGGCAATCAGGAAGGGTGGACATTCCTCGTGCTGAGCTAAGAGCCTTCAGACTTCCTCCCCTTGAGGATGGGGCTTTCCTCCATGTTGTGGGGCCCCTGTAAGCAGCAGAGGCTTTAGAGGTGTGTTCCGGGGCACGCATGCCTGTTGAGCTAGCAACGCGTGCCTTCTGGGAATGGAGTGTGTGCCCTCCCGCATGTCCGAACCTCGCCCGTGCCTGTACACTGTGGGGGGAAGGCCAGGGAGATGCACAGGCTGCCTTTTAAGCCGCTCTCCCTCCACATTGCCAGCCTTCCTTCCTCCACATTCAGTTTTCCACTCTCAGAGGGGAATTCAGGCGGCTGTGCCTCTCTCCTCCTTTTGCCGCTTAAAGCAAATGCTGCTGCTGACAAGAAGAGGGTGTGTTTGACTTGTGGAAGGTCTTCCTGGGTTCAGGCCATGATTCAGGCTGAGGGCTCTCGGGTTGCGGGGCAGGTGAGCGGTATCTCCACCAGAGATCCTGGAGCCTGTCCTGACACAGCCTGAGCAAAGGTGGCTCTGCCTCTTTCCCTTTCTTGCCTGGCAAATCTGGAATTGCCCGAGTCTTGCTGAGCCATGCTGGCAACTGGCCACTGTGGCCCGAGAGAGGAGGGAGGGGCTGCAGAGGAGGCGTCCTGCTGAGCCCCTCCCCTTGGCCAGGGAGAGCTCATGAGGACGGCCTCCCTGCCATGGGCAGCAGATGGAGATGATGCAGATGCGCTGGCCCTGCCTGCTGCGGCTTTGCGGTCTCACTGTTTGTCAGGCAGAACAGGCTGTGGGGCAAAAGTTCATGAGGGCAGAGTCACCCGGAGCCCTCGCAGGAGGACTGCTTCTGGACCTGTCCAGTGCGGAGTCCTCTCTCCCCGCCCCGTCAGCTGCCCGCCTTCCTCCCTGGGCAGATGAAGGTGTCTGTCGTTTCAAGCCTAATGCAGGCCGATGAAAGATCAAAGGAGAGCCTGCAGTTCAGCGTCTTCCCAGAAAGCTGCTTCTCGGTGGGACAGTCGCTCCCAGCCGGGTGGAGGAGGGGGCGGGAGAGGTTGGCCTTCTGGTCTGGGAGCTTCTTGAGGGCTCTGAAGGTGCAAAGGGTTGTGGAGGGAGGGCAATGTTGCAGGCTCCTCAGAAACAACCTGAAGGCAGAGCAACTTAATGAAAGCTAGTGGGGCTTTCTAGCCACTCGACGCAGGCAAGCAAAAGGCTTATTTTGTGGCCCAGCTCGGTGTGGGGCCTCCCAGGAGCTGAGCTTGCAATGTGCAAATGTGGGTCTTCAGCATGAGGATGGGATAGTATGTGCTGGGGACTGGACAACTTGAGCATAAACCTGGCTTGGTCCCTGTTTCCTTCCCTGTGCTCACCCACTCTCTCCGGCCCTGACACACACCTATGTCTGCTTGGCTGTTCGCACACTGTCTCCCTGCTCTTTTAACAAGATGCTCCAAGGGGCTCAAAACAGTTGTTTCAACAATGTGTATAATATAAATCTTACAGCAAATATCTTAGATGTGAAAAATCAAGTAGTGGGTAGATGTAGGCAGCGGGCAGTTATGAGGAGCTGCATCACCAGGGGCCTGCAGCATGGATTTCCTTCTTCCCTGCCAGCCATGTCTCTGGTGACTGGACGCCTCTTGCGAACCCATTGCTATGTTCATACTGGCCTTCTCCTGGTCCTGCACAGGCAGATTCCCTGCCTTGTCAAAGAATACTCGGCCAGGTGACCAGTCAAGCATCACTTGTGGCTTGACAGTGGCACTGCCTCTTTCCAAGGGTTGAGAGTTGAGTCGGCATCATTTTGGATGCAAACAGGGGGTGCTAAATACCTTCAGGTATTGCTCACTCACACTAAACGATGGATACAGCAACACCCTCCCTCCTGGACGCTGTCAGCAATGGTGCTGTTTGGCAGGATGTGACTTGGGCTTTACTTGGGGGGCCACTTCTGTGGCATAAATTATCCGCTGACTTTTTCTTGGGATTCTGGCTAGTGTTCATTACTCTTAACCCATATTGAGGTCCCAACCCCTCACATCTCTGTTTATTTTCCCAGTCTTTAAGATCTGGGTCAATGTCTGGAGTTTGTATTATTTTAACTTTTACTCTAGCATTTGAGTCAGAGCCCTCATAGAATTTTAGAAAAGGTAACATAATGCCATTTAAAATAGTTAACAACATATAAAATAGTTCTGGTCACTTCCTTTCGATCTGTACCTCTCCTTCTAGCCCCCCCCCCCCCGCCACCTTCATCCTCATGGACTCGCCTTCTTTCAGTATGTTGCATCCTTCCTACCTGATGGTGGGCGGAAATCTCCACCATCAGCTCTTTCTGCTGTTATGCCATGTACTCTCCCCCCACCTCTCCCTCCCTCCTCCCATCTCTTGTGCTATCCCCCCTCCCTCCCTCCTTCCCTCCCCCCTCCCTCCGTGTCTCACACACACACACACACACACACACACACACACACAGAATGCTAGGTGTTGTTGGCGGCTGTTGGTTTTCTGGGCTGGGTGGCTCTGGCTTATTGTGTTTCACCCTCACAGAAAGTCAGAATTGTAGTTTGCTGAAACCACTGTTTGGGGGCTGGTGAATTCTGTCTGCATGACACCCCTTTTGCCCTCGTTCCGGGGTTTAGAGATGGTCATGTGATCGTCTTTGATTATCTGACCCCAAAGCAATGTTTTCTGTTGCATTGGTATATTTATTTCAATGTGTACCTTGCCTTTCAACTAAAATTAACGCTCAGGGCTGCTTCAATAATCTCTCTCTGATTTTAGCTCTACAGAGGTTGATGACATGATTCGGAAATCTACCAATTTGCTACTGACCCGAACACTGAGCAACTGTTTACAGAATGTCATTAAGCGGAGAAACGTCGGCCTGACAGAGGCGAGTGCTTTATTCTGTGATGTGGGTGGGAGGGCAGGGTGCATTTGGCTGCTCTTCTGGGCCTTCTCTAAGAGGGAGAGTGATTCTTAGCAAACCTATAAAAAGCCTTCTCCAGCCTGTCTTTACATTTCTTATCTCTTTTCCTCTGCCCTGCTTAGCCTTACGTTCCCTGTTGGCTTTGCATCTCCCTCCCCCCCTCCCCCCACCCCACACGCTCATGTCCACATCTGAGACATCTCTCCATTTCTTTCCCCATTAGGGCAGCCCCACCCACACAGCATAGAATTGGGAGAGGGGGGGTTAACCCTTCTCACATACCCCAGAACTGAACCTCAAAGTCAGTTGCAACAGGGGATCCTTTTGGCAAGGCCTGGAAGCAGCTTTCTGTAATGCAGCTGTTGTGCAAGTTGGAGTTTTGATTGAGGTGTGGGGTTCGGGAGATTCTGTGCATATTGTTAAACACCCAGTGTTGAATGGGGTGGGGGCCAAGTCCAGGTGTCCCTCCTCCCAACATGATTGGATCTGTGATTGGATCTGTGTATTTGTGCAGCTTCTCAAAGCACACACTTTTTCTCTCTCTATTAGATAGGACAGTTTGAACATTTGGCAGAAGGGCCCATAGTTTGAGCTGTTCTGCTTTGGCTATTGAGGTTCTGACCTCAAGAGATCTCAGACATGTGCCTTGCACCCCTCTCCACCCCAACCTCGCCCTGCCTTACTCAACCACAAACACTCCCCCTGCTTGGCACAGGAAGGTGATGGCAAAATTAGTGGGTGGGTGTTTCTAAGAAGCCCGGTGTGACCAGTGACTTGTGAGTAGCTTGAACTGTTGATCCCTGAACCACCTTGTGAAGCAAGATGGTTTTGTATACAGAAAGAGGAGCAAAAGAAACAGATGCCCCAGGGCGTAAGAGAGAACCTTGCAACTTACATGGGGCCTGTCTCTTCATCCCATCTTGGTGATCTTCCCCTGTCTTCCTGCTACTCGATCAATTTAGAGAGTGAGTGATATAAGGATGAATCATGAAAACATCTATATGATGTGGTGGGTAGGGCGGCAGGAAGGAAGAGCAGAGCAAAGGAGATGCTGAATTTTCCTTTTGTTTTATGATTGTTCCATTTAAATACCTAGGGCCACCTCTAATGACAGGTGCTGGCACATTTTTTTTTTCAGTGGTTTGCAGCAGTAGCAGCAGCTCAAATTCTGAGACAACCAAATTGGCTCTTAATTGCCACTCAAAGTGCCTGCAGGTTTTCCTAAAGAGGCTCGTCTGAGCTGGGGAGAGGGATGGGGGAGCTGTCACTCAGGCTTCTATCACTTCAGACTTACTGGCAATGGGCCTCAGACCGACTGTCTTGTTTTTTTGTAACCAGCTTGTCTTGTAATGGGATTTGAGGTGTAATGAGAGGAGCTGAATTTAGAAAATTCATTAGAGTTTTTCTTCTGCCTCTAGCAGAAATCCTGGGGAAATTTCTTCCCAGAGAGCTATGTCTGCCTTAGAAACATCACCTGCTAGGAAAATGAGACCCTTTTTTGCTCTTTGTCCAAAGATACTGTGCCCTGCTAGAGGCTGTGTCTGAATGGCATCAGGTGCGCTTTGCTGTGGCTTTATCTGTCCTGCCAGTTGACTTTTGAAAAACTAAAGTGTAAAATGTGTGTGTTCCTTCTGCAGCTGGTCCAGATTATTATCAACACTACACACTTGGAGAAATCCTGCAGGTTCCTTGAGGAATTCATTACCAACATCACCAATGTCCTTCCAGAAACTGTCCACACAACTAAGTTATATGGAACTACAACCTTCAAAGTGAGGCTGCTGCTATGGGCCAGGCGTCTCTTCTGGGTGGGGGCTGAGCAGTGTCCATGAAATGATCACTGACAGCCATTGGTTCTCATCTGTGTCCAAACCCCTGCCACAAGGAATGTCTGTCTCTGTCTGTCTCTGTCTCTCACTCACACACACACACACACACGCATGCACAGACCCCTACCCTTGACTAACCCATGCCCAACTTCAGCATCCTACTGTCATTCACACAGCCAGCAAGTGCACAGCAGACAGTATGTGGAAGAAACAACAGGAGTTTTGAAAAGGCTCCCAAGGAGTTCAACTAAGTCTCTGGCATTGTTTCTGAGAGAAGGGATTCATGCCTTTGATGGAGAAAAGTGGATGTTTGGGGAGGGATTGAGCAGAAAGATCTGCGTTTTGCCACATTGAACTTGATGGCAGGACATCCATAGTGCAGGGTCAGCAAGGTAGTTAGAAATGTGGATTTGCAAAGAAGGCCAGAGCTCAAAGGCAGAATGGAAAGTGGAGCACCACTGATGAACAGGTGGTCCAACCACATAGGATTCTATTCTGGTGGAAACACAGGGTCTCAATTATATGTAAGCGTGTTCGGGTATTCTATCTCTCTCTCACTTTCGGGGAGACCTGTGTGCATAAGGTGGAAAAGTGTGTACACATGCGTGTGTACGTACATACATACAGTTTACACCAGAATGGAATTCTATATGCCTCTGCCTGTCTGTAAGGCCTGGCTTACTTGGCCTTGGCTCTAGAGAGAATTCCCCACCTGGGACTCCCATGTCTGAGATGTCCCAGCACTGTATCCCTTGGAGATGCCATTTCACAGCTAGACAGGATCTGGAGGAAAGTCCTTCCCTGGGGCTCTTAATGGGTAACAGGAGAGGGATTCATATCTTACTTACTTACTTAAAAAATTTACACCCTGCTTTTCTTTATAAAATAACTCAAAGTGACTTACAAAAAAGTTAATAAAATACATAAAATACAGTAAATAGTCCATCTTACCTCTTATTGTGCCTTTGTCTAAGATTGATGTTCAAGGCAACTCACAATTCATGTTGAACACTAAAAAATACACTTTAAACCAGTTTAAAATAATACAATCTAAAATCCAAAATATACAGAGTAACTGTTGTATCAATAGCAGGTAAATAAACAGCTCTACTTCATTTGTCATCAAGGGTCACAAGAACAGGACTGTCTTAACCCAGTGCCGAAGTGATAATAACGTAGGCACCAGGCAAAAGTGCCTGGGGAGGCAGTTCTACAGTTGGGGTTGACTCTGCTGAGAAAGACTTGTCTCTGGTAGCCAGCCACCTAACTTCTGAAGGCAGAGGTACTTGTTCAGATGATGATCTCTGCAGACAGGGAGGTTCATATAGGCCAAAATGGACTTTTAGATCCCATGGCCTCAGACCATGTATACTGATCCCCCAGCCAATTCAAAGGATTTCCTCTTCCTGAAGAGTCATGGAGGCAGTCACAAATGCTGATGCACCACTTTGCCCAAGGAGGTGTGAGGGTGGAATTCTGGTTGTGACGGTTCGTTTTACGCGGCATCTGCTCTTTGTCCCCAGGATGCCCGCCATGCTGCAGAAGAAGAGATCTACACGAATTTGAACCAGAAGATAGACCAGTTCTTGCAACTTGCAGATTATGATTGGATGGCCGTGGAGGCCAGTTCTAAGGCCAGTGACTACCTGGTGGACCTCATTGCCTTCCTACGCAGCACCTTTGCAGTCTTTACACACCTGCCTGTAAGTATGACTTGGAAGAGGAGTGTCCCTCTGCCTGTGGCTGCCTCAATTTTGTTGAGCAATCTTGGATATGGTCACACACAGACTGAATTGTCACACATGCATGCCTATAACCATAAACTCTCCCTCTTGTTCTCACTTGCTTATGGGAAGAGGAAAATGTTGTGAGTCTCCCCAGATATGGTTAAGGCACAAACAAAGAGCCAAAGTCACACCTGAATGCAGTTAACTTGTGTGCGCGTGATGGTGGTGAGAGCTGGAGGTGACTGCCATCTTCTCCCAGAAGAAGGCTTCTTCCCCCTTTTACATGGTGTTCAGTGGGGCTGTCCATAAACATTTTAATCCCAAAAGATCCTTGGGAAAATTCAGGTGTTCCTAACTAGGGATGGCGGAGAATTTCTCCATGAATCTTCGGGAGGCCGAGTGCCAACGCATTCGGCCCCCCGAAAGTGTTGGAGAAATTCTCCTCCGGCCCCCCGCCCCCCCCCCCGGGATGGGACTTACCTTCGGCAAATGTCCCTCTCGGCGGCGGGTCCCGGCGGCGGTTCAGCGGCGTTTCGGCAGGGGCGGGGGCTGCGGCCGGTCTCCCGACCGGCTGCCACCTCCACCATTACAAAATAAAAAAGTACAGTAAAAAAAAAAAAACCACACCCGTGATAGGCTACGTGACGATTTACGTAGCCTATCACGGCTAGATTTCCACAGTCAGCTGTGATAGGCTACGTAAATCGTCACATAGCCTATCATGGGTGACTTTGGGGGGAAAAAAATAGCGCGTATGCAAATGGCGGCGCCCCATGGGTGCCGCCATTTGCGTTCCTTATTTGGACAGGGGTAGTCTACGTAAAGATTTACGTAGACTATGGCGAAAATAAGGGAACGCTATTTGCATTGCCCTTATTTTCGCCGTAGTCTACGTAAATCTTTACATAGACTAGATGTGCCAAAATAAGGAACGCAAATGGCGGCGCCCATGGGGCGCCGCCATTTGCATACACTCTTTTTTTTCCCCCCAAAGTCACCCGTGATAGGCTACGTGACGATTTACGTAGCCTATCACGGCTGACTTTGGAAATCTAGCCGTGATAGGCTACACAAATCGTTACGTAGCCTATCACGGGTGGTTTTTTTTTTGTTTCTTTGTTTACTTTTTTTTTTCGTGGCCGGGGGACGGGGCGCTCCTCCCTGGCCTGAATTTCGCCGGTGAGGGATGGGGCGCCTCCCCCCCCCCGGCCTGAATTTTGGCCGGGCGAGGTGGGGCACCTCCCCCCCTCGCCTGAACTTCGGGGGGAGAACCGAAGTGCTTCCCCCCCACCGCGAAGCAAGCTGCAGGACAAGGTAAGTCCCTTTCGTCCATCCCTATTCCTAACTTCTCCTTCATCCTTGTCCATTGATCTGTAAGCTCCCTGCCTAGGGAACATGGCCTATCTGAACAGCAGATGTGATGGTACCCGATAGGAGCTCAGATGTGGGAGAAGTGCCCATCAGCTCCTGCAAGGCTTCTTCCTTTCTTCTGTTTCTTTCTACTCTCCTTCCTCTGTGTGTTTTCTCCCTTTGTATTCATTCTTTCCTGCCAGCCTAGCACTTGGAGAGGCGGGGCTTCTAGAATGCGGCCTGGCTTCCGTGGAGAGTGCCGCTCCATTTGTGGTAGCCCCTGGTCTCTTGTGTATTGCAGCCTTAGAATGTCATCCAATTTATTTCTGAGTTGGAAAAAAATGTGTGGCCCCTCCCATGTGAGATTTTGCAAGTGTGTCTGTCGGAGGCAGCCCTTGCTGCCAGGTCTACCTGACTTCTGTAGTCGAATCCCACAAGTTAACAACAATGTGTAAATTAAGAACAGACAGCAGCCCATGAAGGACTTGACCAGCTGAGCTTAGAAGAGCCATAAGCTGACGTGGGTTTTTGTATGCCTATGAACAGAAGTAAAGGCTGCTGTGGAAGCCCATTTGCTGTGTTTTGTTCACGCGAACAATCCCCTTCCTGCTATCAACCTCAGAGCAAGCAACTCTACTTGTTTGTCAGTAGAATCAGGGTGTGCACATTGCCTGTTCTCAGCACCTCTAATGTCAGACACCCCTGAACAGTTTTTCAACTTTTTAAAAAATGATCTTTTAAAAAAATGAACAAATTAGTGACAGATGAATATGTGTGCTGCACTTCAAAATCAAGCACGCACACTTAAATGCCTCTCTGAACAGCCAGAGGGTTCAGTTCAGTGGTTAGTATGTCTCTCAAATGCCGCATGAACGCCAGGGGAAGCTGAGTGGCTCGCTCTTCAAGAGAAAAACCTGCTGCTACCCCATTTGAAGTTACTTCTGTAGGCACCTTCCATTTCCTAAATGCAGACTAACCAGAGGGAGAATGCGGCATATAAACCATGTCATTCTGAAGATGCGCAGCCCAATGCAGATGACTAATCTGGGGATGGTCCATGTATGGAGCAGAGATTCTCCCCAGCCTGTCGCCTCTCCAGGACTGTTATGCACCGCATTCATGGGGCTTGTTCCCACAGCCATTTTCTGCCACCGCTAAGCAGTTTGCGTTAGTGTTTTGTTTTGAACATACTCACTTTGTTCTTTTGATCTGTGTGGGAACTGATGATGTGAAGGGACCCATCTTTAATTTGGACCCAGGCTCAGTAAGTATTCAACAAGTCTCCAGAGGCCTGTGTTGTCCAGGGAGAAAAATATCTACCCCTCACATGTGGACCCCAGAATAGTCTGAGAAAAAAATTGCCAGTGAGACAACTAGCTGTTGGTGTAAAGAGAGAGTTGAGAACCCTGGGGTGGTGCATGTTGATCAGTGACTGAGAAAGAGCCCAGTTTGGATGCTTCTTTCATGTTTATGACAAACAGGGCAAGAATTAAGTAATTTAGGATGGAATCAGATGAGTATCCAAGGCCAAACTACTTGTTAAATGAGAGATCCGTGACCGGATCCCTGGAATGTTTCTGTGCAGCCCCTGGAAGAGCTGCCTATTTGTTTGGAGCAGGGGGAGGGGTTATTTCCTGATTGAAATCCCCCACCCCTTCCACACTGTAGGTACTCCCATAAGGAGAAGAATGCAGGCATGTTTCCCCCCATGGCTGCATTTCAGTAAACATAAACATGTGCAATGCATTGGGAGACCCTGTCATGATGCATAGTTTCGACTTGATCCATTCTTAAATGCCTGTAAATCATGACTTGCTATTGTAAAACACCTTGCCTTGTCTTGCCTGCCCTGCTCCTTCCCCACTGCAGTCTCCCCGGGTTGTGATGGAAAGTGCCACTTTACATCAGGCCCTGGCCTATGAAACACTACACTTGGTGGCCTCACTAGCGTCTTGGCTCTACGTGGTACCTCTCCATCAAAGCATAAAGCACAGCTAATGTGGAGATGTACAGGATGCAGGAGATGCCCACAGTGTTTTATGGGATGGGTCTAGAGTGATTAATCTCCCTTAAACCATTAGCAATGCTCTTCCAAATTAATCAAACTAATTTTGCTGCTTTCAGGTCAGCTTAATGGTGGTCAGGGTGTGTGTGTTGTAGCTGGCTGCTATAGGAAAGTCTGGGAAAAAATGTTTGTTTCTCAGGAGAGTGACACAGTGCCTCTGATTCTAATGCTTGTCCATTTCAGTGGTTCCTAAATTGGTGCTGGTTTGGGAAGAGAGCAGCAAATTGGAGTCAGGATCCACTTGTCTTGTCCTGTTGAATGTGGTCCAGTGCAAAGAGCTCATGGCTAAGGGAGGGATCTAGCCTCCAGCATGTGATGTGGCTGCACAGAACCTCCATGGTGGTTTAGACTAACAGTTTTCAGATGGCCCAAACAAATGGAATGCTCTCAGAAATAAAAGCACAGCCTTGGGACCCCCCTCTTCTGTACCAAATGAGCGGAGCGGAGCAATCGTGATTTGCTGCTATGTGAGGCAAACCTTCTCCCCTCTCCTCCCCCCGCCCGTAGGAAAAAAAGAATCTCACATTAAACAAGTTAATTTTAAAAAGTTGGTCTCTAGCTCTTTGGGGAATTAAATGGAGCACCAGTTGCAGGAGATGACTGTTGTGGAGCAGAGTGCGCAAGTGAGCGCACCCTTTTGTTCCTCTGGCTGATTGTTGTTTTAATTTCATGTCAGACAAGTTAATGTAAATCGCATTGACAGATCTGCACCAAGCACAGGGATTTGTTGACTTTAAGCCTTTTGGAGATGGAAGGTTATGTCAACACCTACAGTGGGGCTGTCAGCTTAACAAAGCAAGGAAGTTTTTTATTTGTTGGAGAAAGGGGTGTTTTTCTGTTTTGATTTTAAGTTTCCTTTAATCCTTAGAGGCTTGTATCTTGATAACCTTTTTTGCAAGGTAATCAGGGCAGGTCAAGGGGTTACGACGATCTGGGAAAGGGAAGTAATCTTTCAGCAATCCTCCCGGTCCTAATCGACTCCAGCAGTTCAGCCTGAACTCTTTGCAAAGGGAGCCTGGTGTTCTCCTTTCTTCCTCTCTCCCCTCAGCCCCTCTCTTCTCAGCCCCCCTCCCCTCCTCCTCTGCTGTTTACTTCTGGCGAGATGGTGAGCACAGATTTCAGATGGAACTGTGTGAGATTTTGAAAGTCTTTGCTTGGGTCCAGGGCCAATGGTGTTGTCGTTCTGCATAAAGCCAGGGAGCTTGTCTTGCCACTTGGGGGCAGCTTTTAAAAGTGTGCTGATTTTCCCTAGAAAGGAACTACGCCACCTCGTATGGGCACTTCAGAGCATCTGCAACAAGGCCACTTAAGTCTCCAAAAAGTGAGACCTCCCAGTTTTCATCTGTACGCTGCCTCCTCCCCTGAGAGCTGGTGCAGTGGGGTGGCAAAGAGGCTAAATTGTGTGCCACAGAGACCTTGGCCCAAATCACGTCTCAGCCATAAGCTCCACAGGTCTCTGGGCGAGCCAGAGTGATAATACTGGCCTACCTTACAAGGCCATTGTCAGGATGGTTGAGGTAATGTAGGGGAAGTGCTTTCAACACACTGGAGCACTATATGAATGCTAGCCAGTATTGTATCCCCTCCCCACACAGCAAGGGTAAGGGGATACAGAGGAAGGGCTGTAGCTCACTGGTAGAGCACCTCCTTTGACTACTGAAGGGCCCTGTTATCTCCAGCAAGACCCTGGAGGACTGCTACCAATCAGTGGGGACACTACTGAGCTAGATGGACCAAAGGTGCCTCTCTAGGTTGCTATGAGGAGGGGGAACTCTGGGCTAAGAGGTCCATATTGTCGCTGTTGTTCATTTTGCATAGCTGATGGAGCCAGCAGCACTGTCCGCAGGGGGCTGTGTCTTTGCCAAACCTCCTTGAAACCCATGGAGCCTTGGAACAGCAAAGCTGTCCCTTTCCGCAGGGCTTCCCCAGAGCGTGGGCCCTCAGCTTGTGAGCCGCTCAAACCAAGCAGAGATGCGTCTAGTCCAGCAACTGCCGCCACTTGGATGCTCACAAGCAAGTCTGCCTCCTCCCTCGTGGTTCACAGCACTGCCGATTGGTGCTTGGAGTGATGCCGCTGCCTCTAGACAGGGAGGTCCTGTTCTACCATCCTGCTTCCGCAACAATCCTTGGCCAGGTTGCTGTTCACTGCTGAAGTGAAGCAAGGTCCCCCATTCCCCAGACGATGCTTTTCCGTCTCCCCGCTGAAAGGAGCAGCTCATTCAGAGGATGGTGGAGGTGGCCTCCTGAAGTACCTCCAGCTTACTGGGCTCGGTTGGTTAGCTGCCATCAGCAGCTGTCTGTTGCCTTCAAACTGTTGACTGGGTTGTTTTCTGATGCCTCCTGTCTTGAACTTCCCTCTGTAGGGGGATGCCCCTGTCCATTTGGTTATGCCGGTGAGTATGTCTGGTGTGCTGTTTGCGTTCCATGCACCCTGCTTGCTGCTCATGTGTTGGAAAGTTCCTTGAATCAGCAGAGGCCTGCATTCTGAGCAGGAGGGCAGCCCGCATGCACGTGGAGAGCCAGAGGGAACCCTGTGTCTTTGTTTTGGGAACAAAGAAGAGTCACTCCAGAGAGGCTGCCAAATGCAGTGGGCTGCGCTGTCTTTCTTCCCATTCGCCAGTTGTAGCCAGACTTAGCTCCTGGAAGGAAGGGCAGGAGGGCTGAGCACAGCTGAGAAGCCATTGCATGTGCTGTTCTGATGACCATCCAGCCAGGAGTTTAGAAGGGCCTCTTCTCCCTGCAGTCTCCTCCTTTGCCCTAAGTTCAGACCCGTTCTGGGAGTCCCAACCCCAGTTCCTGGAATGAAGGTGTGAGAAATCTAGGCAAAGTCCCAGGAGGATGCGGTTTAGAAGGCCTGGGCACGCAGTGCCTCATTAAGCAGGAAGGCAGCCGGTGGGCCTGCGACAGGCTGTCCTGTGCCTAAAGCATCTTCTTCGGGGTTTCCTGTCCAGCCTCTCCTTGAGGTCACTTCCAGAAGGAGGTTCCTCAGCCTCCAAAGGGCCTTGCACTGCCCTGAATCGGAGGAGACTTTTCTGTAAGATGTGCCCGCAAACTACCTCCTTAGAGCCGTTCCTTCCTGTCCCGACCTCCCAGGATCTGGCGAACACATCACATAACTTCCATTGTCTTTTTTTTTTGGCATGCTGTTTCTTCTTCAGCCCTCTCTGGGTGGGATTGTGGGAAACCGTGGCCTGTGGATGGCTGCTGTTCCGGTGCTGCTTAAACAAACAGAAACGTGTGTGAGCTCCATTGGAGTTTCAGGATTTCCAGTTTGGAGTGCAGACAGGACCCCCCCCCCCAGTCCCCTCCCCCCCTCCACTGAGCTCCTTTGAAGCTGCTGGTCCACATTACTCAGTAAAAGGCAGAAAGAAAAGCAGGCCTCTGGTTCAATGAATGGTTCTAACAATTCCTGCCATTTCTGCTTGGTTCACATTTCATAGAGAAGCTGCGGCATTTCCTGGATAGCTCAGAAACAAAGTGTGTCCGGCTACCTTGTTTTTTCTGCTCCAGAAATCACCAGCCAGGAGGCACATTAACACCACCTGCGCTTCATCACTAGAGGTATAGCTCCTTCTCCATTTGCATTTCTGGCATGCAGGAATGGATGTAGAAAAGTATTTATTCCACCTGTAAGCTTCTGCCTTTATCTCAGGGGTGAGCAACAAGTCCAGATGTGTTGGCTGACAACTCCCATCATCCGAAGCCAGCTTTGCTAATGGAGAGGGATCATGGGACTTGTATGCCAAAACATCTGGAGAGGCACAAGTTGCCCACCCCTGCATTTAACTCCTGTTCTAGTAGCATTCGCAGGGACAGCTGGGAGCATGCACCCCCGTTTAGAGAGCTCGGTCTTAAGTGCCTGCGAGCTTCAGACATCTGAGAGGTTTCTCCGGCCTGTGCTGGGTCAGTGAGCAGTGCTGTGCTGGTGGTAGTTCAGTGTAAGCAGCTGAGGTTAATTCTTGGTGCCAAGCTGGCTTCTTGGGTGGCAGAAGTTGCCTGCCTGGTTGCTCTTGGCCATGGCAGGCCGCCCTCCACACTGTTCTCAGCCAGAAGGTCACCAGTTCTTGTCCAATAAGCAGTTGTTTGTCGCCAGCATGGACAATGGTGACAGCATGCACATGCACACACTACTGCATATTGAATTCAGCTCTGGAGCCTGGCTCCTGGAGGGGTGTGTGTGCCAGGGACTTAACTGCTGGAGGACGTCTTCCGCAGGATGTGTGGAGTGGCGCAGTGCTGTGTATGCAAGGAGGCTTCACTTCTTGTGTTTTAACTGCCACAATGATAAACATTACTGCTGCTTTTAGTTTCTACTAATTGAGCAAGCAGGTCTCTAACCCATTTTACATTTTAGAAGAATTAGAAACTCAATGATCAATTCTACATGCTGCTACCAAGGATTGCTCCAAATCAAGCCCTTTTCATACCTGTCGCAGTTCTTATCAGAGAAGGTATTGGAGTCTGTGTTTGTTGAGCCCTTGTGCCCCCCAATACCTTTTTGTTGGATTCCCCTGCGCTCTGCCCTCATGGGTACAGAACAGCTAAGGTAGTATCTGAATACCTTCCTCAAATGTAAGAGACTGGATTATTCCACCCCCACACACACACCCCGTCGACCTAGTCGTAGATTACGTTTCGGAAGAGGCAAGAGCCCCCGCTCCCCAGCCCTGCCTAGGAGAATTGAGGGGCTTGTAACAGCTCAGTGGATGCCCAGCTCCTCTTTGCTCTGTCTGTGAGCCTGGGGCTGTAAGAGGAGTTCTACTCCTGCACTGTCTCAGTGACACAGGGATGTTGCCCTCCAGCCCAGTACATTGATGGATGTGCCCCATCTCATGCTCCAGCTCAGGAGGCCACAGTTCAAGGGCTGCACACTTGCTTTACTTTGCTGGAGAAGGGTCCAGGTTCACTGTCCCTGGCATCTGTAGCTAAACGGATCTCGAGCAGCAAGCTCGGCAAGGGCTCCTCTTCCTGGATCCTGAAGGGCCACTTCCAGTCAGGATGGACTCTGCTGGGCTGATGGGCCAATGGTGGTCTGTGCTAAAGAGCTGAGTGGCCTGATGGGGCAGCTGCTGCTGTGGGGATGGAGCAGCGGGTAGAAATGGATGGGGAGGCTGCACCACGCCTGGCCTACTCCTTGGCTGTTGAATCCGTCGTGCTCTGTGGCTGAGTCCCAGGCAGCGGAGAGTGGGAGAGTTAAGCTGAGGCTCCAGGCTGGCCACAGTGTGCCTTTGTGTGTTGGTTGCTTGCAGACTTTGGCTGTCCACATCTTGCCACCAGCCCTGTCTGGTCCATATGATTCACATGCCTCGGGCTTCAGAGTTGCCCAGGCAGGTTTGCTCCTTTGCCTCTCTGGATCATCCGTCCTCCAGAAATACCTTGGCAGAAAGTTAATTGTTCATTCTTGAATCAAAAGCATTTATGGAAAAAATGGATGCTGTGAGGCTTGGAATGAACAAGCATAAAATCAAGGAACAATGACACTCCCACAAAGCAAGTGAAAATTATGTTTGCCTGGGTATGTGCATGTCAATTTTGCACCATGAGGAATAGCCAAAGGCAAGGAAGTGCACAAGGACGGATAGGCTCTGCCTGTACCGCTCCTATAGTGTCTGACGGGTAGGGCATGTCATCAGGTGACTGCCGGAGGCAAGCTTTTTGTGGAAAGGGATGGAATCACTGTATGGAATCGGGTGGTATGCAATGCACTGCATTTTGTGCACTGTGTGGAATCGGGTGATCTCTGCCCCATGGAAATGATCTGGGGCACTCACACGACGTGCCACGTGAATCAGCTGCTGCATGTGGTGGTTTGCCTCAGTCTCCCCAAGGCTGGGTGCTTGTGTTCTTTGGCTGTAGATCAGGGGCGAGCCTTCGCGGTACTGTCAGCTGCAGGAGGGATCTTTGCTTCTGGTTGGAGGGTGGGCTGTTTGAACTGGGCCAGCAGAGATCCCACCTTGCATAGCTCCCAGAGGTCCATTGGAGTAGACTTCTGAGGGCCAGGTGTACATTGAACCTGCTTCATCTCACCAAGGTGATCAAGTTTTGGCAGCAAACTCCAGGCTGGTTGGGCTAATCCTCTTATTTCTGCCGCCGTTTCAGGGTCAAACACCTCTCGATGACACTGCTTCAGAAAGGACCAATTTCCTGGGTGGGATCTCCTGGATAGCATGTGTGTCTCTTGTTTGCTGGATGTGCACACAGTGTTCATGTACAGGAAAACCAGCTGGTACTTTCCATCACATGCACTAAACACAGTGTATATGAAAGCAGCAACAAATAGCTAAGGTCATTGAGAATATCTGTGTGTGTGTGTAATTCCTATCTGTGTTGAATCAGCCGCCTCCTTCTACCAAGATGGCAGCTGCTTTGTATTTCATGGAAAATCTGCCCAGTGGAAAGAATGTTGTTTCAAAAACAAGTCCTGAAGAAAGGAAAAACCACAGAAGAGCTGCATGAAAAGTTGCCGTCGTATCGTTCCGGTTATGGTTGGGGATCAGAAATCCTGGTTTCTTCTTGGGTGGCGGTTGACTTATTTCTTCAGAGTGCATAAACCCCCTCCCTGCCACCCCCACCCCCAGTTCAGGGTTCAGGGTACAGGAAGGGAGTCGTGAATTGATGGAAGATTTCCTTTTTCGCACATTCAGCTGTTAACACTGGAGACCATCTATGAGTTGTGGAAGCTTTTGGGAAATGTATATTTATCGCAAGAGAATTTGCCTTCCATTTTAAATGCTCCTTGAGCTGATGGTATCTTTGTGATTCGAGACAAGTATGTCATCCAGGCAACTCAAACTACCAGGCAAATGCTTATGAATTTGGTTCAGTGTGAAATTCCTCTTGGGATCCCTTGGTAAATCTATACTGGAGTTGAAAACAGAACTAGCGTAAGCAGCGGGATTTTAGAAACCATCATTCACCTGTCTTTCAAGCGCCTCGGTGGTTATTCTCCTGCCATTTGAGGCTCTTTAAAAAACTATCTAATCTGGAGGAAAGGTGTTGAATGGCTGAAATACCCATAACTGTGTCATTTGTTATTGTCTGAAGCCATTTCCAATCCCTTGAGTATCTTTCGTAGAGGATGAGAAGGAATATTGGCTGCCCTGGCTGCCTTGCTCACAGCTTTTTTACTCAGGGATGATGGCAGCCTTTCATTTTCTTCCCCTGAAACATAGGTCGCTAGTCCTTGTGAATGCAAGCCCCCCCCCCCCCAATCCTTTCAGTGGGGTATCAAAATTGATAAAACATGGAAATAGTCCTTCAAAGCCCAACCTCATTGGATAGATTGGTCTTCAGCCAGATTACGTGATGGGGATATATAGGGCTGAGCTGACTCTGCTGCGTGGTTTGCTCTTCTCTGCAGAACTGGCACTTTTTAACTGAAGTTAAAAATCTCTGGCTTGCCGATGCTGGGGACAATGGACCAGGTCCCAAAGACGGGATGCAAAATAGCAGCTGGCCTGTGGGCTCATCCCCTTCTTGGGACACAAAGGGCGAGTGTGGGACATTCATCAGGAATGAAAGGCAGCAGATTTAAAGCAGACAAATGGAAGTGCTTGGTTTTAGCAAAGCACGTGTTTGACCCATAGCTCTCTGCTACAAGGTCAACAGAAGCCAAGGGTTCAGAAGGCTTCTCAAAAGGAAGGCCAGGCAGTCTCGTGAATACCTTTAAAAAGGCCCTTCTAAAAAAAATTTGTTCAGTCGTTCAGTCGTGTCCGACTCTTCGTGACCCCATGGACCATAGCATGCCAGGCCTTCCTGTCCTGCACTCTCTCCCGGAGTGTGCTCAAGTTAATATTCATTGCATCGGTGATGCTATCTAGCCATCTCATCCTCTGCCGTCCCCTTCTCCTTTTGCCTTCAGTCTTTCCCAGCATCAGGGTCTTTTCCAGGGAGTTTTCTCTTCGCATTAGGTGGCCAAAATATTTCAGCTTCAGCTTCAGTATCTGTCCTTCCAATGAGCAGTCAGGGTTGATTTCCTTTAGGATGGACTGATTTGACCTCCTTGCAGTCCAGGGGACTTGTAAGAGTCTTCACCAGCAATTTTCTGGATTGCTTCACCATTTTCTAAAAAAAATACAAAGGACCAATTTTTCATGAGGTAAGGTAGTTGCTAATTGACACATGGACAGAGACTGTTCTGTCTTTGCCTCCCTCTTTCCCCCTTTTAAACTTCCCCTCGACAAACAGTTAACTTGTATTTATGTCTAGCTTGGGTTTAATTTTTTCAGCACTATAGCATGTGTTGAACTCAACATGGCATGCCTTTGTCAGTGGACCTGGTGTGTGGAATGGTTCTGCCCATGCCCCAGCTGCAGTATTACTTGGCTGCGAGGTGGGGGGCTGAACTGGGTCCAGTGCATGCAGCAGCAGGAGGCTCTTGTTTTCTTCACTGCACGAGGTTGACAGTGCAAGCACCTGTTCCCACCTGCATTGCCACGGCGGGCTTGCCGTACGCACTTTGCCCCAGTCAGGTGTTCCCTGTAGAAACAGGGTGCCCTTTTACGTTCACTATTTGTTACATCTATCTCCTGCCTTTCCTCCAAGGAGCCCAAGGCAATCCTCTCCATTTTACCGTCACAGCACCTCAGGTCTCCCTGGTCCAATTTTAACCTGTGTTCCATAGGTTCTTGCTAACCTGAGCAGCCAGTTACAGAAATCTTAGTCAGTTAATCATCTCAGCTGTAATCAGTGGCTTGATTAAATCTTCATAATTTTGCATAAGACAAAAAAGCTTACATTCTTAATTTTTAGGTGTTGTCTGCATTCATCCTGCATGAGAGTGAAGGGGGAATGCCCTTCCGAAGATGCTACCTGCCGCCTGTGGTATTTATAAATACTAGAAAGAAGCACTACTAAAACATGTTGTACGATTGAATCAGGGTTTTTATAGGTACTCACTAAAATAATTGACCTTTTAAAATGTGCTGCCCTCTTAGTTGATCCAAAGACTTTTACAGATTAATCTAACTTATTAGTTGTTTAGAGGTTGCAGCCCAAGTTCTTCCTGAGTTCCTTCCGTGCCCAGTTCTTCTTCTCTATGGCTCCTACTAACTTCCTACATTTTAACTCTTCAGGTTAATCTGGATTTAAGAGTTTTGCTAGATTGCTGTCCTGGCTGCATGAAATCCAGGGTCTGCACATGGCCTGAGCCATATTGCTGGCATCTGTCTGGCAGAAAAGCTAAACTTGGCTATGCTGAGGTGTGTCTCTGCCTAACTACATATTTGTACACTCCTGAGTCATGCCTCAAGGGCAGCAGCAGCAAGGCTGTGGCCAGGAGCATTGGCAGGTCAGGCCTTTACCCACCAGGCCAGACCTCCCGATAGCCTTGGGTTTCCCTCATGGAGCTGTCTTATCCCCAAAGCTTAGGCAAGGCTAACATTTTCTCCCTTTCCTGTAACAGCTCCACAGGAGATGTAGCTGGTCTCTCCTATTACATTAAAAAGATCCCGTTGGATAGGAATGCCGTTCAGCTGCAGTCAGGACTTGGCCTGGGCACCCTTTGAACCCATCCGTGGCTGAGCTGGAACTTGGATGCTGGTCTCCAAAAAGCAGCACACACTCTGGGGTGCGGTGTCAGCACTCACACAGCAGCTCCTTGGGCTTTTCAGGATCACAGCTCTTGCGGTTTGTGGAAAAATGATCCTCAGCAACAGCCCCCTCCCAGAGGGCGGAACTGAGGGTGGTGCACCTCCATTTATAGACCCATCAGAATTGGAACTTCCATGTTCTCTCCCCTTTCCCCAATTAATTAGTTGGTTTAGTACACTTATATCTAACCTTTCCTCTGGAGGTGTTCAGGGTGATGTACATGGTTGTACCCCACCACCATTTTATCCTTAGACCAACCCTGAATGGTACTGGTATTCCTGTACTGTAGTTATTACTGTTAGAAACAGAAAACAGCTATGTATTAAAAGTTCAGGACTCAACAAGGAAACACTTCTAGTGATATTGAGCCCAAATCTTTGGTGTCACCTTGCTGAACCAGCCAGTTCTCACCAGGGTTGCTAAGGGGATGCATGTTTGTGCCATAAGGCCATTGTGAGTTGCAGTTTCTTTCCAAGTCACGCACACTCGTTTTTTTAATTGTCCCTGGGATCTGTCGTGCACACCTGTGCTCTCCCTGAACCTTCAGACCATTCTGTAAGGATGGTTCTGTGCTGTCCTCCCCAGGCTGCTTTTTACCTAAAGGTATTTGCCATCCAGAGTGGACAAGGTAGCCATAACAGAGACAAGCTTGGATGAGCTGGAAGTGAAATGATGCCAAAGCCAACACCCATGGTGTTTGGCTAGTCTGAGTGTCTTATATTAAGTGCCCTCGTTAGATTTGCAGGCTCATGAATGAAGTCATTGTAGACATTTGTCAAAAAACTGCATGATACACAATACAACCCACCCATGTACAGAAGTCTGCTCGGTTGGTTGCTCAGTTTCATGGTTCCACATTGTCAGGGTGAGCTGTGAGGGTCTGCAAGACCACAGCCAGCCAACTGGCAGGAGAGAGATTCCAAAGAGAGGGCCAACAGGCTGGTGAGCTGGCAGCTTAAGCAAACAATGACTACGTCTCTGAGGTACTTCAGAGGGAGAAGCAGTGTGTTGTGGAAGTGATTGTCCATAAGCCAGTCAGTTCATAGTAGGAGTTCTGAGGGGTGAGGGGAGGCAGATTATGGCCACTTTCTCCTCTGGGTTCTGAGCACAGTGAACTTCTCAAAAATGGAAACTTCAAAAAGTCCACAGTGATAACAACAGTGGTAAACAGTTGTGGGGATTCTGCAGCTTGATATGAGTGTCTTACTAGTAGTGTCGAGCCATGTGTCCTACGTTACAATGGATGCTGAAGACCATGGTGCTTTGGAGTGTAGGTGCGTCAACATGGGAGTCATCTTAATTTGCATCTGTCTGGATTCTTGGTACACAGAAGCTGATGTGGCTCTTGTGGAGTTGGAAGCAATGGTTTTCTTTGTATATTTGCCAAGTTCTTTACTTGTGGGAATCAAAAATCCTAAGTTGCCATAAGCAGCATGGATTGAATCCAGAGGTCCAGTCAACCAGTAGCTTCTCCTGTGCAAGCCCCATTCATTTTGATGGGGCCTGCAAGAGACATTCTTGGTTTATTGGGCCTAAGGCAGCTCGACAAAATGGCAGCTTCTGTATCTTCTCTCAGTAGTGGCTCTATGGTGGTGAGCTTTGTGCTGTATAAACACTGGCTCCGGTTTACTGGCAAAAAACATCTTCGCAGTTAATTCCAAACCCAAGTAAACTCTGTATAGTTTAGCGCCTGCTGGCTGTCTCTTCCCATGTCCAAGTCTCTTCCATACACTGGCCTCAGTGTTGGCCACTTGTGATTGTTTCCCATGGACCCAGATCAAATACCGAGTTGGATACCATCTACAATCAAAAAGAACCTATTCATTTCCAGTCTATTTGGTGAAGTCATCAAACTTCTTTGAAATCCTACGCTAGCCATGTCTGATGCAAGGAGACACCAGTTCTTGCCTGAAAGCAGCTGTTTTTTCTTTTGGTCACAATGTAAATAAATTTAGGAGGACAGATTCAAATAAAATAACCTGCAAAGGTCAGCCTTCAAATATCCAAATGGATTTAACTTTATAAAGAAGGAAAAGTGCAGAAGTGTCTGTCTGCAAGTGACTTCTGTGCTTAGAGATCCTGTGGGCAATTGGAATGGCTTAAGCTGTACAGTTCTGTGGGGCAGGGTTTATGTCATCTTGTGGGTTTCAAGGTTCTGCCACATCTTGACACTGAAAGGTGAACACCCAAGTACTCAGAACTCAACATAGTGGGGTCTTTTAAAAGTTTTTAGGCTCCATTTACCAATCATAGCAAGTAGCACTTGATAGCCTTATCTTCCATGAATTTGCCTAATCATCCCCTTTCAAAACCCAATAAACTAGTGACCATCACAACATCTTGTGGCAGCGAGTTCCATAAATGAATTCCATGCTGTGCAAACCCTTTTCCCAATCCTGAATCTGTTTCCTGGTGTGACCTTGAGTTCTAGGATTATGACACAGAGAGAGAAAATTCTCTCTCCATTCATAATTTTATAAATATGATGTTTAATTTCTTTTTCTAAACTTAAAATCTGCAAAGTTTTCATTGTAGGGAAGGTGTTTGAGCTTCTTGATCACCTTGGGTGCCTCTTCCTGTACCATTCTCTGGATATGGACAGAGCCTCAAGGAGGTCTGGGGCCCTCTTAGTTTCCTACAGACCATGGCCCCTTGGGGGTAAAGGTTTCTAAAGCTACTCTGCCTAGATGGATGTGGTCCCACTGTGCATCATCTTACATTTATTGTGTTGAATCTTATTTGCCATTTTGTTTCCTATTCACCCAATTTGGAAAAAACAGTTTGGAGCTCTTTGCAGTCTGCTAAGCTCTTTATCCCCCTTCATGGATCACGCCCTTGTTGTGGCGAAGGGGCTTGCGTAACTCAGTGAAGCCATAAGCTATGCTGTGCAGGGCCACCCAAGATGGACAGGTCATGGCAGAGAGTTCTGACAAAATGTGGTCCACTGAAGAAGGAAATGGCAACCCACTCCAGCATTCTTGCCAAAAAAAACCCCATGGAATGTATCACAAGGCTAAAAGAGATGACGCCGGAAGATGAGCCCCTCAGGTTGGAAGGTGTCCAATATACTACTGGGGAAGAGCAGAGGGTATTTCCAAGTAGTGCCAGAAAGAGTGAAGGGGCTGGGCCAAAGCCAAAAGGACACTCAGCTGTGGATGTGTCTGGTGGTGAAAAGAAAATCGGATGCTGCAAAGAACAATATTGTTTAGGAACCTGGAATGTCAGATCAATGAATCAAGGTAAGCTGGAGGTGGTCAAACATGAGATGGCAAGATTGAACATCGACATCTTGGGAATCAGCGAAGTAAAATGGACAAGCATGGGCGAATTTAATTCAGGTGACCATCATATCTTCTACTGTGGGCAAGAATCCCTTGGAAGAAATGGAGTAGCACTCATAGTCAGTAAAAGGGTGGGAAAAGCAGTACTGGGGTACAATCTCAAAAACGATAGAATGATCTCAGTACGAATCCAAGGCAAACCATTCAACATCACAGTAATTCAAGTCTATGGTGCAACCACTGAGGCCGAAGAAGCTGAGGTTGATCGGTTCTGTGAAGACCTATAACACCTTCTAGAACTAACACCAAAAAAAGATGTCCTCTTCATCATAGGGGATTGGAATGCTAAAGTAGGAAGTCAAGAAATCACTGGGATAACAGGCAAGCATGGCCTTGGTGTACAGAATGAAGCAGGACAAAGGCTAATAGAGTTTTTCCAAGAGAACACGCTGATCATAGCAAACATTCTTTTCCAACTGCACAGGAGGCGACTCTACACATGGACATCACCAGATGGTCAATCTCGAAATCAGATTGATTATGTCCTTTGCAGCCAAAGATGGAGAAGCTCTATACAGTCAGTCAAAACAAGACCTGGAGCTGACTGTGGCTCAGATCATGAGCTGCTGCTTGCAAAATTTCGGCTGAAATTGAAGAACATAGGGAAAACCACTAAACCATTCAGGTATGACCTAAATCATATCCCTTATGAATATACAGTGGAGGTGAGGAATAGATTTCAGGGATTAGACCTGATAGACAGAGTGCCTGAGGAACTATGGACGGAGGTCTGTAACATTGTTCAGGAGGCAGCAACTCAATCCATCCCAAAGAAAAAGAAATGCAAGAAAGCCAAGTGGCTGTCTGATGAGGCTTTACAAGTAGCTGAGGAAAGAAGGGAAGTGAAAAGCAAGGGAGAAAGGGGAAGATATATCCAACTGAATGCAGAGTTCCAGAGAATAGCAAGGAGAGACAAGAAGGCCTTCTTAAATGAACAATGCAAAGAAATCGAGGAAAACAACAGAATGGGAAAGACTAGAGATCTCTTCAAAAAAATTGGAGATCTCAAGTGAACGTTTTGTGTGAAGACAGGCATGATAAAGGACAAAGAAGGCAGGGACCTAATAGAAGCAGATGAGATTAAGAAGAGGAGAAAGAATGCACAGAAGAACTATACAGGAAATATCTGAATGTCCTTGATAGCCATGAGAGTGCAGTCACTGAACTTGAGCCGGACATCCTCGAGAGTGAAGTCAAGTGGGCCTTAGGAAGCATTAGTAACAACAAAGCTAGCGGAGATGACAGTATTCCAGCTGAGCTATTTAAAATCCTAAAAGATGATGCTGTTCAAGTGCTGCACTCAATATGCCAACAAATTTGGAACACTCAACAGAGGCCACAAGACTGGAAAAGGTCAGTTTACATTCCAATTCCAAAGAAGGGCAACGCCAAAGAGTGTTCAAACTACCATACAATTGTGCTCATTTCACATGCCAGCAAGGTTATGCTCAAAATCCTACAAGCTAGGCTTCAGCAGTATGTGAACCGAGAACTACCGGAAGTACAAGCTGGGTTTCGAAGAGGCAGAGGAACTAGAGATCAAATCGCCAACATTCGCTGGATCATGGAGAAAGCAAGAGAATGCCAGAAAAACGTCCATTTCTGTTTCATTGACTATGCTAAAGCCTTTGATTGTGTGGATCACAAGAAACTCTGGCAAATTCTAAAAGAGATGGGAGTACCAGACCACCTTACCTGTCTCCTGAGAAACCTGTACGAGGGACAAGAAGCAACAGTAAGAACCAGACATGGAACAACTGATTGGCTCAAAATTGGGAAAGGAGTACGACAAGGCTGCATATTGTCGCCCTGCTTATTTAACTTATATGCAGAGTACAGAATGAGAAACGCCGGGTTGGATGAATCACAGGTCGGAATTAAGATTGCCGGGAGAATTATCAACAACCTCAGATACGCAGCCAATGCCACCCTAATGGCCAAAAGCGAAGAAGATCTAAAGAGCCTCTTGTTGAGGGTGAAAGTGGAGAGGGCAAAAGCTGGTTTGAAACTCAACATTAAAAAAACTAAGATCATGGCATCTGGCCCCATCACTTCCTGGCATATAGAAGGGGAAGAAATGGAAGCAGTGACAGATTTTACTTTCTTGGGCTCCAAGATCACCGCAGACGGTGACTGTAGCCATGAAATTAAAAGACGCTTGCTCCTGGGGAGGAAAGCTATGGCAAACCTAGACAGCATAGTAAGAAGCAGAGACATCACCTTGCCAACAAAGGTCCGTCTAATCAAAGCTATGGTTTTCCCAGTAGCAACATATGGCTGTGGGAGCTGGACTATAAGGAAGGCTGAGCGCCGAAGAATCGATGCTTTTGAACGGTGGTGCTGGAGAAGACTCTTACGAGTCCCCTGGACTGCAAGGAGGTCAAATCAGTCAATCCTACAGGAAATTAACCCTCAGTGCTCATTGGAAGGACAGAGACTGAAGCTGAAGCTCAAATATTTTGGCTACCTAATGCGAAGAGAAAACTCCCTGGAAAAGACCCTGATGCTGGGAAAGATTGAAGGCCAAAGGAGAAGGGGACGGCAGAGGATGAGATGGCTAGATAGCATCACCGATGCAATGAGTATGAACTTGAGCACACTCCGGAAGAGAGCGGAGGACAGGAAGGCCTGGCGTGCTATGGTCCATGGGGTCACGAAGAGTCGGGCACGACTTAACGACTGAACAACAACAACAAAGCTCTTTATCATCCTGAACAATTTGGAGTCATCTCCAGACTTTACCATCTCACTGCTCACCATTAACTCCAGATTATTTATTTCAAAATGTGTGTGTGTGTGTGTGTGTGTGTGTGTGTGTGTAGTTTATAGTCCCAAATGACTCAGGCAATGGAATACACACAAGACTACACAGAGAGGTGATTCAAGATCATGTGGGCTTCTCTTGCAGGACAGAAGTCTTGATCCACTTCAAGGTGGGCTTAAACAAACACTATCCTGTCCTTTGGTTATCCTGGCCATCAGATAAAAAGGGCACCATGTCACCTCCTAGAGGCAGACCGGTTCACAGATGGAATAAAGAGGCCATTTCACACTCACTTTGAAAGAGAGAACTTAAGGAAGGAGCTGGTCATGTGGGTTTGTATAGCCAAACTCCTATTTGGTCTTACCTGCCTGATAACAAGCACAAAGCTATGGGTCAGTTTTCCAGTGGGTGCGCCAGTTTGCACCCTGTTCTGTGGTGTGAGCATGTTGAAGACCCTCGGGGTCTGCCCCTGATGCTGCATGCCTGGCAAGGAACTGCGTGTGCTTGCCAAACACTGAGATGCTGTTGCCTGGAAAGTGCATCTCTCCCCGCCCCCCCTTCCTCCCTCCCTCCCTCCCTCCCTCCCTCCCTTCCATAGTGAGGAAGGCAGCAGCAGCATGACTCTAATTGTGGACTGGAATTCCAGTAGCTCCTAATGTGGTCTTTGATAGCCAGGTTCCCTAATTAACAAGGCAGCCTTTCAGTTCTGTCCCATATCGTCTGATAGTTAACACATTTCCTTGATCTGAGTGTGTATTCTTGTCACGAGGAAAGCTCCTGGCCTTCCAGGCTTGCTGCGTTGGCCTTCCTGGTGGTGATTCCTCCTCCTCTGGGAGCCAGGGGGCTCAATCTCCTGCCCAGGGCCTGAAACACAAATGAAATTAGACGATTTCACGCCCGGTTCTCTGAAACATGAAGGAATCCTCAAAGATTTGTGGAGTGTGCCCTGTGCAGCCTGCAGAGTGGCCTTGTTTGTCATTGGCTCTAGAAAGATGTTAGGGTTATCCCCAGTTGCCTGGTCCTCAACATGTGGCCCCCAGGCCATGTCAGGCTTACACAATGTCTCCCATGCCTGCCCATCCTCCTCATGCACAGCCCTGTAATCTTAATACAGCAACTTTACTGAAACTTAAGTTGGTCTTGGTCTGGTCAGTGCCTAGATGAGAGGCCACCTCAGATGAGTTGTGTTGAGGAGAGGTACGATATAAATGTAATCCAATCAGTCATGAAGGAAGGTGGCTGAGAGACTGAGACTGGCAACAGGTGGATGAGGCAGGTGATAAGGTATGGGAGATGAGTGCTGGGCTGGGCTGCCCCCAATTTGAGAAGTAAGAACATAGAAGCTGTGCTGGATGAGACCAAAAGCCTCTCTCTTCCAGCATTCCATTCACACAGTGGCCAGCCAGATGCCCAAGTGGGAAGCCCACGAGTAGGTCTGAGCATGGTGACCTACTCACAGTAACAGTTGGAGAGACATGCATTTGCAACGGATGCGATTCTCCTCCCCTCCTTAGTGTAAATTGCCAATACATTCTGGGCCATACCGTAGCCCAGGAGTAACAGCTGCAGAGCTCACACTGGGTTGATTCAGGTGCAAGATGGCTGATCATTACAGAAGAGATCCCTTGGGGAGAGACCACAGGTCAGCGGTAGAGCACCTGAAGGGTCCAGATTCAGTCCCGGGCACTGTCTCTAGTGACCATTAAAGCAGAGTCAGGTAGAGCAGCTGGTGGAAAAGGCCTCTAGACTCAGCCAGAGACCCTGGAGAGCTGCTGCTGCCTGTCTGAACAGACAATGCTGGGCTGGATAGAGCAAGGATCTGAGTTCGGGTAAGGCCACCTCTGGTGCTTAGCAAAGTTCATTAAAGTTTGCTCTTGTTTTCCCAGCAAATGATTGTGAAGGCCACTGCTGCAACAGTCAGTTTGGGTTTATTTGGGGTATATTTGCCACTGAACCAGGCAATGTTCAGGGTGACATTAGCAGATGCTAATGTGGCATCAGCAGTGTGGCATCTTGTGAAAATTTTCCTATGGCTGCAGCCATTTCTCACCATTGCCCGGTGAGTTAAGGTTTGGAAAAGCCTTGGATAAACACTTCATACAATCTTAAGGGTTATAGTATAAATGTGTTAGCCTTCTGTTTACAAGTTCAAGGGTTAATTGTACTTGTAGACTAACTGTGTTAGTTGTTCAGCTATTTTAATAAATATAATAAATAAAAGGGCCTTTTCTGTGGTGGCCCCCACTCTGTGGAACTCCCTCCCTAGGGAACTCCGCCATGCCCCCTCTTTAATGAGCTTCCGTCGTGCATTAAAAACATGGTTGTTCAGGCAGGCATTTGGGGTGGGTTAGGGTATTTTAGAAAATGTTTTTACTGTAGAATTTTATCGTTTTAAACTTTTTATTGTATGTTGTACATCGCCCAGAGTGGCTGGGTGACCAGCCAGATGGGCGATTAATAAATTTAATAATAATAATAATAATAATAATAATTATTATTAGCATGACCTGTTATGGGTTACGACCCACTTCAACAGATGTTGCAAGCGGAGCTGGAGGCTTTGAGTCTGAAAAGACAGTTGAACAGGTAGATCTGCAGCAAGCGTTCCGTCGTCTCAAAGCGACAGTTGCAAACCACAAAGTGCACTAAAAGTCTTTATAACGTGAATAGAAACTATGGTCCCCATTGAGTCCCTAATTAACACAATCACATTTCCTTATCGTCTCTTTTCCTGCAATCTCGTGTTCCAGGCAAGCCCTTGATTTCAGTTTCTTTAGAACTGTCACCCTGAGGTCCTTGATGGTGTGTCCAGGGAGGTTCAAATGTTCACTGGCAGGCTTACTGATGTTCCTTTTCTTGATGTCTGATTTATGCCCATTTAATCTTTGTCTTAGTGATAGACCTGTTTGGCTGATGTAAGTTGCTTTTGGGCAACCAATGACCTGGGGAGGGGGTGGGCTTTCCCACCCTGGAGGCATTCAAGACAAGGCTGGACAGCCTTCTGTCAGGGCTGCTCTGACTTGGATTCCTGAATTGAGCAGGGGGTTGGACTCGATGGCCTTGGAGGCCCCTTCCAACCCTACTGTTCCATGACTCTGTTATGCCAGAGATCAACTGCACAATGATCAATGATGCACAGGTACACTTGCCCTGGATGCCATGTATAGCCCTGTTGGGTCCACTGACATTATCACTGGTGTTTCTTAACGAGCACAGTTGGCGTTTACATTTATTGCAAGGCCTGGCACCTTGCTCTGAGTCCAGCGATGAGTTTTTGTCCCTGTCAACTATTGCTTCAGGGTAGGTGGCTGCCTATAAGCTAGCATAGGGGCGCCTGCTATTATGTCTCTGAGACTGGGTTCATCTTCCAGGGTGGACTGTAGGTTTCTGATAATGTATTTCAGCATCCTTAACTGTGAACTATAGGTGACCACTTCTCAGTTGTTACCATTAATAACATTTTAAGTGAAGGTTTCTGAGTGAGGTTGTGGCTGTTGAGGGAGGATGAACTTTCATAGAGGGGGTCTTCAGCTTGATGTATCTAGAAATTGCTTGAATAATTATCACATATTTTCATATGTAAAGCCTTGAGCCATTATGACCAGCACCATGCTGCAGTTGGTTTTCAGTGGCATTTGACCCCCAAGCCCCAAATTCTTTAGCCTTTCCTTGTGATGAAGGTGCCCTGTGAGCATTGTAGTTGCCCTTTTTGTTGCTGTTGCTAGAACCGTGCAGAATATCGTTCTCGCTCCACCCACGGTGGAAGCACCATAGATCTGCATAATGTAAGTATCATACTTGCTGTGTGTGTTTCAGAACATAAGAGCAGCCCTACTGGATCAGATCAAGGTGGTCCTTCTGCTCAGCATCCTGTTTCTGACAGTAGCCATCCAGATGCTTCTGGAAAGGCCACAAGCAAGATGTGAGGGCAATCGCCCTCTCCTCCTGTGGCTCCCAGCAGCTGGGACTCAGTGGCTGGCTGCCTCTGGACCTGGAGGGAGCATGGAGCCATGATGAGTCGTAGCCTTCTCCATAGGTTAGTCTAATCCCCCTTTAAAACCGCCTTAGCCAACGGCTATGACCACATCTTGTGGCAGCACATTCCATAAATTAATTACGTGTTGTGTGAAGAAGGGCTTTCCTTTGTCTGTCCTAAATCTCCTGCTTGTCATTTTGACAGATCTAGCCTTTAATAATGCTTTTCATCAGTTTACCTGGGACAGAAGGGGAGGGTGATAAGACTGGAATTTCATGATGACCATTCTATCCCAAATCCTTGTTTAATTCGTTTATTTACTTTTTAAAAGCTGTAAATATTAGCTACCTTCCAGTTCTCTGCTAGTGAAGTTCATTTAAATTAATGGATCATCAGATTTCAAAATGAGTACTTTGAAAGCTCCAGTGGCCTGGAGGCTCCTTAATTTGTCCTAAAACATCAACCTTTGACAAGGGGTCTTCAGATGTGTTACCAGGAGGAAGGGGTCACAGGGGTCTCTGCCACTTTGGTCCCAAGAGTTATTTTCTGGTGTTGATCGCAAATCCTGTCCAGTCTTGGTGCAAATAATGCATTTATTTGTTGTGTGAAGTGTCCCCCTCTTCTCCCCTCAGTGCTCCCCCTTTCTGTCATCCAACAGCTTCCCTTCCTCTGGCTGCTCGCCTGCCACTGTGCATTGTAAGTGATGTTTTCGTTCCTAGTTTTTATTTCTTTAGTGTTTGCGTCTTAAATGTTTGTTCCACAAAGTATTTGGTAGGAGAAGAGAACTTTTGGGGTGAATTTGAAGCAGAAGAGAGAATAGGCATGAGTGACATCGGTGGCAGGGTCACCCGATCGCATGCACACACATTCGTGATTTTAATGCCATGACTTTGATGTAGTTTATGTGCAGTACTACATTTTGTATAGGTTTTTAGCTGCGCTGGCCCCTTTGTGAGGAAGGGTGGGGCATAAATAAAATAAGAAATAATAAAATAAGCAGTTTTCTAGTGTTGATTTCAAAGCTTGTCCAATCCTGTTTTGAATTTCAAGATCTTTTTTACACTTCAAGATGTTGGATCAGAACTATAGGACATTTTCAGGATTACCTGGTTCGTCTACAGTCTCCTTTCACTGATTTTTTTTCTTTCACCTTCTGAAATAACTCTTTGTAGTGCTCTCCAGCTTCCTGAGATGAGATGCTATTATGTATATTTAGAACAAAGCCCTCATTTTACTTTACCTGGCAAAGAGAAAAAAAAGTTGTCTTCATCCCAAATATAAGTAGTAATGATAATTGAAATCCCCACCCCACCCCACCCCACCCCGGCACCTCCAACAAAGCTTTGTTAGTATTGAAAATAAACTTCAATGCGTTGAATTCCAGAAGAGCAGTTACGGTGTTCTGTTGCAGCAAAAACAGCAAAGAATCTTGTGGCACCTTAAATACTAACGAATGTATTGTGAGATAGCACTTCATTCATCTGATGACTTGGACCATAGGCAGGTTATGGACTCTTGCAGAGGAGTCTAAGCTGCCATATATCTAGGGATGTCAGAGAATTCTGCCACAGATCTCGGTGAGGCCGAATGGCAGTGCATTCGCCCCCCCGAAATCTGTGGTGGAACGAAGCCCCTGCGAAAGGCGTGCGAAACGGGACACCTACCTGCTACCATTTGCGCGGCTTTGCGAATGGTGGCCACGGCCGCTATTCGCTTCTTCATTATAGCTGTGATAGGCTACGTAAATACTTACGTAGCCTATCACGGCTAACGCATTTGCATCCCTGCGGAAGCCGTGATAGGCTACGTAAATATTTATGTAACCTATCATGGCCAAAAAAAAAGGGAACGCAAATGGCGGCCGCCATAGCCACTGCCATTTGCATTCACTGTTGTTGTTGTTTTTGGTCATGATAGGCTACGTAAATATTTACGTAGCCTATCACGGCAAAATACAGGGACGCAAATGGTGGCGGCTACGGCAGCCGCCATTTGCGTCCCTGTGCAGGCTGCCTGGAGGGCGGATGTCCGGCTGCGGGCGGCCCTGGCTGGTGGCTCCGCGGAATCACCGCGGAGTGGAGCCGACCGGAGAGAATTTCAGGGGGAGGGATGGTGCGCCTCCCCCCCACCGCGAATGTCACCCTTCAAAAAGGTGAGTGACTTTCGTACATCCCTACATATATCTCAAGCATACAAGTAGCCTGTCTTAAAGCACAGGGTTGGAATTAGATCAGGGTTTGCCTTTGCCAGTTCTCTGACTCTGGATGTATGTAACCTGCTGAGGTTGAAAGCATAGCTGCTGTGCGGTTTCTTACAACAACGGTGCTCTTTGCCAAGAAAGCAGCCGTCTGGAAAGTGCCCCCTTTTTTCACAAAATAAGTGACACCAAGAGCAATGTAGCCAGCCTCACCCAGTGTATTGGATTGCTTCGCACACTATAGTATCTCTACCTCCATGGGTCTTCAGTTGGTAATTACCTTTCCCTTCGTGTAATTTTCCCTAAGGCGTCACAATTAATTAATCACTGAAGATTTACGTATGGTTGGAGGCAGGGAGAATTCAGATAATCACTTTTCTTGGGGCATGACGAGGCATGTGGAGGAGGTGCAGAGGGACTCCCAATTCCATGCTGGGTGTTGCTGCCCAAATCATGTCACCGCCTTCTGTTGCTGTCTGACGAGACTTTCAGCCTCTTCTCAGAATGTACCTGGACATGGAATGCAGCAGTAAATAGAGCAGTGGATAAGGCCAAACGTAGTTGCAAGAAGATAAGCACTTCTAGCTGTTTCGTGTGTGCTCTTTTATGCTTGTTTTTTTGAAAAGGCACTGGATTTTCACAGAATCATAGAATGGTAGGGTTGGAAGGGGCCTATTAGATCATCCAGTCCAACCCCCTGCTCAGTGCAGGAATCCAAGTCAGAGCAGCCCTGACAGATGGCTGCCCAGCTTCATCTTGAATGAAGCCATTTTACATTTTCCATGGCTTTGCTCCAGCAATTTTTAATGTCTTATTAAAATTTACGGATAATCTCCCTTTCTTGCTTCCACTCTGAAATCTCATTTTGAAGGGCTACTGGTGGTGTTTTTGTAGCAAGCTATATTGGTGCAAATCACATATATAGTTTTGAATGGATAAACATTTCAGAAGGAAGATTGTGGGGCTTACCAGCTGTAGCTTCTGGGTATCTCTTTCCCTTTCTTACAAGACCGCAAGAATGTGATGAGGAGTATAGCTTGCACAGAGAGAGCTAAACTTACAGAGAAGTTCAGAAATGAGGATCATTTTCAGTATTTTGGAAAAACTGGTGGGCCAGTTTACAGAATCAGCTGATGTTGTTTGGTAAACCCTTTCTTGTTCTATAACACATCAGGATTTTATGCAGAAAGGGAAAGTAGTAATTCCTCTCCATGGGCTCAGACACTTTGTGTCTATTTTATTTATTTATTTATTTATTTATTTATTTTAATATGCATAAACCACAGTTCTGTCCAAATCTGGACTCCAAGACACTATATAGTAAAAAAAATTGAACAACAGTATAAAATAACATAAAACTTGAAATACAGTAAAATTGAGATGTATAAAACTATTTAGCCCTTAACAATACATTTAAAACGTTTGGGCAAATAAAGAGATTTTAACCAGACACCAGAAAGAATATGGGGACAGCACCCAGGATGCCTTCCTTGGGAGGGACAGCAGAGAAGGACCTCTCCTTTGTAGATGTATATTGCACTGGTCCTATAGATGGAACATGGAGTAAGGTCTCCTCTCATGGTCGTAATGCATAGGCAGCTTGGTATGGGGAAGTGCTCCTTCAGATATTTGGTCCCCAATCCCTTTAGGCTTTAAAGCCAAATACCAGCGCCTTCATTTGGGCTTGCGAGTGAATAGGGAGCCCATGTAATTCCTTAAGAAGTGGTATGACATGGCTCCATCTAGACAAGCCAGCCAGGCCTCTAGCAGCCATATTCTGTACTAGCTGAAGCTTCCAAACCATCATCAAGAGTAGCCTCACGCATACCGCAGTACACATCAATTCAGTCTGAAGGTGACCAGAGCATGGATCACTCTAGCCAGGCTATCCCTCCCCAGGAAAAGCCACAGCTAATGAACCAGCCAAAGCTGGTAAATGGTGTGCCAGGCTACTTGAGCCTCCAGTGACAATGTTGGATTAAGGAGCATCCCCAAGCTGTGCACTTGCTGCTTTAGGGGGGAATGCAACCCCATTCCAGAATGAGTAATCACCAATTTTCTGGTCCCACGAACCATGTGTCCACAATGCCTTCATCTTGCAGCTTCAGTTTATTGGCTCTCATCTAGCCCATTTCTGAGTTTAGACACTGGATCGGCACCTAGACAGCCTCGCATGACTCAGATGTCAAGGAGAAATAGAGCTGGGTGACATCAACATACTGATGACACCTCACTCCAAATGCCCAGATGACTTCAGGTCTGTTTCCTGTCTCCTAGCTGAGCAGAGCAGAGGAAACTGCTTGAGCTGGCTATACAAGCAAGCAAGCTCCCAGACAGCAAGCAATCAGAGTGAGTGAACAGGGAGAGCAAACAGGAGTTTGGCAGGGTGGTTGCAGTGGAAGAGGAGACAAAGACAAAGTGGTGAGTGGGCTGGAGTAAGCCCAGGGACTTCCCATTCTGAGTCGCTGTGTGCTCACCATGTGCTCCTGAGAGCTCCAATTGAATTGAAGAGGCGTGGCCTGAGTACTCCCAGCAGCTGTGTGGGTGGGGAGTTTGTTTCCTGTCTCCTAGCTGAGAGACTAGGATTACAGACGTGACTGAAGGGCTGCCTACACTCATAAAGCCCACTGATAGGTATCGCTTCTCATCCATGTGGGAACAAATGATACTGCCAAGCGGAGCGACAAAGAAATCACGTCAGACTTTGAAGCTTTGGGAAGGAAACTCAAGAACTTTGGGGCCCAGATAGTTTTCTCACTCATCCTTCCAGTAGTTAGAAGAGGGATGGAAAGGGTGGGGGGGAATACTCCGGGTGAATGACTGGCTAGGAAGGTGGTGCCGACGCGAGAGATTTGGATTCTGGGACCACGGGCTATACTTCCTGGAAGATGGGCTGTTGGCAAGGGATGGGTGGCATCTCACAAGGGCTGGGAAGAATATGTTTGGCCACAGCATGACAAACTTTATCAGGAGGGCTTTAAACTGAATCCTACAGGGAAGGGAGATGTAGAGTTGGGGGTAACAATGGATGAAGGCTCATGCACCGCAACGGAGAGAACAGCTCCAATAGCACCCAATCATAGTCTTCACAAACATGTAAGAAGAAAGCCAGACCATGAAGCACGTGGTCTTCGATGTCTGTATGCTACTGCCCAGAGTGTGGGAAACAAGGAGAATGAACTTCAACTCTTAATACAGGAGGGAAATTATGACTTGATAGGTGCAACTGAGACTTGGTGGGATGACTCCCATGACTAGAAGACAGCAATTGAAGGATATAACTTGTTCAGAAAGAACAGAAGGAACAAAAAGGGAGGTGGAGTTGCACTATATGCTAAAAATACATATATTTGCACAGAAATACAGGAGGATGAGCTTGGTAGCCACATTGAGAGCATCTGGGTTAAAATTAATGGAGTAAAGAATAAAAGGAACCTGGTGGTCGGAGTCTACTACTGGCCACCCTATCAAAGAGAAGACGAGGATGAAACTTTTGAAAAGCAAACTGCCAATGTTTCAAGGAATCATGATGTAGTAGTAATGGAGGTCTTCAATTTCCCCGATATCCGTTGTGAGACAAATTCTGCAAAACATGGCCCCTCCAGGAAATTCCTGACTTGTGAGGCAGATAACTTCATCCTACAGAAAGTAGAGGAAGGAACTAGAGGATCGGCTATCCTTGACTTGATCCTAACCAACAGAGATGACGTAATGGATAAAGTAGCAGTTATGGGAACTCTGGGGGAAAGTGACCATGCTATACTTGAGTTCTTGGTTCTAAAGGAAGCAAAAGCCGAGTGTAGCCAAACCCTGGATTTTAGGAAAGCCAATTTTAATTATCTCAGATCAATGTTAAGTAAGGTGCTATAGCAAGCGACTCTAATGAGAAAAGGAGTCCAAGATGGGTGGGAGTTTTTAAAAAGGAAATTCTCAAGGCACAATTACAAACAATTCCAACAAGAAAAAAAGGTGGAAGACAGTAGAAGAAACCAGTGTGGCTTTACAAAAACCTTAGAGATGACCTGAAAAAAAACAGACACTTACAGGAAGTGGAAGGAAGGCCAAGTAACAAAGGAAGAGTACAGGCAGGTAGCACAGAACTGCAGGGATGGCATCAGGAAGGCTAAAGCTGAGAACAGCTGAGGTTAGAGAGGTATCCTAAAAGCAACAAAAAGGCTTTCTTCAGATGCATGCAGAGTAAAAGGCAGAGGAAAGAAATGGTGGTTCAACCAGTCAATAAGGTTGGCAAAATGATAACCGATGACAAAGAAAAGGCAGAGGTGCTCAATTCCTACTTTGGCTCAGTCTTCTCCCCAAAGAGGGTCTATGACCCCCCTGGCAAAGGCAAAGTACAGGCTGAAGGGGCAGGATTGCAGCTTGGGATCGATAGGCATATGGTCCAGGAACACCTAATTACGTTGAATGAGTTCAAATCTCCAGGGCCAGATGAACTGCATCCTCGAGTAATAAAGGAACTGGCAGAAGAACTCTCAGAGCCACTGTCTATTCTCTTTGAGAAATCATGGAGGACGGGGGAAGTGCCAGATGACTGGAGGAGGGCTAATGTTGTCCCTATCTTCAAAGAGGGCAAAAAGGAGGAACCTGGGAACTACAGACCAGTCTGACATCAATCCCTGGGAAAATTCTGGAGCAGATGATAAAGCAATCAGTTTGTAAGCACCTTGAAAACAATGCAGTGATTACTTGAAGCCAACATGGATTTGTCAAGAACAAATCCTGCCAGACGAATCTGATCTCATTTTTTGATCATGTCACCTCCCTGGTGGACTGTGGGAGTGCGGTGGACATCATATACCTCTACCTCAGCAAAGTTTTTGACAAAGTGCCCCATGATCTCCTGATGAGCAAACTAGCTCAAAGTGGGCTAGATGAAACAGCTGTTAGGTGAGTTTGGGGTATTTTCAATTTTGCGAGACCAATTTGATCTGCCGGCTTCAGCGGAATGGCAGTATTTGCAATTGAAACATTTGTTGGTTTCTAGATTCAGTCCTGCTGCTTTTACTGCCTCAGAGTCTCCTTCGCTACTGGAAATATTTACTGAAGCTGATCAGATGTATTGACCTACAGCTCATGTTTATAAACATTTATTATCAGTGAATAAATATGACACAAGTGGTTTACAGCAGGAATGGAACAGGGAATTTGAACGTCCTGTTTTGCTTAATCTGCTGTTTGGGGGTCTGTGTCAGACATTTCAATGGATCTTCGGTTACGCCTTATTCAGCAAAAGCTTTTGTTTCGGGTCTATTGGACGCCACAACGGCTTTTTAGTAAAGGCTTGTCAAATTTGGCTAATTGTTGGAGGTGTGATGCAGCCAATGCTTTTTTTATTCATATGTTTTGGAAATGCCCAATGGCTGCCTCCTTTTGGGAGGAAGTCATTGTACCAATAAATTTCGTATTGGAAAGCTCTTTAATATTTACCGATGTAAAAGTTCTCTTAAATGACTTATCTGCTTCTTGGAACGTTACACATGGTCAGCGTAAATGGATTTTTCGCGCTCTTTTGGTTGCTAAAAGACTGATACTATGATATTGGAAAGATAAAAGCTCACCGCCTATAACACAATGGACTGAAGATTTAACAACACTAGCAACATTTGAAAGAGTGGTATATAGGCGTAACTTGCAAATGGATTTATATGCAGATATTTGGTCTGCTTTTACTGAAGTTTATGTGTAATGTTTTCCCCCCCCTTCCCTTCCCCCCCCCCCTAATATTGCAATGTTAGAAACTGAGGATTTTGAATACGTTGTTGGTATTTTTTATTTCACTTTTTTTCTTTTTAAGTTTTGTAATGTTTTCAGTTTGTTTCGTTTTGTAAAAAAATTCACAGTAAATTAAAAAAAAAACTATCAGGTGGATCCACAGTTGGCTGCAGAATTGGACTCAAGGAGTGCTTATCAATGGGATCTTCTCAAACTAGGGAGAGGTAACAAGTGGGGTACCGCAGGGCTCAGTCCTGGGCCCAGTGCTCTTCCACATTTTTATTAATGACGTGGGTGAGGAGGTGCAGGGAATGCTGATCAAATTTGCAGATGACACAAAATTGGGCAGGATAGCTAATACCCTGGAAGACAGAAACAGAATTCAAAGTGATCTTGATAGGCTGGGGTGCTGGGCAGAAAACAACAGAATAGGGATGAATGCCAAGTTCTGCACCAAGGAAAAAGAAACCAAGTGCATAGTTACAAGATGGGAGATACCTGGCTCAACAATACTACAAGCGAGAAGGATCTTGGAATTGTTGTCGATCACAAGCTGAATATGAGACAACAATGTGATGTGGCTGCAAAAAAGGCCAATGCTCTTTTGGGCTGCATTAACAGAAGTATGGCTTCCAAATCCCGTGAAGTACTAGTTTCCCTCTACTCAGCACTTGTTAGGCCTCATCTGGAGTACTGTGTCCAGTTCTGGCCACACACTTTAAGAAGGATGCAGACAAACTGTAGAGGGTTCAGAGGAGGGCAACGAAGATGGTCAAGAGACTGGAAACAAAGCCCTATGAAGAGAGACCAAAAGAACTGGGCATGTTTAGCTTTGAGAAGAGAAGACTGAGGGGAGATAGGATAGCACTCTTCAAGTGCTTGAAAGGTTGTCACAGAGAGGAAGGCCAGGATCTCTTCTTGATCATCCCAGAATGCAGGACACGGAATCATGGGCTCAAGTTACAGGAAGCCAGATGAACATGAGGAAAAAACTTCCTGACTGTTAGAGCAATATGACAATGGAACCCATTCCTTGGGGAGGTGGTGGGCTCTCCCACACTGGAGGCATTCAAGATGAGGCTGGACAGCCATCTATCAGGGATGCTTTGACTTAGATTCCTGGATTGAGCAGGGGGTTGGACTCGATGGTCTTACAGGCCCCTCCCAACCCCACTATTCTATTATATGATTCTGTGATTCACCCACTGGCTTTGTATAGATGTTAAAAAGCATAGGGGAAAAGATGGAGTCTTGTGGAACCCTACAGCTCAGATGCCATGGGCTTGGGCAGAATTCCCCCAATACTACTTTCCGAAACCGACCCTGCTGGCAAGACATAGTATAACCATGTCCCCCATCCCATAGAACCAGTCCAGAAAAATACCGTAGTTGATGGTAACAGAATCTGCTGAGATATCAAGGAGAATCAACAGGTGGCACTTGCCTCTCTCTCTCTCTCTCCTGACAGAGGTCATCTGTCAGGAGAACCAAGGCTGTGTCAGCGCTAAACCCAGATTGGAATGGGTCTAGATAATCTGTTTCATCCAAAAGGGCCTGGAGATAGGCACCACCAGTCTCTTGAGCACCTTACCCAAAAGGGAATATTTGCAACTGGGTGATAGTTGTTGCTATCTTCCAGCTCCAGTGAGAGCTTCTAAAGAAGTGGCCTTGCACTCACCTCCTCCCATGCCATCTCTCAGCATGGGATTAATAACCACCAGGATCTATCCAGTCAATCCCCTTCAGCTTGGTGTAAGAAGCCAAGACAGACAAGGCTCAAGAATACAGGTGGTTGGGCGAACGTCTCCTGTACCTTGTCCACATCTTCAAGCTGCAACAACTAAAACTGATCCCACAAACCCCTACCAGATTGTGTCCTGGACACCTCCTCTGGAACTGCATTAATTATGATGTCTAGGTCAGAGCAGAGAAAAGCAATTTTACCCTCAAAATGTTGAGCAAACCTGTCACAGCACACCTTCGAGGGTTCCACCGTATCCTTCCCAGGGTCTAGAAGCAACAACCCTTTCACCACTTGAAAGAGCTCTGCCACACAATTACCTGGGGATGCAATGGTAGCAGTGGTTTCACTGTCCTCACTATTTCAAAGTGGGCATGATCATGTGTTCTTTCTTGTGTTCTGTTGAAGTCACTATGAGTCCTGTGCCATCTGCATTCTAGCCATCTTCCTGCATGTTTCATTGCCCTCAGATCTCTGGTGGCTCTAACCCAGCTATATATCAAGGAACTAGAATGTCTCAGAGATTATCTGCACAAGAACTGAGGACAAAGCTGAGCTCTGCTAGTGCTGATGTCATTGATGGACGCTCCTTTAGCGCCAACGGCTGATATGCAATTCTATCTTGGGTTCAAGAATTTTGTGTAAGATGGATCTGGGTTGGAGCAGCCAAATTGCCTCATTTCTGATTTGTGGACAAACCTTTGGGTTGGCATCTTCCACTTGTTTCAGGGAAGATTTGGTTGCACCAGTGGTGGTAAAATTCCTTATGAAAATCTCTTTTGGAGCCTCATAGGTTTTAAAAGTAACATCCATAATTCCATGCAAAACCTATGTTGATATATTTGCTTTAATTATTGTTTTTGCATCTCTATGTTGTAACCTCTAGCTAATGCAATCAGGATTTTCCTGTTCTTTCCAAGACGGAGGGTTCAAAATGTCCTGCATGGCTCTTCAATGGAGAGTGGTAGCTCCAGGAAAGCAAGTGACCCAGTTCCCTGATTCCCTTCCTCTCATCTTTTAAGAGTTTCTTGAAGGATGAAGAATGGAGGAATGGGTATTAAAAAGTTCCACAGAGGAAATGTTGTTGGAAAGCTTTTTGAAATTTGTGTGTGTGCGCGCACGCGCGTGCATGCACATGCACACACAATCTTATCACAAACTTGAGAGAAATGAGAATCGAAGGCAAATGCAGGCTGTGGTCTTTGGAAACCTGCATGCAAAAGTTCTGGCTTAACTTTATTGGAAAGACCGTGATGACAGTTCCTCCCCCCACCCCCCCCTCTCTCACACACACAGTCACACCATTGGCTTAACTGTTGGGGTGCCATGGAATGCTCATGAACATTCTGACTGCTTAGGAATTAATCTGTCAGCACAGAGGGCTGAGGAACAGAATGAGGAGTATGTGGGGTGTGTGAACTGTGTGTGTGAGATTGAAAATGAGGCCAAATAAAGAATTACAACAATCACAACTGGAGCGGGTGATGGCTTCTCAAATCTACATAGTCTTACAGGAGGCTTGGGTTATTTGAATCCATTCCAGTCCAGTTCTGGCATGGATTTGGCACAGAAACAGCCTTGGTTGCCATAATGGCTGATCTATGCCAGAGAATGGACGGTGGGAGTGCAACCCTGTTAGTTCTCCTTGCTCTCTCTCTGGCCTTCAGTGCCATCAACTGTGGCGTCCTTCTGGATCACTTGATCAGGGTGGGCTTAGGAGAACTGTGTTGCAGTGGCTCCAATCCAGCCTCTTGGGTCAGTCTCAGAAGATGGAGCTGGGGGACCACTGCTCTGCCTTGTGACCTTTGGCCTGGTGGCATCACAAGGTTCCATTTTGTCCCCTATTCTATTTAGCAATGACATGAAACTCCCAGGGTGCTTGGAGGTGATATGGGGATGCATGAGGATGAACAAGCTGAAGCGTAATCCAAACAAGATGGACGTGCTTTAAATGGGGACTCTGCTAATCTGGAGGATTCAACTGGTATTGGAAAGGGTTGCACTCCCCTGAAGAGGCCCATTTGTAGTTTGGGGGTCCTTCTGGACTTGTCACTGACTGTGGAAGCCAAGGTAGTAGCAGGAACCAGGTTGCTTTTGCCAGCTTTAGTTGCTTAAAATTGATTTTGATTTTTAAAATGTGTTAAATTGCAACGGATAGGGGATATTATTATTATTTATTTTATTATTATTTATTTCATTTCTATACCGCCCAATAGCCGAAGCTCTCTGGGCAGTTCACAAAAATCAAAACCAAACAACACACAATAAAACAATTTAAAATATACAGAACATTAAAACCACAATATAACAATACAACCACAATAAAACCTAGCAGCAGTACAGGAGTTTAAAATACAGATTTAAAACAGCAAAGATAAAAATTTAGAAAGCTAAAATGCCTGGGAAAATAAAAAGGTCTTCACCTGGCGCCGAAAGGAGTACAATGTAGGCGCCAGGCGAACCTCACTAGGGAGGTCATTCCAGAGCCGGGGTGCCACAGCAGAAAAAGCCCTCCTCCAAGTAGCCACCCGCCTCACTTCCTTTGGCAGGGGCTCACGGAGAAGGGCCGCTGATGATGATCTTAAGGTCCGGGCAGGCACATATGGGAGGAGGCGATCCTTCGGGTAACCTGGCCCCAAGCCGTTAAGGGCTTTGAATGTTAACACCAGCACTTTGAATCGGGCCCGGAAATGGACTGGCGGCCAGTGCAGCTGGAAAAGTACTGGCATAATAGGAGCTCGCAGGCCAGTCCCCGTTAACAATCTTGCTGCCCTATTTTGGACCAGCTGAAGTTTCCGGACCGTTTTCAAAGGCAGCCCCACGTATAACGCATTGCAGTAATCCAGACAAGAAGTTATCAGAGCATGGATAACTGTAGCTAGGCTATCTCTGTCCAGATAAGGGCGTAGTTGGTATACCAGCCTAAGCTGATAAAAAGTGCTCCGTGCCACTGAGTTCACCTGTGCCTCAAGTGACAGTTCTGGATCCAAGAGCACCCCCAAACTACGAACCTGATCCTTTAGGGGGAGTGCAACCCCCTCCAGAACAGGTTGAATATCACCTAGCCAGGCAGACGAACCACCCACTAACAGTACCTCCGTCTTGTTCTGGATTGAGTTTCAGTTTATTAGCCCTCATCCAGTCCATTACCGTGCCCAGGCACTGGTTCAGAACAGCCACTGCCTCACCTGGTTTTGATGAGAAAGAGAGGTAGAGCTGGGTGTCATCCGCATATTGATGGCACCTCAGCCCACACCTCCGGATAACGTCCCCCAGCGGTTTCATGTAGATGTTAAACAGCATGGGGGATAAAATAGAGCCCTGTGGAACCCCATGGCACAATTGCCATGGCACAGAGCAATAATCCCCCAGCACCACCTTCTGGAATCGGCCATCCAAGTAGGAGCGGAACCACTGTAGTGCAGTGCCTCCAACTCCCAACCCAGACAACCTATCCAGAAGGATACCATGGTCGATGGTATCGAAAGCTGCTGAGAGGTCCAGGAGAATCAACAGGGTCGCACTCCCCCTGTCCCTCTCCCGGCAGAGGTCATCCCACAGGGCGACCAAGGCAGTTTCCGTTCCAAACCCAGGCCTGAAGCCCGATTGAAATGGATCTAGATAATCCGTTTCATTCAAGAGTGCCTGGAGCTGTCCTACAACCACCCGCTCAAGCACCTTGCCCAGGAAGGGGATTTTGGCCACTGGCCTATAATTGTTAACATCCTCTGGGTCCAGGTTAGGCTTTTTCAGGAGTGGTCTCATTACCGCCTCTTTTAAAGCGGCAGGCACCACTCCCTCTCTCAAGGAGGAATTTACAACCTCCTGGACCCGGCCGGACAACCCCTCCTTGTTTGATTTAATAAGCCGTGAAGGGCAAGGGTCAAGCACACAAGTGGTCGATCGGACTTGGCCAAGCACCTTGTCCGCATCCTCAGGCCTCAGTAACTGAAACTCAACCAATAAAACTGGACCAGACGGTGCTCTGAACGCCTCTACCAATGGAACTGCATTAATGGTGGTGTCCAATTCATGACGAATCTGAGCGACTTTATCCTCAAAGTGCCGCGCAAACTTGTCACAGCGTGCTACCGAGGGTTCCACCGTCTCTCTCCCTGGCCCAGAATGTAACAGGCCGGGAACCACTTGAAAAAGCTCCGCTGGACGACACTGAGAAGATGCAATGCTGGTGGAAAAGAACTGCCTCTTTGCCACCCTCACCGCCACAGTGTAGGCTCGATAGTGGGCTCTTACCTGTGTTTGGTCAGACTCAGCACGAGTTTTCCTCCACCTGCGTTCTAGCCGTCTCCCCTCTTGCTTCATTGCCCTCAGCTCAGGTGTATACCAAGGAGCTGGCCGGGCTCTGCTCAGAGGGAGAGGGCGCTTTGGCGCGATCGTGTCAATCACCCGAGTCATCTCTGCATTCCACAGAGTGACCTGGGCTGGGATATTTTATATTGTAAGCTGCCTTAGGAAGACTGCAGTCTTAAAGGTGGCTAAGAAAGATTTATTTATTACCTTTCTATACTGCTGAAGCTGTCTGGGTGGTTCACAACAATTAAGGTATTAAATAAGTACATAAACACACCCATGATGTTGGTGTTGTTGACCTGCCCTCCTTACTGCTGGTCCTTCCCATCTATGTGTTCTTGGTTTTCTGTGTTGAGGTCTCACCTGATAGTCCTCTGGTGGTTTCCCATTTGTTTTCCAGGGTAAGGTGGCTCAGACCGCCTGCATGTCTGCCTGCAAGCACTTGTCCGCCTCGCTGATGCAGCTGCTCTTGGAAGCTGAAGTGCGGCAGCTCTCGCTGGGAGCCCTGCAGCAATTCAACCTGGATGTGGCAGAGTGTGAACGTAAGGCTTCCCCTTGCCTGTGCTTTGGGATTGGTGCCCAGCAGATGTGTGTTGGGAGGGGAGGATGTATCAGTCCAGCTACCAAGACATGCATCCCAGGCAACCTCAGACCTTGCCTGTGTGGACTTCCTGCCTGCCTGCCTGCCTTTCACCCCAAGGGCTGTAGCTTTCCTTCTGAGATTGCTCCCACTGAGTGTTCTCCCACAGAACTTCCTCATTTGCTTTGGACTACATTTCTGCACCTGCCCCACCAAAGACCCCTGCTTTAAAGAAAGCCTGGCAGTGCTGGTCACCTGCCCCCCTGCCCCCGCCCCCCTGTGTCAGATATTTGGAATTAATGTTCTTGCTCTTGGCTGCAACAGAATTGGAAATGTTCTCCCCTTTACAGCATGTTTTGTGTTTTTGCATTAACATCCTGCATTTTCTTTAGCCTCTCGCTGGACTACAGTGAGATGCAGGCATTACTAAATAAGCCTACTGTTACAATTGCAGGTCACCAGCCAATGAAAACAGTTAAGTCCCACTGCTGTTATGTATTGTCGTAGGAGAAAAGAATATGGAAGTGCTATATCAATCCCCCAAAGATTTCCCCCTCGAGCTTAAAGCCAAACTAGATATGATGCTTCATGCATCACTGAATGTGTTGCAGTTTTGGTTTTTAAATGAATAGCATGTGCTTCCTTCCCGCTTCTGTCCCAGGGAAAGTTCCCCCCCCTGCCCCCCGGGTGTCTGTTATTACCCCCAGGAAGAAAGCTTTCATTGGCACCAATAGGAGCTTCCCTTCCAGAGCTAATAGCTGGGCGGGGTGGGGCTGTGGAAGTAGTTTTCATCAAGATTGCAGCAGAGGAGGGGAGGGCTAACCCCTGCTCCAGTTCATCACAGTCCCATTGAAAATCCCCCCCATGCCTCCTGTTAATTAAAAGAAAGATGCAAAGTCAGGTCTAGTTTGGCCCCTGGAAGCTCTGCAGATAAGAAGTTAAGGCCACAATGAGGCGAATGCTACTGAGTACCTCTAAGCCTGCACCTGATCCGAGCAAGCTTGGCTCCTGGTGAGAACTTGCAGTTGGTTGCCCGCAGTAGAGCTGAAGGATCTTGCAGGCGTTCTACCCTCCTCTGTGCAAAGGAAAATGGATGGCTTTTACTATAAGCTTTAAAGACGTGCGATCCTTGACATTCCAGTCAGCCTGAAGTCTGGTGTTCTGCCAGATGCACAGGGGCGTTGAGATGTCCCATGGCAGGTGCCGCCAGCCTGAGCAGCAGGGGCAGCCAACCTGCCCCACCCCATCCAGCCCTGAAGTGGCACATGAGCTGGTGAAGTGGAGATGGATGCTGCTGCTCTAACCTTCCTATCTGTCACTGTCAGGCTCTCTGAGAATGGCAAATGCAGACAAAAGTCTTCACTGGCTTCCCCCATCCATCCCCACAATATTGTTTGTCTGGTGGTTTTTGCTGATGGCATGAATAATAAGCCCTCTTTCCAGGAGAGGCTTAAAATTTTAATGCAGGTTTTAGAACAGAAACGTTGCAGAGCAGCACAGACAACCTGAAAGTACAGTGCAGGCGATGTGCTTGCCTGAGTGCTTCCAGTGTATGCAGGACTTCTCACAGCGGAGCATCTGCTGCTTTTCTCCCACCTGACATTTCTTGTTGCAGATGGAAATAATATATGTATGGAAGACTAACGAATGGAAATGCCAGAAGCTAGGTGATCTGTCCTAGCAGCTTTGCTGGACTTCATACTCCCACTGTTTGTAGCCATAATAGCATGAATACCTAGCAACCAAGGCACCCTGTGTAAGCCACGTATGAAGGGAATGGGGCTGCTCCCACTCATCTCAGTGAAGCTTGTACAGGAGAACTTCCTGGTGGATTGGGCACCTAATGGGGAACAAATGAAATGTTGCCTACCTTACCAGGTTGTAAAGGAGGGAGGGCATATTGTGGTGGTTGAGCCCCTGCTTGGCAGGAAGAAGGTCCCAGGTTCAATCGCTGGCATTTCCAGGGAGGGCTGGAAAGAGTCCTGCCTGAAACCCTGGAGAGCCACTGCTGCCCATCAGTGTCGACCGCTGGGCTAGATGGACCCAGGGCCTGACTCAGTAGAAGGCAGCTTCCTGTGTTCCTAACCCACAGGGGAAGGAAGTTCCAGAGAACGGAATAACTCCTGGACAAGCCCTCCTGATGCCCAGGTAGCACACAAAGAGCGTTGCTCGTCAGGTGCTTTGGGCTGATCCTCTGTCGCAGCCTTCAGCACCCTGGTGCCCCCTGGAAGTGTTGGACTCCAGCCCCTGAAGCTGACAGGAGTTGTGGTCTGACACATCTGGAGGGCACCAGGTTAGGAAAGGCTGCTCTCTCTGCATATTTATTTATAATACTTATATACCGCTTAGTATAATATATTCTCTAAGCAGTTCACATACAAATATTTAAAAACACTATTAGAAACAATTTCAACTACAATAACAATACAGAATAATAAATGGAATAGTAAGATGGAGCAGCTGTTACTGAAGTGCAATAATCACAGCAGTAACTGATCCAAGAAGGAGCCGCGAAAACCAGCGGGGAGCAAATATCTCCCGTTTCTGCATTTGCTGGAGACTCATGGAAGTGTTGAATGGCAGGAGGACGCTGCCAAGTATCAGTTCAACACTTAAAGGTGAGAGGACTACATTGCTAAGTGGGAGATATCGTGCCCTCCCCCCTTATGTGTACCTACTTCTCCCACTTTGGTGCTCCCTTTTACAGCTGGAATGTACAAGGAAATTGACAAGACAAAGGCACACATATCAGACAGGCAAAAGCGAACTTTCGTGTATATGTGAAGGAATGAGAAATTTTTTTTGTCTCTATTTGCATACGCCCAAAGCACTGGAAAAGAAAGGTGGAGAACAAAAAGGGGCTGCAATTGGAGCAGCGAGAGAGCCGGGACGAGGAGACAAGACAGGTTGTGCCGCGAAGGCACCTGGGATACATACCAGAGCTGGCTGGAGAACTGAGGGGGAAAGAGGGGGAGAACAAGCCACGGCAAGCCCAGTCGTCTGTTGGGCGTAGCCTGGGTGTTTCTGTGAACAACCCACCCACCCTGACTTATTCGCAGGCCGGTTTAGCGTGACCTGTGAACCTAGCCAATTTCTCTGGGTGGGCAGTTCCTGGGTCCAGGGGGTGGGTAATTTACCTGTCCTGGATGGGGTTGCCCTGCCCCGACAGGGACATAGTTTGGAGGTGCTCTTGGATCCATCTCTGCCACTTGAGGCCCAAGTGGCCTCGGTGGCAAAGAGCGCCTATTGCCTGCTTAGACTGGCGCACCAGCTACAGCTGTTCCTGGACAGGGATAGCCAAGCCACACTGATCCATGCATTGGTAACCTCAAGGCTGGACTGTTGCCCTGCACTTCATGTGAGGGTGCCCTTGAGATGGGTTCGGAAGCTGCAGCTGCACTTCCTGCACACGTATGAGCTCTGCACTGGCTGCCAGTTTGCCCCCGAGCCATGTTCAGGGCGTTATTGCTGGCTTTTAAGGCCCTGAAGAGCTGAGGACCAGGTTATCTGAGAGACTGCCTTCTCCCATTTAGATTGCCCGTCTCTACATTCTGAGAGGATGGGCTTGCTCATTTGGCAAGCCTACCGAAGCTCATTTGGCTGTGGTGTGGAGGAGGGCCTTCTCAGTCATGGCTCCTCCCTTGTGGAATGATCTCCGCATGGAGTTCAAGCAGGCTCCTAGTGTGGAATGCTTCTGCCAACACTTGTTTGCCTAGGTGATTCCCTGACCGCCAGCGTGGTCAGCTACCCGTGATTATTTCAGTGAGGTTTTATTGTGTTTATCATTGTTTTAATGCTTTAATGAATGGTTTTATTCTAATCTTGTCTTATAAACTGCTTTGGGATTTTTTTAACTGAAGAGCAGCATAGAAATTCTCTGAAATAAATAAACAGAATAATTTGTGGGAGCACTGCAAGTGGAATCATAGAATAGTAGGATTGGAAGGACACGAAAGGTTCCTCCAGTGCAAGCACCGAGTCATTACTGACTCCTAGAGGGACGCCGCTTGCGCTGGCATTTGCATGGCAGACTGTAGTGGGGTGGTTTGCCATTGCCTTCCCCAGTCGTGACTACCTTTCCTCCAGCAAGCTGGGTACTCATTTCACCGACCTCGGAAGGATGGAAGGCTGAGTTGACCTGAGCCGGCTACCTGGGACCCAGCTTCCGCTGGGATCGAACTCAGGTCGTGGGGAGGGTTTTGGTTGCAATACTGCCACCTACCACTCTGCGCCACACGAGGCTCTAGTAGGATTGGAAGGGGCCTATAAAATCATCGAGTCCAACCTCCTGCTCAATGCAGGAATCCAAGTCAGAGCATCCCTGACAGATGGCTGTCAAACCTCGCCTTGAATGCCTCCAGTGTGGGAGAGCCCACCACCTCCCTAGGGAATTGGGTCCATTGTCGTATTGCTCTAACAGTCAGGAAGTTTTTTCCTCATGTTCAGCCGGAATCTGGGTTTCTGTCACTTGAGCCCATGATTCCGTGTCCTGCACTCTGGGATGATTGAGAAGAGACCCTGGCCTTCCTCTCTGTGACAACCTTTGAAGTCCTTGAAGAGCACTATCCTATCTCCCTTCAGTCTTCTGTTCTCAAGGCTAAACATGCCCAGTTCTTTCAGTCTCTCCTGATAGGGCTTTGTTTCCAGTCCCCTGATCATCTTTGTTGCCCTCCTCTGAACCCTCTCCAGTTTGTCTGCATCCTTCTTAGAGTGTGGTGCCCAGAATTGTACACAGTACTCCAGATGAGGCCTAACCAGTGCTGAGTAGAGGGGAACTAGTACTTCACGGGATTTGGAAGCCATACTTCTGTTAATGCAGCCCAAAATAGCATTGGCCTTTTTTGCAGCCACATCACATTGTTGGCTCATATTCAGCTTGTGATCGACAACAATTCCAAGATCCTTCTCGCTTGTAGTATTGTTGAGCCAGGTATCCCCCATCTTGTAACTGTGCATTTGGTTTGTTTTTCCTAGGTGCAGAACTTGGCATTTATCCCTATTCAATGTCCTTCTGTTGTTTTCTGCCCAGCACTCCAGTCTATCAAGATCACTTTGAATTTTGTTTCTGTCTTCCAAAGTATTAGCTATCTCGCCCAATTTTGTGTCATCTGCAGATTTGATCAGCATTCCCTGCACCTCCTTCTCCAAGTCATTAATACAAAATATTGGAGAGCACTGGGCTCAGGACTGAGCCCTGCGGTACCCCACTCGTTACCTCTCCCCAGTTTGAGAAGGTCCCCTTGATAAGCACTCTTTGAGTCTGATTCTGTAGCCAACTGTGGATCCACCTGATAGTTCTTTCATCTAGCTCATTTTGAGCTCGTTTGCTCAACAGGATATCATGGGGCACTTTGTCAAAAGCTTTGCTGAAGTCGAGGTATATTCTGTCCACAGCATTCCCACAGTCCACATTGGAGGTGACCGGATCAAAAAATGAGATCAGATTCATCTGGCAGGATTTGTTCTTGACAAAGCCATGTTGGCTACGCGTAATCACTGCATTGTTTTCAAGGTGCTTACAGATGGATTGCTTGATCATCTGCTCCAGAATGTTTCCAGGGATTGATGTCAGACTGACTGGTGTTTAGTTCCCAGGTTCCTCCTTTTTGCCCTCTTTGAAGAGAGGGACAACATTAGCCCTCCTCCAGTCATCTGGCACTTCCCCCGTCCTCCATGATTTCTCAAAGAGAATAGACAGCGGTTCTGAGAGTTCTTCTGCCAGTTCCTTTCTTACTCGAGGATGCAGTTCATCTGGCCCTGGAGATTTGAACTCATTCAAAGTACTTAGGTGTTCCTTGACCATATGCCTATCGATCTCAAGCTGCAATCCTGCCCCTTCAGCCTGTACACCTTTGCCAGGGGGTCATAGACCTTCTTTTGGGAGAAGACTGAGCCAAAGTAGGAATTGAGCACTTCTGCCTTTTCTTTGTTCTCTGTTATCATTTTGCCATCCTTATTTAATAGCTGAACCACCATTTCTTTCTTCTGTCTCTTACTACGCACATAGCTGAAGAAAGCTTTTTTGTTGCTTTTAGCATCCCTCACTAACCTCAGCTCATTCTCAGCTTTAGCCTCCTCACGCCATCCCTGCAATTCTGTGTTACCTGCCTGAACTGTTCCTTTGTTGCTTGGCCTTCCTTCCACCTCCTATATGTGTCCTTTTTTGTTTTCAAGTCATCCCTAAGGTTTTTGTGAAGCCACATTGTCTTCTTCTGTTGTCTTCCACCTTTTCTTCTTGTTGGAATTGTTTGTAATTGTGCCTTGAGAATTTCCTTTTTAAAAACTCCCACCCATCTTGGACTCCTGTTCTCGTTAGAGTTACTTGCCATGGGACCTTACTTATCATTGTTCTGTGTTTATTAAAATTGGCTTTCCTAAAATCCAGGGTATACGTTTGGCTACACTCGGCTTTTGCTTCCTTTAGAACCAAGAACTCAAGTATAAAATGGTCACTTTCCCCCAGAGTTCCCGTAACTGCTACTTGATCCACTATGTCATCTCTGTTGGTTAGGATCAAGTCAATGACAGCTGATCCTCTAGTTCCTTCCTCTACTTTCTGTAGGAGGAAGTTATCTGCCACGCAAGTCAGGAATTTCCTGGAGGGGCCATGTTTTGCAGAATTTCTCTCCCAACAAATATCGGGGAAATTGAAGTCCCCCAATACTACTACATCATGCTTCCTTGAAACGTTGGCAGTTTGCTTTTCAAAAGTTTCATCCTCATCTTCTCCTTGGTTGGGTGGCTGGTAGTAGACTCTGACCACCAGACTGAAACTTCCTTCCCAGGCAGCTGCTGGGAGTACTCAGGCCACCTCCCTCAATTCAGTTGGAGCGCTCAGTGGCACCTGGTGAGCTCACAGCCACTCAGAAGGAAGTGGAAGATGGATCAGATCAGAACATAGACCTTAACCAGAAGAGGCCATGGGTGTGTGTGAGAGATTCTCTTTCTAGAGGAAAGGCCTTTCAAGCATAGGCAGGGTTGGCATACTTGAAAGCAGGTGGGATGAAGCTGAAAGGAAGAGGTAGGTGAAGAGAAGTGTTAACAGTATAAGCAGGGAAGGGAAAAGCTAAGCCTCCATACCCAACTTGCTTTCAGGTCTCCCAATGAGAAGCGTCATGGCAGCAAGGTGGGGACAGTGAGAAAGTGCCCCTCTCTGTCATATCATCAAGCCACCCAGCTGCTTAAACCATTACCCTGCTTCTTTCCTTGGCTATCTCCCCACAGGTGTTAACAGGGAGAATTCTCCCTATATGAAAACCCCATGCTGGAGCTAGAAACTGCAGCATTTTGTGGGCAAACGCTGGCATCCAACTAATGCTTGGAGATCCTGTCTCTGGCGCGTTTGGGGCCAACGTCTCTTGCGTTCCTGCCTTGGGATTTGTGTCGTAATTTCCTTGTTTTGTCTGAATGTCGCCATGCAACAAATGGGGCTCTGCACCATTCTGAGCCCAGATAGTGTTCCGCAGACAGCCTCCCTGTCTCTTTTCCATCACAGCTCTGTGAAGCAACGTGTTCCTATTCGCTGCAGATTTTCTTAAGACTCTCTTGTTTCCCCTTCCAGTGATTACCTGCAGCTGCTGTGTAACATACAATTGTGCAGCTTGGAAAGCCCTTGGCAGGAATTTGGGGAAAATGCACAGGGTCCAAGTCAGGTCAGATGAGGTGATAATGCCGCTTGGTCTGCCTGCTGCATTCAGACTTCTCCCTTCTAACACCGGCATGCAGCAGGGCTGAGCTGAAGGGGGAAGGACACTTTGTGAAAAGCAGCTCTGAACCCCCCTCCCCCTGTTCAGGGACTGGCCCCAAACCAGGCAGGAAGGGCACAGCAGCACAGGCAACTTCATTCGCACTCTGAACTCAGTGGTGCCGTCACGCAGACAAACCCAATGGGCTGCTTGATTCTGTGAGGCCAACACTCTCAACTGCATGGCCCCTGGTGCCTGGGACCTGCATTCCCAGGGAGGAGCCCCAGCGGAGGAGCAGCGGCAGGAGGTGGACTGAAGAAATAGGACCTGGACGACGCTGTGAAATCCCCCGCCCCAGCGCATGTGCCTGTCCTCCTGGAGTTCTCACCAGGTGAACATTCAGCCCACCCCTATTGAGCAACACCCGTCCCCCAGTTGCTGCAAGCCCCCCCCCCTTTTCCACAAGCCAAGAAATCCAAGAGAGGGGCAGCAAGGATGTGGGCGGGAGCCAGCTACCAGGACCATGGGATCCCAAGCTTCACTTGGTTTCCAGGCCCAATTCAAAGTGTTAGTTGCCGCCGAAATGGCTTGGGACGAGGCTGTCCTAAAGTGGGGGTAGGAGATTTGCAGGGGCTCAGGGGCCACATTGGCCACCCTGAACCCTGTGAGGGGTATGCCCTCCCCCTGATGCCGCCAAAATCACAGCAGTGCACTTTGTTTCCCAGCTGTTTGGTGGGCTGCCGGGAGCCCCATTCTGCAGGGAAATGAGGCGTATGAAGGAGCTGCCCCTGTGTGCCCTGGGCCTCTGCAGAATCAGAAGTTCCCTGGGAAAGCAGGCATGTTGCCCTCCCCTGCCTTGAAGACTTCCTCCTCCCATATGAACCTGCCCACCCGTGCATCAAGATCAAGATGCACGGGATGCGGGAGAGAATCTTCCTGGGTCACACCCAGACTGTGGAACTCTCTGCCTGGGCCCCTCCTCAATGGGTTTTTGCTGCCTTGTTAAGACCTCCCCCACCCCTTTTATAAAGCCTTTCTTGTTTTTTTTTCCCCTGCTGTCTTTTTCCCCACATTCTGTTTTTAATTGGTTTTATTGTTTTATAATTGAGGGGTGCAAGCTACCTTGAGACAGAAATATGTGGTATAAATTATTGCTATTATTACGGGCTGCAAATGATGCTCCACATGCCTTTTTGCAGCTAAAGAGATGCAAGGGAACATAATGGCTGTGGTGGGTAGGGAGGAGATGCAATTTAAAACCAGACACAGATCAAAGGGGGTTGGAGGGGAGGAGGGGCTGGTAGCAGAGTGAGAGTGTCATGGCTTGACCCAGCCTCTGAGTGCCCTCTGCTCCCCATTTTTTGATAGTTAAGTAGAAAGCAGAGCCTCTGGGATGTTACTTGTATTAGACATGAATCCTATCCCTTTATGGCCTCTTGTATCATCTCAAGAGATTAAACCTTTTATACAGTCTTTGAAGAATATCAAGGCCCCAGGAGAGGACTTTTCCCACCTAAATGTTTTGTGAGCAGTGTAGATTGAGGAGGCTTTTTTTGGCAAGTTTGTCTACTCATATAAACAATACCAGCTGTATACCAAGAGGCTGTATACCAAGAGGCTGTATACCAAGAGGCTGGCAATGTAACATTATCATCCCAATATTCAAGAAGGGTAATTGGTAGGACCCTAGGAACTATCGACCTGTTGGCTTGATTGATATTTCAGCCAACATTTATGCTAAGTATCTCCTTAAAAAATTAGAGGCCTGGGCAGCAGAGAAAGATCTATTGGTTGAAGAGCAAGCAGGCTTTAGGAAAGGGAGATCAATAGGTAATGCTTGTCTACTTTAATTCTTCTTTCTTTATTTTTTAAATCTACTTCTTTTGATAAGTAAACATACAGCAAAAGGCAGGCAGCTTTTTACTGCATTTGCTGATTTTTTACTGCATTTCTTGACCGAACCCCACTGAGGCATGATAGTGAAGGATGCAACCCTCAAGTTGTGGGGAGCTACTGACACCACAGTTTAATGTAGGAATCAGCTCTTAAAAGGGGGATACGGAATTAGAGTGGAAGGATGGTCACAACCATGTGCCGTGGCTTATGCTGTTGTTGGAATTGAAGGGCATCTGGCATGGGTGGCTTCATTGCAGGCCTGGTGGCATTTGAGTCCATACCTAGTTCTAGAGGGATCCTGCTGTCTTGTGCTTGTAGAAAGTCAATGGAGATGGCCAGAAGCACGCATGTGTCTGTCTGCCTGCCTGTTATTAAAAATATGTTATAGCATCATTTGCAAGTGGAAGCACCAAGGCTGAATTATGTCAAAATTCATGAGGCATGCTGCTTATGATTTCCATCTGCGCATTTGTTTGCAAGTGTATGTTATAGAAAATCTCCAGAATAGCTAACAGTGGCACCATCTTCTGAGAGCCTTTTCCAGTACATGCCCTTGGAAAATAATGGGACATTTGAGAGTGCTTCCTAGCAGAAAGTGTTGCGTATGTATACAGCATTAGGACTGGCAAGCCTGCCTGCCTGCCTCTTGATTTCTTTCCATCCATCTGGGCTAGTGCCACACCTTCTTCTGAGGGAGGAACTCCCCACGCTCCCAGACGGGCCATGACTTTTGGACAGGGAAGTTTCTGTAGGACTCTTGGAAGGTCTCCCTCCAGCAGACTTTTTTCACTCTTCATTTTACTTGTATCCCTTTTTAGCTTTGCCTTCCTCTAATAAAGGGTTGTGGATGGGGGCACACAGCAATTGGGGTGTGGCATGAGGAAGCGGACTCCCCCCTGTCCTGCCTACTCCCCATGTTCCCCACCCCCACTCTCCAGGCCAGAGCAAGGCAGCTGAGGCACTTTGGATTCTTTGGCTGACAGTCCTTTGCAGCCAGTCTGACAAACAGCTGGGATGCAGGTGCTGTGGTTGCCCCACAGACTGCAAGGCCCCTCCCGCCCCCACAGTTTGGCTTCGGGCCCCTGCAGAGACAGTGCGTCTCCAGGTTCCCTCTCCAAGGGGTGGGCTTGAATTCAGGGGGCGTGGCCTAAGTACTCCCAGCAGCTGTGTGGGCAGGAAGATCCAGTCTGTTTCCTGCCTTCTAGCTGAGCAGAGCAGAGGAAGCTGCTCCAGTTGGTCTAGGTGCTATACAAGCAAGCAAGCTCCCAGAGAGTGAGAAAACAGGGAGAGCAAACAGTTTGGCAGGGGAGGTCAAGGGGGAGGACCCTAACAATTTTTTTAAAATTTCTTTTTCTTGTAACACACTTCCACACCACTGGGACTCTGTTGTTAACCTCCAGTGAATAGAGGACAAAGCACAGGCTATCCCAGTATAACCAGAAAGCTAGAAACATAATGGGAATAGAGAATATGGAAGGAAAAGACTCTCCAGTGGTGGTGACCTGCAAGGTGTGTGCAATATTTGTCTTCTTCTCTGAGATCAACATGGCCTACACTGTTGGAAGAAAAGGTAGGAGGACTGGAGTGATGAGTGTCGACCCTCCAGGGAATAAGAGAACACGAAGAGTTCTTCGACAGGACAGTGGAACTACAGCAGAAAAGTGAAGTACAGATGGTAGAAGAGCAACAGCAAGCTGAGGCAGAAGAGGACAATGCTGAGGTGAGGAAAAATGAAGTAGAGGATACCCCTTGGAAAAAGGTGACAGGAGCAGAAGAACTAGAAGCCACTCTGAAGCAGTGGAACTATGGAACCGTTTTCAGGTACTTCTGGATAAGACTGGAGAACAGCCTGCAGAGGAAGAATTACAGGGGACCCCGCATGAGAGCAAACAAGAGGCTGAAGGTCAGTCAAGCAGAGGCAATGAAAGCAAGGCCTACAACCACAAGAAGAGAAGAGTAGTAGTTGTGGGAGACTCCTTGCTGTGTGGGATTGAAGCCCAAGTATGTCGTGAAGACCTGTGGACTCACCAGGTATACTGTCTCCCAGGAGGATGAATTAGAGATGTGACTGAAGGGTTGCCTACACTCATAAAGCCCACTAACAGGAATCCCTTTCTTCTCAACCACGTGAGAACAAATGATACGGCCAAGCAGAGCTACGAAGAAATCACGTCAGACTTTGAAGCTTTGGGAAGGAAACTCACGAACTTTGGGGCCCAGATAGTTTTCTCATCCATCCTTCCAGTAGTTAGAAGAGGGGTAGTAAGGGAAAGAAAAATACTCCAGGTGAATGACTGGCTAGGAAGGTGGTGCCGACATGAGAGATTTGGCTTCTGGGACCACGGGCTATACTTCCTGGAAGATGGACTGTTGGCAAGGGATGGGTGGCACCTCACAAGGGCCAGGTAGAATGTGTTTGGCCACAGCATGAAGAATTTCATAAGGAGGGCTTTAAACTGCACCCTACGGAGGAGAGAGACATAGAGTTAGGGGTAACAATGGACAAAGGCTCATGTACCACAATGGAGAGAAAAGCTCTAATAGCGCCCAATAATAGTCTTCATAAAGATGTAGGAAGAAAGCAGGACCATGAAGCACATGGTCTTTGATGTCTATGTACTAATGCCCAGAGTATGGGAGACAAACTTGAACTCTTAATACGGGAGGGAAATTATGACTTGATAGGTATGAGTGAAACTTGGTGGGATGACTCCCATGACTGGAAGACAGCAATTGAAGGATATAAGTTGTTCAAAAAGAACAGGAGGAACAGAAAGGGAGATGGAGTTGCATTATATGTTAAAAATACATCTCTCTGCACAGAAGTACAGGAGGATGAGCTTGGTAGCCCCATCGAGAGCGTCTGGGTTGAAATAAATGGAGCAAAGAATAAAAGGAACCTGGTGGTCGGAGTCTACTACTGGCCACCCAACCAAGGAGAAGACGAGGATGAAACTTTTGGAAAGCAAATTGCCAATATTTCAAGGAAGCATGATGTAGTAGTAATGGGGGACTTCAGTTCCCCCGATATTTGTTGGGAGTCAAATTCTGCAAAACATGGCCCCTCCAAGAGATTCCTGACATATGTTGCTGATAATGTCCTCCTACAGAAAGTAGAGGAAGGAACTAGAGGATCAGCTGTCCTTGACTTGATCCAACAGAGATGATGTAGTGGATAAAGTAGCAGTTACGGGAATTCTGGCGGAAAGTGACCATGTTATACTAGAGTTCTTGGTTTTAAAGGAAGCAAAAGCTGAGTGTAGCCAAACGCGTACCCTAGATTTTAGGAAAGCCAATCCCCTTCTGCCACTCTCTGGGTGGTCATTTCGGGGGTCGGGGGGGGGGAGGCAGCAGTTCTGTGGAGCCTGAGTTGAGCCCTGAGGTGGAGCTCTAGCTGCACCAGAGTTCCAAATATAGGATTACCTTCTTGACATCCCAGTGGTTGTGGTGGAAGGAGGAGGGGTTCATTGAATCCTACCAGGATCAATAAGTAACAGGTAGTCCTGGAAGGCCCCTTCTGGCTGAGGAGGTCCAGGTTTCCAGAGCTGGCCTGCTTGTGGCTTTGGTGGCTGCCAAGCAGAGTAGAGCTCCTGTCTCAAAATCCAGTAGCACATTCCAGAGCTGGATCAATCACAGCTAGCAGCCTATAGTTGAAGGCACACTTGGAAGAAACTGATTATCTAGACCCATTTCAGTCGGGCTTCAGGCTTGGGCATGGGACAGAAACGGCCTTGGTCGCCTTGGTGGATGATATGAGGAGGGCTCTGGATAGGGGTGAATGCTCCTTCCTTGTTCTCCTCGACCTCTCAGCGGCTTTTGATACCGTTGACCACAGTATCCTCCTGGACCGCCTGGAGGGGTTGGGCATTGGAGACACTGTATTGCAGTGGTTCCGGTCCTTCCTCTCCGGCAGGTACCAGAGGGTAGCACTGGGAGAGGAGGTTTCGGACCCGTGGCCACTCACTTGTGGGGTGCCACAGGGTTCCATCCTCTCCCCGATGCTATTTAACATCTATGTGAAGCCACTGGGGGCTATCATCAGGAGGTTTGGGGTGCAGTGTCATCAATATGCGGATGACACGCAGCTCTACCTCTCATTCAAATCTTCACCAAGGTTGGCCGTAGAATCCCTGTCCAAATGTCTGGAGACGGTGAGTGGCTGGATGGGGAGGAATAAGCTGAAGCTGAACCCTGACAAGACCGAGGTACTTTTGGTGGGAGACAAGAGGAGGCTGGGGGATGTTGACCTGGTGTTGAATGGGGTACGGCTACCCTTGAAAGACCAGGTCCGCAGCCTGGGGGTCATTTTGGACTCCCAGCTGTCCATGGAGGCTCAGGTGTCAGCTGTGAGCCGGACAGCGCTGTATCAACTCCATCTGATACGGCGGCTGCGCCCCTTCCTTCCCGACCATCTGCTCCCATCGGTAGTACATGCCCTGGTCTCCTCTCGTTTAGATTACTGTAATGCGCTCTACGTGGGGTTACCCTTGAAGACGGTTCGGAAGCTGCAGCTGGTACAGAACGCGGCGGCTCGCCTTATTAAAGGCAGCCGCCGGCGAGATCACATCATTCCAGTGCTGAAGGAGTTGCACTGGTTACCAGTTGTTTTCCGGGCCAAATTCAAGGTGTTGGTTTTGACCTTTAAAACCCTATATGGTTCCGGCCCAGCCTATCTTAAGGAGCGCCTCCAGCAACACCAGACAGGCCGCTTAACAAGATCAGCCTCAGATGGCCTTCTCTCTGTCCCATCAGCCAGGACAGCTAGACTGGTGGGGACGAGGGAGAGGGCCTTCTCTGTGGTGGCCCCCACTCTGTGGAACTCCCTCCCTAGGGAACTCCGTCATGCCCCCTCTTTAATGAGCTTCCGTCGTGCATTAAAAACGTGGTTGTTCAGGCAGGCATTTGGGGTGGGTTAGGGTATTTAAAAAAAAAAAATTATGGTAAAATTTTATTGTTTTAAATTGTTTTATGGTGGGTTGTACATCGCCCAGAGTGGCTGGCTGACCAGTCAGATGGGCGATTAATAAATTTAATAAATAAATAAATATAGGCTGAGCAGGAACAGTCATGAACTGTGGGTTACTCTGAAGTAGATTCTGGTGATTCCTCTTTCTTCTGGAGGAGACTGTGCCTTTTAAGGTCAGTAGAAGGCCTTCATTTGCCAGCTCTTACCTTACATAAGACTGGAGTTACAGGTGATGTGGATATTTTTTTTAGGGTAGTCTGCAGAAAGCTCTGACTCAGGGATTGTTGTTAAGTCGTGTCTGACTCTTCGTGACCCCATGGACCATAGGACACTAGGCCTTCCTGTCCTCCACTCTCTCCCGGAGTGTGCTCAAGTTCATATTCATTGCAAGAATACTGGAGTGGGTTGCCATTTCCTTCTCCAGTGGACCACATTTTGTCAGAAGTCTCCACCATGACCTGTCCATGTTGGGTGGCCCTGCATGGCATAGCTTATGGCTTCACTGAGTTACGCAAGCCCCTTTGCCACAACAAGGCAGTGATCCATGAAGGGGTAGGCAATGCTTTTGGGCCCATGAACGCATTTGGCAGTTTGAGAAACTGTTGTGGGCACCACCACAAAATTGCTGCCATGGGAACTGTGGCTAGACACAGAGGCCAAGTAATCTGCCCAAATGGCTGTGTACAATGCCTAGGTGGGAGCCCAGGCACAACACACTTTGAACCCGCAGGTTTCAGTGCCCTTTTCTTTTTTCCCTTCTTGGCGGCTGGGTGCGCTGCAGAGGAAAGCATCAACCTGCAGCCACCCGCCATCTTCATTTCCCAAGAATGTCTCTGAGCCCAGAGGCATGTATGGGAAAGAAAGATGGCAGCAGCTGGAGGTCCACAGTTTGCTTAGGTGTGATTCCAGCTGCCAGGAAGAAAATGTGTTACTCTAAAAAGAAAAATGTGGGAGGGGTGGGGCATTTTGGCAGGTGTGAGAAAGGGGGCCAGGGACACACAGACTAACTGATACATCAGCGAGGGAGGTGGCTGCACTAAGAGTATTTGGTTGCAGGGGTAACAAGAACCTCTCATCACAGCCTTGTACTGACGGACTTTCTAAAGGCTGAACAAATAAAGAATTCTCCCACAGTTCATGGGTTTCCTGTGTGGAATCTCAACCAGGGTGTCGGGGGAGGGTGTTCAGACATGTTGTGAAGGTTCTTCTTAGGACCATCTCCAGCATAAGCACTCTGCCTGCTCTGCTTACCAGGTGTCTAAATTAGGGACACCACTGAATAGCAGCTTTGCCTGTTTTCCTTAAGGATAAGGCTGTGCTCAGGCTGGCATTCATGGTGTGGGAAACCACATATTTCATAGGCCCCAAGAGTTGGTTCTTCCTAATGTTTGTTGTTTAAAAAATGAAATAAATATGTGTACCCCCCCCCCCAAACAGGGAGAATTGGTTCTCTCAGATGTGTCCTCAGCAATGGGTGGCATCTGACCGTCCAGATGTTTTGGCCTACACCTCCTGTCAGCCCTCACCTGTATAACCAATGGTGAGAGATGTTGGGAGTTGTTGGCCAAAATATCTGGAGGGTTACAAGTTGACCATCCCTGCGTCCCAGAGAGCAGAATTGGCACTAGTTAGATGTGCGAAGTGCCCTGCAGTTCTAATTGGTAAGAACACTGGATATTAGGAAGATGGGCCCCTTCTTGGTTTCCTTTTAACTAGCCATCTTTGAGAAGAAAAGGAGCTAGAGTATTTCACTGAGGAGGCCACTGGGGTTGCCCACAGGGTTCACTTCTTGGGAGGAACCCTGTTATGCTGGATATTGTATTCGCACCTTTTGGTTAATTGCCCTAAACAAACAACACTCTTTTAGATTTTTAGTTAATTGCCCTAAACAAACAACACTCTCCTTTGTATGAACAGTGTTTGTTTTGCACTGCTGTTTGGGTTACAGCTCACTCTGTGAGGGAGAATTTGGGTGGGGGAGGCCTCCTCCAGAGGAGATTTTCAGGCCTGCCTCAGGGCATGCCTTTACTGGGCATTACAAGCTCATGTCCTTGGCCAAGGAAGCCTGTGGGAAAGGGTTGGACAGAGGGGCTTCTTTTCCTGAGGAGCAGCCCTGTGCCCTGAGGATGTTACTGTTCTGGTGTATCCCAGGTGCGCAGACTGCCCTCTGGGCAGTGGAGGGGGAGAGGAAGATGTTCACTTACTCTAAGTTCCCATTCTTCCAGGTGGCCAGAAGGCAGCCCACCCTCCTGGCTGGGAATGTTCTGCTTGGTCCACACTGACAGGCCGCAGGGCTCTTCCTCACTTGTGTCCACAGGTTATACTCAAGGATGCACAAACATCCCAAGCAGGGTCCAAGCCCCAGAGGGCTGGGCTTTTGCAAGCACCGATCTCGAATGCCTGAACAGGGCTGCCCGTCCCCCAGGGCCCAGCAACCTTCCTGAGGCAGTGGGGGAGGCAATGGAGAAAGCAGAGAGCATGCCAAACCCCCAGCGGAGGGATTTAGTCTCTGCCTCTGCCAGAGAACAGCACTATCTTCCTGCATGGCATGCTGGGGCTTATAGTGATGCTGCCTCCCCATGGATGCTGCCTCCCGATTATCCTGCTGCAGGCAGCTTTTGTGGGCCCGGGGGGGTGGGTACTGAGGAGGAGGAGGACGCAGCAGGGACTTGCATTTGCAAGGCATTTATCGTTTTCTCTTCGAGTTGGTTGACATCTTTGTCCTTCATGTTGATAAGGTTGATCAGTGAAATGAAAGTTTTCCTGCTCTTCCAGTTCTGGTTTGGGAGGGTGGAAAAGCAGAAGATTGACCAAACCAGGAGATGGCCACATTCCAAATGTAAAGACTGCCCTCTACACATTTAGAAGAATGGGAATTTACAGAGGGCACCCCCTCCCCTGCACTTTTTAGTGTGTAACACACAGGGGTCTCTCTCTGTATCCTCTCTGTATCTGCATTGTTTCTGTTTTAGAGCCTATGAAAGAAAAAAGTCTATTGCATATAGCCAACCCATGTGGGTCTTTCTCCTTCCACCCCCCGCCCCAATTCTATTGAGCTCTTTTTATTTCTGGTCCTTTGTAAAAGGCTTAGCCATTCCTGTTCCTTGGGCCTGCCTTTGGGAGGATGTTTTGGGAAAGAGGTTAGAGTCCCCCTGTAACCTGTCCTGGGTGGGTGGCCCTTGCCTGTAGGCCTCGCAAAGACATCACTTCTTTGGCCTGAACACAAGTCTTGCAGCCCCTTAGCCTGCCACAGGGCTTTGTACCAAGACCAGCTCTGTTCTCTGGCGATTTTCTGCTCAAGGGGCCATGCTGTAGGTGGCTTGCTCCATCTCGCCACAGATACAGGGAAGGCACGGCAGAGGGATCGAGCGGTTTCCCGGCAATGCCGCACTGGGCTCTTGGGCCGCTCTGTGCTAATTGTAGTGACACCTGGCAGAGGAAGCTAAGTGCAAGAACTGGCTGTGCACTCCTTGGCTGTGCCCTCCTTTGCTTGAATTAAGCAGCAAGCTTTGCACACGCATCCCCTGCCACTGAACTGTAAATGTGTGTCCAAACGATGACCTCTGGCTATTCGAAGGGGCACCGACACATTCCTGGAAAGCCACCCTGTCGGGCTGTGGCATCTTTGAGGCTTAGCGGGTTCATCATGATACTGAGCTGCAGTTGGCTTTTGGCACCTGCCCCCAGCAGTTCATGGTTGCAGGATTGAGACTGAGGTCTAGGCAAGGAAGGCATCTGGAACAGTGCAGGGCCAGAGGCTGAGAGGCGTGCACCAAGAGTGACAACAAAGGCAGGCACAGGCATGAGCCAAAATTGGCAGCTATCAAGTCTTTCATAGAAGGATGAGCAAGCTCAGATTAGTTCCTGCAGTCCACATAAGGAGCCTGAAAGCTCAGTGGCAGATATATGACTTGCAGCAAAAGGTCCCAAGTCCAGTCCCTGGTAGCATCTCCACTTGAAAAAGGAGCTCAGGGCATGGGGCTGAGGGACACCTTTCTCTTCCTTGGGCAAGCACTACCAGCTGTCCACGTAGACAACACTGGGCTCAATGACCCAGTATATAAGGCAACTCCCTGCATTTATATGCTCCGCCCTGGCTGCATGCAAGCCTCATGTTCTGGAGGGCCCAAGAGCACCAGCAGGACTTGAGGACCCAGCAAAGTTACCTCAGTCAAAGAATTGCAGTCTGTCTTGGAAAGATTCCTCCCTTGCAGGAGCCAACTGTCTGCCTCAGAGGAGGAGCCATGCAAAGTGGCAGCAGCATTGCCACATCATGTCCCCTGACTGATTCAGCTAGAGTGGAGCAGTCAAACCTGCCAAAGACAAGTTCCAGTGCTCTGATGCGCAATCCTATGCAGGTAACAGGCATGTGATGTGGACTTTTGTGAAGGTGGTTGGCATAAATTCACATGGGTCATTGTAACCCTGAGGGGAACCAAATTAACAGGTTGAGAAGTAAAAGACTATGGAGCACACTGATTTGAGCGCTAAACAGTGTGCATCCAGTAATAACCCATTGGGAAGATGGTTTGTCACAGATGATGTTACGTTTTCAAGGAGATTATGCAACTAATTCATTTGAACATAGCATCCTGCTTCAGCCCAGGATTCTGGTGCAAGTAGCATCTGAGAACCAGAATGTATTTAGAGAATCTCAGTTACAAAACTAAATGAAACATATACTAAAGCCCATTATAAGATCCTTAATTATTGTAATATCAAGGCTAATGTTATTTGTACTGCCCCAGTAACATTGCAGCCACATCTTATGAAGTCCTGGTTGTATGACAACAAATGGCTGGACCTGAGAATCATAGAATAGTAGGGTTGGAAGGGGCCTACAAGACCGTTGACTCCAACCCCCTGCTCAGTGCAGGAATCCAAGTCAGAGCATCCCTGACAGATGGCTGTCCAGCCTCGTCTTGAATGCCTCCAGTGTGGGAGAGCCCACTACCTCTCCATTGCCTGGGTTCCATTGTCGTATGGCTCTAACAGGATGTTTTTCGTGATGTTCAGTTGGAATCTGGCTTCCTTGTAACTTGAGCCCATTATTCCATGTCCTGCACTCAGGGATGTTTGAGAAGAGATCCTGGCCTTCCGCTCTGTGACAACCTTTCAAGTACTTGAAGAGCGCTATCCTGTCTCCCCTCAGTCTTCTCTTCTCAAGGCTAAACATGCCCAGTTCTTTCAGTTTCTCTTCATAGGGCTTTGTTTCCAGTCCCCTGAGATTTGAACTCATTCAAAGTAATTAGGTGTTCCTTGACCATATGCCTATCAGTCTCAAGCTGCACTCCTGCCCCTTCAGCCTGTACTTCGCCTTTGTCAGGGGGGTCATAAACCCTCTTTTGGGGGAAGACTGAGCCGAAGTAGGAATTGAGCACCTCTGTCTTTGTCATCTGTTATAATTTTGCCATCCTTATTGAATAGTTGAACCACCATTTCTTTCCTCTGTCTTTTACTCTGCACATATCTGAAGAAAGCCTTTTTGTTGCTTTTAGCATCCCTCGCTAACCTCAGCTCATTCTCAGCTTTAGCCTTCCTGACACCATCCCTGCAGTTCTGTGCTACCTGCCTGCACTCTTCCTTTGCAGCTTGGCCTTCCTTCCACTTCCTGTAAGTGTCTCAGTTTTTTTCAGGTCATCTCTAAGCTTTTTGTGACGCCACATTGGCTTCTTCTGTTGTCTTCCGCCTTTTTTTCTTGTTGGAATTGTTTATAATTGTGCCTTGAGAATTTCCTTTTTAAAAACTCCCACCCATCTTGGACTCCTTTTCTCATTAGAGTCGCTTGCCATGGGACCTTACTTATCATTGTTCTGAGGTAATTAAAATCGGCTTTCCTAAAATCCAGGGTACAGGTTTGGCTACACTCGGCTTTTGCTTCCTTTAGAACCAAGAACTCAAGTATAACATGGTCGCTTTCCCCCAGAGTTCCCGTAACTGCTACTTTATCCACTACGTCATCTCTGTTGGTTAGGATCAAGTCAAGGACAGCCGATCCTCTAGTTCCTTCCTCCACCATCTGTAGGAGGAAGTTATCCGCCACATGTCAGGAATTTCTTGGAGGGGCCATGTTTTGCAGAATTTGTTTCCCAACAGATATTGGGGAAACTGAAGTCCCACATTACTACTACATCATGCGTCCTTGAAACATTGGCAATGTGCTTTTCAAAAGTTTCATCTTCGTCTTCTCCTTGGTTGGGTGGCTGGTAGTAGACTCCGACCACCATGTTCCTTTTATTCTTTGCTCCATTTATTTTAACCCAGACGCTCTCGATGGGGCTACCAAGCTCATCCTCTTGTATTTCTGTGCAGAGAAATGTATTTTTCACATACAGTGCAACCCCACCTCCCTTTCTGTTCCTTCTGTTCTTTTTGAGCAAGTTATATCCTTCAATTGCTGTATTCCAGTCATGAGAGTCATCCCACCAAGTTTCAGTTATACTGAATGTTCAATTTGTGTTGAAGGTAAGGAAGAGTGCACAATTAAGGGTGCAATCTCCCTTCAGATGGGGGAGAAACATGCTGGTAGGGCAGCTCCAGTTAAGATCTCTGCACAGGCAGTTGAAAGGAACCTCCAAAGGAGGAAGTTTAAGCAGGAAATGTTTATTGATCAGCTGAAACCTGATACCAGTGTGTTGGATGAAATGAATCAAGCCATGATGTTTATTGATGCAGCTTGATGGGTTGTTCAAGACAGGTGCTGATTGTTAATTATTTCCCCCTCATGCTTGTTGCTGATTGGATTTGCCTCCGTTTCTAAGTGGTACTGTAGCATACTCGTGTTTGTGGCTGATGCTGGCATGTTTTGCTGAAACGTTTCACATTTAAAAAATCTGTTTATAAAAAAAAAACAACTTTTAACATGTATAAGCTGGATGTGCAGTTGCTGGTCATTATTGTGGTTTGGAGTGCCATGATAAACTGTTGTTGAGCTAGTAAGTTAAGAGTATATGTTCAGTACAGACAGTGAAATAATTTGAAAAGGGTCTGGACGTACCGTCAGGTCGGTTCAGCTAGTTGCCATTGCCAACACCAAAATACCAGTTTGTAGCAATAGGGTACCACTATTCTTTGTACTGTGTTTTCTAGAAAACCTAAGAATGACTCTCCTCTGTGCACACACCCCAGTCCCCAAGTACACATTCTTCATCCCTCCTTTAGACTTTGACCATAAACCTTAAAGAGCAAGAATATTTCAACATGGAAAACTTGCATTCAGTAGCTCCTAATGAGCGGCTGGAATGATTTAACCTCTCAGCTGAACAGGCGTCTTGACTATTGAATTGTCCATCTAGTTTCAAAAGCCTACCAATATCAGATGCCAGTCCTGCAATGGGTCACTCATTCTCAGCCTCCCAGGTCACCCAAACCCTCCATGTGATGCTGTATTGCCAAGGCTGGCCCAACCACACAAGTAACCCAACTATCCATTTGGGGCACCAGTAAAGCAAAACACAATCTTAAAGGTGCACTCCAAGGAGCCTCTGGAAGGTGTTGGAGGGCGCTATGGCAGAACACCCTGTGCAATGAAGCCACTGGAGGTGGTGCAACTTTGGGGCCAATCTTGTGTTTTTCTCTTGATTGAAAGGCTTGACTTGGCAATGCTTGGTGGCCTGGCCTGTTCCACCAACCAATAACATGGAGATGCGTAATTAGGGGAATTAAATTTGATATGATATTCTGTTTGCCACCAAAGCAGGAACTTTGCCTGTTCCTTGAAGATGAGATAGGATTGTCATGCCTACCTTCAGCCGCTGAATTGAGTTATGTAGATGGTGGCCAAGACCATCTTAAATGCAAGTCATTCTAGACTTCCTCTTCTATGCTGTATGTGATACTGGTTTAAACAATTAGATACCAAATTATTAATTTAAACATAAACCTTTGGACACCAAAGAGGTAAGGGATGGAGAGGATATTTTCCTTGATGCTTATTGCTGTTCCCTGCTAGTCAAATGGCTGCCTTCAAAACAAATTGATATTCTACACGGTGGTGGTGCTTCTCCCCATTTTCTGGGCTTTGTGCAATGATATCATATCAGATAAGTTATTCTGCTTCAACATAATTAATGGAGCAGTTTGGCTTATTTATTTTTGACCAATGTGCATGGATCATGGTGACAGGCATGAAATTAGACAATTCCTCGAGTGCCCCCAAATATAAATAGCTTTCGGAACTGAAAAGGGTTTCACAGCTGAAGATTTTATTGTGTTGAGAGGAAAAGTGTTTCCATTGACCCCCACCCCCCCAACACACACACTTTCCCTCCATCCCCCAAATGCTTTTCTTCTTTGCAAATTGTTTGTCCATTCACAAAACAAATACTCTGGAGCCCAGTGAGGCTCATGGGAATAAATTTCAGGTCGAATTAGTACAGTTTCCTTGCTGTCAGGATGGTGGAATTAATGGTGTTTTGATGACACAAATTTTGAAGGGCGAACAAAAAGCTTGAAGGGAGGGAGACCTGACTCCTTAGAAGTGCGGTCCTCCTCTCCCCCAGCCGCTGTTGTCTTTGCTGTCATCCGTCTGCCAATCTCCCTGTCCATGGTTAGTTAAAAGCGCTTTTTATCCTCTCTTCTTTCCCACAGAGTTTGCCAGATCCGGGCCAGTGCCTGGGTTCCAAGGGGACACGCTGCAGTTGGCCTTCATCGACTTGAGACAAGTACGTCTTTGTGTTCTTGTTTTTTGTGTTTCTTTTAAGATGTGTGACTGAAGACCATCAGGTCTTAAGGGAGGGAGGAGGGGGTGGGGTTGGCGGCCCAGGCCAGAGACCTCTATTCCTCTCCACCACCACCACTGCCATCAACCCACCCAGTCCCTCGAGTTTGCGTCCACCTTTTCGTGTAGTTATCTGGACCTCTTCTCCTGATGGAAGTACGAAAGAGGTGGTGGTGGGTGGCCTGGTGAGAAAATGGGGGCACCCATGATCCCAGGCCGTGGGTGTGTTGAGTTCCACTTGGCATCTACCATAGTGGCAGGAAGATGATTTTGGCCTGCTCTGCATGGGCACTGAGCAGGGGCTGCTAACAGAAGAAGCACTGATGCAGAGGCTGCTCCTGCTAGCGTGACTTTTGTGTGCACATAATGCCTGGTGGAGGGATTTGCATTCTGCAGCGTGTAAGGGAAGGACTCTGTGTGTGCGTGTGTGTGTGTGTGTAATTGGTATATGCGTGGGGAGGGCTAATGTTCTTTCTCACAGGCGCAGCCTCCAGCCCCAAATTATAAAGCATCTTTTTATCAAGACCATTACAAAAGGCTCCGCCCATTGAAGGGACCACCTCGTTAATTGTGGTGGGTAATAGGATGTCCCTGGGGGTTGGCAAGCTCACATAGGCAGGAAAGAGGCCATTTTCCAGCAAGTCATTTGTTATGGAGGGACATGGGGGGGGGGTGATATACCAGTCTGTGTGTGGGGTGTGATGGGGGGCGTCTAGCTTCTGTCATCTCTTGGCACTGAAGATGGATGGGGTAGGATAGAGGGTCTGAATGAGGCAAGATGCAATGACTGATGCCCTTTTTCATTAAAACAATCTTTTCCATTAAAGGCACCCCGCTTTGTCTCAGCTGCCATGATGATGCAGTGCCGTTGGTTTCTAAGGCTGACATAGGCTTGCATTCTGAATGGTGCTCTCTGGATCACGGGGTGTCTCTGAAACCTTCACCAACCGCCTTGGATTGATCTGCTTCATTCTCTCCCCCCACCTCCACTCCACCTCCCCACCATCCCATGCTGTGCCAAGGCAGCTCTCAGCCTGTCTAAAGCAGAGTGATCGCTAATCCCAGAACACCTTTCATTCTAGAAAGTGTGACAGCGCAGATCTGGGAACGCAAGCCATCTGTTTCCCTGTCACGTGTGGCCATTTTGCCTTGTTTCCAGACTTTTCGTGAAATGATTCCAAATATGGAGGAAAGGGAAGCGCCCCATTTTGAACTCAAACACAAGAGGTGAACTTGCCATAATGGCTTAGATCAGTGGCCCATCTAGCTCAGACAGTGACCAGTGAGAAGCTACAAGGAAGTCCACAAGCCTTGTGGTGTTCCACTAGTTTGTCGTCAAGCCTTCTCTTGTGGAACATAAAGTTTCTTTCTCAAACTAACCACCAATAGACCTATTATCTGTGTATTTATGTAAGCCTTTTAAAAGCCATTCATAAATTTGCCATTGCAGCACCTGCAGTGATGACTTCCACAGGTTGGTTCTAGATTGCACAAGGTAGTCATCCCTTCAGTTGGTCTGACTTTCTGCATCGGCTAGTTTGTTGGCTAGTTTGCCTCTCAGAAATGTGTGGCCTGGGTGTGCTTACTTATTTTTTATCAGCTATGACCCAGCCTAGTCCAAACTGCTGAAAGGTGGTGGTACCATTCTATGCAAGACATGTTCCTGTTCCCCAAAGGTGCACAATCTGACACAACCCATTTTGAGCCACAGATGGCTTTTGGACAGTCATGTCATACATCCATTGAGTTCCCCTGTCAGAGCAACGGAGCTCATGATGAACCCATTGGTGCAAACAGGTTCTGTAGGTAGACTTTATGAGAAAATGGTTGTATTATCAGATTACAGTAGGTGAAGAGAGGGCAAAAGGTAAAACACGACACGCTTCTTTCTGTAATAACCCTTGGATTGCCAGGGGGCAGCTACCTAATTCTGAAAACAGGTATTCAGCTGTGGAGAGGAATGCTCAGAAAACTGACGTATTGTATTTTAATGCTGCTTTGGTTTTGTGGACTGCCTAGAGACCTTGTGTTATGGGTCAGCTATATAAATACAGTAAATTAAATTAATAAATATTTGAAAGGCTTTTCAAGAGGTTACTTTGCTTATGAAGGATGAGGTTAACAATATGTATCACAAGTATCCATTTTATGATTTGGTCCTTGTGTGTCCTTGACAGGTGTGTAACTTTCCTCTGTCCCTCCACATCCCACCCTGCCCCATCCAAGTCTTATTCACAATTTCCAGCCCCCAGTGCTTTTGGGTCGTTCTTCTCTCCTTGGTTCCCCCATTAGCTGTTGGTGCTGGAGAGCTGGCTGGTGTGTAGAAAGTTTAGTTCTTATGAGCAACTCCAGGAAGCAACAGATGGGAGTGGTGAAACTTATATTGTTGCGAGGACAATATGTGGAATTCCACTCGCAGTGGTTTTTCATAGGAGTATCATACAGTCTTTGATACGGGCCTGTACATGCGGAAAAGAGCCTGAGTTGTGGCAGCCTATCACGTGGGGAACATTTCCTTGTGTCTTTGTGTGTGTTTCCTTCCCTGAAATCCAATATGGAATAACTGGGAATTTGGGGATAAGATAGGGAGGGGAAACAACCTTAAGTGGGGAGCGTACTGATTAGAAAGAGAGAGAAAACAAGAGCTAATATTTTCAAAAATGTACTGGGCATGAACATTCAAAGTTAGGACTTCAACCTTATTGATTCCAGTGGGAGAAATCTAAATATATGCTTTGAAGAGGCTTTGGCCAAATTGTACCTGTTGCTGTTTACTAATCAGTGACTTATTGGTTCAGGATAGTTAACCTTATCTAAAGTTTGCAACTGTTACGGGCAGCATTGTATACTACATTAAGAAGAGTCTAGGATTACAAAGTTTGGCTCAGATGGCCTTCTCTCTGTCCCATCAGCCAGGCCAGCTAGACTGGTGGGGACGAGGGAGAGGGCCTTTTCTGTGGTGGCCCCCACTCTGTGGAACTCCCTCCCTAGGGAACTCTGTCGTGCCCCCTCTTTAATGAGCTTCCGTCGTGCATTAAAAAAGTGGTTGTTCAGGCAGGCATTTGGGGTGGGTTAGGGTATTTTAGAAAATGTTTTTATTGTAGAATTTTGTTGTTTTAAACTGTTTTATTGTATGTTGTACATCGCCCAGAGTGGCTGGGTGACCAGCCAGATGGGCGATTAATAAATTTAATAATAAATAAATAAATAAATATCCAATTTTTTTTGGTAATCCTTAATATTGTGGCCTATCAGTTATGTTGTAGGGTTGTTCATTTTTTCAAGTTTTCTCTAGAAACGTGAGTTTCTTCTGTTCCTGTCTGATAATGGTGAACTTGACATAGGTTTTTAAAGGCCAGTAGTGTTATGGGCTTCTCTTTTCAAGTTACTTTCTCCCCACCCCCCATTAAAATATACTTTACTTATATTATTTATTACGAATAAAAGTTGTGTTTAGGTGTCTTAGGAAAAAGCTGCTTGTGCCTCCAACTCTAACATGGCATATTTTGTTACCGCACATCCTTTTTTACATGTGTGCAAACTCATACATGTACCCAATTAATCCTGAAATATAGGGGATCTTTTGCAAAGGTGTGGTATGTGCACACGGTAGATCTTACATTGTCCTTTAACAAAGTGGGGAAATTAGGTCATTGACAAAGATTAAGAGTGAACAATATACATTTAATATTATTATAAATGTTTACAGAAAGAAGACGGCTGGATTAGTATTCCAATCCCCTGTGACTTGGAGAAGCAAACTATTCCTAATCAGGGATTAGGACAGGGAAAGGAGAGGCCGAGGTGGGGAACTTTAGTTCTCCCAATAAGAAGAAGGGAGGGGACTTGAGAAATGGCAAGGCTTGGGAAACTCTGTGCAGCAGAGGAACTTTGAGTTTTAATGGCAGAGGGTGGGCTAGATGAGGGGCAGAATGGCTATATGTAAAGCAGTGTCAGGAGAAAGAAGAAGAAATAGAGCCAAAGTGGGTACCTGGTTTCAGAGTAAGGAAAAACCAAAGGACGCCTCACTTCCTAGCTGGCTATGGATACTTGGAAACTCACTGTGGGCTGCCCTCTGGTCTACAGGCTTCTGGTCATGAATTCAAAAAAGATGTGATCACTCTGGCTGCCGAGAGACCTTGGCACACCAAGGTATCTAGAAACAGCCCTAAAGGTGATGACAGGGAGACTGAACAGCTGGCTAAGTCATTATTAGGGACCCTCGAGGCACACCCAATTTTACTGCAAAATTGAATTTGGAATGGAGAACCCTGAAGAAAGTTTCCCTTTGGATTCTTACTTCTCTGAGGAAAATAACAAACATGGAGAGAGGCAAGGGAACTTGGGGAAAGAGGCAAGGGAGGGGAGCCAGTTAAGTGTGTGTGTGTGGGTGTCTGTGTTTGGCTTGGAACCCAAAAATACTTTAGCACAATGCCCTAGGCTCCTTGCTTTCCCCCCAACACCCCCCCACCCCCCATGAGCTTAGTGCACAGCTCCAACTGCCATGTCACCCCACTGTGAGAGACATGGTTGTCCTGTAAGCCCAAGATGGCTGGCCACCCAGAATGCAGCTGCACACACCAAGTGGGGAGACCCTCGCACATCCCCTGTGATGAGCAACAAAGTTCCCAATATTAATGGGTGACTACACTGAAATGGTGGGTGGTGGGATGCAACAATGGGCTAGCCAACTAAGTATTACCAGGGCCATGCTTCTGAGAGACAGGATGTGAAGCTCTGTCTGGCAACAGATCTATCTGAGCATAAAAGGCAGTAAGATGGTTCAAGCACACACACACTGAGAGAGAGAGAGGGAGAGAGAGAGAGAGAGAGAGAGAGAGAGAAGGAACTCTGGCCCTTGAAACGTGGGTTAGGCACCAGAGTAGGAGAGGGAGAGCGCAAGAAAAGGGCCAAGCGAATCCTGGATAGATCCTGGAGCTGCCTGACAGAGGGTCCATCTACACCAGGTGCCCAAATTCCAACTTCAAGGGCGGTTATATACTTCAGGTTGAGAGCACAAAAAGGAACTATGACTTTGGGCGGACAAAGGATGGAGCGGAACAAAGGATAGCTGGGCTCTGAGATAGAATAAACATCTTCCTTTTGATAGCTGGCTACTTGATTGCGTTAAAGCTAGCTAAGCATTGCAAAAGCCACATTTCTGAGAGCCAGTGAAGGAGAGGCACGTCGAACAAAGTACCTCTGATTATGTTTTACTTGTCTGTTCTGGTTCGTAGCTGCAACTGTGTTGCAAGTTTTTTATTACTGTCTAGGCCAGATGTTTTATTGCTGCTGTTTCTTGTTTTTATGAATTTATGCTGTTTTATTGCCATGTTGGTTTTTATTATATGGGATTTTAACGTTGTAAGCCTCCTTGGGAGGGCTTCTCCCTTGAAAGGCAGCTTAGAAATATTTTAAATAAAAATAAAGGGGATCACAGACAGTGCCCAGATGGTGTTTTAATCCACTTATTCATCTTCAGGATTGGACCATGTTTCCTGCCAAGGCTATAGATTGGCCCATTTATGATACCCTTATGGGTTGCTTGACTAGGGCAGTGACTTAGGGCAGTATCCAATACTGCCGCGGTGCTTCTGCTCATTCCACTGCAGCAGCAGGACCCACCGCCAGTGCAGCAGGGAGTTGGTGCTGTCTGAAGCAGTGCCGGAAATGAGCGAAAGACTCTAACCATTAAAAACCCTGACCATTAAAAATACATTATGCAAAGTATAAAACAATTTACATAAAATTTATATATAATTTTATAAAAGCATTTGTAAAAACATATACACTGACAGCAGAGACAGAGGCAATATAAGTCATCATGGCTGAGCTTTTCAGTAACGTTTTTAATGATTTATTTATTTCAAGGATTTCTGTGTTACCTCTGAAAGCATAACATTTTCCCAAGGTGGTGTGCAGTCATCACTATACAAATATTTTAAAGTAACATCAGTATCTAAAACATTAAAGCCAAGAGAACAGGTGTAAAGCACTTCAAAATGACAGTAAACTTTTAAAAACAATATAACAAGAGCAATTAACAATTTAAAATCCAGCCTACTTTCTTTAACTACAGGCAGGTTGAAATTTAAAAGTCTTTAAAGTTCACCTAAAAGAAAACAAGCAGACAGCCGAATGTGTACCTCTTGACGGAGGGAGTTCCACAAATATGGTGTCACCATTAAAAAGGTCGTGTCTCTTGTGCCCACCACTGCTGCTGGTGTGCATGCAAGCAGAGCCTCTGTGGATGACCTTAATGCCTGGGAAGGCTCATATGAGTGTAATGGTCCTTCCAGTAAGCTGGTCTCAAACCATTTACAGCTTTAAAGACAGTTCCAGCATTTTAAATTTATTTTGCTGTGAATAGGCAACCAGTGCCGCTGATACAAAAGTAGTGTAATTTGTACTTATTGTTTCAGTAAAAGCTAAGCAATTTGTACTTTATTCCATTAATTAGTCAGTACTAAGTAGTACAAGATGCATGTCCCATTCTCAAAGTAGCCCTCCTCCACACCCCCACCCTAAACTTTCCCCTGGCTTCAGCCTTTCAAGAAATGTTGCTTCTTCCTGTTCTTTCTTTGGGGAAATGTATTTAGCTCTTAGCCCTCATCCAGCCCCTTTTCTGTCCTGCCCCCTTCCATCAAAAACTTCTTAAGCAGCATAGACGAGAGAACTAATTTTCAGCAGAACAGGATTACTGAGTTGAGGGTAATGGGTCCTGATTTATACCACAGATCAGGCATCCGGGCTATCAGACTTGATTTGTGACCACATTTCCCTAGCAGCACTGCTAAGAGTTCGTCTGGCCTGGCCCTTTTAAGGCAACAGAGATGGAGCAGTTGCATTTGGATGAGGGTCTCAGTGTGCCAGCATTTATGCCACAGGTCCTGATCTGGAGAAGAAGATCCATGTGTAGAGAACGCTGCTACTGTGTGCACAGTTGTTGCTCTGGCTCAGGGCGTGAATCCTTTTGCATGCTTGTGCTGTTACCTAGAGTACAGGAGGCTGCTGGCCAAGCTGAAACAAGCGAAGGGACACCTCAGTGGCAGATGGGATATTTTTTGTTTAGTCCTGGCTGCTTTGGGGTATAATATGCTGCTTTTTGTATTTTTATTGATATATTTGCATGTCGTTTTGTTATTGGATTCATGTTTTGCCCTGTTAGATGCTTTGGGCACCTCCATTTTGGAGGGAGAGAATAAGATGAATATAGATAAATTTAATGTTTTGGGAATCTGTTGTCCAGAACCTTTAGAAGCAAGGAGCAGCTGGGATCCTCTGCTCCCACCCAGAGGTTAGTTAACTAAAAATATGTTTATAAAAAGGGCAAAGTGTTTGGCTACCTTTGCTGCTTTAGTAACTTGGAGAATACTAAATTTATCCATTCAACAATGTGGGGCCCTACACTGTAGGAAAAGAATTTTATAACACCTGAAACTGGGACTTTATTTTCTGAGGGCCCATCCCCTCCAACCACTACATAAAGGGACTCAATTTGACCCCCCCCCTTTCTTTTACCTAGTACAACATCTCAAATAATCTCTAGCTTTGTTAACATAAAGACTGCCTAGTTTGTCTCTACTTCTGTTTTCCTCCAACCAAGGAACCTATGTGGTTCAACCAGGATGTGGACTGTTCTAAGTTAACACCTCGATTTTGTATTTTCAAAAATGAAGGATCAACAATTGTCTGCTACTGTCTCCTTCCCAGTAGTCCTTGGGGCACTGAAACCTGAAACCATCACTGCACCTGATAGAGCCCAATTTGAATGTCTACAAACCCTCCTTCACCATATCATCTTAACATTCTAACTATGCAGTCAGCACAACTTCAACATCAAGTCAGTCTGGTTTTTTCTCCCTTGTATTCCCCCCATCAACTTGCTTTTTGTAACATCTTACCTGAGCGGATCTGGAGATCTTAGAAACTTGTACATTTTTGTGACCTTTGAGTTGGCCTAATAAAGATATTACACAAATATGGGGCGACATCCGGCACTGCTGGTGCTCCTCCGCTTGTTCTGTTGTGCCAGCAGGACCCACCGATAGTGCAGCTGGAAGCCAGCTAGTGCTTCCTAAAGCAACCCTGGAAATCAGTGGAAATGCTCATTTCCAGGACAGGACAGGTCAGCAGAGCTCTCTTCTGCAAGCTGCCTTGACCTGGCCCATTTTGGCTTGTTTCTGATTGCTTCAAGGTTCATTAGTTTCTTATTGCACTAGGGGTGGGTCCCACTGGAGCTCGGACATAGATTTTAAAAATCTAGTGTATCTTTCCCTTGTATTTTAGCATGTGAGTTGGAAGGATTTATGGCCCAGTCATTTGACCATTTTCCTGAAGCATTCATGTGGTCAGTCAACTCAGACTGAGTTTCCATGTATTGGACTGTTCCTGCGAGATTGAACTACATAGCAGGTCAATTCACCCTCAGTCATAAGTGGACTGATGAAATGTAGTTATACCTCCTAGTCAAACGCTTATTGACTCATTCTCAAGATGGCCCCCATATACCCAAATTCAGTTCAGATTGATTGGCCAGGTTGATTCATGTTTTAAAAGAGAGAATTAAATGAGAATCCACTATATTCAAGGTTTGCCAGCTACTTTGGTCAAGTAGCTGTATGCATGCTCTCACCACAACAGCCAGCAGATTTAGAAGAATGTACAAGCCCAAAGTAGTTTTATACAAGGAGGCCATCTTGGGCTTCCTTACCGATAGTTAGGAAGCCCCAGATGATATTGCTATCATAGAATCATAGAATCATAGAATAGTAGGGTTGGAAGGGGCCTACAAGGCCATCGAGTCCAACCCCCTGCTCAATGCAGGAATCCAAGTCAGAGCATCCCTGACAAATGGCTGTCCAGCCTCGTCTTGAAGGCCTCCAGTGTGGGAGAGCCCACCACCTCCCCAGGTAATTGGTTCCATTGCCGTATTGCTCTGACACTCAGGAAGTTTTTCCTGATGTTCAGTCGGAATCTGGCTTCCTGTAACTTGAGCCCATTATTCCGTGTCCTGCACTCTGGGATGATCAAGAAGAGATCCTGGCCTTCTTCTCTGTGACAACCTTTCAAGTACTTGAAGAGTGCTATCATATCTCCCCTCAGTCTTCTCTTCTCAAGGCTAAACATGCCCAGTTCTTTCAGTCTCTCTTCATAGGGCTTTGTTTCCAGTCCCCTGATCATCTTTGTTGCCCTCCGCTGAACCCTCTCCAGTTTGTCTGCATCCTTCTTAAAGTGTGGTGCCCAGAACTGGACACAGTACTCCAGATGAGGCCTAACCAGTGCTGAGTAGAGGGGAACTAGTACTTCCCGGGATTTGGAAGCGATGCTTCTATGAATGCAGCCCAAAATAGCATTTGCCTTTTTTGCAGCCACATCACATTGTTGGCTCATATTCAGCTTGTGATCGACGACAATTCCAAGATCCTTCTCGCTCGTAGTGTGGTTGAGCCACGTATCCCCCATCTTGTAACTGTGCATTTGGTTTCTTTTTCCTAGGTGCAGAACTTGGCATTTGTCCCTATTAAATGCCATTCTGTTGTTTTCTGCCCAGCACTCCAGTCTATCCAGATCACTTTGAATTTTGTTTCTGTCTTCCAAAGTATTAGCTATCCCTCCCAATTTTGTGTCATCTGCAAATTTGATCAGCATTCCCTGCACCTCCTCCTCCAAGTCATTCATAAAAATGTTGAAGAGCACTGGGCCCAGGACTGAGCCCTGCGGTACCCCACTCGTTACCTCTCCCCAGCTTGAGAAGGTCCCATTGATAAGCACTCTTTGAGTCCGATTCTGTAGCCAACTGTGGATCCACATGATCGTTGTTTCATCTAGCCCACTTCGAGCTAGTTTGCTCATCAGGATATCATGGGGCACTTTGTCGAAAGCTTTGCTGAAGTCGAGGTATATGATGTCTACAGCATTCCCACGGTCTACAAGGGAGGTGACTTGATCAAAAAATGAGATCAGATTTGTCTGGCAGGACTTGTTTTTGACAAATCCATGTTGGCTTCGAGTAATCACGGCATTGTTGTCAAGGTGCTTCCAGATGGATTGCTTTATGATCTGCTCCAGAATTTTCCCAGGGATTGATGTCAGACTGACTGGTCTGTAGTTCCCAGGTTCCTCCTTTTTACCCTTTTTGAAGATAGGGACAACGTTAGCCCTCCTCCAGTCATCTGGCACTTCCCCGGTCCTCCATGATTTCTCAAAGAGAATAGACAGCGGTTCTGAGAGTTCTTCTGCCAGTTCCTTTATGACTCTAGGATGCAGTTCATCTGGCCCTGGAGATTTGAACTCATTCAAAGTAATGAGGTGTTCCTTGACCATATGCCTGTCGATCTCAAGCTGCAATCCTGCCCCTTCAGCCTGTACTTCGCCTTTGCCAGGGGGGTCATAGACCCTCTTTTGGGAGAAGACTGAGCCAAAGTAGGAATTGAGCACCTCTGCCTTTTCTTTGTCCTCTGTTATCATTTTGCCATCCTTATTTAATAGCTGAACAACCATTTCTTTCCTCTGCCTTTTACTATGCACGTAGCTGAAGAAAGCCTTTTTGTTGTTTTTAGCATCCCTCGCTAACCTCACCTCGTTCTCCGCTTTAGCCTTCCTGACGCCATCCCTGCAATTCTGTGCTACCTGCCTGTACTCTTCCTTTGTTACTTGGCCTTCTTTCCACTTCCTATATGTGTCCTTTTTTGTTTTCAGGTCATCCCTAAGCTTTTTGTGAAGCCACATTGGCTTCTTCTGTTGTCTTCCACCTTTTCTTCTTGTTGGAATTGTTTGTGATTGTGCCTTGAGAATTTCCTTTTTTAAAAGTTCCCACCCATCTTGGACTCCTTTTCTCGCTAGCATTGCTTGCCATGGGACCTTACTGATCATTGTTCTGAGTTTATTAAAATCAGCTTTCCTAAAATCCAGGGTACGCGTTTGAGTACACTCGGCTTTTGCTTCCCTTAGAACCAAGAACTCAAGTACAACATGGTCGCTTTCCCCCAGAGTTCCTGTAACTGCTACTTTATCCACTAAGTCATCTCTGTTGGTTAGGATCAAGTCAAGGATAGCCGATCCTCTAGTTCCTTCCTCTACTTTCTGTAGGAGGAAGTTATCCGCCACACAAGTCAGGAATTTCCTGGAGGGGCCATGTTTTGCAGAATTTGTCTCCCAACAAATATCGGGGAAATTGAAGTCCCCCATTACTACTACATCATGCTTCCTTAAAACATTGGCTATTTGCTTTTCAAAAGTTTCATCCTTGTCTTCTCCTTGATTGGGTGGCCGGTAGTAGACTCCGACCACCAGGTTCCTTTTATTCTTTGCTCCATTTATTTCAACCCAGATGCTCTTGATGGGGCTACCAAGCTCCTCCTCCTGTATTTCTGTGCAGAGATATGTATTTTTCACATACAGTGCAACCCCGCCTCCCTTTCTGTTCCTCCTGTTCTTTTTGAACAAGTTATATCCTTCAACTGCTGTATTCCAGTCATGAGAGTCATCCCACCAAGTCTCAGTTATACCTATCAAGTCATAATTTCCCTCCTGTATTAAGAGTTCAAGTTCGTTCTGTTTGTTTCCCATACTCTGGGCATTAGTATATAGACATCGAAGACCATGTGCTTCATAGTCTGGCTTTCTTCCTACCTGTGTCTGAAGACTATTATTGGACGCTATCAGAGCTGTTCTCTCCATTGCAGTGCATGCGCCTACATCCATTGTTACCCCCAACATTACATCTCCCTTCCCCGTAGGATTCAGTTTAAAGCCCTCCTGATGAAGTTCTTCATGCTGTGGCCAAACACATTCTTCCCAGCCTTTGTGAGGTGCAACCCATCCCTAGCCAACAGCCCATCTTCCAGGAAGTATAGCCCGTGGTCCCAGAATCCAAATCTCTCTCGTCGGCACCACCTTCATAGCCAGTCATTCACCCGGAGTATTTTTCGTTCCCTTTCTATCCCTCTTCTAACTACTGGAAGGATGGATGAGAAAACTATCTGGGCCCCAAAGTTCTTGAGTTTCCTTCCCAAAGCTTCAAAGTCTGACGTGATCTCTTCGTAGCTCCGCTTGGCGGTATCATTTGTTCCCACATGGATGAGAAGAAAGGGATACCTGTCAGTGGGCTTTATGAGTGCAGGCAACCTTTCAGTCACGTCTCTAATCTGTCCTCCCAGGAGACAACATACCTGGCGAGTCCACGGGTCTTCGCGACATACTTGGGTCTCGATCCCACGCAGCAAGGAGTCTCCCACTACTACCACTCTTCTCTTCTTCTTCTTGTAGGCCTGGGTTTCATCGCCTCTGTTTGACTGACCTTTAGCCTCTTGCTCACTCTCATGCAGGTTCCCCTGTGATTCTTCCTCTGCAGGCTGTCCTCCAGTCTCATCTGCAAGTACCTGGAATCGGTTCCACAGCTCCACCGCTTCCACTGGTGCAGAGTGTCGTCTAGTTCTTCTTCTCCTAACTGTCACCGTTTTCCAAGGAGTATCCTCTACTCCATTTTTCTTCACCTCAGCATTTCCCACTGCCTCATCTTGCTGTTGCTCTTCAAGCTTCTGGTCTGCCCTTTGCTGCTGTAGTTCCCCCATTCTGTCCAAGAACTCTTCGTGTTCTCTTATTCCCCGGAGGGTTGACAGTCGCCGCTCCAGTCCACTTACTTTTTCCTCCAGCAGCGTGATCAACTTGCACTTGTTGCAGGTGTAGGCCATGTTGTTCTCAGGCAAGAAAACAAACATGGCACACACCTTGCAGGTCACCACCACTGGAGAGTCTTGTCCTTCCATAGCCTCTTTTCCCTTTTTGTGTCTAGCTTTGTGATTGTTCTAGACTAGCCTGTGCCTGCTCCTCTACTCAGTAGAGGTTAAAAGCAGAGTCCCACTGGTGTGGAAGTGTGTGTTACAAGACAAATAAATGAAAAAAAGTCAGTAAAAAAAAATAAAATAAAATAAATGTTAGGGGCCTCCCCCTTGACCTCCCCTGCCGAACTCCCCTGGCCAACTCCTGTTTGCTCCCCCCATTCGCTCGCTCTGTTCGCTCGCTCTCTGGGAGCTTGCCTGCTTCTGTAGTCCCTGGACCAGCTGGAGCAGCTTGCTCTGCTCTGCTCTAGTCTGCTCAGCTGGGAGGCGGGAAACAGACTGAAGCTTCCCGCCCAGTCAGCTGCTGGGAGTACTCAGGCCACACCCCTCCAATTCAGTTGGAGCTCTCAGAAGCTCCTGGTGAGCTCACAGCCAGTCAGAAGGATAAAGGGCAGCGCCCTGGGCTTCCTGCAACCCACTTACCTCTTAGCCTCTGTCTCCTTTGTCTCTTCAACCACTGCAACTCCCCTGGCCAACTCCTGTTTGCTCCCCCTGTTCGCTCGCTCTGTTCGCTCGCTCTCTGGGAGCTTGCCTGCTTCTGTAGTCCCTGGACCAGCTGGAGCAGCTTGCTCTGCTCTGCTCTGCTCAGCTGGGAGGCGGGAAACAGACTGAAGCTTCCCGCCCAGTCAGCTGCTGGGAGTACTCAGGCCACACCCCTCCAATTCAGTTGGAGCTCTCAGAAGCTCCTGGTGAGCTCACAGCCAGTCAGAAGGATAAAGGGCAGCGCCCTGGGCTTCCTGCAACCCACTTACCTCTTAGCCTCTGTCTCCTTTGTCTCTTCAACCACTGCAACTCCCCTGGCCAACTCCTGTTTGCTCCCCCTGTTCGCTCGCTCTGTTCGCTCGCTCTCTGGGAGCTTGCCTGCTTCTGTAGTCCCTGGACCAGCTGGAGCAGCTTGCTCTGCTCTGCTCTGCTCAGCTGGGAGGCGGGAAACAGACTGATTATCATTAGTGTATAAACTGTTGCAGGAGATAGACACTGTGCAATTATTGAATCAGGGAGCTCAACCCCGGCTGCAGGCTTTGAATCTAATTCCTGCAGACTTTGAATCTTGGAACATAATGGTAGCACTGGCTGACACTCCCAACTCTCTTCCACATATGTGACTTTGTAGCTCTCTACCTTGCCAGTTTTTGAACTGATATCCATCTAGGAAAACCTTCCTGGTGCACAGATTACACCACTGTGAAGCTGTTTTTTCTTTTCTTTTCTTCTGCCCCCCCCCCCCCCCCCGTTAATCAGCAGTATGTTTTATTTGTCTTTATGTGCCTGGGAACCTATTCAATTTATGTTGGGTGAGAGCCAGCCTCATCCTCAGACGTCTCCCTGTGATAAATGCAGCTTTACCTGGTAAAGAACACTTAACCCTAATTTCCAGCACCTCCGCTTCTTTTCATACTGATGCTGCAGCAAACTCTGTGTGCAACTGTGAGTAACCCAAAGCAGAATAATTTGAGCAAATCACAGACCTACAGTCAGGGCCAGAAATATTGGAACAAGGATAACTGTTTTGGCAGTTGGCCTCTGTACACCACCACATTGAAGTTGAAAGGAAACACACCCAGATGGGAGCGAAGTCAGGACTTTCAGCTGTAATTCAAGGGGTTTGACAAAAGTGGGGCACTAACCATTCAGGAAGGACAGCCAGTGGCATACACCCCCCCCCCCATCGTTGGTGGCTCATAAGTAATGGAACAAACCAACATCATTTTAAACTGAAGCATCGCCTTTAATACCTGGATGAAAATCCTTTGCAGTCAATGACTGCCTGAAGTCTGGAACCCACAGACATGACCAAATGCTGAGTGTTCTCCCTCGAGATTCTTTGCCAGGCCTTTACTGCAGCTGCCTTCAGCTGCTGCTTGTTTGTGGGTCTTTCTGCTTCACTCTTGTCTTCAGTAAGTGAAAAGCATGCTCTATTGGGTGGAGATCAGGTGACTGACTTGGCCGTTGAAGAACATCCCACTTCTTTGCCTTGAGAAACTCTTGGGTAGCTTTTGCTGTATGTTTTGGGTCATTATCCATCTGCAATATGAAGCGGCGTCCTATCAGTTTGGCAGCATTTGGCTGAATCTGAGCAGAAAGTATAGCCCTCTGCACTTCAGAATTCATCCTGCTGCTTTGATCAGCAGTCGGGTCATCAATAAACACCAGTGACCCGGTTCCATTGGCAGCCATACATGCCCATGCCATAACACTGCCTCCCCCATGTTTGACAGATGATGTGGCATGCTTTGGATCATGAGCTGTTCCTTTCTTTCTCCATACTTTTCTCTTCCCTTCATTCTGGTACAAGTTAATCTTGGTTTCATCAGTCCAAAGAATCTTATTCCAGAACTGGGCAGGCTTTTTTAGGTGTTTGCTGGCAAAGGCTAATCTGGCCTTTTTGTTCTTGAGTGTTACTAGTGGTTTGCACCTTGTTGTAAAGCCTCTGCATTTACATTCATAAAGCCGTCTCTTCACTGTAGATGTTGACAGTGACATGCCTACCTCCGCAAGAGCGTTCTTGACCTGGCTAGATGTTGTGAAAGGGTTCCTCTCCACCATGAGCAGAATTCTGCAGTCATCCACTTTAGTTGTCTTCCGTGGTCTTCCAGGCCTTTTGCTGTTGCTGAGCTTGCCAGTTAATTGCTTCTTTCTCGAGATGTTCCAAACTGTTGTATTGGCCATTCCCACTGTTTTTGCTATCTCTCTGATGGGTTTACTTCGTTTCCTCAACCTAATGATGGCCTCCTTCACTCGCATGGACACCTCCTTGGACCTCATGTTGGGAGTCCCAGTGAACAGCTACCAAATGCAAATGTAACACTCAGAACCAACTCCAGGCCTTTTATCTGCTTGATGGGTCATGGGGTACCCAGGAAACAGGCCACACCTGGCCATGCAGCTGCTTGTCAGCCATTTGTTCCATTACTTATGAGCCCCCAATGATGGGAGTGTGTGTCTGCCACTGGCTGTCCTTCCTGAATGGTTAGTGCCCCACTTTTGTCAAGCCCCTTGAATTACAGCTGAAAGTCCTGACTTTGCTCCCATCTGGGTGTGTTTCCTTTCAACTTCAATGTGGTGGTGTACAGAGGCCAACTACCAAAACAGTTATCCTTGTTCCAGTATTTCTGGCCCTGACTGTACATGCATCTGCCTTTCCTGTATTGGGGAGGGTGTCTTTACTTGTGAAGATTTTTTTAAAGATTTCTCTGTAGACGTAGCAAATTTGTGTTCCAATTCTTTTTTGTGGTTGACTGGGAAAAGGCAACTCCTGAAATGGGCTTGGGGGTGTAAAATAAGCATACAAGAGGTGAGGAAACAGGTTGGCGCTCAGGAATAAAGAACTACCACTGGACCCTAACAGGGGACAGCCTCGTTTCCTCTGACCCAGATCCCTGGTAGCTTTGTGCTCAAACATATTTTAGCTCAAACCTCTTAGTACCAATAACTAAGTCTTAGGAGAGGTATTTCAACCTTTTAGAATGGGTGAAAACTGCACAAAATCTGGGAAACCACCAAACGATGGGTGGTTGGGGGAAGGAGGTGGGGCCAGGGGAAGAGGCGTGGCCTGAGGAACCTTGGAGGACCAGATTTGGCCCCCAGAAGGGCTGGATTTGGCCCACAGGCCTGAGGTTCCCCACCTCTGCACCATGAGTCTAGGAAGGCTCAAACAGTCAGCATCTATTGGAATAGCACCCCCCCACACACCCATTTTTGTATTCCCCAAGCCTGGATCACAGTCAATAGGGTCAGTGCTCAGTTCAGTGTCATAAGAACAGAAGGAGAGCCCTGCTGGATCAGACAGAGAGTCCCTGTAGTCCAGCGTTCCGTTCGCACAGTGGCCAGCCAGCTTCCCGTGGGAAACCCACAAGCTGGACACGAGTGCAACACCACCCTCCTGCCCATGTTCCCCAGCAACTGGTGTACATGGGCTCACTGCCTCTGATACTGGAGGGAGCATATAGCCATCAGGACTAGTAGCTGTTGATAACCTTCTCATCCATGTTATCCTATGAGACCTTCCAGAGAACAACTCGGCCAGTCAAATGGGCCCTGAACAGAACTCCAGTTATGTAGTGAGCACACTTCTCTAAAGAAAGACCCCGAGTGTTTTGAGAATCCCACCCCCCCTGCGCTTTTATAAAGCAATATTTCACGTCAGGTAGCCTGTGACTCAAAAGGAGTTTCACAGCTTCCATCAAAGATCTGGCCTCCTGCACTGCATTCGGCTCTCACTGCTCTACCAAAGTTGTCATTTGCAGCCTGGGTTCATTTTGGATTTAGAGTCTTAGCTGTGACTTTCCCCTGCATTTGAGGGATTAGGCAGCCTTAAACACGGCCTTTGAGGGAGAGCAATTATGTTATCACTCAAGCCTCGAGTCCAATCAGTCAGGCAGACTCATGGAAATCTCTCGGAAGGATGCATAGGTATTCTGAGCTCAGCCAGTCCCCAGAGTTTGCAGTGGAGGTGGAGCTATTCATGATTTGCCTGCACCAGGGCAGAGCAAAACCACCATCTCCTCTCCTCCCACCCCCAGCCACTTGGCTGATGGCCTTTGTCGGTAGAATCCTGTCTTCATTCACATCTCACCTTGTTATTGGTACTGAATGATCCTGTTGTCTGTTTACACTTCAAACCTATTTTTATCATAGGTAGCAATAGTAAAAGGTCTGTACGCGGAGTGTGTGTGTGAATCTGCCTTTAGAGGAGCCCCTGCTAATCACCATCAAGAAAATCCTTTCCTGAATAGGAAGGTCTTGTGGTGCTTTGCCAGGTCTGGGCTTGGTCAGGTCTTTTGGAGGAAAGGCGTTCCACACTGAGCAAGCAGCCAGGGAGAGAGAGGAGCTTTCTGTGCCCTCACGTTTCTCACCTGCCACACACCTTGCAGCTGCAACACATGGTGCATAAGAGCAGCTTAAAATCTGGACAGCACATTTTTATTTTTTCCATTGGCCAGGAATGCCTGGCTCCTGTTGCATTTAGAAAGGTGCCTGTTCTTCCACTTATCTGTGGGTTGACTGCAAGCAGGATTGCAGGAACATTCTGTCCCTGTCTTGTTGTGTGGTGCCCTGCTCCTGCCACTTCGCACGGGCAGGCTGCCATCTTAGCCAGTCTCCTCCTCCACCCGTCCAAACCCTTACTGTCGCCATGCAGGTGGGCAGCCTAGAGTGGCTGTGTTTGCAGTTGCCCAAGCGTCGGAGCGATGCCTGAGCCTGAAAGGCAGCTCTCATCTCTGTGTCGCGGCCCAGGACTACGAGCCCTTGGAGACTGAGGTTTCCAGCAGCGGTGTCTCCCGGGAGGAGCCAGAACCAGTTTCCACAGACAGAGTCTGTGGGGAAGGGCACTGGCCTTTTAAAAGCCCGGCACAGCTCCCAGAAGGCTTCTCCTGGCCTGGCTGCAACACCCTCAGTTGCTCTAGGCCCAGGCTGGGGTGGTCTGGCTTGACCTTAGCTGCAGGATCGCTGTCCACAGTCCTGAACCTGAGCCCACAGTTCATGGGTCAGTACCTGTGGTTCTGGACAGGGTTCTGCTCTGTCCCAGTCCCACTTTAGCCAACTGCCTTATGCTGTGCCTCCTTGCTTGAGCTGCTGCCTGGTAGGGATGACAGAATCCGTGATGCAGCAGGACACACTGCCCCCACACCCGGTCCTCCCGGAATTGCATTTCCGTTCCCTCTGACAACACCGCTTACATTCCCCCCACCCCCACCAGTTTCAATACAGTGTCAAATTCCATCATCTGAAGAAGTCAGCTGTAGCCCACAAGGGTGTCTGCTAATTTAGAATTAGTGAGCTTGAAAACTGCAGCTTGACTCAGATTCTGAACTGCTGCTCTAATTTCAAGGGCATAGTTCCATGGCCTTCCCTTCCCTGAGCTGTGAAGGACAGAGTGCGCTCTTTCCCATGAGCACTGCAACTCACCGTCTGGAATCTTTGCCCAGGTGGAGTGGGTTGTTTTCCCAGGCCTTTGGCCAGCAGGGGGTGCTGTGGGAGCAGTAACCAGCAGCCCCCTTTCCAACCGAAGGAAGGGTACAACTAGGCAGCCTCCCGCCAGTCCAGCCTGGCCTCGCAGCCAAAGGGACTTGAGTTCCCGGTCTGAAAAATTACCTTTTCCTCCTTAAATCCAAGGGCACGTTTTGCATTAAAACTGTTGGAGCTCTTGACTGGGTTGCTTTGAGAAATGCATGCAAAGTATTCACACAATCAGATCCAGAGTTGAGGAGCATTTCGGCGCTTGGCAATCGCTCGGGAGCTGCCTTCAAGTGAACCTGCATTGGTTTGCCGAGCCAACAAGGAGCCCTGCGTGGCAGCCTTCAGCATTCCTCCCTGAGGGGGCCGAAACCGCAGCAGCAGCAGCGGCAGCAGCAGCAGCGCCCCAGCGAAAAATCCTGCACTCCCCCATCTCGTTCCCTCAGCTGGCTGAGCAGCAGCCTTGGGGCGTGCATTTTGGATCGCTCCACTGACATGCTCCACTTTGGCCTGGTGCTGGCTTTTGTCGCCACTGTCCAGTCACTTCGTGACTCCCAAGAGGATTAGTAAATAGAGGCAGAGGAACTAGAGATCAAATCACCAACGTTCGCTGGATCATGGAGAAAGCAAGAGAATGCCAGAAAGACGTCTATTTCTGCTTCTTTGACTACGCTAAAGCCTTTGATTATGTGGATCACAACAAACTCTGGCAAATTCTTAAAGAGATGGGAGTACCAGACCACCTTACCTGTCTCCTGAGAAACCTGTACGAGGGTCAAGAAGCAACAGTAAGAACCAGACATGGAACAACCGTTTGGTTCAAAACTGGGAAAGGAGTACGACAAGGCTGCATATTGTCGCCATGCTTATTTAACTTACATGCAGAGCACATCATGAGAAACGCCGGGTTGAATGAATCACAGGTCGGAATTAAGATTGCTGGGAGAATTATCAACAACCTATGATATGCAGACGATACCACCCTAATGGCAGAAAGCGAAGAGGATCTCAAGAGCCTCTTGTTGAGGGTGAAAGAGGAGAGTGCAAAAGCTGGTTTGAAACTCAACATTAAAAAAACTCAGATCATGGCATCTGGCCCCATCACTTCCTGGCATATAGAAGGGGAAGAAATGGAAGCAGTGACAGATTTTATTTTCTTGGGCTCCAAGATCACTGCAGACGGTGACTGTAGCCATGAAATTAAAAGACGCTTGCTCCTGGGGAGGAAAGCTATGGCAAAACTAGACAGCATAATAAGAAGCAGAGACATCACCTTGCCGACAAAGGTCCATCTAATCAAAGCTATGGTTTTCCCAGTAGTAATGTATGGCTGTGAGAGCTGGACTATAAGGAAGGCTGAGCGCCGAAGAATTGATGCTTTCGAACTGTGGTGCTGGAGAAGACTCTTACGAGTCCCCTGGACTGCAAGGAGGTCAAATCAGTCAATCCTAAAGGAATCAACCCTGAGTGCTCATTGGAAGGACAGATACTGAAGCTGAAGCTCAAATATTTTGGCCACCTAATGCGAAGAGAAAACTCTCTGGAAAAGACCCTGATGCTGGGAAAGACTGAGGGCAAAAGGAGAAGGGGACGGCAGAGGATGAGGTGGCTAGATAGCATCACCAATGCAATGAATATGGACTTGAGCATGGTCCGGGAGAGAGCGGAGGACAGGAAGGCCTGGCAGGCTATGGTCCATGGGGTCACGAAGAGTCGGACACGACTGAACGACTGAACAACAACAACGACCAGAATTATACGCAAGATGCCAAGTATGGTCGCACCATACATTTGTATAAAAGCATTATGATACTGGCAGGTTTTTTTTTCATTCCTTCCCTAATGATCCCCAACATGGAATTTGCCTTTTTCCACAGCAGCCTCACACTGGCTCAATGTTTTCATCGAACTATCCACAAGATCCCTTTATTGATCAGTCACTGCCAGCTTATTGCCGTTGGCATATATGTTAGGCTAGGATTTTTTGCCTCAGTGTGCATTGAACTGCATTTGCACATTGCACATTGAACTGCATTTGCCATTCACATGCCCATTCTCCCAGTTTGGTGAGATCCTTGGAGCTCTTCACAATCCCTTTTTGTTTTAACCACCCTAAATAGTTTGGTGTCATCAGCAAACCTGGCCACATCACTGCTCACCCCTAACACCAGATCATTTCTGAATGAATTAAAAAGAACGTATCCCAGTACAGATTCCTGTGGGAACCCAATGTTTACCTTCCTCTATTGTGAGAATCCCCTTCATGGATCACTGCCTTGTTGTGGCGAAGGGGCTTGCGTAACTCAGTGAAGCCATAAGCTATGCCGTGCAGGGCCACCCAAGACGGACAGGTCATGGCAGAGAGTTCTGACAAAATGTGGTCCACTGGAGAAGGAAATGGCAACCCACTCCAGTATTCTTGCCAAGAAAACCCCATGGAACGTATCACAAGGCTAAAAGAGATGACGCCGGAAGATGAGCCCCTCAGGTCGGAAGGTGTCCAATATGCTACTGGAGAAGAGCAGAGGGTATTTCCAAGTAGCGCCAGAAAGAGTGAAGCGGCTGGGCCAAACCCGAAAGGACACTCAGCTGTGGATATGTCTGGCGGTGAAAAGAAAATCCGATGCTGTAAAGAACAATATTGTTTAGGAACCTAGAATGTCAGATCAATGAATCAAGGTAAGCTGGAGGTGGTCAAACATGAGATGGCAAGATTGAACATCGACATCTTGGGAATCAGCGAACTAAAATGGACAGGCATGGGCGAATTTAATTCAGGTGACCATCATATCTACTATTGTGGGCAAGAATCCCTTAGAAGAAATGGAGTAGCACTCATAGTCAACAAAAGGGTGGGAAAAGCAGTACTGGGGTACAATCTTAAAAATGATAGAATGATCTCAGTACGAATCCAAGGCAAACCATTCAACATCACAGTAATTCAAGTCTATGCCCCAACCACTGAGGCCGAAGAAGCTGAGGTTGATCGGTTCTATGAAGACCTACAACACCTTCTAGAACTGACACCAAAAAAAGATGTCCTCTTCATCATAGGGGATTGGAATGGCAAAGTAGGAAGTCAAGAAATCACCGGGATAACAGGCAGGCATGGCCTTGGTGTACAAAATGAAGCAGGACAAAAGCTAATAGAGTTTTGCCAAGAGAACATGCTGATCATAGCAAACACTCTTTTCCAACAGCAGAAGAGGCGACTCTACACATGGACGTCACCAGATGGTCAATATCGAAATCAGATTGATTATGTCCTTTGCAGCCAAAGATGGAGAAGCTCCATACAGTCAGTAAAAACAAGACCTGGAGCTGACTGTGGCTCAGATCATGAGCTGCTTCTTGCAAAATTTCGGCTTAAATTGAAGAACGTCGGGAAAACCACTAAACCGTTCAGGTATGACCTAAATCATATCCCTTATGAATATACAGTGGAGGTGAGGAATAGATTTCAGGGATTAGACCTGATAGACAGAGTGCCTGAGGAACTATGGACGGAGGTCCGTAACATTGTTCAGGAGGCAGCAACTCAATCCATCCCAAAGAAAAAGAAATGCAAGAAAGCAAAGTGGCTGTCTGATGAGGCTTTACAAGTAGCTGAGGAAAGAAGGGAAGCGAAAAGCAAGGGAGAAAGGGGAAGATATACCCAACTGAATGCAGAGTTCCAGAGAATAGCAAGGAGAGACAAGAAGGCCTTCTTAAATGAACAATGCAAAGAAATCGAGGAAAACAACAGAATGGGAAAGACTAGAGATCTCTTCAAGAAAATTGGAGATCTCAAGGGAACGTTTTGTGCAAAGACGGGCATGATAAAGGACAAAGAAGGCAGGGACCTAACAGAAGCAGATGAGATTAAGAAGAGGTGGCAAGAATACACAGAAGAACTATACAGGAAAGATCTGAATGTCCCTGATAGCCATGATAGTGCGGTCACTGAACTTGAGCCGGACATCCTAGAGAGTGAAGTCAAGTGGGCCTTAGCAAGCATTAGTAACAACAAAGCTAGCGGAGATGACAGTATTCCAGCCAAGCTATTTAAAATCCTAAAAGATGATGCTGTTAAAGTGCTGCATTCAATATGCCAACAAATCTGGAACACTCAACAATGGCCACAAGACTGGAAAAGGTCAGTTTACATTCCAATTCCAAAGAAGGGCAACGCCAAAGAGTGTTCAAACTACCGCACAATTGCGCTCATTTCACATGCCAGCAAGGTGATGCTCAAAATCCTACAAGCTAGGCTTCAGCAGTATGCGAACCGAGAACTACCGGAAGTACAAGCTGGGTTTCGAAGAGGCAGAGGAACTAGAGATCAAATCGCCAACATTCGCTGGATCATGGAGAAAGCAAGAGAATTCCAGAAAAACGTCTATTTCTGCTTCATTGACTACGCTAAAGCCTTTGATTGTGTGGATCACAACAAACTGTGGCAAATTCTTAAAGTGATGGGAGTACCAGACCACCTTACCTGTCTCCTGAGAAACCTGTACGAGGGTCAAGAAGCAACAGTAGGAACCAGACATGGAACAACCGATTGGTTCAAAATTGGGAAAGGAGTACGACAAGGCTGCATATTGTCACCCTGCTTATTTAACTTATATGCAGAGTACATCATGAGAAATGCTGGGTTGGATGAATCAGAGGTCGGAATTAAGATTGCTGGGAGAATTATCAACAACCTCCGATATGCAGACGATACCACCCTAATGGCAGAAAGCGAAGAGGATCTCAAGAGCCTCTTGTTGAGGGTGAAAGAGGAGAGTGCAAAAGCTGGTTTGAAACTCAACATTAAAAAAACTAAGATCATGGCATCTGGCCCCATCACTTCCTGGCATATAGAAGGGGAAGAAATGGAAGCAGTGACAGATTTTACTTTCTTGGGCTCCAAGATCACCGCAGACGGTGACTGTAGCCATGAAATTAAAAGACGCTTGCTCCTTGGGAGGAAAGCTATGGCCAACCTAGACAGCATAGTAAGAAGCAGAGACATCACCTTGCCGACAAAGGTCCGTCTAATCGAAGCTATGGTTTTCCCAGTAGTAATGTATGGCTGTGAGAGCTGGACTATAAGGAAGGCTGAGCGCCGAAGAATTGATGCTTTCGAACTGTGGTGCTGGAGAAGACTCTTACGAGTCCCCTGGACTGCAAGGAGGTCAAATCAGTCCATCCTAAAGGAAATCAACCCTGAGTGCTCATTGGAAGGACAGATAATGAAGCTGAAGCTCCAATATTTTGGCCACCTAACGCGAAGAGAAAACTCCCTGGAAAAGACCCTGATGCTGGGAAAGACTGAAGGCAAAAGGAGAAGGGGACGGCAGAGGATGAGATGGCTAGATAGCATCACAGATGCAATGAATATGAACTTGAGCACACTCCGGGAGAGAGCGCAGGACAGGAAGGCCTGGCGTGCTATGGTCCATGGGGTCACGAAGAGTCGGACACGACTGAACAACAACATTGTGAGAATTGACCATTTATTCTTACTCTCTGCTTTCTGCTCTTTAACCACTTACCGATCCATAAAAGTACTGCTTATCTTATTCCATGACTGCTAAACATGCTCAGTACTCTTTGTTGAGGGACTTCATCAAAAGCCTTTTGGAAGTCCAAGTAAACAACGTCTTCCAGTTCACCCTGGTCCGCATGTTTATTGATACTCTCAGACAGCTCTAAAATTTTAGTGAAAAAAGACTTACCGTTGCATAAGCCATGTTGATTGTTCTTCAGGAAAACTTAAGAACATCAGAAGAGCCCTGTTGGATCAGACCAAGGATCCATCTAGTCCAGCATCCTGTTCACACAGTGGCCAGTCAGCTGTTGACCAGAAATCCACAAGCAGGACACAAGTGGGTCCTGCCCATATTCCCCAGCAACTGGTGTACATAGGCATACTGCCTCTGATACTGGAGGTAGCACATAGCCATCAGGACTAGTAGCCATCGATAGCCTTCTCCTCTGTGTATTTGTCCAACCCCCTATTAAAGCCATCCAAATTGGTGGCCATCACTACATCTGGTGGTAGTGAATTCCATAGTTTTAACTATGCATTGTGTGAAGAAATGTGTCCTGATTCTCACACCAGTCACCTTCATGGGAATACTCCGGATTCTAGTATTAACATAAGAACATCAGAAGAGCCATTCTGTATCAGATCAAAGGGCCATCTAGTCCAGCATTCTGTTCACACAGTAGCTGATGAGCTGTCGATGGAAAACTCACAAGCAGGACATAAGTGCAACAGTACCCTCCCTCTCTTATGAAAGAGGGACAAAAATGTCTCCCGATCCACTTTCTCCACACCATGCATAATTTTGTACACATCTATCTTGTCCCCCCTTCCCTCCTTTTTTTACAAACTAAACAGTCCCAGAAGTTGTAACCTTCCCTTATAGTGGAGTTGTTCCAGCCCCTTGATCATTTTAGTTGTTCTTTTCTGCTCTTTTTCCAGATCTACAATATCTTTTTTTTAGGTGCAGTGACCAGAACTGTGCACAGTATTCTAAGTGTGGTCGCACCGTAGATTTATATAAGAGCAGTATGATATTGCCAGTTTTATTCTCAGATCATTTCCTAATTATGCCCAACATAAAGTTTGCCTTTTTTACTGCAGCCACATACTGGGTTGACATTTTCATTGAGCTGTCTGCCCAAATCCCCAGATCTTTTTCTTGGTCGGTCACAATTAGCTCAGATCCCATCAGGCTATACTTGAAGTTAGGATTTTTGGCCCAAATATAGTGCATCACTTTACACTTGCTTATACTGAACCGCATTTGCCATGTAGATGCCTGTTGTCCCAGTGTTGAGAGATCATTTTGGAGCTCCTCTCAATCCCTTTTTGTTTTAACAGCCCTAAATAATTTGGTGTCATTGGCAAACTTGGCTCACTCCTAATTCCAGATCATTTATGAACAAGTTGAAAAGAATTGGTCCCAATATAGTTCCCTGTGGGACCCCACTATTTACATCACTCCCTTGGGAGAATTTACCATTTATTCCTACTCTCCACTTTCTGTTCTTTCACCAGTTTGTTGTTCAGTCGTTAAGTTGTGTCGGACTCTTCGTGACCCCATGGACCATAGCACGCCAGGTCTTCCTGTCCTGCGCTCTCTCCCGGAGTGTGCTCAAGTTCATATTCATTGCATCGGTGATGCTATCTAGCCATCTCATCCTCTGCTGTCCCCTTCTCCTTTTGCCTTCAGTCTTTCCCAGCATCAGGGTCTTTTCCAGGGAGTTTTCTCTTTGCATTAGGTGGCCAAAATATTTGAGCTTCAGCTTCAGTATCTGTCCTTCCAATGAGCACTCAGGGTTGATTTCCTTTAGGATTAACTGATTTGACCTCCTTGCAGTCCAGGAGACTCGTAAGAGTCTTCTCCAGCACCACGGTTCGAAAGCATCAATTCTTCGGCGCTCAGCCTTCCTTATAGTCCAGCTCTCACAGCCATACGTTACTACTGGGAAAATCATAGCTTTGTTTATACAGACTTTTGTCAGCAAGGTGATGTCTCTGCTTCTTACTATGCTGTCTAGGTTTGCCATAGCTTTCCTCCCCAGGAGCAAGCGTCTTTTAATTTCATGGCTACAGTCACTGTCTGTGGTGATCTTGGAGCCCAAGAAAATAAAATCTGACACTGCTTCCATTTCTTCCCCTTCTATATGCCAGGAAGTGATGGGGCCAGATGCCATGATCTTCGTTTTTTTAATGTTGAGTTTCAAACCAGCTTTTGCACTCTCCACTTTCACCCTCAACAAGAGGCTCTTTAGATCCTCTTCGCTTTCTGCCAAGTTACTGATCCATAATAGGAACTTTCTGCTTATTCCATGGTTGCCAAGTTTGCTCAGGAGTCTTTGGTGAGGGACTTTGTCAAAAGCCTTTTGGAAGTCCAAGTAAGCAATGTCTACGTGTTTATCACCCCTGTCTACCTGTTTATTGACACTCTCAAAGAACTGTAAAAGGTTAGTGAGGCAGGTCTTACCTTTATGGAATTCATCTGGGTTCTTTTTCAGGAGGGCTTGTCCGTCTATATGCTTACTAATTTTATCTTTAATAATGCTTTCAAACAATTTACCTGGAACAGATGTTAAGGTAACTGGTCTGTAATTTCCTGGAACACCCCCCCCCCAATCCCTTTTTAATGCTTTGTGTTACATTGGCCATCTTCCAGTCTTCTGGTACAGAAGCTGATCTTAGGGACCTGTTCCATATTTTGGTTAGAAGACCAGCAATTTTATATTTGAGTTCTTTAAGAACTCTAGGATGGATACCATCTGGGCCTGGGATTTATTTAGTTTCAATTGTCAATAAGGTTGAGAATTTCAATGTAAGCAAGTGTAAAGTGATGCAAGTTGGGGCAAAGAATCCCAACTTCAAGTGTAACCTGATAGGATCTGAGCTAGTGCTGACCGACCAGGAAAGAGATCTTGGGGTTGTGGTGGAGAGCTCAATAAAAATGTCAACCCAGCGTGCAGCTGCTGTAAAAAAGGCAAACTCCATGTTTGGCATAATTAGAAAAGGAACTGAAAATAGAATGGCCAATATCATGCTGCCCCTATACAAATCTATGGTGGGACCACAGTTGGAATACCATGAACCTGATCGGTGGGAGATTCAGGACAGATAAAAGTACCTCTTCACACAGCATGTAGTTAAACTATGGAATTCGTTACCACAGGACGTACTGATAGCCACCAATTTGGACTGCTTTAAAATGGAGTTAGACAAATTCCTGGAGAAAAAGGCTATCAATGGCTACTAGTCCTGATGGCTCTGTGCTACCTCCAGTACCAGAGGCAGACAGCCTATGTACACCAGTTGCTGGGGAACATGGGTGGGAGGGTGCTGTTGTGCTCATGCCCTGCTTGTGGGTTCCTGGTCAACAGCTGGTTGGCCACTGTGTGAACAGGATGCTGGACTAGATGGACCCTGGGTCTGATCCAGCCTCGCTCTTCTTATGTGCTTAGGCCATTTAGATGTAGCCTCCCCATCCTCGATGGCTGAGCTTGCTTCCCCCCAACCCAGACATTTTGTGATTGCTTCTCCTGTATCCTAAACGCAGTGCTTGGCAAAGTGCAATGGAGGATACCATGGCGCAAGCAGCCCCCTCCGCAACTGTTGCGGTCTCTTCCTGGCGCCTGCGGCTCAGGCTTCCATCTTCAATGGCCAAAAAAAGGCTCAGGCAACAGCCAGTTTTCTCCTGCCTCCCACGTCCCGATTGCAAACCTGAATTTGGCCTTTGAGAAAAATGTGACTTCGGGGCTCTTCTAAAGGCATGCTAAATCCACCCTGTGTTCTCAGTTTTGTATAGAAGTCCTTGGGAAAAGTCCTTCGAGCCATTCTCTCTCTCTGTCTCCAGAGGCATTGCTCAACAGTAGTGGCAGAGAGCCAGAAGGAGGGCTTCCCTGTGTGCGTTTTGACTTTTCCTTTGGGGGCTAGACTTCAGTGCAGCGAGAGAGCCACGGGCCTGCCAACTGTGGCATGTTCAGGCAGAGGCGAGGAAAGTCCAAAGATTCCTTATTGGGACAAGACATTCTGCCTCAAAAGTACCTCCGAGGTTTAGGACCTGTGCCAAGCTGCAGTGCCAAGCCTCCAAATCAGGCCTGCTCCCTTGTGCTTATCTGATGTGATTGGACACCAAATATTGCAAAGGGATCCCCCCGCCTTTGCTAATCTCTTGGAATGCCTTGAAGGGGAAGGGGGTGGGGTGCACCTGTCTGGGAAGATGTGTCATGTTCTGGCACTTCCAAGGTACTGTCAGAGCACAACCGCTAAAAATAGCCAGGCACAGGTTGCCTCTACCTTTTCATTGGGAGCAATGCACGAGGAGGTGGTGCTTCCTGCCTGGAGCATTCCTGGGGGGTGGGACGGGAAGGAGTGGTGGAGCAGGAGACCAAGCTGGTGGGAATTTCCAGCAATGCCATAGAGGCGAAGCAGAGATGGAGGCAGATTTTGTGTGGAAGTGAGAATTCAGAAAAGGCACTAGGAGGAGAGAGACTAAACTTACTGTTCAAAAAGGACAAGAGCAAGTCGTCTTGGCTTCTGTGCTGTCTTCCATTGTGAATGTGCAGGCTGCTGCACAAAAAGCTTGGAGAAGTTCAAGAGGTATGGAAACATTTTTGTGCCTCGGTCATGAGCTGGAAGGAAGCACCAGTGCCTCCACACCCATTTCTGTTATGACCACCAAAGAAACCAGCGGCAGCAGGAGCCACCTCTACCATCTGTTGAGATAGGAAACCCCTTTGGACATATCCATGCTCCAGACCAGAACAGTTTAATCATCATCCCTCTTCCAACAGAATTCTGGGAATTGTCATTATGTGGAAGGGGGCAGAAATGCGGAACTCTCTCAGAGGAATCTCATTCTCTAAACATGTTGTTATCCCCTGGATTTGGGGGGCGGGGAGCCCATGAGAATGTGTTTGTATTCAGAGGTAGGACCTTTTCTTGATTACTCTCTTTTTGAATATAGGTAGAATTAGTGCACCAGGTCTTGGGTAGCTCCAGTTCACACAGTGGGCTTTGTGTGAGAGACCTTCTTGGCGGACTGTGCACAACCAGAGTTGCATCCTAGCTTCCTTTATAATGCTACAAAAACATCTTATGTTACACACACACACACACACACACACACCCTACCTACCTACCTACCTACCTACCTAAAATTCAAAGTTGGGAGTTAGTTGGTCATCCATTTTTGACTGCCTTCCTGTTGACCGATTCTCATGAAACACACTTCACTGGAAAACTGTTGGCATGTAGAATCTAAGAATAACAACAGTTTTCACTATAATTCAAAGTTCAGAGTTTATATCCATAAAGCTTTTTCTTTTTAAGAATTAGGCTATCTTTGCAAATTGGAGCAAAATGAAATATGAACACAAAACAGTCTTTATAAACAGAGGTGCAGGCCAAAGTACAATGATATGCCAGTAACATATGGCCTGTAAACTAATCATGAAGGGATTAAGAGACACCTACAGTTAAAAGTAACCCTGTCAAAGTTTAGTTATTGCTCAGAAAGGAAGTCTCTAGCTGTTAAATTCAACAAAATAACATTTAAATGTCTCTGTACACCTTTATAAACATAGGTTCAGGCCAAAATACAATGATGTGCCAGTAACGTATGGTCTGTAAACAAATCCTGAAGGGATCTGCATTGCCTTGAGTCATGTGTGCTCATCGGCAAACCTCAAGATTCAAGTTGTCAATGGACCACAACAAGGACGTTACAGTGAAGTTTACACCAAAACATTGTACTTAAGGAAAGATAGAAGATGTAACACTCTGAATGTTTCAATAAACTCAGTTAAGTTAAACCTTTCATTAGATTTGATTTTTCTCCCTGAACTGTGTGGGTAACCAACTGGTGTAAGAAGAGCCCTGCTGGATCAGACCAAGGGTCCACCTCGTCCAGCCTTCTGTTCACACAGTGGCGAACCAGCTGCCCATGGGAAACCCACAAGCAGGACCTGAGTGCAACAGGCCGCCCAAGTTCCCCAGCAACTGGTGTACATAGGCAGACTGCCTCTGATACTGGAGGTAGTACCTAGCCATCAGGACTAGTAGCTGTTGATCCTGGGGTGGGGCCTCTTGCAGTGGCAGGGAGTGGAAGGGAATGCCTGGTCCTGAGGCACTCCTCGCTCTTTGTGCTTTTACTATTTTCAGTGCAACATTGGGCTGGGTCCAATATAGCCTTAGGCATCTATCCAGGATGCTTTCAGCATTAAGTTTAAGCCAAACGGTTTGGACTAGTTGCTTCTGCTTAATATTGTAGTTAAATTGTTATTATTTTATGTACACCACCCTGGGATTGCCTTTGGCAATAAAGGAGTGGGATTAAAAAAATTTTAGGTAAATACACTGCCACTTTTGATTCTATTCCTTTATATGACTGCAATTCCCATTATTCAGTGCCCTATTTGATCCACACTCAAAAGGTCCATAAGTGCAGTACTATTCAGTAGCCTTCTCTCTCATTTCTTTAGTGGATTTGTATCTGTGTTCTTGACCAGAGTCCCTCAAGCGACTCACAATAGCCAAGCAATGCAATAGAGCCACTAATAATAACCCCCACCCAGGGTTCATCTGGCCCCTTCTTCACAGGTCTTCAGGAAAGCTCTGAAGGTTACCTGCTTTTGCTGGCCTCCCCAGTGTCTTGGGCTGCTAGTTTTTATTGCTAGTTTCTGCTTTTATTGGTTTTTTTAAACTGGTAATCACTGTTTTTATGGAACTTTTATTAAATACATATTTATTGCATTTTTATTGTATCTGTTCTGTATGGTTTTTGTCTTGTTTGCCGCCTTGAGAGGGTTCCACCCTAGAAAAGGTGGCCTAGACATTATTTTAAATAAATAATCTTACACTTCAAACAAAACCTAGTTCAGCTGAAGAAGGCTTCTGCTAGTGACCTTGACTGCAGCTCCCAGCAGCTCCATTTGAAAGTAGCAGCACTTTGAAAGACCTCAGAGAGTCGCTGCTCTCAGAATAGACAGTTCTGCACAAGATGAACTGGGGGCTTGGCTCTGATAAGGCAGCTCCTTGCATTCATATATAAATATCTTCATGGATGGTGCATTACAAGGCAGCCTATCAGTGGAGTCCTATCAAGGATTTTTGATTCTGCTGCTGGTGCCCTCTAGATTTTGACTCCTGCTCTGCCTGGGATGGGAAATCTAGAATTTCTCCCCAGTGGGTTTCTTTGGAACATCGTGATTGCTTAGAAGAACAATTGGCTTGAACAGTACAAGACATTTTGGGGCTTGTCCATGTTGAGAGGCTGAGAAACTTTAACATTCTTCCTACTGTGACAGTGATCTTGCTTGTTTGTACATGTTTCTAATCTACATAGTTTAAAGCTCAAAAGAACTTCTCATAACCTTCATAAATCTGTGTGATTTCATGTACATATTTGTTGCAAATGTAACCCGTTTCCTGGCAAAGAGGGCAAGTTCAGATACAATATTTTTTGGAATGCATGTGAATTTTGCAAGAAATTGTCATGAGAAAGTGTCAGAGCTGGCCAAATGCATTTTGCTGGAGAGGTGTGCTTTCCAGTCTCTTGCAGCAATGCAGCAGAGAATGTTGGTGTGTGACTAATGCTGTGCTGCTTTCTTGTTGCCCCAAGTGACTGCCTGGGTTGGTTGTGCAGTTGTGCTTGCCTTGGCAGTGGATAGGAATCTAGCTTTAGTGCTCGCAGATCTATCCTACAAAATCTATTTGAATGTTCTATTCTAATGTTTTCCACATGTATTGCTCCTTGTGTATAAAAACACATGTGGGGACTGGTCTCTAGGTTGGCTAAAAATGAATTGGGCAGTAACTTTTAGGGAGCAACATAGCAATGTGCAACTGATCTCGCATCTTTGGGCCAAACTTGACATGATGGACACCCACATGTATTTTATCCAGATGTCTGTCTTGTTCACATGTACAATGGGAGTGAGGGGCTCTGTTCTTTCCGTATGAGAGGAGTGCGTAGGGCAAGGTAGCCAAACTGACTGTGCGCCATTGTTTTTAAGCCATTTTCTCCCTGTCCAGATTACTTCTGGAATTGGAGCTGGGGACAAATTGCTTGAAGCAATGGAGTACATTCAAGCCAGGAGGGGAAGGGGGACAGCCTTCACCTCTTCACCCATAACTCATGTAAAAGAATAGCTCCTCAAAACCCACTTCATTTAGGGAATTACTGTATTGTGAAACTTTAATTTTAAATGGTTAATCAAAAGGATTGCTGGCTATAATTAACGACATGTGAAATGCTAGGCAGAAATGTAAGTGGCAATAGGAAAGGGATCTTAGAACATTAATCTCTGAAGAAAAATGGAATATTATTCTATCAAGACATCATTCCTAAGGGCTCAATTCTATGGGGATAGGCAGCCACCTCTGAACTCAGTGGCGACTGCCTATCCAATGCAGCGCAGGAGAAGCACGGAGGGGATTGTCCCCTCTACGCTTCAGCTGCCCTGCATTTGTGGCTAGACAGCTGATTCCAGCTGTCTAGCCGTGGGAAAGCAGAGCGGGGGAGGAGGCTGCCAGATGACACATAGGATATGTCCTACCGGCATTTCCACCTTCCCCGCCCTGGAACGCCCCCAGAACTCCCAGTTTTGGCTGCTCCATGCTCCTCTTCCGAGCGCGGGGCTGTTCCGCACTGAAAACCACATATCCTATGGCTGTCTAGCCGCTGACTAGCAGCCATAGGATTGCTCCCTCTATCTGTCAGTGCATGAGACACAATACAAATTACTGTTTTGTTGGTATTTATACCAGCTAGGCTCAATAGGGTGTTTTCTACTAGGTATTTTGAATGCTGGAAATGCATGCCTCTCCATGCAAATCTTCTTTGTATGCGGTGGGCATGTCAGATGGCACAAAACTATTGGAGGCAAATATTAGGTATCCCCTCAAGCATGATTGCTCCTTCTAATAGCTATTTAATCTATTCAATTGGCCTTCTCCCCTGCGTCCCAGTCCGCCACCTAAGGTCCTCTGAGGGCTCTCTGCTGCGGCTGCTTGATGTGAGATTGGCAGCCGCACGCAAGGGGACCTTTTCCTTTGCCACCCCTCGGTTGTGGAATGACCTGCCAGTTGAAATGCGCCTGCTGACCTCTTTGAAGGTTTTAAAGCAGGCATTAAAGACTCTGTTATTCCAGCAGGCCTCCTCTGTTTAGAACTCTTGCTCCTTTTACTGACTTTTGTATACTGTTTTTAAGCTGTGTTCTTTTATTGTTGGATTTTTTTAAAAAAAGTTTTTAGTTCAAAGTTGTTTTTAGTTTTATGTTGTTTGTATATATTGTTCATATGCTTTTATGTAAATAGTTTTTAAACTTTGTATATTTTATTTTAATGTTTTAACTTTTGTAAACCGCCCAGAGAGCTTCAGCTATGGGGCAGTATAGAAATGTTAATAATAATAACAACAACAACAACAATAACACCACCACCAACAACAATAATAGCAGCAAAATGAGCTGGTGAGTGTGAACAGGGTTCTATTATAGCCAAAATGGGGGCCCTGAGAAATGAGAAGGGGGTATCAGCATAATCGGGCAAACTCTGATGTTTGCAGAAGTGCAGCTGCCCTCCCAAAACAGCCCAGTGGGGGCTGACCGTGACCAGTAGCCACGTAATGGAGAGTGACCATTGGAAAAGGGAAACATAAACAGAAGGAGGGTGAATGGAATGGGCACAGCTGGCTGGAACCCCGAACAGAAACACCCCTGCTAGAAGGTGAGGGCGTACAATTCAGCGTTTTGTTGCAGGTCCCACTTGTAGGTCATAGTTTTGTTCTGGGTCCTGTAATGATACTGTTCAATGTAACAGACAGTGGTATGTCGGATATTTTAAAATCTCTCATGGTTAATGTAATGATTTCTGCCTAAAGTGTTGGAGCACAATACTGGAAAAAAACTGAGTCTCACTCACTTGTTTGTGAATGGCTCTTAAATGTTTTGAGTTTGCAGACAAATTAACTGATAACTGAAGTAATTCATAGAAGATCCACATTTTATCAGATAAACAGTGCTGCCAATAAATAGGCTTGTTTTATTTCTGAATGGAATCAGCATTTTGGACACACAAGTCCCAACAGAAATTCTTTTAATTTCTGTTTGAATCATAGAATCCTAGAATCATCCCATAGTAGGGTTGGAAGGGGCCTATAAAACAACTGAGTCCAACCCCCCTCTCAGTGCAGAAATCCAAGTCAGAGCATCCCTGACAGATGGCTGTCCAGCCTCCTCTTGAACGCCTCCAGTGTGGGAGAGCCCACCACCTCCCTAGGGAATTGGATCCATTGTCGTATTGCTCTAGCAGTCAGGACGTTTTTCCTGATGTTCAGTCGGACTCTGGCTTCCTGTAACTTGAGCCCATGATTCCTGCACTCTGGCATGATCGAGAAGAGATCCTGGCCTTCCTCTCTGTGACAACCTTTCAGGTACTTGAAGAGCGCTATCCTATCTCCCCTCAGTCTTCTCTTCTCAAGGCTAAACATGCCCAGTTCTTTCAGTCTCTCCTCACAGGGCTTTGTTTCCAGTCCCCTGATCATCTTTGTTGCCCTCCGCTGAACCCTCTCCAGCTTGTCTGCATCCTTCTTAAAGTGTGGTGCCCAGAACTGGACACAGTACTCAAGATGAGGCCTAACCAGTGCTGAGTAGAGGGGAACTAGTTTTGTATTCAGTTTATGTAAAAATTAAGTAGACCAGTCCACCCCACTGGTGCTTTGTACATGAATTGGGCAAACATGCCCCATCATGTGGGCCCTTAGAACACCTTATCAATCCCCCCTCAAAACTTTAAGCTTCCAGATCCCGTGCTCTGTCAAAAGAGTGATCAGATCTGAATTGCTGACTAATGTAAAAAGCAGAGATGGAGAGATGCGGAAGAAATACAATCTCCAGAAAATGTTGCCTAGCTCAGTGAGGGGTGCGCATTGCTGTCAGATGTAATTGCCATCACTGAGCACTTGCAGAGCATCACAAGCCAGCACCTCTTCCTAAATGTGCAGTTTGAATGCAGCAAAACACACAATCCAGTCAAATGTGCTGTTATATTGTCCTGCCTCCAATTTTGAAAATTGCTGCAAGTCTGAGCATGCCACTCCAAGGAGAATCCCAATGGCCAGTGACTTATAAAACAGCTGCTGGACTCCCCCCTCCCCCTGCTTCTTTTTTGGGGGAAGATTAGCTTTGGAGGAACATGGGGACAGAGGCACTGGGTCTATTTAAATGACAGTGCAGAGCAGGCATCCGTGGTTCCAATTGCCCCATAGAATATACCTGCATCTATTTTTGTGTAGCTTGCACATTATGTATAACATGCTGTTTGCATATATGTAAGATGATGGGTACATAAGAATGTCTCCTTATCACCCACTCCTCCTCCATTGGCTTAGCAAGTGTATTGTCACTGAATGTTTGCAAACATTCTGACTTCTGGTGAAAATGGTTCAGTCACAGAAGATTTAAAATCAGTTTGCACATCACAGCAACCAAGAATTCAACAACCCAGGTATGCTAACAAATCATGGTTTGTTAACTGCAAACAAACCAGAAAGAAAAACCATGGCTTGTTGGGTTATGAACTCTGGGTTGTTTAAACCATGGGTGGCTGTTACATCTACCAGACAAACCCTGGGTAGGTCAATAAACCATGGGTTAACCATGAGTTAATATTCATGAACCAACTCAATTTCTCCATGCTGCATTCTGTTCTCAGCATGGCTTCCATAGACTCCCTTCCACACTGGCTTCTGAGAAAACAGGAGGTTGCCAGGAAAATTCTAATCATGTTGTAGTTTCTAGAGCCTATGGAGCACAGGGCCCTTGTTGATTTCTAAAGCTGGGTGGGGGGAGATGGAGTGCATTTGGAGAAAGTTGTTGAGTTTACTGAGCTGTTAATACAGAAATGGAGTTAATTCAATGGATTTGGTAGTGGAGAAGAGGTCTCTGCTTCAGCAAAGCAGGTAGTTGAAGAATCTTTTGTAGCATCACAAGGTGACCTCCCATTACGAAGTTAGAGGAGTTCCTTTGCAGATGGAAGAATCCTAGCAGCTGCTACTCTTAACTTTCATTAGTGCCTTGAGTCTGTGCAGCAGCATTTACGCTGAGAATCTTCCACAAAGCCCAATTTTGCAAAACTTTGATCCCCCCGCAGTGTTTCTGACTCAGTGATAGCAGTTTTATCAATGATGCAATTGGTTCACCTTACTACATTAGATTTGTCTGAGTCTTGGTATACTCTTGCTCTCTCCTCTAGATCTACTTCTTCAGCATAACATTTTCCTGGTCCTGGTACTTGAGATTTTTCTGTCCCACGAATTGGCCGATCCTTCCCCACCCATGTTTTGTCTTTGCTTAGTGTAAGTTGCAACCCTTCTCACTTTTGCGTACAGTGCCTAGCACACTGTTGCCTTTGTATAAATGACAGTTGGTATCAGCTGCAGTGATGCTGTCCTCTGAGCCAGATACCTTATTTGGAGGAAGGTGGGTGTGTTGGTTTTGAAAGCCAGACCTGCTGAGCTGGACTTTGGGCCCCTTGCATCCAGCAACCCACTTTCAGCCATGCCACTCATTCCGTAAGCTGAAGGATGATGTGCTTTCACCAAGGAAGGCTGCAGATACAATGTATGGGAATTCGAAGAGTCTCCAGCAGGTTTCTCACTAAGCTGCTGCCTGGATCTTATAACTCACCTGCTCAGCTGCCCTGTGGCATGATTTGATTTGTTTGTCCATTAATACTTCTCACAATAGGCCTGTGGTTATGCAACCATGTACCCAAGCACATAACACGGGCAAAGGCCATTGCTATCTTGCTCTGCATGTGAACCTCCCGAGGTATCCGGTTGGCCGCTTCTGGGAATAGCCTGCTGGCTTGGATGCACTCCTGGATCTCCTCCAGCCAGGCAGTTCTGCTGTCCTTATTATGAAGGAGCCACACATCAAGTACACTGTGTGAAGTTCTGCACTGTAAGAGTGCAGTTGCATCCACATGGTTAGTTTGACACGGACACACTTGCATCCAGGGCTCATCCACCCTCTGCCCACATATGTCCTGTGGTCAAGGTGCCCACTTGGTTTGCTTCCTTTACTTCCAGTTCAGCATATGAGTTTAAGGCTGCAGGAAGCTGCAGTCTAGACACACCCTAAGCTTGATTTGTGCTGCTGAGAATACCTTACGTTAAGGGCAACTTGATAGGGAAAGTTTTATTTGCGGATCAGCAGCACATAAATCTCTAGTAGTCAAGGTGCAGTCAGCTGGTTTCCTTTGGCATGGCACTTTCGAGAGAGCAATTTGGCAGGTGTTGTGGCCTAGTCATTTTTCTGTAGTTCTAGGGAAATGGCAGCACTCATTGAAAGCTACTGTGTGTTTTATAGAAGGTTTATTATTTAAGGCTGGGACTTAGTTCTGGGCAACTTTTTTTTTTTTTTAGTGAATTGTTACCTTGAACTCTGCTTGGCCTTTCAGTTTTGCTGACAGAAATTTACTTTACGGATGTAAAAAAAATTAAGTAGGTAAGGTCACTGGGAGTTGAAACAGTCCATGTGTGTGTGCGCACGCGCGTGTGCGTGTGTGTTCGAGAATGAAGTTATAATTAACCTGCTGGTAGTGGAAGTGTTAACTTGAACTCTGCCTGGTCCCTTGGCACTCTGGCTGAACCTGCCTTGCTTGAGCGTGGCAAGACCCCAAACAGGTGGAAATTGCGGTGGAAATCTGGGACCAATTTCACACAGGGAAGTAGCTTACTGCCCGTTTAGAGCAGATTAGCTCTCGGTGCCAGCAAGAGAAGCAATTTAATTGAGCAGGGCTAATCGGAAAATACAGATGGCCTTTGGCTCGTGCCATCCAGTGGTACGAGGCGTAGCAATTTGTTAAAAGCCGCAGAGAAAATTACTCCCCTTGACCAGTTGCGGAATTGATTCCTGACGTCGGCACAGGGAGGGGTGGGGGTGCTGCGGTGGTCCAATAAGATTACGAAGAGCTGAAAATAGCATTTAATCTCTGTGTGGTTTGAACGAAGCTGTAATTACTCAGCAGGGCTGTGAGGTGTTGCCTGACCTCTACGCTGCCTACTGACATGCTGGTTGAACTCCACTGAATCCTGGTGAAATCCCAGCAAGTGAAACTGAGCAAGAAAAATGAGTCTGCAGGATCTTCAAGAGAAGGGTTTAGTACACAGGACTGCGGCGAAACGAGGATGCTTTAATGAACCTTTCTGCACCCCCCACTCGCCCCACAAAAGGTGCCTTTGGGTTTTGGCAGTGGGTATGAACATGTTCCCCAGGGGCCAGATGTTAGGATGAGGGGGGAACAGTCTCTGCTGCCAAAGAAACTGGGCCAGTGGGCCAGTGCTTCCTCAATGCAATCCAGTTGCACATTGTCAACTAGGCAGTTGACACGATCGCGCCCAAGCGCCCTCTCCCTCGGAGCAGAGCCCGGCCAGCTCCTTGGTATACACCTGAGCTGAGGGCAGTGAAGCAAGAGGGGAGACGGCTAGAACGCAGGTGGAGGAAAGCTCGTGCTGAGTCTGACCGAACACAGGCAAGAGCCCACTATCGAGCCTACTCTGTGGCGGTGAGGGTGGCAAAGAGGCAGTTCTTTTCCACCAGCATTGCATCTTCTCAGTGTCGTCCGGCGGAGCTTTTCCGAGTGGTTCGCGGCCTGTTACATTCTGGGCCAGGGAGAGAGACGGTGGAACCCTCGGTAGCACACTGTGACAAGTTTGCGCGGCACTTTGAGGATAAAGTCGCTCACATTCGTCATGAATTGGACACCACCATTAATGCAGTTCCATTGGTAGAGGCGTTCAGAGCACCGTCTGGTCCAGTTTTTATTGGATGAGTTTCAGTTACTGAGGCCTGAGGATGCGGACAAGGTGCTTGGCCAAGTCCGATCGACCACTTGTGTGCTTGACCCTTGCCCTTCATGGCTTATTAAATCAAACAAGGAGGGGTTGTCCGGCTGGGTCCAGGAGGTTGTAAATTCCTCCTTGAGAGAGGGAGTGGTGCCTGCCGCTTTAAAAGAGGCAGTAATTAGACCACTCCTGAAAAAGCCTAACCTGGACCCAGAGGATGTTAACAATTATAGGCCAGTGGCCAACATCCCCTTCCTGGGCAAGGTGCTTGAGCGGGTGGTTGTAGGACAGCTCCAGGCACTCTTGAATGAAACGGATTATCTAGATCCATTTCAATCGGGCTTCAGGCCTGGGTTTGGAACGGAAACTGCCTTGGTCGCCCTGTGGGATGACCTCTGCCGGGAGAGGGACAGGGGGAGTGTGACCCTGTTGATTCTCCTGGACCTCTCAGCGGCTTTCGACACCATCGACCATGGTATCCTTCTGGATAGGTTGTCTGGGTTAGGAGTTGGAGGCACTGCACTACAGTGGTTCCGCTCCTACTTGGATGGCCGATTCCAGAAGGTGGTGCTGGGGGATTATTGCTCTGTGCCATGGCAATTGTGCCATGGGGTTCCACAGGGCTCTGTTTTATCCCCCATGCTGTTTAACATCTACATGAAACCGCTGGGGGAGGTTATCCGGAGGTGTGGGCTGAGGTGCCATCAATATGCGGATGACACCCAGCTCTACCTCTCTTTCTCATCAAAACCAGGTGAGGCAGTGGCTGTTCTAAATCAGTGCCTGGGCACGGTAATGGACTGGATGATAAACTGAAACTCAATCCAGACAAGACGGAGGTACTGTTAGTGGGTGGTTCGTCTGCCCGGCTAGGTGATATTCAACCTGTTCTGGAGGGGGTTGCACTCCCCCTAACGGATCAGGTTCATAGTTTGGGGGTGCTCTTGGATCCAGAACTGTCACTTGAGGCACAGGTGAACTCAGTGGCACGGAGCACTTTTTATCAGCTTAGGCTGGTATACCAACTACGCCCTTATCTGGACAGAGATAGCCTTGCTACAGTTATCCATGCTCTGATAACTTCTTGTCTGGATTACTGCAATGCGCTATACGTGGGGCTGCCTTTGAAACGGTCCGGAAACTTCAGCTGGTCCAAAATAGGGCAGCAAGATTGTTAACGGGGACTGGCCTGCGAGCTCATATTACGCCAGTACTTTTCCAGCTGCACTGGCTGCCAGTCCATTTCCGGGCCCGATTCAAAGTGCTGGTGTTAACATTCAAAGCCCTTAACAGCTTGGGGCCAGGTTACCTGAAGGATCGCTGCCTCCCATATGTGCCTGCCCGGACCTTAAGATCATCATCAGCGGCCCTTCTCCGTGAGCCCCTGCCAAAGGAAGTGAGGCGGGTGGCTACTAGGAGGAGGGCTTTTTCTGCTGTGGCACCCCGGCTCTGGAATGACCTCCCTAGTGAGGTTCACCTGGTGCCTACATTGTATTCCTTTCGGCGCCAGGTGAAGACCTTTTTATTTTCCCAGGCATTTTAGCATTTTAGCTTTCTAAATTTTTATCTCTGCTGTTTTAAATCTGTATTTTAAACTCCTGCACTGCTGCTAGGTTTTATTGTGGTTGTATTGTTATATTGTGGTTTTAATGTTCTATATATTTTAAATTGTTTTATTGTGTGTTTGGTTTTAGTTTTGTGAACCTCCCAAAGAGCTTTGGCTATTGGGTGGTATAGAAATGAAATAAATAAACAAACAAACAAACAAACAAACCAATTGATTGGGATATGGATCCCAATACACATCCTGTTGGGCATAATGGAACACAGCCGCCTTCTCTTGACTGCCAGTGCCTTTGGCATGAAGCGGAGCACTAGAAATCCCCAGTAAGTGTGGTATCTGGCTAGCAACAACTACAGCTGTGCGCTCAGCACCCCGAGACAAGTACTTGCCCATCTCCCTTTTGAAAACCTCCACCAAAGGGGATTCTTCCTTCCCAAGGCAAATGGCTCCAGTTAGGAAGTTCTTCCTAAGTTTTAATTTACTGGCGTCTACTGTAACCTTTTGTTTCTTGGTTCACTCCATCCCAGGGCACGAATGTATAGCCCTGGAAAGCTCTTGAGGTCATTGTACATGTCCTGTTTGGTTAAGAATGTGCATCACCCTTGAACCCACGGTAAAGTAGCCACCACTTCCAACGGGAGCAAGTCTGTTCTGAGCCTCTGTGAACTGGGCCTTTGCTAATACGTAGACAGATTAAGCTGTTGGTGCAACTTCAGCTGGAGAACGCCCTTTCCTCCCGAGACACGCCTTGCCCTTTGGGGACTATCGGGGAGGCAGATGAAAACAACTGAAGCTTTGCTAACAGGGGTTGTCATCCCATTAGCACCGGGCTGGGGAGTGGTCAGCGTGAGCCAGTGCATTATGTGCAAGGCTGTGGCTGAGCGCTCGGCTTGTCTATTTAGATTACAAGGAGGGGCGAGCTTTGGGTCAGGAAATCGCTCCTCTGCAAGGTGGAAAAAGTTGATGAACTGAAGGCTGCCGATAACCGAGGCGGCCGAGGAAGAGTGAACTCTGTGTGACCTGCTGCTATGCTGGCTGACCCTGCGGTACTTAACAGCCAGAAACAAACCAGGTGGACTCACTTTCTTCAGCTGCTGATAACGCAGCAGGGCCACGCCACACCCTGACCTGCACCTGACCCCTCCTTTCCTGCTCTCCCTGAACTCTGCAGCTGACGATAAAAAAAGTCCCCAGTGACACGGTTGAGGTTTCAGTGGGGAGCTGCACTGGTGTATGCATAGGTGGGGGCGGGGTGGGGGGAGAGCAAAGTGAAACACAGCAAGGCCAAACCACAAACTCCACCCAGCCCCTTGTTGACCTTGGCAGTCAACCAAATAAAGAGGAAAACCTGGCGGCAACGATTTCTCTTCTGCGAACAGCACCCCCAGCCCAATGTGAGGGCTTACTGGCAGGTCGCTTCGGGCTGCCGAGGTGAAGGTGAACGGGTGCCATTCTCAACGGGGAACTTCCTTCTGCCCCTGGAGACGAGCAAAGACGTGGATCCGGTCATGATGCCTTGTGCCTCTTGGACTTGTTCTTGGGCCCTTCTTTGCCCCTGCAATCTCAGGTTGTGACAGGGACTGGCCAGGAACACGTGCTACCAGTTTGGGCTGCTGCACCAGCTTTACCCCTTTCATCCATGCTTGGATTACTGCAAAGTGCTTGACATAGAGCTGCTCTTGAAGACTCTTTGGAAACTTCGCCTAGTGCAGAAGTCCACAATCAACCCAACAAGGACTGGCCGTTGAGAGAGGGTGTTACCCCATTCTTAGCCAGCAGTGCTGCCCAATGAAAGGCCTTTGTCACCTTTTAAAACCCTGGACAGACCAGGCCTGCTGTACCTTAAGGAATGCCTTTTCTCACATATTGCTCCTGCAGAGATCAGCAGATGAAGCTTTGTTCTGTTGCTCCCCCCCTCCCCCCAGCCCCATTTAAGTAAGATATAGAATAGGGCACTGAGTCTTTTCTGTTGTGATACCCGCACTTTGGACCTTCCTGTCCAGACAGATCTGCCGGGCAATACCATAATGGAAATTATTTATGTGTGTATTCATTAGATTTGTATCCCATTTCTCCCCAAGGTGGCTCACGCCGTTAATAAAAACAACCATAAAACAAAACGACGAAGGGGAACATGCTGAAAAACAGTTTTTTTCTAAAACTGAACTCGGCAAGACCAAACTGTTGGCACAGGCATGTGGCAGTGCCTTCACCTCCCCGCCTCCTTCTCATGCCATGTAGGGCTACTATAGTGTGTGAGAACACAAGAGCCATGCTAGATCAGACCAAGGGTTAATCTAGTCCAGCCTTCTGTTCACACAGTGGTCAACCCACAAGCAGGACAGGAGTGTAACAGCACCCTCCCGCCCATGTTCCCCAGCAACTGGTGTACATAGGCAGATTGCCTCTGAGACAGGAGGTAGCACAGAGCCATCAGGACTAGTAGCCATCGAGAGTCTTCTCCCCCAGGAATTTGTCTAACCCCCTTTTAAAGCCATCCAAATTGGTGGCCATCACTGCATCCTGTGGTAGCGAATTCCATAGTTTAACTCTGCACTGTGTGAAGGACTTCCTTTTATCTGTCCTGAATCTCCCACCAATCAGCTTTATGGGAGGACCTTGTTGGGTTCTAGTATTATGAGAGAGGGAGAAAAAGGTCTCCCTATCCACATTCTCCATGCCATGCATAATTGTATACACCTTTATCTTGTCTCCCCTTACTTGCCTTTTTTTCTAAGCTAAACAAGCCCAGCTGCTCTCACCTTCCTTCGTAGGGGAGATGCTCCAGCCCCTTGATAATTTTCATTGCCTTTTCCTTCACTTTCTCAGGTTTTCTGGTTGACCCTGAGAACGTGTGCATGCAAAGCACATGCTCCTTGTCAGGTGTGACAGTGACCCTGCTTACGTTTGAAGCTTCTAGAGAAAACTAGTGTAAGCACCACTCTGAGTGGAGCTTTGTGTGAGCCCGCTGCATGGATTGATCACTCTTCAGATTGGATGAAAACAAAACAGGGAAGCCTCATGTGATGTGATGAGGAGTCATTTCCCCTCACAGAGGTCCTGCTCAGACAGATCTCGGTAAAACTTTGAATGGGGCCATTTATCTGTCCTTGGAAATGGGACACCGGCTTCATTAGTTGTGGTTCCTCAGCTAGCTCTTGGAAGGCACCCTGAGCGGAGCGCCCCACACCACTTGCTGTGGTGTTAGCAGTCGTGCCTTGCTGTGTGTTCTCCTACTTAAGTGCGGTACAAAGTCCACATTTGGCCTCAATAAGCTGTAAAGTGGGTTGTGCTATTCATCAGATCATGCTGCTGTTATTGTTGGAAATTGGTCTTAAGTTTATGCTTCCTTTTAAAACAAGCTTTTTTGTTCAAGGCCATTAAAGCTCATCTTATCCCCCCGCCCCCGGCATACCCTGCCCTTGCATTTCTGCTTTAGGCTTCCATTTCTGTTTCTGTTTTCAGGATTCTAGTCCTTACTTTCTTTTTGGAAGTACCCATCTTTGCTCTCTTTAGTCTGCACAAGCTCAGCCACCTTTGGGTGACTTCCTCCTAGGCCCACGTACCAACCTTCTGCCACAGTGCTCCCTGTGCCTGGAAGAACCCCCCCCCCCTTCCTGCAGTCCTTCAGGTTGAATTCTGAGTGCGGCACGCCTCACCTGAGCCAGTTATTTGACGATCAGGGATGAAAAGAATAGCATCCCTGAACCTGCCTTAAAAGCCCAAACACATGACAACACTTAGCCAATAGATCTGTTGTTACTTGTTCTGTTGTGTTCATAAGGTAACCAAGATAATCAGGTTAAATGGAATAAAATTAAACATTTACAAAGGAACTGAGTTCTTGGGAGGAGCTTTGGTTTGATCCACCACCTCAGCTCCTGCAAGGTTGGTTTTCTTTCTCATAGTAGTAGCCCATAATAAAGACCATGGTTTATGAAACCTTGGTGAAGAACTGGACATTTCATGGCATGTGATGCAAAACTGACAGGTGAGAGAAGAAACTGCTAAGCAATAGGTAAGGCTCGAAAGTGACTGGGAGGTAGCTGAGCCATAGTAAGGGAGGGAGGTCAGTCTCCCAAAAGAGGTGTCTGTCCATGACAGCATCTAGCAGCAGCAGCCCTGCTGTTTTCCTGGAGAATTCTGGCTGTTCTGGAGTAGCTTGTTTACACTGGAGTGCCTCTGGGTTGCATATAGCCAAGCAGTCTCCCACCCAATCCACTTTTAGTGTTGCGTGCAGATTCTTCTAGGCTCCAGAGTTCACCTCTGGGTTAATTGCTTTAGTTATCTGTACACTGGGCCCTATCGGTGTGATAGGATCAATAAATATGATAGGGAGAAAAGCTACGGCATCTTTAAGGCTGAAATGATTGAGCCTGGAACCGCAGAGAAATTTGCTTGGTATATGAGACCATTAAAATAAGATTAGTTTTCCGTGATTCACACTCCCAAAGCAATGGGTGTTTGAACTTTTAGCTTCTTTGCATTGCTGGGGTAGTTTCATGCAGGCGCACATACAAAATACCATAGGTTAGAACAGTTGGTGGGATTTGGGGCCAAAGCTCTGATAGTGTGTTGAGGAATAGCTCAGTGCTGTGGCCGGAATTGCCTGCACTGATATCAAACAAGCCACACACAAAACACATTCCGAAACTGAGAACTTTCAGGTTTGACAACTACTGCAAACATAGACAGGAAATTCAGTAGATGGATTAGAGGAAACTTGCTCCTAAAAAGCTGCAGTTTTGTGCCAGGAAAAGCCAAAGTCTACATATGCTACCTTTTAAAAACAGCAACTGCTTTTTCTTTTTGGTCCTTTCAGCATCTCTGTAGCCTTATGTGACATGTGAGGCTACCCAGTGAGCTTCCTAACTGAGGCTGGATTTGAATTTGGCTACCAGCACACTCTATTCATTGGGCCGAGCTGGCTCCTGCTTATATTCAGAACTGTGGGTATTCACAGTTGAGGTAAAATTAAATTTTGCACCAAGAACAGCTGAATTTTGCAACCTGTAAAGGTTATGCAAACATGCAGGATGTCAGTTTTGCTAGTTCACATAATCTCAATTTGCTAGTGATGGGAGGGCTAAAGATACTCAATCCCTACCCCTCAGTTACTGGGATAAGGGCATAAGAAGAGTCCTGAAGCTGGATCAGATCAAAGGCCGCTCTAGTCCAGCATTCTGTTCACACAGAAGCCAACCAGCTGCCTGTGGGAAGCTCACAAGCAGGACACGAGTGCAAGAGTACCCTCCCACTATTATTCTCAGCAACTGCTGTTGAGAGGCATCCTGCCTCCGATACTGGAGGTAATTTTACCATTATGAGTAATAGCCATGGATAGCCTTCTCCTCCTCCAGGAATTTGTCTCATCCCCTTTTCAAGCTATCCAAGTTGGTGGCCATCACAACATTTTGTGGTAGCTAATTCCATAGTTTGAGTATGCACTGTGTGAAGAAGTGCTTCCTTTTATCCGCCCTGAATCTCCCACCATTCAGCTTCATCAGATGACCCCAAATCCTAGTATTAAGACAGGGGGAAAAATGCCTCCCTGTCTATTTTCTCTGCGCTATGCATAATTTTATACACCTCTATCATGACCTCCCTTATTCACCTTTTTTCTAAGGAGCTCCAAAAGTTGTAAGCTTTCCTCACAGGGAAGTTGCTCCAGCCTCTTGATCATTTTGTTTGCTGCACCTTATTCTTAAGCAACCACATATCTGGCTTCTGAGATTTTAACAGACATGGTACATACTCCTCCATGCATAGTTTCACAGTCGTAAGGACTGGAAATCTGTATCAATTCCCCCCCCCCCCCAAACCAGAGCAAGCACTGAGATTCTCAGGAAGCTGAATTTTACACCACCTTCCTCATTCTGCATTCAGAGCAAATACAAGCAGCTGCCCATTCACTCATTTGCTTACGTATCTGTTCTTTAGGGTTGCAGCATTTAACTGATAAAACAGGCGAAAACTTAATCAACTAGAAAGGTGCTCTCAACTAATTGGCCAGCAGATTTTTAAAAGATCTTATAAAAACTATAGATGGCAAGAGGTACCATCTTCAAAGAAGGCATTCAGCCTTCTCTGGGGCACAGGAGGCACATCTCTTCTAAGGGTCATGCCTCTTCTAAGGTCATGCCTCTTCTATGACATATGTGTACTATCTAAAAGCAAAGGAAGTACTGCTTGCTTCAGAAATATTGTGCTTACCCACATGCACATTAATGCACACAATTGATTAATTGACTAAAACTCGTATTATTAATTAACATGCTATTATCAGGTTACAGCCCAATACTACCCCCCCACCCAAATTTATTTTATGAAGTTTTGATTGATATGGTGGGAGAGACTTGGCAGGCAAGTCCCTGGCTCAGTAGGAAGGTCCCAGGTTCAATCCCTGTCTTTCCAGCTAAAGGGTTTTGCGTTTTTCTGCCTCTTCCTTGCAGAGCTGCTGCTTGTCATTGTAGACCAGAGGAAGGACCCTTTGCCCTACAGCTGTTGTTGGACATCAGCTCCCATCCCCAGCTCCAGCCAGCATGGCCAATGGTCAGGGATGATGGGAGTTGTAGTCCAGCAACATTTGGATGGCCACAGGTTCCCCACCCATGGCACAGACAAAGCTGGATGGGCCCGATGTTCTGACTCAGTATGAAGCAGTTTGTAATGTGCAAAGGGGTAGTGGCGATCAGTGGAGGGGCCCTGAGGAGGTCCTCATTCAGCCCCAGTCTGAACTGACCATGGCCATGTGGGTAGAGCCCTGATTCTGGAGGCTGGCACTCAGTGCATACTCCATGGTTAGGGACTTGCTGGCTGCTAGTGCGCAAGTCATAGATTCTCAGCCTTGGTGATGACTCACTTGAATCCCAGGTTGACTGTGAGATTGAACAAGGTGAAGATCAGGGGAGTCTCTGTGGACTTAGCAGTGCTTTTTAAGGTACCAGTCACACTTTTCCCTCATTGGTTTCTAGACACCTGTTTTTGGTGAATTTTATTGGACTTTCTCTGGTGCCGCATTTGCATGGCTGCACCCTTTGACTCCAGAGTAGTTGTCCCTCTTTGGGGTTCCATAGCTGCAATCCATGAATGCAAACCTGGACTCATTATATACTGTTGCTCTGTTGATATTGCAGTCCAAGCAAGCTGAATCTTTATTAAGCTGTTGCACTACTTGTGGATTTCCCACAGGCAACTGGTTGGCCACTGTGTGAACAGAATGCTGGATAAGAAGGACCTTGGTCTGATTCAGCATGGCTCTTCTTATATTCTTAAGCAACTCACTGTTTTCGATTTATAGAATGCGCATCAGCAAACGTGGATCCATATCTCTTGGAGGGCTCTTATCAGGAGTGAAAGAGGCAATCACAATGGAACAAAGAACAGGCAGATAGGATTGGGGGTGGGGCTGTCCTGGGTGTTTCTTCAAAGGATCCCATGGTGATGTCTTACCTGCCTCCTCCCCTCCAGTCCCTCCCCACAGGGCAATAGGTCTTACATGACTGCTGGGATGGGGGAGTGTCAACACGTACGTGATATAATATTAATCTGCCTAGTTTACTGCACTGCACTGGCCTGGATCACCACCTTACCCATGGCTTGTCTGATTGCCTTTCCTGGCTTCCCTCACTGAGGACTGGCTCTTGATCTACTGGCTGGCAACAGTATCAATGCAAAGCAAAGGTGCACATACCTGTCTGCGCACATGGGAAGTATCTTAAAACATCCACAGTTCTGGATGTCTCTATAGTATTCCTCTGCCATGGGGAGAGTATGAAGTTGCAAGCTCTCTGGAACGCCCTCGGTGTAACTCCCATGCATTGCATGTTACACAATATTCTAAAGACGTTGGGAGAACAATTAATAAATTGCATTGAATAGAGTTACATGATTGCCAAGACAGAAAACTTTCCTTACAGCCATCCACTCCTTCCTCCTCTCCAGCAATGTCTCCTTCCACTAGCTTGTCTCAGGGTCATAACCTTGGAAGAGCACTCATTTTACAATTCACACAGCATGAGGTCAAAGCCAGTGTAGAAACTGTATTGGGCACCAGGAGCAGTTGCCAAAATGTTTTTGAATAGCTGATAAAAATCAAGGAAATTACCAAATCACACAGCTTCTCTTGCTGTGTTAAAAGTCTCTTTGGGATTATACTTACTTTACAGGGTGTCTGGAAGATCCCCTTACCAGAAAAGCCCCCCACCCCTCAGTTTTCTCCCCCAAAGAAACCAAGCTTTGTTTCCTGTTGCAGATGGAGGAGCAGGAACCTGCAATTGGAAAAGTGGGGCAGACTGCAAGCCCAGCCGACCCAAGCAGACCTTTGGGGTGCCTTCTAGAAGCAGAGAGAGAAATGGAATTGCAAAGGACCCCCAGGGTTCTTAGTCCAGGCTCCTGCCACAGAGAGAGATGTAACTCTAGAAGAAGCTATCCAGCCTCCCCTTAAAAAGTTTCCAGGGAGGACAGCTGCCCTGCTCCCCAGCCTCTTTGCCTCTCCAGTATCAGAGACAGACCACCAGGATCCTGCACAATCTTGTAGACGTGGCTCTGGTGCCAATGTTACACCTCCACCATCCTCTGCACTATTTATTGCAAGGGATCTTGATGGTGCACAGTTTGGATCATGTGCTGCTTCACAGATGCCAACCCCAACGGACTGCTTGGCTTGCTTGTGCAAAGGGACCAGCTCTACCTCTGGGAAAGGAGATCCTGCAGCTCCTTTGGGCAGCCCAGTGAGCGGCCTCGTTCTGCTTCCAGTTAGGTGCTGCTCTTCCTCAGTCTCGCCTGCATCTGTTTTACTGAACTTTGCACCCTTATGAGCCTTCTCAGTCTTCTTCTCTCTGGCTGCTTTTTAGGTATAATATTTATGTCTAAATTGCAAGCATTCATCTCTGTCTCCCAATTTCTTAATCTTTTCCTTGTGGGTCGCTTACTCCAGACCCTCAACCATTTTTATTCTCTTCTTAATCCTCTAACTAGAGCTACTGTTGC